>NC_136659.1:5810857-6456263 GCF_903797595.1 Erithacus rubecula | reverse complement strand
ACTGGAGTTTCTTGCCACCAAACATCTAAACTTTTTGCTTTCCTCATGTGAGCATGAGAAAAAGTAACAGAACAAATAATGTTGTTTCAGGCCCTAAATCCAAGTTAGATAGATATTTAGTCTAATGGGAATCCCAAAAGAAAGGCATTTCTACAACAAGCAGAGGAAAGCCCAGAGAACCACCAGCCATTCCTGTGTTCCATTCACTTCTTCTTGCTATTAATTAATTATCATTTCTTCAGGAAGCCACCTCAAAAGTTCTATCAAGAAGGGGAGTTCCTACACAAGACTTGATACTTGTTGCTAATTTTTCTAAATTTGCTCCCTCAACAGGTTAAAAAAAAAGAAAGAAAACACCCAACAAAACAAACTCCATATTACTTTTATTGTTATTTACTGACTTATCTCAAAGCTTTTGTAGATCTGATCAAAGCAAAACTGCAGATGAGTTAATAAGTTCCCAAACTCTAATAAATAGGGCAATAAACTAAAAGAGTGCTTTATGAATACTTTGATCAGTGACTCAGTAACTTAGGCAAAAGGAGGATTTATTTCCTCTACTCGACTGTATAACCTCACGTCACACAAGCAGTGAAGGATAAGTTATCTTTAAGACACTAGATTGTTTTTAACCAAATGACCAGTTCTGGCTTTTTGGGGACTGACTGGCCGTGCAGCACTTCTCCTTGTGCTGCCAGGCCATAGTAGTAACTCAGACGGTTCTGAGCGAGCCGGGGGTTCCTCACCCGGGGAATGTTGTCTCTCCCTAGGAGATGCTGTGCGGCAGCCGCTCCGTGCCCGTGCGCGCTCCGCCCGCTCCTGACTCAGCGCTGCTGTCTGGACAAAGTTCCCGACACCATCCCGGTGAACCCGGCCAGACGGCCGAGCCTACGCGGCTCCACAGCCTCCCAGCCTCCACGTGGGAAAAGAAAATGAAGTGTCCAGGCTGGGGATAGACTCCAATCAAAGCCAAGCTTACTGTGAATGAGGGGAAGTGCTTTCTGCTGGGGAGAGGCAGAGTGATTGATTCCATTGTTGCATCGAGCTAAATGACTGACAGAATATACAGACAAGTGAAAGTCAAAACCAGACTTTGCTGTTTGTGTAGAGCAGCAAACACCTTCCAGTGAGGATGTGATTTTTTTTTTTTCCCTGTTGATTAAGTTCTCAGCATGACTAACAAATAGATAAGGAACAGCCAATGAGATCATCCTACAGAATGTAAACAAGTTAATTACGTGTTTCTATGTTTAATTGTTACCTGTAGCTTTCAGTTCTCAGGCTAAGATACCCAGTGGTGAAAATCAACAGCTAAGAAGTGGGCAGGAGTGATTCCTTCCAAGACACCAAGCTTTTTGTCTGTATTCAAAACAGAATGCAATTATTTTGGAATTGATTGGAGTCTAAAGACTCCGACTCTATCCAACAGATCAAACTCATATTTCTGTTACAACTCACTGGTCTTGCTTTTGTTCAGCTATTAACACAGTTGAATAAAACTTTGCAAGATGCAAAGCACTTTTGGTAGGCAGGTATTATTTTTTTGCTATTCCTGAGTGTCCAGCCTGTAACATACAGTATTTCAGAATGTTTTTTTACTTTGAGTCTCCACCTCATGACACGAAAGGCAGAGGCAAGAAATGGACAAAGTGCCACAATTTGGTAGAAACTGCAAATGTGCAAACCACTGTGGTCCTGCTTCAAAGGGTCTGCAAGGGGTCCTGTATGTAAGCAATAAACTTCAGCCTCTAAAACAATACCAGCAGAATGAATACCTGAAGCAAAGATCATCACTCATTTGTTCATAGAGACTACTGTGAGTCTCCTAGAAAAGCCTTAATCAATGTGTGTTTAGTAAATATTTTGCTCTTGTGCCATCCAGACATTTGGACTTCTCAAGAGGTTTAGCTGCTCTGAACAGACCTTTTCAGATGTAACTCAATTTCTAACAAGGCAGTAGAAAACGAAGTAAAAGATGGACTTCACAGATTAGTTTGCTTTAGTAAGTTAGTGCCTTTTAGTTTATATTTTGTTTAGCATTATTTTTGATATCCACTGGGAAAAATAAAACATTACATCTGAAAACTGTGGAAGCATTAAGTGGTGAAACACCAGGAAACCACTAGAGATGTTTAGGCTTGATTTGCTTTATTGCCCCTATGAGCAATTCACATCAGCCAAAACTCATTTGGTTGTCAGCAAAAGCTGTCCTTAGCCTGGGGCTATGGGGCAACGTTTTCTCTAGGACAACAAGGGTATGGCTACATTTGCTAAACCAGCTCCTAGCACAGAGTCTGAAATCTCCCAGTTCAAAAGGAAGTGAGCTGTACCAGGATTTTTCCTGATTTGTTCAGTACTGATAGCTGTACTACTCCAGTGTTAGTCAGAGTCTTTCTGCAATATCCTTTTTGTGTTTTATAGAGTTCATTACTCACCAGGCCCTTTTTTATACATTAGGATTCCATAGCATCAAATTCAGGGACAGCACTGCTTGATTTACCCAAGGATACATTTCTTCAATCTGACAAAGCTGGTCATTATAAATCACATGTGACTCAGTTTTTGCTTCACAAAGCACTCAGCAGATTACCAAACACATATATCCAGATGCTGCCTAGTAACAACCCCAAAGACTCAGATATTTTTAAAGAATACTTCCCCCTAGAGAAAAGCTTTGACAGGAAATAATGTAATAAAGGAGAAATGGATCAGGAAAAAGTCCAAACAACAAACTCCATAATATTCTCTGCAGCATCCCTCTGAAAATGTTTTTGTAATATGCATGCATAGAAGATGTAATAGAGACAAAAAGCTAAATACCACCCTGCTCTGTTAAGGAAGAGAGTGTGAGAACACACCAGCCCAGAGGGAAAAGCCTGGGAAGTCACCACACCTATCCCCAGAAGGAGTGATGGAGCTCCCAGGACAGAGACATGGAGATATGGGGCTCTTGGATCTTCTGGTGGGAAAGACCTCAGGAAAGCTTTTTAGAAGAGAATGGGGAGAATTTGCTAATCTAGAGAGTGTGATGGAACTGGCTTTCTGCTCCTAGAGTGGGAAAAGAGATGAAACATCAAAATCTACATGCTGTGCACTTGTCTCACATGGAATATGAATATTGTGTATGAAAGTTCAGTACTTCTGCTTCGCTGCCCCACTGAAACATCTGACCTGGCACAGCAGCTGTGAGCTCATAGGATGGAAAGCTCCAGCTCCCACGTGAGTTACTCCTGCAGTAGTTGTTCCTTTAGAGGACAATTCCATCACACAGAACTGCACTTGGCCCTGCACTTCTTCCTAATCTGCCCTCCTGCCTGTGTCCAGCAAAGCTTGTAAATACACAACAGTCACAATTAATACTTTGATTAAACAAAGAATCATCCCTCCCATCTCTTCATCACTCTCTCCTCCACTTATTTCTTCCTTTCCTGGAAGGAAGGTACATTGCTTGCTGGATGCCATGAATTTTAACTCAACCTTTTTAGATTCACACAGACCCTCTAGAGCATGCTGTTTTTATACAGTTCCCTGAAGGTGAGAAAGAGATTTTTGTATTCTGCCACCATCTTATTCTTAGTTATGTCTTATTCTCCTTCCTAAGAGCTTTTTTCTTCTTTTGCCTGCTACTGTTTTCACACTATTTTAAGTACTGCCCATTCTGCTGAGATCATCATCCATGGCAAGTGTGCACACAGGTTTTATTTAGAAAGTGGAAGTGCCTATGTCTGGCAGAAATTCTCGTGGACAAAGAGGAACAGAGCACTTCCCCACACACAGGCTCTATAGGCACAGAAGACGGGTCACTTTCTAGTTTATTTCCATTTATGGAAAACTTCCAGATGACAAGAGGCATTTCCTAGGTTTCTTACATTCTTGACTGATTCTGGTTATACAGAAATACCAAGACCACTGCTTCCTGTTGTATCCCAGAGATATTGTTATCTCTGACTTCAGTGCAAATTATCTCCTATTTACTATAAATTACAGCTTCTTATGTACAACTTTTGAATCTTTCCCCCAAGTTTCTATTTTTCCCTAATAACATTCTGATTTTTATATGATGTTTTTCATCATGCATTTTCAAAGGAATCTAGCAAGACTCAGACTCACAGAGCAGTTGTTGGCTTTTTTAATTGATCATTCCAGGCACATAATGCCAGATCTGCCTTGAAGCATCTGTCCTCTAGTGCTCCTGTATTAATAGTAATGCTTCCACATTCCTGCTGAAGGATTTGGAACAAAAACAAGTTTAAAACTTTCAAATTCCCTGAGAAAGGGATGATTCTTCAGGCTGCTCTGTGCTTAGTAATAAGCTCAGACTTCAAACAAGTTAAAGACTTAGATAATAAAATAATAACAGGATGCAGAGTAAGTAGGATTGAAAGGCAGCAGAGGAATAGAGTGCAGACAAGTTCATTTCTATCCAATACTCTGAATATCCTTTTACTCAAATACAAAAGCACTAAGACATGGTAATACCAAGAACTGACACTAAAAGAGGTATTTCCTTCTCCTTGTCTCTCAAGAAGCATTTCAAGTGTTTGGGCCCAGACATTGTCCACATTGATATGTCAGCTCAGCCATCAGAGGACACCTTACCATGTTATAGAATACCCCAGAGTTCAAACCTCCTCCCTCTTCCCCAAGCAGAAATGCCCCTTTCTCCCCAAAGAACCTCAACCCACCCTCACCTTGAAGCCTTTCTACTTTGAACCTCTGTGTGCAAGAATACTGTCCTGTCTGACATTAATATTAAACCAAAGCATGCCCTTATCTATAAAACACTGTACTGGTGACTATGCCATTGGTGAGTAAAATAACAAATATTTTCCTCAAGGAATAAAACCAAACATAGATCAACACAGACCTTTACCCATTCTAATGGATTTGGCAAGGGTAGTGAGGGATGCAGGTGATTGTTTTTAAATTTGTTTTTAAATTTGTACTGTTTGTTTCTAAGCCATCAGCCTGCCCTTGCCAGGCATCACTGCAGTGGAGTCCCAGCTGGGTGCTGCTGGTGAAAGAACTATTTTTGCATCTATCAAACAGAAGTTAATGCTGACAACAGTTACCAGTGGTGGAAACTACAGACATTTCCAAGCCCTGAATAAAGAGCACATTTAAGCTTTTCCCTTTCTGCCCTCTTGGGGGAAGATTCCTCATTCCACTTCTCCTGCTGCCCATACATACAAAGAATGGGCAATTATTCATGTATAACAACTACTGGGCAGAACTGTAACTTGGTATTTCTGTGTGGAAGGCACTGTGTGGGAACTGCCATGTACAGAATACAGACTTCTATTGACAAGAAGATGACTGAAGAGCTCCTGGTAGGGCTGATAGTACTGCCCAAGTGCAGCTCTGACACCTCCCAGGTGCTTACTCAAGGAAAAAGTTCATAACAGTGAGACCCTTACAGTTTATAGTTCCCTCTAATTTTGACTTTAGTCTGTCAGACATCTGAAGAAATGATTTTTGCTCCATTCCTTCTGACCAGCTTTCCTAATCCTCCTTGTCTCCATTTGATAAACAAACCCCTGAAGTGTTTGAAGTCATGTTAGGGAAGCACACTGCCAAGGATACTGTGCCTTGCTCCAGGCCTGTGCAGGGAGCCCACTGCAGCTCCTTCACAAGGCTGCTGGGCTAGTTGATATGGATTAGATAGGTCAGTCAGACTGGGGAGTCCCTTCCCCACTGTTTATACTCAGCACAGGGAGAAGACAGCAAAAGAAAGTGATGAAGAATAAAGATTAAATGTTTCTTACTTAGAAACTTGGCTGTTTTCTGATTTTAAGTTGCAACTATGGACTTTTTAAAGTGGAAGTCAATCTCTTTCTGAAGCAGTCTACTGCTCCCAAATCAAAGAACTACCTGCCATGTCAGAGATCACCAAAATTGATAGAAAACAGTGACAGGGAGCTTGCAAAGGATTTGTATTACTGTGCAGAGACCAAACTATCACGTCCTCTTCAATCCCATCTCTGCCTGCCTTGTGCTGAGAGCACAAGAAGGGAAACCAAGGAACAAAACAGAAGTGGAGGTGGAACATGAAGAGGCCAAAATTTCTCCTAGAAGAGCAATCTTGTCAAAATGTATTGTAGAGGCTTGAGAGATGATACTTAGAAGCTGATTTCCTGCAAGAGATGTGCTACACCCATATAATGTGCTGATCCACAGTTTCATTCAAGCACAGCCCAAGCATGCAGCCTCCACAGGATATATTTCCCTAATTGCTGATGCTTTGGGAACCTCCTATAATAATTTGCTTATCTCTTTCCTTCAGGATTGCTTCTGCATTTTACCTTTTTTAAAGGAAAGCTGGGATGCTTTCTTTTCCATGGTTTCTTTCTTTAATTTAGGAGTTTGCCTCATTTTTGAAGTCTGATTGGGTAACTTGAGGAATGCCTCAAAGTTCTAAGCCAGACTTGTTCAAATTTAGTTTCAAATGTATTACAACACTACATTTTCAACCAGAAATGTGATATAAAGACATTACCTCCAAGGCCTCTTTCCCTAAACACAGATCAGATGCTGCTGCTGCTATTTTGATTGAAAGAACTGATTATTTTTGGCATTCATCTCAATAATGTGCTATGAAGGAGCCTATTGTGGGCACATATTAGGGCTGTAACATCATAAATGAATAAAACATCTTGGCCTTATTGCTAACACCAGCAACAGCTGCTCTCTGTAAAAAGACAGAGCATCCATTGAAAGGAAGAAGTATGTGAGACAGGCAAAGCCAAGGTCACTTCTAAGCCTGCAATAGCAGTGTGGGGGAAAAAGAGAAGAGTCGTGCAGATAACACAGTGAAAGCACTTAAGGTGATCAGAGCTCTGTAAAACACACCTGGTACCTAATCAGAAGCAGAGTTCATTCAAAAGCTTCACAAAAGATTCTGCTTATTAGAAGCCCATTCAAAGAAAAAAAAAATTAAAAAAATCAAGTATGACAAGAGAAAGCTTTTAATTTTGAAAAAAAACCCTGTTTCTAGCACTGAAGCAATCAAGATACTGAGTTCTTCATAACTGAAAGACATCAGCTTCTCTTTCTACATCCCCTTTCTCTATCTGACACTAAGTCAAAGCACAGCACAGGATATAATTTCCTGGAAGAACCCAAGCTAGTAGGAGCCATATTCCAAACAAGATGCAGCAGAGGTGTGGAACTCCTGAGTTTCCCAAAGCTGGTTAGAAAGTTGAGGGATTCAAGGGAGAAAGAGGGAATGTACTCTGAAGAGAAAGGTGTCACAGGTTCCATCTAGTAGAGGAAATGTTCTAGATTAAGAATAGTTGGAAGGTCTGTAAAAGAAGATTCCTGAGCAGTGCATTCCTACCTCTTTGCTCCTCAGGTGTCTTGTTTTGGGAGTGTCATAAATGGTCTCTTGGTCTGATGCAGTGCAGCTGCTGATCCATGGGTTTTTGCAGCTCCTATGGCCTTCCCACACCCCATTTTTCCAATTCTGTTCCAATTCTTATTCATATTATTCAGGGGATAATTCCTCCTGAGACACTTCAGGTGAATATGTATGTGATATTTGTATATGAGAACAATCCCTTCCTCTCAGCTTAGGGCTGTAATTATTTCACTGTGAGGAAAACAAAGACCCAACCTTGTAAGATTTTTAGTTTAGTTGCTTGATTACTGCAATTTCAGTAAGTTATAACAAAGCAGCACATGGAACAGGAATAACAAATGTTTATGAAACCTCCAAGTATGTTATTTGCAAGATATATAAGCTTACCAAAATTAAGTCTGCACTACTTACTATATTCAGGTTATTTTTAAAAGGGGCATTAGCATTGCAAAAGAATTAGAATTCAGCATTCAGAACATAGTTTTTGACAGCTGTTATTCCACATCCAACTAAACTGTGAAAGAAATCATGAATAAAAACATAGTGATTTGTATGTGTACATTCTTTCTGCAACCAACATACTAAACAAACACAATGTATTATGAGAATACTGAATTGCTAAGTAGGTACTACTGCTGGGTTCAAAGTATCATCAGTAATAAAACCTCCTCTTGATAAAAACAGTTGGGGAGCACTTTCCATTAAGAAATAGCAACACTTCCATTACAAACAACTCATAGATAATGTAATATTTAAGGTCAGTCTTGATAGTTAATTTTAAATTTTTTTCCAGGTCTTTGTGAACAGTGTTCATTACAAAAAAAAAAAAAAAAAAAAGTAGTGAGCTGTGAGTTGTTCCAGTCTGAGGTTTCTCCTTTGCCCCGAGATCACCCCAGAGGGACATGAGGTGGTTCAAACCCTGGTTCCCTCAAGCTTTGCTCAGGCCACAGCTGCATTTCTCACAGTGCTCATGCAGGGCAGGAGGAAAACAGGGTGATACCAACACTGGCCCAGGCTGCAAGGGCTAGAAACTGAATTTATTGCAAAGGTGTTTCTCACCTGGCTCATGATGCTTTACAGCCTGATACCAACCCAGCAAGTCTCCCGAGCTAAGCCTGCCTGTTCTTTTAACAATGAAATACTGTATTTTTGACCCATGCAGACTGGGTGGTCACTGAAATGAAGATACCATCATTTTTGGATTGAGATTATATCTCATTCTTCCAGAAGTGACTCATTGACTTTATATCAGTAATTTCAGGAAATGTGCATCCGTAAGAACAACTCAGTGATGTCACATCCAAGTGAACTCCCTTTTACCACACTGCTCATTTCCTGAGCATTAATAATTCATCTACCACAAGCAATACCTTGGCCCTCATTTTCAATTGAACATTTATTGACTGAAACCCCATTAGGTACAAATCCAAGGTTCTTTAAATGAGAAGATGAGGAACTTTTAGCAGCCCATATGACAGCAGAAGGAATATGTAGCAGCATGCCCCACCCTCAGAAGGCTGAATGCTCCCCTGACAAAGGGCTCCTGAAGAGCAGTCAGCCTGCTTTCATGGTTGGAAATCAGAGCAAGCCCAGCCAGGAGATGTGCCAGAGTAAGTGGAGAGAAGAGTGAAAAGCAAACAGGGACAGCCAGCTATTGTTTCTGCCCACGTGAAATCATCTGCCAATAGCAACTGCCTAGGAAAAGCAGGTTTTTCTTCAGGTAACTTACAGATGTTCAATGGATTTCACTGCTATGCAAGGTGACTGTCCAAGTGTTTAAATGCCACCTGTACAAAGGAGTTGTGCATCACGACTATACTTTTAGACCCAAGAGGGGACACAGGGCACTCTCTGCCTATCCATGTGTTTCATTAGCTGAAATAAATGAATCACCCTGACATTCCTCCACTGCAAAATTCAAGTACCATGAACAAAATGTTGGCAAAGATTTAACCCAACCCCTAAGACACAAAACATAGATAGCCATTTTCATACATGATAATGATTAAATTATTTTTATTCCCGTTTAAAATATACAACTTTGAAAAATTATGCAACATACATTCAAATGAATTGCATTCTTAAGTGTCCTGATAGCCAGGTATCCTATTGCTGGCCAGTATAATACAATAATCCATCAACTCTGTTTATTTATGGCCACAGGAGAAAAATCTGCATAAATAAATATTTATATCTGATAGTGCAGCTTTTCCTTAAACACTTACATTTAGAAGTCAATTTCAGTAGGCCTCTTTCTCCCAAGCACTGCTTCCTGTTCCTACAGGAAATAACTAATTCCACCAAGATCCCAAAAAAGGCCAAAAATTCTTAGCCTGCTATTTTAGAAATAGCATTCAAGATACAAGAGTCAATTCAGCAGTGCCAGAAATAACCAGTAAAGCTAACATTACCACCCAAAAGCAGTTTGGGAAAGCTCACTAACAATGCCACAACTCTCACTGGTCTGGAAGAAGTGATTTAAGAGGTTTAGAAAAATCAATTGTACTAATGATACAAAGGGTGCCATTAGTACAGCAGTACTGTGGCAGACACCACGGGTAGTTTGGCAAGGAGGCACAGCCTACAGCCCCCTGGAAAAGCACCACTGCTGAGAAATCTTTATGGCAGACACTCAATCCATTGGAAAAGGACACACTGACTTAAGTGCAGTCTGCAGGGTACAGCACCTGAGGCAACTTACCCCTGTACAACTTCCTGTTATTTAGAGGACACCAAAGGGATGACAGGCATGTTTTGGACTGTAACATCCCTGCTCTGCAGAGCCTGAAGTCTTCACTAATCTACAAAAGACAGTGGGGAGAGAATGAAGCTGGAATAGCAGTCAGTGATGTATAGCAGGTACTACATCAGTTAATGAGTGGGCAGGGAATAACAACAGCAAGGGAGAAAAGCTGGTTGCTGAATTTCACACTGCATCAAGAGCAGACAAAAAAAATTGTAATTGCAGGTAGCCCAAATTTAACTGAAGCCAACATCATCACTTCTGTATCAAGACTGCAGAGAAAAACATCTACCACTCTACCAGAAAACCCAGTCCTTAACAGTTTGGTATGATATCCTAACTTAGCAGAGAAAAATCAACACAGATATTTCAAAAGTTGATAATTTTTATTTACAGATTTATTGGCAAAAGGTGGTGGGAAAATTCAAAACATTTTAAACAGAGGGCACTGTACTGTATTGTATGAAGTATCAGTTCACAATCTTCTGTATCCAGCTGATCAAATAAAGCTAATCACCACTTAAAGAAGCATAATCTGCATCAGCTCCATTAGAGTATCCTGCCTAAAAACCACTTCAAGGCAGTTTCTAAATCAACACAATCACTAATAAAAATGCAGGTTTTGTGAAGAAGGTATATTTGGATTTTTGTACTGTACCTGATGTCAAATTGCCCACTTGCCTACTGGCAAAGCAGTTACACTTCCTACTCTTAGTTGAAAGTTGTAATCTCACTGTCTGCAAATTCAGCTGTTGGGTAATTCTGAACTACTCTGAACATTTTACTGTGAGCATAGTCAAGACTGGAGTAGATGAGATTGAAGGAAAACATTCCTGGTATATCATGTGCCCATCATATTCAGCTGCATAACCATAAACATCTTGTTTAAGAATTCTATTCAAAAAGGAGAAAAAATGTAGCCAGTTTTCTCTTTGTCACATAGGTTTAATTCCTCACTGGACCTTTTTAGTTCATTCTTCCAAATCAAGAGTGTTTAGTTCTTCTTCTAGTTCATCCAAGTCCTCTCCAGTAAAGAGATTTTCATCAACTGGAACTGCATCAATTGCTCCATTTTCCAATTCCCCATCTCCATCATTATCTTCATCTAAATCATTTTGCTCGCTGTTGTTTATATCACCACCAGAAGCTTCACTTAATTTATTATCTGAAAATAAACATAATTCTTAGGCATTACAATGTCACAAGTTTCTTAATTACCAATTGAATTCACAATCACACTAAACATGCTTTTTGGAAATTTTGAAACTATGAAGAAGCTACTTTATTTGAAATTCAAGCAGATTTATATTGACCAAATTGCATGTACCTGGTTAATATGCAGGTCTGGATAATCAACTATAATAACAGGAAAAAAGAATAACTCACCATCTTTTTCTACTGAAGTGTATGTGCTGAACCTCTCTGGACTAGCCACTGTAATACCAGTCTCCTCTACTGCCTTGGGAACATACAGGTTCAAATCTACATCATTTATACACACAGGGTCTTCAGTCTGGAAAATAAACCAAGATGCTCTGCATGAATTACTCTTCCACAAAAATCCTCACTTCTGCAAGATTCCTACAACATTGCGACCTTCAATGGGACCCTTCTGATAATCTGTGGTGGTATTAGGAACCAAGCTTATTAATTTCATTTTAAGGACTTTCAAACTTGAATGCAATTAAAATATTCTTTGATTTAATCCTGTTTCCTTTACCTCATCATCATCTCCTGCTCCTTGAACATAATGGGTGTCATCTGCTTCTTCATCATCTGCATCAACCAACTCTGGCCGGAACTCAAACACTTCACGTCCACTAATCTAGTCACAGTAAAAGAAACTTTCAGTTATCACTTCATGGAATTTATACTGCTTACAAAAAACCACAAACAAACCAAACATAGGAAAAAAGGAAAATACAATGACACAATAATAAGCAAAACAATTTCAGGCCAGCTACCTCTTCACAAAACTTTATTTACTTGCTCTTCTTACATTAGGAATTGGACATAAACTTACCACCAATGCTTTGCCAGCTTTAAAATCTGCTTTCCTCCTCTCCATATCTTGTTCAGCCTTATCAATTTTTTCTTGTCTTTTTCTTCTCTTCCATGCAATAAAACACTCTAAAGTAATTTTGGTAACATTTGGTCCTAAGGCAGCACGCTGTCAAGGAAAGAGACTGATTAACACTAGAAACTCTTTCCAAAGGCTGTCACAAATTGGATATTTAATTACTATTATTCAATTTTCCAGAAACTAATTGAAAACATTTCTTTCCAACTCCCTCTTGACTCTTACACTGTTAAACATGCACTATCTTCTTAGCATTTTACTCAACATGTGATTTTCCAGTTAGTGAAATGAGTTGGAATGAAAATTGACAGGAAAAATGGAAGAGGAAATAAAGGAAAGATGAGCTCAGCTCTGCTCAAAGTGACACTGCCAAGCAATGGTGACAGAAAGAAGCAGAGCAGCAACACCCTCAGAAGGCCTTGTGATCTTGGTGTTGCTGCCTCATTAGAGAGTTAAGAAGAGAGTGAGCTGGGGATGAGAAAAGCTGTAGAAGCAGTTGTAATGGCTAATGAGAAAGAGAAGTTAAGAAATAGAAGCCTCCTAAAAAAGGGTAAGCAATAGCTGCAATAAATATGCAGCTATAGTTAATTCTATTCACTAGGTAATAGCTCCTAAACAAAACATGAATCAATGCTATGCATCCTTTTCCCTAGCTCATACAGCTCTAAAAACATCTAACAGCTTTTTTTTTATAAATTCACAAATCCTTTACATGTCTCTCTTCAGAGTAATGAAAACAACTACCACCAAAAGGTACCTATCTGACAATTTTACCTCTTTTTCTATTAGATCTTCTAAGGAAATTTCATCTTGCTTTTCTTCCTTCTTCTTGTCTTTTTTTAACACAAAGCCTGGAGGGAGGGCATGGCGATACATACAGTTGTCTCCTCCACCCGGACAGACCCAAAACCATCCATATTTGTTGTTTTCAATAGCATCAAGGAAGTATTTGCAGACCTGTATAAAAACAATGGTTGCTAGCACCATGTCCTCTTTCCATCCCCAGCATTTTATACCCTCCATGCCAGAAGTTCACTAAGTCCAAGTCAGCTGTGCTCACAACAGAAGGAACATGTGAATTGCATTGCAAATAAAAACAGTAGACAAAGCTGTGCAACTGAGTATCTAAAAGTCATGTAGTCAACAGCGTTTTCTCCCTCAATATAAACCCAAGTGAAAAAGACAAGATGACATAAAACTCCTGTAAAACCAGCAGCACATCCCTTTCTGCTCACCAACATCAGTGAAGTTTTAAACAACATAAATTGCATCTGACTCAGATGCTATTAAACCTTTCAGTTCTGGATCCTGAGGTAAAGATGCCGTTCTAGGACTTTTAACAAGCAATTCATAGTTTATATTTAGCCACAGCAATGCTTAACTTTTGCAAATTTAGGCAGTATCAAGAGACTATTTAATCACTTGGTATTGAAAATGAGGTGAAATAGTCCCAAAGAATGAAAAAGGGATTAACCCATTATGCCATTCAGTGCAGAACTAAAAAATATGTTGAACTTAGAGCCCAGGAATTATAAATTCCTCTCAATTCATAAATTAGGAGAAAATTTAAAAGTTTACAATGCTTGTATGTCATGCAGTACATAGATAAGTCAATATATAGCACAGCCACTGCAATAGCAGACATCATTAATCACAATACTTGGATTTTCTAAGCAATTAGAATGCATTAGATACACTGCTGAAACCTTGAGCATTTCTATAAAGCACTTCACCTACTATCCATTTGTAATGTCCATGAGAAAATGTTTTATGGACTGAAAAGAACTATCAGGTTGTGGTTTAGTTTTTTTAATTTTTAAAGATATTACTAGAAATACTAATCAGTCCAGCTGTCTACTCAGAATATTGTTATTATAATATTCCATTTAAAATTCTTACATAATGATAAACACATCTAATGCCAGACTGCACTGCACTTAATTTCTTCTAGTACAGCTCAATTAAAAAAAAAAAAAAAAAAAGAAAAAAAAAGAAAAAAAGAAAGGAAGACATACTATTTGGGTTTTGGGTTTTTTCTTTTCCGCCTCACCGTGCTTCTTGTTCACCACTTCTTCCAGCTTCTTCTCATCCCAGTTGTCCATTGTATCTAGAAAAAGATAACAGATGGTTTCACAAAAAAATTCCAGATACTGAACATTGCCAGCAAGCTGCTTTTCTTCCCAGTAACAGTTTTAATATGCAATTCTTAACATTTTAAGTAGCTTATACAAGAGAAAATAAATTCAGGTTCTTAAAATACTGTTTTCAAACTCTCCTATGCCACTCAAAAGACAATTACCTCAAAAGCCCTGGAAATTTTAATTTTTAAATGCATAAAGTGTGCTTCAGATAAACACTCAATGTGTCATTCCATCTGTACAGTACTGAGTATTGACAAGAGAAAATAAGAAAAACAAGAGAACTGACTAAAAGAGAAGGTTGGAGGATAACATCCAGAAATACAGCTTATCCAAATTGAGGCTTGAAAGAGATAATACCAAATTATCTGTGTTAAAGTTAAAAGAAGGTTCCACCAAAAGAAGCAAATCACCAATGACAATATTAGCAGTGAATCTGTGGGATCCCAGCAGATACATTTAGGATGACAGAGGCTAAAATTCAAATAAAGACTGAGACATGAGGAAATGTGAAAAAAACAAGTTCTATAAAATCTCTAATCCCTGATAAATAAAAGTAAAATCCAGAGTATTTGGCCAACAAGTCATCTGGGAGGACAAAGTCACAGAAAAAATTCGCAAATATCCCTAAATGTAGAACTGTGCACCTTTGGCCAAACACTAGTAGCAGCTCTGGAAAGCAACTCTGGCTGCTCACTGCACTTCCTCCTTTTGCACTTCCTTTCTACAGAGCTTAAGAGGGACACAGCAACTGCAAGAAAGGTCAAATACTGTTCAAATTCTGACTTGTATGACAGAATGCATGACACTGCACAACTGAAAAACCATCATTTATCAGTAGGACATACTTCTTTTTCTAGGTGAGGTGTAAAGAATATTTGAGAATACACTTGGAGGAAGCTTCAGTGCTGTTCAGAACTTTGAACACAGTGGGATGGGTTGCCTTAGCATCTGTTCTTCAGGATCAGAACCACACATACAATACAGAAGACTGTTAATCTTAAAATTTCCAGTTTCAGCATCAGAATAGCTTAGCAGTAACCTTCTACCATTACTATACCTTTTTCAAGGTCCTCATCTCTTGCATCAATGTAGACACTTCGTTTTTCACACTTCCTTTCCAATGACAAATCATGAGAGAACTTGCATTTGTCTCCTTTAGTGCACTGTCCTTGCTTGAAGAAAGCACAAACTACAGATTTTGGGTCAGCACCTGAGTAAACAAGGATTTTATATTTTAATATTACCTTTAAGCAAAGGTTGCATGTTAGAAACTCTGAGAATACTGAGGATATGTAGAGAATGAAAATATGTTTTAAAATTGGAAGTTATTTAAAGTGTTCAAGGTAAGTACATAATTCATGCCTTGAAGTTGCCAAATCTGCTCTTATTGTACAGTGTTTACATTAATAATCAGAACAACCACTAAACTATTTAAAGAATTATGGTTTGCCTGAGCAATTATTCATTTATGTATTACAATACATCACAGAGATCATTCTGTGCAGCTTCTTCCCTATACATGAAGCTATTCATGCCTCTAATACACAATAAAGCATCTTCTGGATGTCAGCCTTTTCCCAACAACACACTACAATAAATTACAATAATTTAACCCACACTCACTCAAGCCACTTTCCTCCTTTAATAATAGAAAGAAAATGGCTGATCAGACACCCCAAAATAAGCAACTGTTGTTCTAGTATGAGCTATCCAATCACCCTAACTACAGTTTAAGTAAAAATCATCCCACTAAAGAATCATTAAATGTCATTAGGAAAAGAAATGAAAGAAGCAGGTCTAAGTGCATTTGTGAGACATGAGACTAAGTAAAAAATACTTTACTTGTAGTATTAAATTAAATTCTCATGGAAGATTTTGAGTTTTTCACATGCTGCTTCACTTTTGGTTTGACTGAAAGTGATTTCAATATGTACAGCAACACCTGTTTAAAATGTAATCTAAAAATCTGGATAATATTAGTTTTCTGAAATAAAGTTAAAAACTGATTGATTTAGAGAAAACTGATAGAGAAAGCAGCAGGTGACAAAGAGAAAAGTGACCTTTGCTGCTGCTCAGTGCCACAATGAGTAAATAACAGGTTTGCTTTAAATGTATGAAAACCACACTTCTTTTGTCAAAAATCACTGCACAGAAGCTCCAAGAGATGGAAAAGTAAAATTTTGGTAACATCACAAAATTTGTTTGTTCAATAACCAATGTCAAGAGAGACCCAAACCAAATGCTACTGCTAATTATGAGTTAGATACAAGTAACTGGAAGGTATTTACTGTTCTGATTTGAGCACAAGTCTTCTGTTAAAGCAAAAGTTATGATCTTATACTCTTTCTTTGGATGTTCACACTTCCCTGGAGAGACAGGCTGTTTTAAACAAATACCATCACACACACACAAAAATCATCCAGAAGCATCTAACTGATGAATCAGAACACAGCCAAGTATCTTCAGCTGTGCTGACAAACATCAACGCAGCTTTTGGTATTCCAATGATCTACTGACCCCAGAGGAGTTTCCAAAACAATGTCAAATCATGACTGGAAAAATACTTGGCACACTAGGTGGAGGAGGAAATAGTCACATGTATTTCATTAAAATATTAACTGGTGTTTTCAAAGGGTTATTTTACCTTAAGTACTTATATGAATAAGAACACATAAATGAAGACAAATCAGTTAGTCATACCTTTGCTAATTTTCTGTGCAGCAACTACAGGCTTGAAGAGCTCATTTAATTCTTGTAATTCCTTTTTCTTATCTTCTTTCTTTAATTTCTTCTCACTTTCTGATTGAGCAGCCTACAAATATAAAACCAGGATGCCAGTTCATATGAAATGCACGTTAAAATAGCCAGTCATTCAAAATTAGTTTACAAGGGCAAGACTGAAACAGCCTGTGATGCCTGGAAGGCTCAGAACTGATGCTTTTGAGTGTGCAGCTGGTGCCCTTTACTGGCACTGACCTGTCCCACAGGAGGGACAGAAAATCTGCCAGAGAGGAGCTGGCAGGTACCTTTAGTGTCACAGTGACCCCTACTGCACCTTCACAGTAAAGCCAATGAGAGGCACTGAAACTTCTCCTCCTTTTGCAGTGCAACTACTTCCAGATCTGCACACACAAAAAAGCCTCTCTTGAATCCCCTACATGCTACTTCACTCTTTCTCCTCATCTATACAGGTAGATACTCCACAAAATCTGTCCATGGAAGTTGGAAGTGCTTTTAGAACATTACTTCAACTTGGATCAACTTGACATATGAATGTTTCATTGCTTAACTAAGGACCAAAGCCAGGAAAACAAGCTCATCTAAGGGAAGGAAAACAAAAAAAAACCTGACTGTGCCTCACCTTTTTTTGGATAAGCCAGATCAGGCATGTGTTTGTGCCAGAGTGGGATGAAAATACATGAAAGAAGACACAGGAAAAACATTCTTAGATCAGATATAAAATGAGGTTTTAGCAAGGTAACAAGTGATAGGATAAGAGGCAATGGCCTCAAGTTACCCCAGATAATGTTTAGAGCAGATTTTAGGAAGCATTTCATCACTGAAAGGGTGAGTCAAGCATTGGTGGACTCACCATCCCTTGAAGTCTCAAAAATGTGTACATGTGGCACTTGGGAACATGGTTTAGTGGTGAGAGGCAGTGCTGGGTTAATGGCTGGACTCACTGATTTTAACAGATCTTCTCTATGCTTAAAGATTCTCTGTTTGTTTGTGTCTTGTCCTTTTGTCCACTGAGACTAACACCACAAACAAGAATGTAGGGTACTGTTTTCTAAAATACAGTGTAATATTAAAAAAAGGAGCTTTGTTCTTATGGTGAATTTGGCAAAAACATACCAAATTGTTTTAGAAAGGAATTAGCAGCTTGGCTAATTTAGTTTTCCTACTAAAAGTTCCCAAATGCTATTTTAAACAACACACAGACCCACGTACATCAACCTACAGAAAGTTGTACTTCAAGAATGCTTTTGTTTCTCTTCACAGCTCTAAAAGTTTGAAGATGAAGCTTAAAAAAAAACAAAACACAACAAACCAACAACAAACAAACAAAACCCCCAAAGTCAAAGAAAAAAAAAAAACAAAAACAGAAACAACAACAAATCAAGAAAGGAGAAAAAAACCAAACCAAAACACCCACCACCAAAGCTAAAATTCTGACAGCATTTCCATTTTAATCTCACAACATGAGGAAAACTGCTTTAAAAACTTCTTTCCCAGGGACAATCCCAACCAAAAGCTCTTCTATAAAGTAAGAGATATAAACAGGTGCAAAAATTTGGTCCTGATATCCAACAGCCAATAGCTACCAGCGTTTGAGAAATAACATTATTTTAGGCTGGGTTTTTTTACATATTGGTATTTGTATATATGCCACAGATCCAGGGATTTCACATACAAGTTTCAAAACTGTTTGAATAACACCAGTATTTTTGAAGTGACATCAAGAAGTCTTTTTCACAACAAAAAAAAATATTAGATTTAATGACCCAAATATCAGCTTTAGTTTTCAAGGTGGGCTAGCCACGCTGGTTGATCCTTGTTACACAAGGAATATGTTGCAAAATCATGAATTGAGATAATGAGATAATGCAAATGTAATTATTTTACAGGCTTATTCATAGAACAGAAAGCTGTGTAAATATTTAACAGCTATCTTTCCTAGCTCTGTAGAGACCTGGATCATTTCCATTAACTCCATGCTTTCTGATTGAGTATAATGTAAACATTGTATCTAATTTTATTAAAACATACAGAAGAGCCAAGTTGCAGACAACAGCTCAAAATTTCAGGTTTTTTGACCAAATGTTTTTCACAGGCTTGTGTCCACTTAAAACTGTTATTTATTACAGTTTTAAGTGGACACAAGCCTGTGAAAAACATCTCTAAGTAGAAGAATGAGAGCATATAGGTTTATACTTTTATTTTAACTCCCGTTTTAGTAACAACCATTGTTAATTTTAATTGCTTCTGTTTCTCAAATAAAGTAGGAATAAAAGAGAAAAAAGAAAAACAAAGTGCAACTGTACTTAGCTGACAGCTTGCATGTACAATTTAATTTTAGGTATACCTTAAACTTAATTATATAGTATCAGAATATTATAGAGACAAATGCTCACCCTGGCTAGTTGAGTTTGAATGGGATAAAGTTCTTTTTTCACAACAAAAGCCAACCAAACAACAAATTAAAAGCCAACAAACCCCCATACTCTGTACTACCTTTACACAGGTACATAATTTACAGCTAGACAAGCTTTGCATGTCAACTGTTAGCTAGATCTGTGCCAGTTCCTGACCATCTGTACACAGAGTGAAAGATGATTTGACTCCACAGTGGGAAAACATTCCACAATAAATGCTTACCTGACGTGGATTCTGCTGACCAAACTTAACCTGGTGAGTCACAGCCTTGATAAACTTCTGCTGCTTTGCACCTTTTTTATTCTTCAGGCCAAATGTTTTGTCCTAAATCAAGAGATAAACATAGACATATTAATAAAAAAAAAAACCAAAACAACCCATACCACCAGAAACCCAACCCTTGCTGCTCCTCACAGGCTTACAGTAAAATACAGATTATTTCCTCAAGCAACACAAACAATGCAAGAAACTGTGTAGACAAAATTTAAACTCCTCACATCATCTTCAGAAGTGGTTTTTCACCAGAACCTCCTGAATGTGGCCCTTGTGTGAGCCCTTGTTTTATCACCAGACCTCCTTGTGCCCTGGTATCAGTGTGAGCATGGACACAGCATTCTCAGGCCTCTCATGAACAAGACAAGATAGTTTTGGAGGCTACCCAAGGAATATCTGAGGAAAACAGGATAACTGATTAGCCATAATCACTGCTGTTTTCTCTGCTATCCACCTGAAATCACTCATTACTTCTATCTTCAACTATTCAGACAGAAAAGTGATGTATGTCACATAGATGACTATGACCACATTTTTATTTTCAAGAGTTGGAAGCTTTTCCTTCTCTAACTGTACTAATTTGAAGTTAAGTCTTTATCCTATATCAGATCTGGAGAGCTGTCTCTGCTTCCTAAAATCCACTGCTTGAAGTTTCTGTTCACTGACTAAAGCAATTATTCCTCTCTATCTTCAGCTTTATTGTTAAGAAGTTTCTATACCAAATCTATGAAAAATTTCTTACAAAAAAACCAGCTTTTACATGAGTATCTGAGGCAGAAATTATTTTTTGTAACTGAAATACCTGCCTTAAAAACTAATCCATGCCTATAATTTGATACTGACATTTTCTTCCTTGAAGGAAAAAGTAACAGATGTTCATACAGTGAAAATAACTCAGTTCAAACATGGTTTTGGAAGCTCTAACAATTAAAAGTACATTATAGAATAATTACAAGATAAACAGCTCCAAGTTTCCAGACTCATGCTGTTTACACTTACAAAGTGTTCCCTAAGAACAGGACCTTCTCTGTTACTTGGTGCTAACTGGAGAAGTCAAAATAATTAATTGGGAAAGAAAATTTATCATTTACACACTTGATTTCCACTGTAAATACAGCATGGAAAATATAATCTCCGTGTATTTGATTTATATAAAATTATATTGTTAATAATCAATGCCAGCTTTTCCCCTTACAGATACATTTCTTTGTAATAAAAAGCCAAATTTTTCCAGGGCAGCTGCATTCAGCAAGAACCTCAAGAACTCCAAAGCCAGGAAAACACAAGATAAACTACCCTAACCTGACCTTTCCAAAAACCACAGAAACAACAATGTGCAACCTCAGACTTAAAGGAACACACTCATTATACGAGTATTTCACCTGAGCAGCATATCTCACGCCAACAATTCAGACAAATATTTAAATTTCTGAAACTACTCTGCTTGTACTCTCAGCATAAATCCACACAGCATAGACACAGACACACACCCCTCTAGCAGGTGTTTTTCTCCAATCTGGTCACACGGGTCAAATTGCAGCAAAACCCACCGCAGATGTGAGTGAAGAACCAAGGAATCACGAAGGTGCCAAGGGATCTCTGGAGACCCCACAAGCACAAACCCTGACAGCAGCGAGGGGAGCTCAGGGAACACACGGGCACCAGGCGAGCGGGATGAACACGGCAAGGGCGAGGAAAGCAGAGCAGTGTGTCACATCCCGGCCAGGCCCCACACAGCTCGGGCCTGGCCTGTCCCGCCCAAAGCTGCCCGCAAGCAGCGCAGAGAAGCCGGTGCTTCCCCGGGAACACTGAGGTTTGGGCTCTGCCGTCCCTCCCCCGGCCGCTCCAGCCGGGGAGCCGCAGGGAGCGGCAGGGCCCAGCCGGAGGCCGCGGCGGGGGAGCGGTGGCCTGGGCCTCCTCCTCACCTCGATGATCTTCTCCTTCTTCTTCTGGTCGGCCTTCTTGCTGCCCCCCGCCGGCTGCTGCTGCTTCTTGGGGGGCATGGCGGCTGCCGCGGGCTCGGGCCGGGCCGGGCAGGGCCGGGAGAGGCCGGGACGGGCTCGGGCCGCGCCGCCGCCGCGGGGGAGGCGCAACGGGTCCCGCGGGGCACGCCGGGAACGCGCCGCGCGCCGGCCAATCGCCTCCCGGCAGGCAGCGCGCCGTGTGACGTCACTGGGGCGGGGTGAGTGACGTCACGGGGCAGGGTAGGCCGGGCCGCGTGACGTCACGATAGGGTTCTGTGGCGGGAAGGCGGGGAGAGCGTGAGGGAGCGGGGTGCTTTTATGCCTTCTCTGCGTAGTAAAGGCGGTGATTCCTTTTCCTTTTCCTTTTCCTTTTCCTTTTCCTTTTCCTTTTCCTTTTCCTTTTCCTTTTCCTTTTCCTTTTCCTTTTCCTTTTCCTTTTCCTCACAAGCGGCGCGATCCGAACGGAGCCCTCAGGTTCTGGCAGGATGAGCCTGCGGGTCACGTTTGTTGCAGAACTTGAAACTCAATTTTTGAGCTTTTGAACTCACATTTTCCACACATGTAGGATCTATGGCATCCTAAAGGACACACCAAACAGATAATTGAGTGTCGGGGAGGAAACCAGCGTGTGGCATAAATGTGATAAATAAATCCCAACTCAGCCACTCTGCAGGGAGGGGGTGACAGCCCCAAGCCTGACGGAGTTCAGGGGGTGTTGGGACAGTGCTCACAGGGACAGGGTGGATTCTTGATGTCCTGTGTCAGGCTGAGAGCTGGCACACGATGAACCATATTTATGCCATTTAAGTAAAACACTAGAGGTTTTACTGGAACAGCTGCCGGGGAGGAGTCTCTCTCTCTGGACACATTCCAAACCCACCTGGATGTGTCCCTGTGTCACCTGCTGCAGGTGACCCTGTCTTGGCAGGGATGTTGCACTGGGTAATGTGACACTTCTGTGATTCTGCCATCGTGTATGTCCCTCCCAGCTCAGACCATTCTGGAGTTCACAGTCCCAGCCCTTTGGCACACATCACTGCTTGTACACTCAGAAAGGATGGAATGCTTTAGTTCTTCAGCTTGGATTCTGTGGTCTGCGTAGTGCTGGCAGACAATTTCAGATTTTGTTTTTAGGTTCAGAGTCACAAAGATGCATGAGACAATGCAAGGTCTAGGAGGTTACCTGATTAACAGGCATGCTTGTTTCCATTGGCTCAGATTTGTAATAAATAATAATTTCATGATCCATTAGTAAAGACACAGTAGCACACAGTGGTGGGAGCCTGACACAGGAGAAATTTACTCTAAAAATGAGCCCATTTTGTTTGAGCTGTTGGGACAACTTGCTGCTCTATGTCAGTCACACTCCTGCTAACGTCACTGATTCCACTGTAAGATGAGCCAGGCTATGATGTTTTCTTCTCCTGTGGAATGTATTTCATTTGTGGCATGATTCATTGTATCTTCCAATTTGGAGGGAAAATTATTCCCATGTTGTTGCCTCCTTTCAGTGTGATCTGAAAAAAATAGAGAGCTTGGAGATTATCGTAAATAAAACATAATTAAAAGATTAATCCACCTGAGCCTGAAGAACAGTATTGTATTTCTAGTTTCTAGACATTTATGCAACTTGGTTCTAATTTGCATCCAGCATTAGATTTGGAATGAGCTGAGGCTAGAATTATGAGCCAGCACAATACAGTCTACAATATTTCATTTAAAAAATCCTAAGTAACCACAAAAGTATCAGGCTTCACATAACTTGAGTTGCTTGACTTTTTTTCACCTCCTTTACTGTACCTCAAAAATTAAGATCATTGCTCTGGTTCTTACAAATATTGATTGCTTTATGAGTAATTGAGTAAATAGTTCATTGGGCTTTATCAACATCATGTCTCACTATGGTGTGCATGATCTTCCAAGATTAAAATAAGCCCAGTTTAATAAATTTTCCTGTTCTTCCCCCCCCAAACAAAAACCAAGCCGTGCATTTCTGCCAAGTAAGAACTACATGTATGTATGTATGTATGTTACAAGTATGTAACTACAAAAAAAAAAAAAACACAGCCAAAGAACTCCTGCTTGCATCCAAATTGGGACAAGAAGCAGTCTCCAGATCCTTCCTTCTCTGTCACAAACCAGCTGTGGAGTTGTAACTCCCTACTCACCTGCATATTTTGCATTTGAATAATACAGGCAAGGAGACTCATTTAATCTTCTTCATCTCCCCAGCTACATGTTTTCACCTTTGTGATGAAACAGTACTTTCAGGCTCTATCCCTCTGGCAAAAATTCTTGAAATAAGGAATGTTTAGCCTGGGAAAAAAAATAAAAAATGGACTCAGGGTACCTTATAACACTGCAGCTACATGAGAAGAGATTGCAGTTGGGGGGGTTCCTCTCTTCTCCCCTCCCAAAAAAACCCAAAACAATAAGACAAGAGAATGCAGACTCGAAATGTGCCAAAGGAGGTTTAGATTAGATATTAGGAAGAATTTATTTCCCTACTGGAATAGGATGCCCAGAAGAGTCACCTTGCCTGGAAAGATATGAAAAGTGTGTAGATACAGAACTTCAGGACATAGCTGGATGATAGACTTAATGGTGTTAAGGGTCTTTTCCAACATAAATGATTCTATGAAACTAAATAAAATTTCAAATCTCTGAGAAAAAGCCTAACAAGGACAGCATGAAATCACTTATTTCAAGAGGCTGTCTCTAACTTAGCCTTGAAAAGGAGAGTGACCTGTTTAAGCCATTGCACTTTTCCTCAAAGTGCCCCAGTCTCCAGTGGAGGGCTTTATAGGAGAAAACCTAACTTGATTGGAGACATTCTGGCTGATGGTGAGAGCTACCTGAAGAATAGTGTGGATAAGTCCATATCCTGTGGGTAAGGCAGGGTATTTGTAGTGTTCTTGGGGACTAGAGGAGGTTTTAAATCTCTGCTGGAAATGTGGAAAGTGAGAATTGTGATATTTTTAATGTAAATTTCTGTGGTTTGTTTTGTTTTTTGTTTGTTGTTGTTGTTTGTAAGCACAACCTCCTGAGGAGAGGCTGGGCTGGATTTATTCAAGTCCATCATGGTGAGTCCAGGGGGCACCAACACATTTACATTGCTGTGGGAGTACTGGGTTAACTCTGATGCTGTCTCTGTCTCCTGGGGATATTTGGGGTCATAGTCTCTTGCTGTGGTAACAGTGGATTACTGGGTGGGTTTGGGGTGACTGCTCTTTCAGGGCACTCTGCTGAGCATCTTTGTGGCAGAGGGGGCCATGAGGAGGCTCTTGAGGCAGAAACTGTTTTTGGGGGGATTGCCTGTCCCAAGGAACTTCTGCAAGCAGGGCTGTGGTCATGGGTGAGTTACTCATACCCTGTGACCAAATCAGAACTTAAAACCCCTAACTCTCTGTTTTTTCGACCTGTTTATGCTTAAAATGTTCAAGGTCATTACAGGAACAACCAGAAGGTGTCACAATTGCCCCAAGGTCCAAGTACCTGTCCCAGAAAACTGTAATGTGTACACCCAAATTCTGCTGTCATTTACAGAGTGATGACAAGGGTTCATAAGGTGAAAGTCAAGGTTCTGAAAAAATATATGGTTGCCATTTGTGTGTATAGCAACTTTAAAATTAAATTAAGCTTAGCAAAAGGTCTTTCCACATCAGGAGCAAGGGACAAAAAAGAAAGTAGGGAGCTTCTGGTTATGCAAATAACATAGAGTGTAAGTAAGTAATTTCAAAAACTGCAGGATTTGGGAAGGGGTTTGATGACAAGAGCCAAAAAAATGTAAACCTGCACTTTACTCCCTGAGGGGTTTTTTCAAGTGTCATATTCTTGCAACAGCATTTACTTGTATCTGGGACAGGACTGGTTATTACTAATTCAGAAGTGTATTTGAGGTTAAAATTCCCTAATTTCCCTAAATTCCCTGAACATAAAAGAATAATAAGTAAGGAAGTACTTTATTTAGCCATTTACATTATTAATCAGTCTTTCAGTTATTTATAAGCAAGTTATTTGGATTCAAGTTGGGAATAAATGGTATCTGAAATAGATGTTATCTTCATAGACATGAAAATTATTATTTTAGCTATAAATGAAGAAAAACAGAACTCAGCTGAAGAGTATCAGTTAAGAAAGGTCAGATTCTTATACGTGGAAAGTTTGGGAAAATGGTTTGCTAGACCTCAGGATTATTCCAGTAATGCTGCAGGAAATGCAGGAAATGATCTGTGTCTCCAGATGTGGAATACAGGCCTCCATGGATATTGGGTGCTCTGTAATCTTTTAAGTATTGCATAGAATTGGAATGAATCTCAAGGGTTTGCAACTGATTAAAAAAAGGAAATAATAACTTTTGCTGTGATGTACTTTTAAATCCCGTCCAATAATGTGGTTTAGACAGAAGATGAAAGATCTAACATGAAAGCAGCATTTATTTTTTTTTTTTGTGCAGGTTGATCCAGGCAACTGCCTTGTGTCTATTAAACCTGATACTTGTGTATCATATTTGTGTTTATGTACCTATTCTGAACCAAATGGGTAAAGAAATTGTGTGTATTTCCCTTTCTCTTAGTACTTCTCTTTCTTAATTCAAACAAAAGTTTTTCACATGCATTTAAACATGGGAATAAGCCATCAGGGTCTCATTTAAGATGTGTTTTATTTTCAGAGCATTCAGAGCTTATTTGTGAGTATGAATTAAGGTAACCAATAACCACCCTTCTAAGTAAGCTGCAATATGCTTCTTCTATTGACACAGAGTGTGAATTTTTGAGCAGTTAGCTTCTTAACTGACACTTTTCTTCTCACTAATGGAAAATGAAGCAAGTAGATCTAATGCTGTTCTTAATTTGGTTGCTCTGAAGTGCAGTGGGCAGATCAATGGTGATGGCAAATTTATTCAATTGGAGATGTCATTTTACAGTGTTGTAGGATTGAGACAGCAATAATCATGAGTTGTTCTATTGAAATTAGCTCTGCAAATGCTTCTAAGGAATGAGAAGCCATTCTCTTTCAATTAATGCTGAAAAAGAAAAAGAGGGCTGGTAGAGGAGTGTCCAGAGCAATGAACAGCTTGAGAACAAGTTGGCAGCAGCTTCAAATTTATGGAATTTTGGTTGAATCTTAATCTTTGGTCAAATGACAGCCTGTGTCTCTGGTACTGCTGATAATGGCAGTAACGTTCCTGGGTTCTGCATTTGGTAGCCAGGAGGCAGCTGTGGTGGAATGTTTGGGGTGTAGGCTGTTTGTGAGCTCACAGTGCAGTGTTTGGGGTGCCAGGGGTTGCTGTGCTCCCAGGGGGTTCCTGGCAGTGTTTGGGGTGAGTGTGCAGTGCTGAGCTCTGGCACTGGCACAGGGCAGAGCAGCCTCGTGGCCGAGTGCAGGGGGAGCCTGAGGAGGCTCTGCAGGCACCAAATGGTGCTGGCAGGGTGAGCTGTGCCAGGAAAGCCCTTGTGCAGACAGGGCTGTGCTGGTGGGTGAGTTACTCGTACCCTGAGCCCAAACCAGAATGTCAAACACTTCACTGGGAGCCAAACCTTAAAAGAAAAACTTGCTTCTTTCAAGATGGTGCAGAAATATTGTACAATTCCAGTAATCCATCTGTGTTAGAAAACCCCCTTCTCTCCATTGTTTGACCAATTTTATTTTAGTTTAATAGCAGTGTATCTGTTGAAAAGAGTGTTCTAGAAATAAGTTTCTTGCATGGTTTAGTGTACTTGGCACTTGAGACATGTTCTGGTACCAATGACATTTTTTTCCTGAAATGATTTTATTAGGGTTCTTGTAGGTGGAGGTAAGTATTCTTACAGCTGTAATGAAATCCTCTAAAAGATGATGTTGAGTCTAGACAAGCTTGACTTGTGTCATGAGGCTATTCTGGGTTGGGATGTACTGCAACAATTAATAGCATTTGTCATTTTCCATTTAATTTCTGAGCCATAGAATAGGCTCATTTTAAGAGTGTCAAGCAACAAATGGGTAAGGCCTGTACAGTTATTTTGTGTTATGTCTGTGATTGTTGGCAATGATCTGGTTGTGTTCCTTAAGCCCCAGGAGAAATGCAAAGTCTATAAATGTACTGGGTTAAAATATGCTTAAGTAAGTGTTGTTAATGTGTTTGATCAATTTTCTATCCATGAAATGAGCTCAGTTTTTCTCCAGTGAATTTCTTTATTGAGAATTCCTGTGATGCTGTGTCACATGTGCAGTGAAGTCTGAGCCTGGATGAGTGTGGGAAGCAGTTATTCCCCAGTTTGTTGGGATTTATTTTAGGCAGGTATAGCTTGGTCAGATCAATACTACTCCTTATTGAACAAATCATTTTGGGGAAGATGATGTCTTGGTTAAGTCTTGTTACCCAAAGCCTGTGCTGAATGAGATCAGTCTTGAGATGTTTTCCCTGGTTTGCAAGTATTCCCTTGAATGGCTTTTTTTTCCTTAGCACTGACATTTTTAGGATGCAAGAGCAGGTAGGTTCCTCTTGAAACAATCTTTTCAGTCCCAGCCATGTTTTGCATCCTTCGTGCCCATGGAAAGAGAGGAATGAAGATGATGCTGCATTCTGGAAAGCTTTGATTCAAGTCCTGGTAAGTGAAGTGCACTCTTTTGATTTTATATTTCTATGTGAATCTCATGAAACCTTTTTGATAGCAAAATGTTACACATTCAAAATTGTGTTTGAGGATAAGATTCCCTAAACATAAAAGAATAACTAAATAAGGAGGTATCTTAAATAGGAGTTTAAACAATCAATCTTATGAATTAAATGGATGTTTTTATCTAAGGTTCATGTCTTATAGACTGTTTGTTATATGATTCCAGAGGTTCTTTTGAGTAATGTGATTTAAGTGTCAGTACAAGAAAAAAATCAAATGCTTTTCAAATGCTGATGCAGCAGTGTCAGTGGTGTTTGGTTTAGGAGCTCTCTGTGGCACTGCCCTTGTTCAGCTCATGAATTATAGAGATAGTTGCAGTATCTGATATTGCAAAGAAACTATTTTAATAATGCTGTTGACATGGGGATAAATGCTAATAATTCCAAGTTAAAAAACACTTCTGTAAATGTTCATAGAGTTTAAATGGAGAGCTCACAGAAGTGATGTGTGTGGGAAAGCAGGATGCTGTGCCCAGGCCAGCAGAGCACCTTTGGGTATGCTCTTTGTTGAACTGGAAATAATGGTAACATTTTAGTGACTTGTACTCTGGGTGAGAAAAATGAATGGTTTGGTAAATGGTAAATATGAAGTACTTAGGCAGAATAACTGGGCCATTAGTGAGCTGTGCTTGGGCAGTTCCAGTAATCCGTCTGTGTTAGAATATCCCCTTTTCTCCATTGTTTGACCAATGTTATTTTAGTTCCACAGCAGTGTATCTATTGAAAAGAGTGTTCTAGAAATAAGTTTCTTGCATGGTTTAATGTACTTGAAAATGAAACTTGAAACTTGCCGATACTTGTGACATGTGCTGGTACTAATGATGGTTTTTTTTCCTGAAATGATTTTATTAGGGTTCTTGTAGGAGGAGGTAAGTATTCTTTCAGCTGTAATGAAATCCTCTAAAACATGGTGTTTGGTCTAGAGTTATTTTGTATGTGTGTCTGTGATTGTTGGCAATGATCTGGTTGTGTTCCTTAAGGCCCAGGAGAAATGCAAATTCTGTAAATGTACTGGGTTTAAATGTGCTCAAGTAAGTATTGTTAATGTGTTTGATCAATTTTCTATCCATGCAGTGAGCTCTGGTTTTCTTCAGTGAATTTTTCTGTTGGAAAGGTCTGTGATAAACCTATACATGTGGGTGAATATTTTAAATGACTTTTAGCATAAAAAAGGTATTTTCTTAGCAGGAATGAGGTACAGCAGATAAAATTGAGAGTTTCTGGTAATGTTTAAGATAGCATCAACTCCCTGTCTGGGACAACCCTGTTGTAGCCTGGATCTTGTCAGAGATGCATTTCTGGAAGGTTCTGCCATTCCAAGGCTGGTTCTCTGGGAAGTGAGGTGTCCTCTTTGTGTCATTGTTGTAGCCCTTCCCAACCAAATATGGGGTATTCTGGGTGTTCTCTCTGTCTGTTTCCCTGGGTTGGGATTTCTGGTACCAGTGCTGTCCCAATGGAAGAAACTTATTATAGACTCTCCAGAGAATTAAGATAAGATGGTATATAAGAATTATAATCTCTCTATAGAATTTATTGCAGGTGAAAAATTGTGTTTGAGGAAAATATTCTCTAAACCTAAAAGTATTTCTTATTTGGGAGATATTTTAAATAGGAGTTTAAACCATTAATCAATCTTAAGAATGAAATGGATTCTTTTATCTAAGGTTCACATCTTATAGACTGTTTTTCTTATGGCTCTGGAGGTTTCTTTAAGTAATCTGGTTTAAGTGTCATTTCAACTACAAAATCAAATGCTTTTAAATTGGTTATGATGCAGTTTCAGTAGCATTTATTTAGAAGCTCTCTGTAGCACTGTCCATTATGAGGTGATGAACTACAGAAATAGTAGCAGTATTTGATGTTGCTAAGAAAACATTTTAATAATGCTGTGGACATGGAGGTAAATTATAATAGTTGAGGTTAAAAAACTATTGTCTAAGAGTTCCTAGATTTTTATAGGGAAACAAGATAAGTGGTGTGTGGGGGGAATCAGCATCATCTGCCCAGTCCAGCAGAGCATCTCTAAGTTTGTTCATTGTGTAACTGGAAATAATAACAATGTAATGGCTTGAATTGGGGATGAGGAAAAGGAATGATTTGGTAAATGGGAGAGATGACATTCTTAGGCAGAAAACTGGGCCATTTATGGAACTGTACAAATACAGACCAGTGTAAATTTGCTCAATGCAATGTGTTTTTTCTGCAAACAAGAGTGCTGGGAAAGAGCAGGGGCTTTCTTAGGTTACAAGGTCCTTTCTGACCAAAGCTTTAAAATTCAATGTGAATATTTGGTGTCACTCTTTGGCAAACAAGTCTTGAGTGATGCTAAACTCACAGGAAAAGTAGAGCATGTTTGTATCAGGGGAGATATTTGGTACCAGTGCTGGTGACATGTCAATTAAATGGTCAAATTGCTTTACAAAGATTTTGAAAACAATAGGAAGAGTTATCTAGGGGAGAGAGAGGAAATTATCAAGAAATGGAGTAATTATGCCCTTCTGGAGAGCATATCTCCAAGAAAAATGAGGTTGGAGTCTGGGTTTAGGTTTTTAAATTTTGCTTGATAAAATTAAAGAGAACTGAATGCAGTTTATGCTTGCTTTTGCATCCTATGTCTAGATAAAAGATGGAAATCCAGTTTACAAATGGAACTTTTGAAAGACTGGAAATTTTGAGCTAAATTAGAGTCTGTATTTGTATCTAACTTTCAGCTGGGAGAACCATAACATTTGTAGTAAAGATGTAGTAAATGATTTTCCAAGTGAATGTCAATATTTTAAAAGAAATTATAAGTAACTTATGTGCAAGATATTTGGATTGAATTTGGGTATAAATGGTGTCTGAAAGATATCTTCAAATAAATGAAGATGATTATTTTAGCTGTAAATGGACAAAATCAGAATTCAACTAAAGGCTCTTCACTTAGAAATGTAAGATTCTTATACATGGCAAGTCTGAGGAAATGGTTTTCTAGACCTCAAAAATTATTCTAATAATGTAGCAGTCCTATTGAGGAAAATGAGCAGTGTCTCCAGTTACACAGTATAGACCTTCATGGATATTGGGTGCTTTGCACTCTTCTCAGCATTGCATAGATAATTTTAATTATCATTTAGTTATAATTTAATTATCATTAATTAGCATTGACATAATTTAAAAACCTGTCCAATATTATCTATGTCTGGTTGGTTTAGCAATAAGATGTAAAAGATCTAAGTTCAAAGACTGTTTTATTTGCTTTTTGTGCACTTTGTGCAAGTGTGTGTTAACTCTGGCACTTGTATATCAGGTGTATGTTTATAAATATATTCTGAACAGATGGGGAAACACTGTCTCTTAGTGTGATTTTTTGACAAACAAGTCCTGAGTGATGCTCAACTCATAGAAGAGGTAGAATTTAGTTTTAGAGGGACATTTGGTGCTAATACTGTTGTCATCTCACTTAAATGGTCAATTCAGTGTGAAAACATTTTGAAAACAATAGGAGATCAAGGGAAGAGAAGAAGCAGTCCAGAAAGGGTGGAAATGTTCTCTGCTGGTGAGAACATCTGGAACATTGACCAGGTTGGAGTCTGGGTTTGGTTTATTTTCGTGTTATTGTTTTTCCTAATTTTTGTGGATAAAATTCAAGGGAATGCATTTCATACTTGCTTTTACAACATGTATATTGATGTAAGATGGAAATCCAGAATAAAAATGAACTGCATTTTGGAAAGGCTGGAAATTTTAAGCTGAATTGGAGCCTCTATTTGTAACTAACTTTCAGCTGTGGGAAACATAACCTTTATGGTAGAGATGCAGTAAATGCTTTTCCAGATAATTTTGAATCTTACAGTGAGAGTGCAAATTACTTATGTGCAAGATATTTGCATTCCAGATAGGCACAAACTCTAACAACCTGTAGTGTAAAGGTCATGGTAATGGATTTTTATTTTCTAGCCCAAAGCTCACATCATCTCTTGTGAGCCTGGCAGCCAGACTCTGTGTTGGACAGGTTATCAGACTTCTGACATGATGTGCCATTTGATAAGTGCAGCCAGGAGCCTCTGATCCATTAGCAGTGTATTGCTCAGTGTCTTCATTACAAGAAGCTGTGTCTCTGGCTCTGTTTTTGCAGTAGTTCTGATAATGGCAAGAAACTAGTCAAAAGTTGTGCCTCCTTTAGCTCTGAGCTGTCACAAATCTGAATTCCAGCCTTATGGAATTGTTCAGGCAATTGTCTCTAGTTACTATTGTTCAGCTAAAGTTACTGGCTTTTTTTTTTTTTTTTTTTTTTTTTTTTTTTTTTTTTTTTTTTTTCTGCCTTACTCTTCTCTTGTGCTAGCAATTCCTTGCAATTAAGTAGTGATTCTTTTCTCCCCTTCCCTGTATGTTCTGCCCTCTGGATAAATTCTGAATTGTAAAAAATGTCTCTCCCATTTTATTGCAACCTTGTATGGTATAGGTGGCTCTATTAAAGGATTTGCTTTTCTGTAGAGCAGCAGGAATGTTTTGTACTGCATATATGAAATAAAATGGTTCAAAAAATTTTTTGGTCAACTTTGTGGATGATTTCTGCCAGTAAATCGTGCAGAGAAGGATTTTGTTGTGTATGCAAGCTCTAAGCTTTTGTCCTGAAAAAAAAGGTGTTTCTACCTGTATTAGAGATCAGGCTGGCTTAAGTACTATACTGCAGTCTATGGTATCTTAAAATATTCTGGCAGTCCTGTATTTTTACTGTATTAGAAATGAATGTCTGTGTAGTGAATTGGAAACATTTGTTTAATTTTTTTTTATTTTAGAATTCCTCAGATCTTTGGTGTGATTCCTTGAATTTTGATTGTTTTTATGTAAAATCAATTCTACACCTTGGTGTAATTATCAATGAAAAAGTTGGCAGAGTTAAGCTTGATTTTATTCTATTTGTTGGTAGAGGGCACTTGATTTCCTCCATCTGCCAGTGGGTTTTGTACCTACCATAAAAACAAGGTGCTGTAAGTAAGGGTGAGCAGGACTCCTGAAATGGAGCAAACAAACACCTTTTCTGTAAGTGGGAGGGAACTTGCATGCTAGTGCAAGATGCCCCTGCAGTTACTGGGGGCTTTGTGCTGTCAGTGAAGGAATTCCAGAAGCAGAAAAATGTGTAATTCCAGTTTTCATAGACATACGACTGCACTTGAAGTGCTTCTTGAGGTACTCTGTAGAGTCTTTTTATAGGGAAATATGCACACTATATTTTCCTTTCTCGTAATGTATTTTTTATTTTTTTTAATGCTAAAAGAAGGTTTTCATATGCATATGAACAGTGGGATAAGACACCAGGCTCCCATTTAAAATGCTTTAGAGCATTTGTCAGAATGGGTTTATTTGGGAATGTGAATTAGAGAAGCCAGTTCTCCAGTAACCTCTTTCTTAAGCAAGCTGCAATCTGTCTCTCTGTTCACTTAGCATCATAAGAAATCTATTTTCCAACACTAAGCTTTTTAAATGACCACTCTTCTCAATATTAGAACAATAAAGCATGATGATCTAACATTGGGTCCTATTCAGATAGTCATAAAGTGCAATGGGCACATCAGTGGTGACAGCAAATTTATTCCAAAGGAGAGGCTGTTTTAGATAATGTTTTGTATAATATGAGATTGTGGTAACAATAAAATGAGTAGTTTTATTAAGATTTGCTCTGAAGATGCTCCAAGTGTATGAGGGGCCATCCTTTTGTCCCTTAATATGGATAAAGAAAGAAAAGTTGGTAGAGGGGCTTCCAGAGAGCAATGAAGAGATTGAGAACAAGTTGGCAGCAAAATGAAATTGATAGGTTTTGGTTGAGTCTTCACTTTTGCTACCAGGGATTTTCTTTAATTTCAAGATGAACCATGGACAATTCAGACTGACAGTTCAAAAGAGTATTGCTGCAGGAAAATGACTGGGCGTTCTTGGAAAAACTCTGTTCCTAAAAACCAGAATTTGCAATAATATCTAAACCTGAAACATTTAATCTTCTTTTTTTTTGTTTCAGTTTATATTAATTACTGTCATAAATCCTAGTGTATTCAGCAGAGACTACTTGAATGTGTTATCTGGAAAATCCATCATACCTTCCTGAACAGGCCAACTGTAGAGCAAATGTCTCCTGCTTTTGATGGCATTTGGGGAATATAGAAGAAGTTCTGACCAAGGCCAGGGGAAATGGTGATTTCTAGAAAATATAAACCAAAGGTTTTTTTTTTTTTTTTGTGCCAAGTCTGTTCTTTGTATACTTGTCTTGGAGCAGAATACTACAGCCAGCATCCAAACTGTGCAGAGCCCCAGAAATGGGTATTGCTGTAGTACCTGGATCTTCTCAGATCAATTCAGGAAATGCTGATAGATAAGTTGTTTTCTGTGTGCCACTTCTCCCTGCCCATGGTGCTTCCAGATGTGTGGCATGGGATCAAATCTGAATAAGAAGCTGAGGACATGCTGTTGATGAAGCATTAACTTGCGTTACTAAGCCACTGTGGTAGGGTGAGTCTATCTAATCAAGTTTCTGGCTTTTTGATGGTCTCCAAATGTCAGGCTTTGTCCAGTCCTGCAAGCCCATGAGTTCTTGACAGTCAAATTAGATCAACAAATTCCTGTCTATATGCAGAGCTGTCATTTAGGGAAACATGCTGATGCTAAACCAGATCCAGGGAAATTGTATACCTGCATGCTGGCAAAAAGGATCTACTGATGCTATCTAAACATTAATTTAGAGGCTGTGAAGTTCTTCAGGGTTGTGTTCTTTAAACCAGCATAAAACCATTTTTATTTTAAGCAGAGTATTTTTATTTCCATGAGTTGCAGTTAATGACAGTAATGTGTTATAATAAGAGTGGTGATAATACAAATTAATTTTAAAAGACACCTTGTCATTAGTGTTATGCTGCAGGGTTGAGCAGGTTATGCTAAGTATTTGTTTGCTTAGATGCAGGATAGAGTCTGGTCTATTATAAAAATACTTGTAAATACTATATATAACATTAACACTTTCAATTGCTCAGTTCCATCAAATGTCTAATTTTCTACTGCAGCTGGAAAATTTCTTCTGTAATTACAGCATGTTCAAATTGTTCATGCAGCCATTTACATGAAATTTCATGTATGGTGTACTCTTGTGAAGTGCACATCATTAAAAAATGCTTCAGTCTGACATCTCTTAATGAAAGCAATACAGAGCTGGTGGGGAGCTTCTCTGTGGGGCTGTTTGGGAATTTTCTTCAGTTCCTGGTTGTCTTTGTGCTGCATGCTTTTACAGTCAGGAATGCTGTCAGGGTCATTCTGTTCAGAGGTGTGTGTTGTTCATCACTCAGTAGCAGGCATTGTAATGTTCTCTCTCACACCACTGTGGTTATCATGTGTTGGAGAATTCAACTTAATGAACCTTAGGAATCTGAAATCTGGCATCCTCCTCTGTTTACATAGATTTAATTCTGGTCATGGAATTTCCTGCCTTCTTTCATGATATTAGTCCTCTATTGAAGAGGAATTTCAAAGGCTGGTGGAAAAAACCTAATATAGTTTAGGGAGTGTTGTTTCTAGAGTTATATTTTTTCTTCTTCCCATCATGTATTTTATCTAGGGAAAGAATGCCTCTCTCAGCTGGGTCATTTAGAAGTCACATTAAATATTCTTATGTAAGAGGGAGAAATTAAGTATTTTCAGTCAGTTCTGTCAGCATGTTATTCTATTCCATTACTGAAAGGAAAATGCTTCACAGTTCATGAACCCACCTAGATGCTGCTAAGGGAAATTAACCTTGTAAATCAGCAAGTATTCTCTGAAGCCACCTGATCCTAGATTTCCTTAGCTTTGTTACAAATTTCATGGCATGAGATCACCTGTAGAAAAATGTGTTGGGAGTGTGGTCCTGCAGCAGCACTGAGTGTTTGCTGTGCACCTTGGGCACGTGCTGTGTGTAGGAACGAGCAGGTGCTGCCGACACCTGCTGTGCTTGCTCAGCTCTGCCCTCCACAAACAGGTCACAAAACCACTCCATGAATCCAAAAAATAAATGCCACTCTGTCTTCCTTATATAGGTCATGTGGAGCTCATGCTGCTTTCTTAGAGGGGTTATAACCAGCTTTTGATGAAAAGAGAAAATAATGCCTATTTTTAGTTATTGCTTTTAGTTTTGTTTGCATTATCTTGCATACTAAGAATTAAATTGTCTACTTCAGAGAGTAATTTTTTCATTTGTTGTTGCTGTGCTTGTTCTGCATATGTAAATTTTTGATGGATGTTATTTAAATTTGGATTTGAAAACTGAAAAATACCGATGAAGTTTTTGAAAGATTTTTATTAACTTACACTGATGTGCAAGTGAAAGATTGCCTTTCTCAGCATAAATACTTTGTACCTAGGCATGAATGTTTTCATGCCTGCTTGGCAAGGTTTGGTATGCATAAAAAATTTTGAATGGTTTAAGTTGTTATATTCCCATATAGCTCTTAGGACAAATTTGTGCTCTCTTTTTGCCCAACCACTTACAATATAAAGCTTGGTTTCCTAGGTTTTCTTATTAAGGTTAAAAAAAGAATTAATAAGGGCTCATTATCTTAGGAAATATGTGATTGTTCTTGCTGTGTTTGAGTCTTGGTAAAAAACATGAGATGGAGCTGTTTGTAAGCAACAGAGTGAGAATTCCAAAATAATTGTGAACTGGCAGGTCCCCCATGCTCAATCAGCAAGGTGAGGTGTGCATGCTCCTGGCTGTAAGCATACCAATAGTACTGTTGATTAAATTAGTAAGCTCATTCAAATGTTAACTTGATCACTTTGGACTGAAGTATTTCTTAGGAGGAACATCAGCTCAGAATTAAAACTTCCATAATTTCCTCATGCTTTGAGGTGGGAAGTTGCTTAATCCATTTCATAATACAGTGTGCACTGCAAAGTAAAGCAACAGCTGCACGGTGGTGGAATCTCTACAGTTTATAATTTTACATTAGGAAATAATTTTATTTCTATATTAACTTGCAGACATACTGAGTAATGTAACAAAATCTGTTTCATTTATCAGTCTACCCAGAAAGTATTAAGACTGTCATACTGATGTATAGCATCTAATCAAAGGAAGAACGCCCAGTTTCAGATTAAGATCGTTAACACTTCAATGTTTTCTGTGACAATAAATCTTCAATGCATCCAAGTTCTTTGATATTCCAGTGCAACAATAATCCTCTAGTGGATTTATTAGGATAATTTTATTATCCCTTTCTTCTCAAAGATGATTTGAAAAGCAAATTATAATTATGAATCTTAGCACTACAATTAAAACAAAAGTTCCGAAATAGAACACCGTTTTGATGTTATAAATTGTTTCACATTAAGATCAAAACAGAAGAAAGTCAAAGCAGTATTTAAGGGCTAGGGCCTTCTTATTTTAATGAATAATTTACAGCCCCTAGGTTGCAGATACACTTTATATTTTTTCATATAAGCATGAATGAACTCTTCTGTTGTTAGATCTTTGTACTCGAAACCTTTAATTTGGCACAAAGTGTTTTAGCTTTTGATGTATCTCTTGTAAGGACACACTTCATTCTTGGTATTTAGGATTCTGCAGTTCTAATTTCAACCCTAAAGTCAGAAATTCTGTGCAATGTAGAGTAAGTCAAATCCAGTATAAATAGAACTACTGTGCAAAGATGTGAAAAGGCCGCTCTGCTGTTCCTTCAAAAATAAACATTATCAAGAGATTTCCTGCTTGGCCATACTCCTTACCATATCCTGAGCCAAAAATCCTATAAGGACTATTCAGGGAAGTTACTGAGATGAGATGAGATGAGATGAGATGAGATGAGATGAGATGAGATGAGATGAGATGAGAAGAGATGAGGTGCTCCTGATAGCTTATGGTTTGCTGGATCACAAAATACATCCCAAGGTGAAACATTGCCATACAGTAACCAGCTCTCATTACTTACATTGGTGAAGACCTCAGTTCAAGTTTGCAGAGAAAGTTTTCCTAGTAAAATCATTTTACTGTAAATCAAAAACAAAAGTTTACTATAATTCCTGGTTTAGAGGAAGTTATGATATCCTTAAATACTTTTTCAAGTTCTTTCTCCTTTCATTTCCCATGGAAGTTTGAGTTCTAAGAGGGGAATGGTCATATGGTTTTCCTACAAAGCAAATCTCCAAGCCATGAATTTGAATTTAGAAAAAATATGAAGCTATAATTTTTGTACTAGAAACAATGTTTTATACATATTCTGTACATAACCATAGTCTTGGTATCATTTTCATAAGAGTATGTGATGCTTATACAAGTAAAATACTGAGGAGTGTAAGAAAAATGCTAAAAAAGAGTTGGTGTACTTTGAGCTGAGTGAATGTGCAGCAGCATCTTTACAGAGGAAAGATCATTCCAAGGTGTCTTACCTTCCAACTATCCTTGTTTCCTTTCAAGTATTGTTTAGGTCAGACAGATGTTTTATGAAATTAATCTTTGGTTGGTGAAGTCAGCATGACTCTGAAGCAGCTGAGGGGGGAAATACTAACTTTGGCTGCTTGTGCAGTGCTGAAGGTTGTCCAGGGGGTGTTCTCAACATGGTGCCACTGTAGTCAGCTACTATGAATCTACAAGTCCCTTGGCACCACACATTCAAGTATTTTTACTCATATATCAATGTACAGATGGTCAAGTCATGGGGAGGTGTTACAGAGGGAATTAAAAGAAGGCTTTTTATTAGCCCATATGTAATTTTTTTGCAGATTAAAGCTATTAATGTGCTATATCATGATACCACTGAAACCTTTATAGACTGTTTATTCCCTGCTCTTCTTTCCCTCAAATCTCTTAATGAATTTTTACTACAACAGAATCAAAAATTAACAGTAGGTGTGTCCTTTGCTTTGTCTTGGGCTACTCTTAGGTGCACAGATGTTGATGAAGCAGCTGGTAAAACAGGATGCAATCTACAGAGGTCACATTCACTTTTGGAAGTTTTGGGTTGATTTTTTTTGTCTTATGACTCTGTCTTCCTTTCCAGAATCAGGCTGAAGGTGCAATATGGATTTAAAAGGAAAGACAATATGCCTTTAAAATGAGTTAATGGTAAAAGTGCATCTTTAATGTCCCACCTCCCCATGTTAATCACACTTTCTAGTAAAGGCTTAAAAGACTTGATGATGGACTGCTTAAACACGTATGTGCAGAGCAAAATATTGTGTGCTGTGCACTAAAGGAGAGATCAAATATATTTTTTTTATGTAGTTCAGGTTGCCATTTTGCATCTGAAAGAATGGACCTTTTCTCATGAAGGCTTGGCACAGATTTAAGGCTTTGAGCTGTGTGTTTCTATGCTCAGGTAGCCATTCTCTTTAATTTGTTGTTTGAACATAAATAATTCTGTATTATAGACTATGTGTAGATACAAAGTTGTTTGCTGTTTTATTTAGGAGCAACAGTGACTAATTTCTAATTTTTCTTGAAATGGAGGGAGTAGGGTCTGCATAATTTGGGAGTAATTTCAAGTGTTGCAGCAGTAAGGATTTAAAGGAATAGATGTGTAATTTGCTGTAATTCCTTGTAGTTTATATGGACTATATAAACTATGGACTGGTTTATTTGGCACTGGAGCTTTTCCAAGCTTGTAAATTAAGGAGTCAGATCTGCTTTGACTCATGTGCCAGGTCACTGGGGATGGTGAGTGGCAGTGACTCAGAACATAAAACTCATTTTGTAGTCTTGATGGAAGACTTGTTAAAGTCACTATTTAGATTATGGAGTAGATTCAGGGCTCAGAATGCCTCCTGTACCTTATTTCTGCTTGTCAGTGGTTAGAATGGGGCAGAAGAATATATATACCAATCAACTTTAAGTGTACTGGAAATTATTAAATACTTTGCACACAAAAATGTTTTCCAGATAATTGAATACATCTGGCATTTGACTGGTAAACATTGATTTTACAACTTATGTGCAAAGCGTGGTAGTATTACTATCTTTTTAGTGATCTGAGATAAATTATGGTTCAGATCCAAATGGTTGTTTAGTTTTGCTAGTCACCAAACTGGCTGAATAAGTACACAGTGTAACTGAGCCTAAATTTTTTTTCCTAGTTAGATCTCATTGAACTCACTTGGGTTTCTCCCTGTCCTGTGAAATGTGTTAATAGACTGGCTCCTGAACAATAGACTGCAACCAGGGTTTGCTATTTATCCTGTACACAGGAGGAGGTGTAGCACTGTATGAAGTTTTAGTTGAATCCTAGCTCTTCATCTGCTTGTGTTCTCTCAAGCCTTTCCACTGCCCATAGGAGTACAACTTTCAAAACTTGCTCTGCTGATGTTCAGCTGGGATCCTTGCACTGGCAGTAACTGCACTGATCATGCTGAGGTGCAAAGGGGTGTTAGATTAAGTGTGTGTGTGCATTTATATGAAATTATACATATATATGTTATATATTCACTCTTGAAAGTAAAATACATGGGCTGAGAAATGTAGTGAGTTGTTGAAATGATAGTAGAAACAAAAAAAAAATCTCTTACCTGTTATTTGTTTCATGAGAAAACAGAATGTAGTTTGCTCAACAAAGGAGAAACATGGGTTATCAAGTGCCAACTACTTAGTTTCTTTTTTGCAAAAACATATAAAAGATTTTGGATTTGATGTACATTGGGAACAGGAGTGGTGGGTCTTAACAACAGTCAGCTCCTGTCTTGCTCTCCTTTCAGTGAACTGCATTTTCTGAAACTCAGTGTGGTGGCATACAGATGTAGTTGCTTTAGGAGCTGATTACTTTCTGCTCTTTGTTGCCAAGTATCATTGTACTGTGATTCTGTGTCTGACTGTAAGAGCAGTTTTTTACTTTTTGACTTCTTTCTGCTAAGGTTGATGAAGTTTCTGAAGCCAAACCTGTGTAAGAAAAATGCAGTGCATATATTCAATTATGAGAATCTTCTGGTACCATCAGGGGACAACTATTTTTCTGTCATTTTTTTTTAAATCAAGTTAAGGTATCAACTATATTTTTAACATTAGACTGTAAATTCTGCTTTTAGTAATTCACTGCCACTTTAGCATTCAGCATGTCTATGAATTCAGTCTTGTTATGCTTTTAGAGTGGATAAGTTAAGCCTAGCAAGCAGAGAAAAACTAATGAGGGAGCATTTACAGAATGCAGAAATCATACCTAATATGAAGTAAACAGTATAGGCCCTATTTTTTATCTACTTTATAATTTTAAATAAGGCAAAAAAGTTAAACCCAAGCATGTTAATATGGCACAAAGTTGATCTAATTAAATATTCTGAAGATAAATTATAAGGTAGGTTCAGTGGCATTCAAACTGGCACCAAACAAACTAATACCAATGTCAAAACCTCTGGGGCGAGCAGTGAAAAGCCCCAAAATTTTGTGTGGAGAGTTATAATGAAAAGGGAGTTTACAGACCTAAGTTTAATGTTGGCAGCTATTCTAATTCTATAGACTCTTATCTATTTCCCCAGTGCAGTGTTTTGGTGGATGCATTTTTATCATCTAAATAATCTTGGACTTCCTCCTAATAGTTCTGACTTTTTTTTCTGTGTGAGAAACAATTCTGGGCCAAGCATTGTTTGCCTTGCTCTGGTTTTCATAGCTTTGCTCTAGCACCTTTGTGTGATGTCCACTGTGCCCAGAAGACCAGGGAAAATGTCTTCTTTCAGGCAGTATTTCCTGAAGTAAATGCCTATCATATATTGGTCAGGCAGACCTGGATTTTATTAGACAGAATAACCCACTTGGATTGGTAGATTGGAAGATAATAAAAGTGATTAACAAAGCTCCATTAACTCTACATTGAGTTACCTAGATATACTGAGATGAGAACAAGTTAGAGGCTCAAGAACAGACTGTAAGAAAAGCTCTTGATGTACATGTGGAATAAGGAGACACAGAAAGGAGGCAGCTTTTGGGAACAGAACTGTTCCTGTTATCCTCTATATACTGTTGAAGTAATGCCTTCCCTTACTTAGGGGGATAACTCAAGCAAACACCTGTTAGATGGATGTGATTGTATTTTCATGGATGATTTAGAGATTGCTGCCCATTTCCAATGATCTTGTTCAGAAATGATTTAAAATGTGCAAGTAGTGTAGACAGAAATTTAAGTTAGATCTGCTGTGACAGTGATATTTTCTGTCAGCATCCTCTGAGTGTCATGAGCTAAACCTTAAATTTTATTTGAACTGCCTGATATCTGCCAAGGGGCAGGATATCATTGCTAGAGAGAAATTCTCTCATCTTCTGTGACTACATCCCCTCTTAGATGTAAGAACTGTTTGGTATCCAGAGGTGAATTGCATTGGACCTTTACAAGGCACAGGAATCACTCATCCATCCATCTCCCCATCCTTTTATGGTGAAGGATTCTGAGCAGTGGGTCCTTTGACTCTGCAGTGGAAACTGTTTGGGAAAACTTGCTTTAAAGATTCTGACTGAAGACTTTTGCAGAGGAAGGTTATTTTATGGAAATGGCCAGGTGTTCACTGCTGTTGTTGTTCTGGTATTTGGACACCAAGTTACAAAAAGAGAAAAACTACTGTATCAGTATATATGATGTGAATTAGAAAGTAGATTAAAGGAAAAGTTCAGAAGTCAAAGCTGGAGAGAGGTTCAGAGTAACCCAAAATTGCCATCCAAGATTTTGGGGAGGAGGGTTGTAATCTTCCTGAAATATTACTGTGCAGGTACTCCCTAACTAAAACATTGAATCTGTTACACAAAAACAGACAAATCTTTAACACAGAAGGACTTTGAGGACAAGTGTGATACCCAGAAGAAGGAAAAGGCTTCATGGAAATATCTTAGAATCACTGCTAAAGCAGAAGTGCTGTTTTGTTAGTGAGAAATGTCAGTGAAATTTAAAATATTGTGTGTTCCTGAGAAGTGTCACTACAGTAAATCTCCTTTGTGGAATAGTTAAGTCACAATTGAAATTTGGTGCTGTGCAATAGACAGTACTAGTCTATTGCACAGTTCTAGTACTTAAACTCTTTAGGGAGCAATCCTCATAAAGGGCAACAATTTTGGTGGTGGCCAAGAAATATATCATCTGTATGATCCAGACAGAGAAAGAGGAAAGGAAAAAATGCTGTGAAATAGACACATTCTTTGTACTCACCTGAAAAGAGACTTGTATGTGATATGCAGGCAGATATCTACTTTAAATTATATTTAGTCAATTAACATCAGTGTTAACATACATGTTTTTATCTAAGAGGTTCAGGCTTTATGTATTTTTCTGTTCACAATATTTATAGGATTTATTGTTTTCTGCTCCCACTGAGTCTGTGGTGCACAAATGGACCTAAATATCTTAATAATGAATTATTACCAGGTAATAATTCATTAATCAGCTTCCCCTGCTTTAGACAGTTGCCTCCCAGAACTTACCATAATTCACCTCCATCAGCCAATACATGTAGACATTAATTGCCTCATAATATTGTCAAGAAGATGACAGGTGGTACTGAAAGGGTGTGATTGCATCTCTTTGATCTGAGCAGAATTTATTAGTGTTTTGCCCCTATTCTCGTTTTACACATTTATCTTGCCAGTGCCATGAACTGGACTGAGGACACATCATCAGGGTGCAATCTGGAGCAGGTCTGTCCAAGTGAAAAGTCATTTCAGATTTGCAATGGGAAATGAGTAATTCCCCAGCAGGCAAGTCACAAAACCAGGTACTGACAGCTGGGGCAGTGGAAATTCCCCTTTCAGTGGCCTTATTTGAAACACCAAGATGGAAATATAATGCATGCTTAGAAGGTGCAAATAATGTCTACTTTCATTTCACTCAGTGAAATTTGCTCATTTTCATCTTGTACCACTGGAGTTTTTTTTGTATTTCAAAATGTGTATGACTATTTGCCCAGTATTTGGAAAAGTTACTCAGTTTTAGTGTAAATGTTTCTATTTCAGACCCAAAAACCTGATATTTGTTAATTTTATTAGTGTATCCAAGTTTATTGACACTGCAAAAAGTGATCCTGTTTCTTCAATTGATAATACCACAGTAATTGCCTTTTTATTAATCTTTATTTGGATGCATCCCTGTCCCTATGGAGTGATGTGTTTGAAGATGCAGTGAGGTAGAGCACTGGAAGGAAGAGGCTGGGCTAAATATTTATTGGAATAAACAGGCTCTTCCCTTTCACTTCAAAGAAAAAAATAGTCTAATTAGACACAATCGAGGGAAAGGAGAAAAAATGAGAACCTTTGATTTGAACACACTTTGGAGCAGAGATGTGAAAATGAGCTCTGTGGGATGGGAAAGAGGAAATAACAATATTGTTACAGCAGATAGCTGGTACTGTAGCATAGACAGATCTAACAAGTGTAGGAAGATAAGGAAATACACTGGAAAGGACAATATTTGAAGATTTTATCAAGTTTGACCTCCTGGTGGTTGAAGCAAGTTGTCAAGGTCGTGTGGGAGCTGTTTCAGGTGAAGGGAGCACGAGTCATGAACACAGTGGAGTTGTCTGTTCTAAAGAGGGCAAAGAATTAACCTCTTCATCATCATGCCTGGATTGGCAGCTGGGGAGAATCTCTATGTAAAAAGATTCTGGAGTGTGCTGTTCTGAAGGAATAATGTCCAAGGCACCTGAAAAGCTGCCTGTCCTCCCTCCTCCCAGTATTTTCAGTCAGTGTGTCAGAGCCTTTCTTGGCATGTGAGACATTCTTTGAGCTTATGGAGTGGTTCCTTGAGACTTCTTGGCAAAAAGCAAGGGCTGTAAATTGCCATGATCCAGAAATCTTTGATATTCTCCAGGTCATCCCCATGCATCCTTTGAGGAGGGAGGACAAATCTCATATCCTCCACTTTTAAGGAGTGTGTATTGTGTGCTGTATATTCCCTTCAGGGAATATACACCTTTTGCCACCTTTACTGAGGGTGAACTTGTAGGATTTGTTGCTATAAGGATTTGTTGCATCTCATTCACAAGAAGTCTTGTGTGTACCTATTGCAGTTTTACATGAGCTAGAGATTTGGTAAAGGTGAAAGGTTCAATTCAATAGAATTAATTAAATAGATTTTAAGTTGAAAATAATTTTTGAGTGTGACAGACTGACCTCTGCATACTACAGATAAAAAATACTTGTAAGAATCTGTCACTTTTAAATTTATCATTGTGTGCTCTTCAGTTTGCCATAAAAAAGACCCCACAGCATGTATTTGGAGAGGAAACTGCTTTTCTGTAAAACAACAAGGAATGTTTTGCTTTTGAAAGAAAAATAGCTCTACTTTTTCTTTAATGGCATGTTCTTATCAAATTAACAACATTTTTGGAGGGGTATTCAAGCAAGTATGTGTAAAATATAGAAATAAATGCACACTTTTAGCAAACCTTTAAGAACTAAAGACTAATTTAAAGTAGGATCACTTTTCTTCTGGGTCTATCACCTTTAGTTATTCCTCCAAACAAGCTGCAGCTGTCCCATACTACACTGGGAGGGGCAGTTCTGGGCCCTGCTGCTTTCCCAGCTTTTTGGCAGCTGACTCTTGATGAGTTAATTTAATAATTGTGCTGCTACCTTTGGGATCCCCAAAAGGTCAGTCTCCTTCATACCTGGATATTGCAAGACTGCATTTCATCTCCATATGTTCTTCTTTTCTTTCCATGGTTAATCTTTGTAAAGGTAAAGGTTGGGTTTTTGTACTTGTTCCTTAATTCAATAGTGAACATATAGATGTAACTATACAGAGTGTTTCTGTTTAGATAATTTGAAGGCTTCTGTTTTACTTGTGTGATGTTTACTATTTGAGGGAAACTTTCAAACTCCTGATGAGCCTAAAATTCTATTTATTTCTTGGTCAGACTTGTGGGCTGTTAGGTAAAGCAGAGAAAAGAGAACACACCTTGCAACTGAATGCCTGTTAGTTGGATTTTTGTTTTTCTGGCTGGAAAATGGCACTGTCTTAGCCATAACTAATAGAGTAGGGCTTGCATGTAAATTAGAGAAGGCAGAGGAGAATGTAAAACTAAAGTGAATAAGTTGCCTCTCCTGTTGCATTTGGTTTTGGGGTGGGTGGCTCATTTCTTGAGTGTTTTATTTTTAAAAGTTGGATTTGATTTGGTTGATATTCCTTACAGAATCTAGATTTTTCTCTTTTGGCTTGTATTTTCCATGTTGACTTTCATTATCATAGTATCAAAAAGTCAATATGCCTTTTTGGAAGTAAGAAGTTTGCCAAGGTTGTTTTTTAAAAGTGCCTGAGTCCAGGGAGGAGAAACAGAAGGAAAAAAGTAAATACTGTTGCAGTTTGTCTATTAAAAGCTTTTTAAAATATATATTTTTACTGCATTTATTGCTGAATTTAATCAGAGTCAAAGCACATTTCAAACCTTCTCTCCAGTCTTAGGAAACTTGGAGATGGCAAATTCAGCATTACCTTGTGTTGTTGGCATGATCCCTTTCCAGGAAGGGTAAATGCTACATCAGAATCCCCTTTGTTTTCCCAGAAGAATCAATACTTTATGGTATTGTGGAAAGCTTAGTCATTCCTGTGCCAACCTATTAAGTTTTTTGGCAAAATTAATCCATAACAACAAACTGTTCCAACTGATTTCTTATGCAAATTCTGCAGTAGATGTTCAGATATGGTGATTAGCTCAGCCTGCCCCTTTGTCATCCTTGGGGGCAGTCATGGCTGGGTTACTTCTTTGGGCCTGTGAGCTCACAAGGAAGTGTCCTTCAGCTCTCACCCTGACTTAGATCAGCATAAATAACATTAGGGCATAATAGTTAATATATTTTTTTAATGTTCTTAATGTATTTGTAGATCTGTACTGCTGCTGCATAAATTCATTAGGAGCCTTTATGGAATACCTAGCATAGTTGTGGAAAATGAGTTTTGAAGTTGTGAATTGGTAGAATTGCAGTTTGCCCTGCAATGTGTTTTAGTCTCTTTTGTGAGTTTTTCCCCACTACTCACCTGGCTGTAATATGTATAAGTGCCTAACTGAGCAGTAATTTACCTGTGGCAAGTCTGTTGTACATAAACTCAGGAAATTGTACACCTCCTGGCTCTATTTACCTTGATCTTATTCCATAAAATATTCATGCTGATAATCTGTGCTGCTTAGAGACACTGAAAGATGATGTGCAAAAAGAGGGAGTACTTGCTCTGAACTCTATGGAGGCCCTCAGGAGTCATTTTGATTCATGTCTAGGGATTTCACAAGGATTTGACATGCTTGATCTTTAGCTTGTAATTAATTGTCAGAGCTGCTATCAGCTTTAGAAATGGGTTTCTACTAACTGGCCAAAAATAGCAGTGTTGGTCTTTGAAACTGCTGCCTTTTATGTGTGAAATCAATTGCACCAAGAGCATGTTCTTTTCACAAGTAACAAAAAGGATCCTGTTGTGTAATGTCATCCCATTTGTTAGAAAATGTTAGCACCTCTCATTTCACAAGGCTTTTTTTGTTCATGCATTAAATTTAGTCACGTGCAAAAAAGAAATCTGCAACTGGATACTCCTGGTAAAGTTACTAGATATGCATGATTTGTCTGTATTTTACCACTTATTTTAATGCAATATATTAAGCTGGTCAGATGAGGAAAGAGCTCTATGGCTATTGAAATTCCTCTAACCACCTCATCTTTCCTACTGTCAGTGTATGCCTGATAGTTAATAACAGCTTAAAACTGATGCAGTTTCAGGCTATTTTATCCCCATTTCCCTCTTTATTGCAATAAAAGGAATAGGCTCTATTAGGTGAATCTTTCTTCCTGCAAGTAAATTGGTGTTTAGAAGAGAAAATGTATGGCAATGGTGGAAATTCAGCAGAGCTTCCTGCACCTGCTTCACTGCTCATCATCCCCCTTATCCATGGGGAAGGAAGGTTGGTGGCAGTGCCTCTCTATAGGATTTCTGTGTGTTCTGATTTTGTTCCTAGCCTGACTCAGGGAGGGTCATCTGGTGGAGCCACCCCAGAATGGCCATGGAATGGCCCATAGGAAACCTTGGAGTTTGCCAATTTTTGCTTGGCTCAAGGAATCCAAGGGGCTCAAACCAAGAGAACACATTCTGTCTCTGTTTTGCTATAGACATGAGCAATGTGTTATCACAAAAATGTGATAGGCCAAGCAGATGTTTTAGTCTGGCTCTCATACTCTGAATGTAGAACTAGATACATGCTGGTGGTGTAGTGCTTAATCCCAGAGGAGGGATGGTAATTTGACAGCTTGCTTTAACCCTAGTCAATAATGTTGACTCTTCTGTCATCTGTTTGTTGAGAATGTGGCTTCTCACATTTTATAGTAAAAATAAGGATTTCTCTTCCTGGTTTGTTTTTCTTTTTTTCTGGCTCGGATTAGAAGAGAGAAGTATTTGAATGTAGCATTAGTGTGTTTGATTTCTAAGCTTTATTTGGAAACTTTGAAAAAGTGAAAATATATAAGCCTTATTGAAGGAAGGAAATATTATTGTTTGATGTATTAAACTGTTACCCTGTTTCTAAAAATCTGTGTTTTTAAAGATACCAGACCATACTTTTTCCTTTAGCAGTAACAAGTCCTGCTGCCTGTCTCAAGAGAAGGCAAAAAAGGCAAGATAAGAGCTGTTCAGATAAAATAGGTGACATTTCTATCAGTTCTCAATAGCTGGAGAACCAGATGACGAGCTGCACAAAACTGAAAACAAACAAGCAGTGTTGCTCTGTCCCTGTCCCCCAAGTCCAAAAAATCTTCTCAATGCCCTCAAGCTGCTGTCTTTGTGAAGGAAATATTTTCTCTTGAGAGGAAATTTAGAAAATGTTTTGTTGTACTGGTTATGTTAATTAAAATGATCTTTGTTTCACAAGACAGGAATTCAGAGGGCTGTCCTGCTCTGCATAATTACCTGTCACAACAAAGAGAATCTATTAAGATGGAAAACTGAGATTGGTGTAATATTCTGTCTTATCTGATCTGCAAGGTATATCAGCAGTGCATTTCATGGAACTTAATTGTATCCAAGATTTCAGGGGGATCCTGGTGTCATGTGTGAAGATTTCTTTATGGACAGTACTCAGTCTTTTCCTCTTTGTATTGGTGAGCCAACAATGCTGCTTTTTGTTGCTTCCTGTAGCAAACCAAGTATGAAATGTGCATGTAAGAGTAGTGCCTAAGCCTCTCTGGCAGCCTCACACAGCAGCCTGCTTTTCATAGTGCTTGGTAAGGTGACAGCATTTTGCTGCCAGTCTGTCAGGAATCCATGTAAGGTCGGTTAGTTTGAACCCCATGGATGGGCCCTGATCTGGGTTATCTTTGCTGATGTACATGGATAGCTGTTACTGCAAGAGGTGCAAATCATGCATTCAAGAATTTGGGACATCTGGGGCATTTTATCTTGCTCCTGGGGAAAAAGGTCAACTGCTTCCAGCCTGTTTCTCTTAAACAGCAGGAAACCCCAGCCTGGACTGAAGATTTGACCCCCATTAAAATGCATCAATTGAGATCTAACATAGCTATGAAGTACATCAATACATAACTGTGGATAGATATTTAAGTACTCCTAGTGTAAATATCACACACACGCTACACACTATGTATGCATACCTACTGCTGCAGAGAAAATGTATAGCAGGCAAAGGACTTTCTGATACAGTGAGATGAATTATTAAGATCTTAGTTCCTTATTAAAAAAAATACTGAGAAGCAGAAGAACTTGTATGAAAGACTTGAGCTAGGATTTCAAATAAATGTGTATGGATAGTCAGTATGAACTCAATTCTGAAACACAAGAGTCTCTATCAAGAGCCACTGAACTTTGTTCATATATATCAGTTTTTTTCCCAGGTGTTTTTTTTTAATTAGGGCTTGTCATTGTGCAGTTTTAAGAAGGTTAGTATTTAATGCAATTTAGAAGTCTTAAGGAAAATAGTTTTTTTAATAGAAGGGATTTTTTTTCCATTCTTTTAGAGGAAAAAATTGTCTTGCATCAATGGTATGGACTCTAATGCTCCTTCTTCATTATCCAATTATTTTGGTTTTTCTGAATCTTCAGCATCACTTGCATGTGAATTGTTTTCTTAAATTAAGTGATAGATACTATTTTGAGTTTTTTATTTTTAAGTAATATTTATCATTCAGCTTCTGTTGGCTTGGCTGGGTCTGTATACAAGTGCATGAACTGAAGTGTTGTTATTATTAGCAAGTTCTTGTTCAGTTTTCCCCTTTCTAGTGTTCGTGGCCTCTGAGTTTGGCTTGCCTGCTGTCTTCACAAACGAGTTTTTCTGCAGGATCACATTAAATCACCCAGCACCAAAACCTGAGTATTACAAATGTATGCACTGAGGAATGTGTCTTGCTTGTTGTGGCCATCAAAGTAGATTTCATGTATTAGAAATTGAACAGTATATCTACAGTTCTCAAATCTTGCTTTTGCCAGTGTCCTTGAGTTCAGTTTTTCAAAGTCACAATGAGTTACTGACTAGCTGCCTTTTGATAAATGTGACCCTTTATCCTCACAGGCCACTGTAGGCTTTGTTTTGATAAATACTTGTCCAAACATCCCCATTATTTATTCTTCCAGTCATTAAATGTGACACAGGATGCTGTGCCTATTATATCTCAGACTTGTTTGGTTTTTTCCTTTGACCATTTTATTCTCTGATCTGGTAAACACTTTATCATTGTATTAAAGTCCTTTTATTTGTGGTTTTTTTTTTTATTTCAAATCAATGATTTATATGTTTGATACTACTTTAGAAGAAAGCTTAATTGTTGAATAAATTTTTGAGTTGCAGTTTTCTGATTTTTGAGTGGTCTTGCTAAGTCTTGAGCAGAAACTTGCTGAAGAGCTGCAGGATTGAAGAAGGGCAGAACTGACACAGTAAAGCTCTCTTGGGAGATCTTACTGTAGTTAAGCAAGTGCTGCAGGATTGGAGCAATGCTGCTTGTCCATTTGTTTGTGTTTGGATCTCAGGGTACATGAGATTGGACCTGATTTTTTAGATTGTTTAGAGATGTGTCTGTAAGAGAAGCCAACTTCAGTTTTCTGGTGACTTTAAAGGTACCTGGTTCAGTGTTAGCCCTGTCTTGTACTAAAGCAAACTATCAGTTAGCCAAAAACATGTTGCTGCTTTGAAGAACTCCAAATTTCAGGGAATAGTGAGACTGTCATTAAGAAAAAGATGCAATGTGCTATTGCAAGTACTTTATCTTGGTTTTAAGTGCTGATTTCATGTGGGCCTTTTTTGGCTAAGAGTAGGAGAGTTTCATCTAAGTCTTGAAACTGCTGGTGGTTGATAGGCTTTTGTTTGTTTAATCAGGGCAGTGCACGGTTCAGAGCTGATAGCAGAGGGATCAGGGCTGGGAATTTTTTTACTGGAGCTCAACAGGCTGCTGTACTGTTGGGACAAAGTGGAGATTGCTTTGCCAGCACCATCTGGGAACATCTGCTTGGCTATATAGCAGACAGACCTTTTGTGAATCAGGGGAGAACTGCCTGTATAATAAAGCCTCTTGGTGGCAGGTTTTTTTAATCTACTGCACTGACAGAATTGCTCCATCTTGTCCTCTTAATGCAACTGTGTGTGCCAAAACTGCCTGAAGGGATTTGTATCCAGTAGAGAAGGAAATGGTGATGCCTCTGAAAGGTGCTTACTGTGTTTTGTGAGACTAAATAAACCTTTCGTGGCTTTGTGGGGCTGAAGCTGGCAATCTTGGGTTATGTATTCTTGTTATATAAATGTAATGCACACTTGGAATTTATCATTAGAGAAAATAATGGAAATCTTGGCTATAAATTGCAGAGTCAAATGGTGTGTGTATAATTGTTGGTTAATGTTTTAGAGTCTGTTGCTCTTAAAGATGATGGCAGAGATACCAGAACCCTCCTGGTGGGCTTCAGGGGTGGAGGGATGAATGCCACGTTTTCCTGTGGTCTGACACCCACCAGAAAAGGTGGGGTGATGAATGTACTGAATTGCATGAAATAGCATTTACAGAACTTGCAAAGAGGAGCTTAAGTTGTCATTTAGTCTCTCTCTTCTCTGTAGAGTTCTTAAGTGCTTTTTTTCCTGTGTGGGGAAAGATGTTGAAGAAAGGAGATATGAAGGGGGCAAATTGAGCAGCCAATATTGCCAATGGCAAGTAACATCTTCAAAGTTTACTTGCAGCTTGTAAATTAAAAATGCCAACTCTTCCTTGTGCTGAAGTCAAGCAAGCAACCACTAAACATAAACCTGGTGACTGTAAGGAGAGATGGCAAACATTCTGACTTTGTCTTGAATTAATATATTTTGAATGGTCCAGGAATGTTTGTACACAAGCCCTGAAGACAATCTGCAGTTGCTTAAAGTATTTCCAGTGTTTTTCTTCACCACAGCTCCAAGTTGGTTGGAACTGGTATTCTATCTGCCTCTGAAAAAAATGTAGTGGATTCTAGAATAAACTAAATTTCTCTATGGAAATATGAGTGAGGAAATTGAGGCCTGAAAACACTCAGATTCAATTGTGAAATTCAGTCACAATCTGAGCAATTAGTAACACACTGGAATGTTCACATCTAAGCAGAGTCTGATCCTGGAGTGCATGAAACATGTCAGGTAACATGTTAGGGAAGACTTGAGTGGAATCCAAATATTAAACATTTTTGGACACTGACATTATTCGGAGGGAGTTTTAGAGTCTCTTAGCCACCAGTAGTACCCTAGTAAAGTTCCTGCAGGCAGTGGTCTTGTTTCGAACACATCAGAACTTCATTTGCCCTACTGAATATAGAGCAGTGTACTATGAAAATAAGTGGGTGTTTTTTGAAATATTCTTCTTGTATTTGTGGAAGTTAAGCATTGTGCTGTGGAAGACCCACCAAAAGAACTGTTGGACAAATACTGAAAATAAGCAATGAGATGAGGTGTAGATTTTTGCTGTAGGTTGTCTCCCTTTTGAGGTAGAGAAATATTTTCAGATAATGTGGAGATTCTCTTGCTGCTGAACTGCTCTATGCCTGCAATTGCCTTCAGAGCACAGTTCTGACCCAGATCATCAGTGCTATCTTTGTAGCCTCTAGTTGGTAATCCAAGTTTCTTGTTTCCAAGTGATTGCTGAGGAAAGTGTGCCTGAATTCCTTTAAATATTCATGGTGACCAGTAGTTAAACAGGAGACTGTGCACTGAAAAACAGCTGAAGAAAATCAATTGTATGATGATGGTGGGTGTGTTGTGAATATTGTGGAGTACAGTAAGTCACTGGCAAGAAGACCAGGTTCTGTGATACATGGGCCAAAACTTTACTTGTATTTCTAAATTCTAGCTTGTGCCAGCTGTTGTTTAGTGTCCTGTGGCCTTCCCCAAAGGGTGTTTGGCACAGCTTATAATTTCATGGAGCTTCTGCTGAGACCAAGTGGGGAGGTAAACAATAGCTTCTCTTGAGGTTTTATATAATTTCCAGTGCTTATTATTAGAAAGATGTAATTCTATGCATTGTCTTTTGTTTAGACTAAAGGCAGGATAGATAGAGATAAGTGTGCAAGCAATTTAAAGCAAGTTGCTGAGGAGCAGTATTGCTTTAAGCAGGTTCAGGTGAGGCAGGCATTCATGTTCCCATTATATTTTGGAAGAAGGGCAAAGATGATGCTGATAACTGGGGGCAAATCAGCTGTGTTATGCACTGTGAAGTGTAGAGAAAATAAAACTGAAATGTAGCAAGTAGTTTTCAATTTACAGTTCCACAAAATGACATGAGATGGCTGTAGGTCCATCAGTCATGTGGCTGTTATGGTGTTAATGATTTTTCAATTGCATTGCTCTACAACTTCAGTCAATGAGACAAAAACTAAGCTGGAGCAGGTAGTGAACATCCCATAAAGGTGCTCTGTACTTTACAAATGTGCTTTAGAGAGCAGCTATGGAAAATTTCTTAGAAATAATACAAAGATTATATGCCTCTTTATTCTGCCCTTTCTCCTAATTTTTTTTAGGCTGCTTTTATGTGTACATGCCTAAATATAAATTGTCTTGTGCATATGTATTATACAGGTGATATGGTCTTGGGTTCCTCATGGTAAATGGAATTAGTGGGTATCTTATTCAAAATTTTTTTATGTATGTACACGATCCCAGAGCTTTTTATGCTCTCTGTACTTTCAAGAAAGATAGTGAGTTGATGCAGGTGTAAATTGCACATGAATATAGCAATGGATTTAAAGAGTGCTTTATGCATGATATGCTTGAGAAGTCTTAGGCTGAGTGAAAATTTGTCATTTAACTCCTACTAGAGGGTTTTAACTTGTATTTTAACTGAGGATTGGATTTGGATGGCTGAAAAATTTGTGTTGCAGCATCACCCCTCTCAAGGCATTAGGAACAGGGAGAGCAGACTGCACTGTGTGTCCATCTCAAGAAGTTCAAGTTCAATGCTAATCTATTAAACTTGGGTTTGCCTCACAGTCACCCAAATTTATGGCTCCAGGCTGAATGTGTCCTGTTTAGACCATTTGGCTGAGTTTAGTGGTACTCTCAGCTGGGCTATCAAGAACAATTAGTAACTTCCTGGAGTTCTTTTTAGCCTTGTGCATTTTGGTTTCTTTTTTTTCCCTGGACCATCTTTGCTAGATTATACACGTGTAATACCATTGCTTGTAAATCCATGTTAACTGCAGGGTGAAAGGAGTTTAAATACTACTGTCTTAACTTCTTCTGTATTTTGCATTGACTGTTTAATTTTAAAAGAGATATATATCTCTGTTCTAGGAACAAAAGTTCTGACTCTCCTTTATGTGTACATACAAACTTCTACAGAAAGCAAATGCTTTTCTGAAAGTGTTTGATTCATGTGTTCCTGTATTTACTGATGTGAGTGAGCATCTGAAGTATGACTTGTGTTGGTGTGAACGAATTAGGGGTTTGTTGGCTCTTTTGCAGTTCAAGAGAGACCCAGTCCCACTCTGTGTCATCCCAGTGAAAGAAAAGAATCAAAGACTGAAACTTTCTGGAGGTGTGGCACAAAGGGTTTTGTGGTTTGGTTTCTTGTTAAGCTTACTGAGTTCCACTGCTTTCAAGAGAGGTTGGAAACATGTATATATGGATGTGTCAACTGGAAAAACTCGATATTAAGGAAATTGAAAATAAATACAAATATGGAGCTTGGAACTTGAAGTGCTGCAAAAAGCATTAAATGTTGGGAGTATTTAGAAGACATGAATGTGTTGGGAGTTAGGAGCAGTGGAAAATGTCCCTGTGGCTTGTGAGAGCCTCAACAATGAACAGGAATGTATAGGGGATGACTGAATATTATGAGTGATGGGGAGGTATTGTACCTTGTGTGCTTTGTTTTAATAGCCATGAGAACACTATCAGTACTAAGGAAATATTCAAGTTGGAATAGCTGTTCCAGCTGAAAGCACTACTGGAATAGTTTCAGAAATTAATAGTCAGAACAGATGATGATCCTTAACCTTTCAAATCCCATTTGTTGTACGATACCTCTTTGCTTGTTTGGACAGGTTTTGTTACTTTTGTGTAGTTAAGAGCAATTTTAATACACTTGCATCCAAACTCCATGTATTTTATGAAAAAAACATCCCCCTATAAATAGAAGCCTCCCATCAAAGGGGTGAGAATGTTAGGATGAAGAATTCTCCCATGTGGAATAGCATTTCCAGTAACAAGAACTAATTGCTTAGAGCACCAAACAAATAATTAGTTTGTAAACAGAATCTAGAAATTCAGATCATTATGTGCTGTGTCTTTGAAGCTGAGTAGGATTATCTGATCATTAAAAGCATATACACAAGCTATTTATACAGCTGGTACTAATGACTTAACCTAAACTTGTAATCAGTCAGACTTTTCTTTGGCAGTGTATCTGGTTTGAGGATAAATGAGTACAGGTGGTTTCAGAGTTAGAGCTGAAGGAGCAGAGCATTAATAAGTGTGCAGCTGGTCCTGATTGAGCCACAGTCAGCAACAAAAGACCCCTATGACTAATTGCAGAAGTATTGTTTAATAATTTAGAATCACTAAATTAATCCTAACTCTGGTAGATAAACTGTGCTTAACTGTTTATGGTAACACAGAATTGGTTCTGTTGTCTGTGATTGGGTAGCCTTAAAATATAATCCAGAAGCTTTGTAAAATTTAGGTTTTTTTGTTGACTGTGACCTCTGTAAACCTTGTTTATGGGTCAACTTCTGTAAGAAGCCTTCTTAAATGGTTATAAGTTTGTCCAGACTATATGAAGGATAATGTTAGACTTAAAAAATTCATACAAATAGCATTTCAAGTGAATTTAATATTTTAAATATGTGTACAGAACCACATCAAGTTTGTGTGGGATTTCTTTTTAGGCGTGATAAATTTATTCAGCGTACATTTTACCTGGTGAATGAGGTTTCTCTTTTTAGTGATGGACCTCATTAGTGCTCAATGAGCAATTTTAGAGCAAGGTCACCCTAGTAGCAAAGTTTAAATTTTTCCATGATTTGTCCTTTCTGTGCTGTTCCTCCATTTTTGTGTGCACTGGGTTGAGTCCTGTGTATGTTGCTGCTGCACCAGCTGTCCATAACATAAGAAGTGTCAAGTTCTACATGGGTATTAAATCTTTTGGGCAGCCTACTCTCCCTTCTGATTGCTGATTTGTTATCTTTGGATTTCCAGCCCCTGGTTTTCTCTTTTTTGAGAGCATTCCATCTCCATCCTAGGTCCATGAAGAAATCAAAACATGTTAAATGCCAGAGAACTGAAAAGCAAAGGACAAAAATGTTCATGGGCACATCTAACTCCTGCAACAGAAGATCATGATATAGTTGCTTTTCTGTTTTGAATGAGACTAGAAATGGGGTGGATAGCAATCCCCTGTACTCCAAAATGTTGTCTTAGTGTTGTATTGATAAGGGTGAATTTTGCTGTATCAAAGGGTTATGTACTAGAGTTCTTCCTGATTTTTCTGACTTTTCCTGTGACTGAAAGCACAAGTAGGTGGTATGTTTGCCAAATAATTTCCTGGTCTCTTAAACAAGTGAAACAGAAAACAATTCTGTAACACAGGTTATAGAACTGTGAGTCAAATTAGGGTGTTCATGTGGTGAACAGACTCTGCTTAACTTCAGAACAAATACTGAAGTATCTCTGCCTTGCTGTTTTTGTGTCTGAGGAAGGGTTCATAGGTTGTAGTTCTCAAGCAGAGAAATGTGTTTTTAAGAAGTCTAGACAATGTCTGAGTAGACTGAAGCCTGACAGAATCCATGATCTCCTTGGTGACTGACAGTAAGAGTGACAATTAACTCCAGCTGTGTCTGCTTTTGTGAAATTGATACCTTCTCACTAAAGACTGAGAATGAGATCATCACTGTATTTTCTTAGGCTTTCAAATAGCAACTACTAAAGGTCAGTACTGTGCTGGATTATGTTTGAATCACTCATGATCTAATGCCTTGCATCCAATTCCCAATTTCTTAAAAACCTTTTCCATGCAGTCCTGAATTACTCTGTTTTTATAAGCACTGCTATTAAATGCTTATGCTGCTTGCAGGGAGCACTACTATGAAAAGATTAATTTTTCTTCTCTGTACCCTGGTTCATGTAGTCCTATTTAGAGTCCTGGAAGACTTGGCTTTTGCCTAATCAATAACTACTTCCAATTTTCTAAGTGCCTAAAAATCTGTCAGCATCCACTGTGACTTGTGCATGAACTCTTTGAGAGGGCTGGTATGCAATAATAAATGTTTCTAGGGTTACTTAGTAATTAAAATTTGGTGGAAAACCCCACCCAAACCAGCAAACAGTAGCAGTAGAATGTTGGTTGATTTTTACTTTTTAATTAATCAAAAATTAATTCTCCCTTGTTCTGTGGCTAAAGATCTCTGAAAAATTGGGCAGTGATGATGTAGAACACCAAGAGTAATTAAATCAAAGTAAAATTCAGAAATTGAGGAAAGGAATGGTTTAAACTGACAAGAATTATTCTCTTGTGCTCCTGATTACAGGAGAATTTCCAGAGGATATTAAAATGTAATGCACTCTCTTCAGCATAGTGGCAACTCAATTTCAAATCAACAGTGATGGACGGGGGAATACTAAAAGGTATTTTAGTCTTAGTTTCTAAGTGATGGTAGATTGGAACACTGGATTAGTTGCCCCAAGTAGGAATTGAATTAGAGGACATGGAAAGTTGGTTTTTGGCTTGCTGAGGCTTTTTTCTGTTTACCTTGTGCCTGATGTGACTCCTCTCTTCCAGTTTTTAATGTGGCTGCTTTAAATATGCTACTGGCAAGACCACTGCAGGATTCAAATGTAGTGATTTTACAAGTGCTTTTACCTTTTAGCTGTCCCTTATCATACTGCTTGTGTTTTTGGAAGACATGATTTTTTTAAATGAAATTTTTCATGTTCTTATTTCTCTGGCTCTTATGTGTCTCTCTTGCTGTGAGTAGATTTGGTTTGCTGTTTGAGTTTGGGATGTAGAGAAGTTAAGGGTGTGTTTTTAAAAACTATTCATTTTTACAGATGTCTAATTCTGTGGGATGCCTTGCATGCTTGCACTACTTTACTGTTTCCAAACTTCACATTAGTTATAAGCTTTGATGGAAGTCTCTTCCTTTTTTTACTGATCAATAAGCCATGAGCTGATGCAAAATGCTTGTTCAGCTGTATTTCTAGCTCGAAATGGTACAATGGTGCTTTGAATGTAAATTGAATTTTACTGTGGAGAAAGCTAGTGGATTGACAACTATCCTTCATTGAGACTATAGATTAAATAACATAGTTTTTAGAGAGTTTTTTATTTCTTTCTACAGTTGACCTTGCACAATTATGTTGCTGTACTCAATTAGACAATAACAGAAGAATTTGGGACAGCTTTTTATACTGCTTGACTATCATAAAAGTGCTGATGTATCTGTGAGAGAGAGGATTTCAGTGCACAGAAAGGAAAAGCTTTTAACTTCTCAGCTTTCTGGTACAATTTATCTATCTTGATAGCATTGTAAAAAAGGAGGATGGGATTCTTTTGATAAAGACAAATATTGAGGGAGTGCTGATGCCTGGCATGTACCTTTGTACCTTTATCCAGTGGCAATCTTTCTTCTCCCCACACTTTACCTGGTCTCTAGGCCAGGTGGTTATTCAGAAGGGCTCATATGCATTACAATGGAAAGGCTGGTTTTCCCCTATTCCAGTGTGTTTTGAATCCCAGTGGCAGCACTCAAAGTATGTGCCTCCATACAAGACCTGCTATTGTGCATGGAGGTTTTGATTCTGATTAGCTTTTCATGGCTTAAACATAGCTGTTTAAGGTGAGCAGCCTTTTGACTAACATTTCTCTTCTGTCACATTTTATTCTGAGAATTTTTTTGCCCAGTAAACTTTACTTTTGTCAAATCATTTCATTGCCCTGTGAGTGTCAGGTGCCAGAGTGGAGCTATTGTCATCTTTTACATTGATGCTGTTGGCAAAGTGTAACTTGAAGTAGAAAATGTATCAATTGAAACTTGTAAGGTCTGAACTTGAAACAGAAAGTAGTTATTTGGAAAGAAGAAATTTGCATTTACCAGCTACGAAATATTCCCTAGCTTTAGAGGGATTAGGATATTGCACTGATTTTTTTTCTTTTTTTTTAGGAAAATGGTCTGCTCTTAACTATTGTTAACTGTGTAACTATTGTCTGCTTTAAGCGCTCAAGTCTGAGCAGATACCTAAACTGGGTAATCTCCAGAACTGCTCTGTGATTCTGTGGCTGCCAGGTACAGAGACTGTCTGCTTATAGTTCTATATGGATTTATTATTCATAGCTTAATAAGCCAATGAATGCATTTCTCAGTTCTCAAACTTCCAATGTCTGGCAGGCTTTCAAGTAGGAATAAAGCTGGAGTTTGTGGCAGTTTTCTTGCCAGTAAGTTAATCCCTAGTTCTGCTTAATGAAATACTTCTCTAGACCCCATTTTTCAGTGGCCTGGTAAACTAAAGTGACTAGGAGGGGACAACAGATATTCAGAAGAGGGTCAACCTCACCTAGTACTGTTGATGGCTTGAAATTTAAACTCCTCTAAATTCTTTGGTCATCCTATTCCAGTGTCTCTTGCTTCTGGGTCTCTGCTAGGCACTTGGTCATCAGTGTCTCTTGGAATACTGGTACAGTGCTGTGGCTTTCTTTCAGCCCCAAACCAAATCAGGAGAACTGAAGAAGTCAAACTGCATCTTGCCAGAAGATGTCAGCCTTGTGTGTGTAATGTGTGCAAGAGACAGTGGCAGTAAATCTCCCACAGATTTGTTGTTTCTCTGCTAACCCCACAGAGTTGTTTCTGGTGCTCTGTGAAAGGCAACACTTGGATGAAGCTTTGTCTTGAGGCTGCCAGGCACTGGGGAATGACTCCAGGCATTGGCCTAGATGTTGCTGCCTCTTTGTGCTGCCTGAAACAGAAAATGCAAACTCCCTGGCAAGGTACTTAGATAAACTGCCTTGTGTGGTCCTAACAGTGGGCTGATAATCTGATACAAAATCTTTGTCATGTCCTGATCTGTTGCGTGTCACCAGTGACCTTTTAATAGTCATAATTTAAGAGAAAGCAAATTATTCCTCCTTAGCACTTCCAGAGGCTTAATAATTTCTCATAAAGCTGAGACAGAAATGTGCACCAAGCAACTTAATTTTTCGATACTGAATTTGTTGCTTGTAGTAAAATTCTTCTTGGAGGGGAGGGTAAGATTTTGTTTGGAGTCTCTGTCAGCTTGAGTGACAAAGCAGCTGGCATTTGTGTCAGGAGGGGGATCTCTAAAAAGTTACAGATGCTGAACCTTGTAGAGTTTGATTACTCAAACAGCATTATTTTATGGTACTCTGTCTGAAAATGTTAATTTTTGGTGAATATAAGATTTCTTAATATAACCTTGATCTGAGAGATAAAACAACCTCTCCCTGAAAAATATGCCTGCCTATGCAGTCTGCCCTTTATGCATGTAATAATAAATTGAAGGTCATTTTACAGCAGTGTGGTTCATCCCTTTGATCTTCACATTTTCTGGTAATGGCAGATTCAGAGGGGTGGCTGTCACTGCATGGCAGGCTGAACAAAATGGATGTGTACCATGTGATATGGCAAAAATATGGCTACAAAAGCATCTATTGACCTCCAAGTTGAGCAGGTTCTGTATTTTATGACCTATGCAATCATTAGCTTCGAAGATGCATTATGGTATGGAGAAGCACTTCAGAATATTAACCACTAGGACCCAGGATATCCTGTGCTCTCTATTGCTCTCTTGATGTACATGAGTGACTCTGGTGAGCATTAGCTTTTGGGGAAGGAGAAAATTGTGTGTTGAGGAAACTTGAGCAACTTAAAAACTCGTGGGCTGTTAGTTGCCTTTTTTTTTTTTTTTAACCTTAAAAGCTGTCTTGTCAAAATCACACAAAATTGAGATTTATTTTCTTTAGTTGCATATGTAACAAACTCTGGACTGACTGATGTTTGCATGACTTTGAGGGAGAAAGGGAAAGAGAGAGGGCAAAGAGGAAAAATCTCTCAGGGGGCACAAAGGGGTCTGTGCACTAATGAAAAATGATGTAAAACACAGTCTAACCTCCCTATAGTAAAATGGGAGATCCTTGCTTGCAATTTGTTAATATATAAATTTTAAAACAGGAAGCTATAATTAGGCTTCTCTGCAGTTCAAGTGACAAACTCTTGCAGTTCATTTTAAGCACTTTAAGCACTCTAGAACTAAGATTTAGGAGTAACAAGGGCTAATAAGAAGAGAAGGCATAAATGATTCTGTTTCTTTTTTGTCTGATTTCTCTGAGTCTCTGTTGGATACAAGATGATAGGCCAGACTTGCCAACTGTGAAATCTAGGCTGAGACTGAATTATAAACTGTTGTGCTTGTAGTGCCAGAACCTTCTTAGAGCATCTCTACCTTGTGATTGGGTAATAACATTTGTGCTGGGCACCCTCATGGCCAAGTTACTGAGGGAAAAATGAAACACTAACAAAGTGGATGTGGCTCTGCAGGCATTTTCTCAGTGTAATTATACCATTTTCATTCAAGGCATGTCACTTGAGGATGGTGACCTCAACTAAAGCTTCTCAAGAACTTTATTTTCAGCACAAACTTTCATCCAAGAGCAGAGGGACTTTGGAGAGGTGGGAGGCTGATCACTCCTGATTTTTATACTCTTTGCTACTAGCTTTTCCTTCCCAAATAACCAGATCCAATTGAGGTTGCTGTCATTTGCTGCCTCCATGCCACAGGTTTATATTGTATCCAATTTTGTGAAAATTGCCCTTGTGCTCTCTGTGTCAATGATTAAGTTCTCCCTCAAGTTTGCTGTATTACTCCTTTATTCCTTGCTAAATGACACAAGGACTACCAAGTGGGTCTGTGTGACACAAGGTCAGTCAGTGCCTTGTTACAACAGTTGTTTTAAATGAGTGAAGCAGTGATAGTGTAGGCTCTGTTCAAGTTCTGCTGCTGCTTGAAATGGGATGTTATCCTGCCTCTAGATGTTACTCCTCCTCTACTTAAATTCTTCTGTATAAGATCTGCGACAAATTTCATTCTATTTCTGAAGACTATTGGTATTTCTGCAAAACAAATACTTTTTCTCCAAAGCACACCCGTTGTACCAGGGTCATGGCTTCCTGTTGCCCATAAAGAGCTATAGGGATGCTGTGTGGTTTAAAGGATTTGTGTTGCTTCATGTGGTATTCTTGTTTTCCAGCATAAGTGGTGTAAGAAATGGACTGTCCTTCTATTTAATCCCAATGCACGTGGTGTATTTTGAGCCACTGTATTGGCTGAATTCTCTGGTGGGGTAAACCTGAATTAAGTTGGTATTAGGAAGGCATGTAGACTTGACATAATGGGTTAGACCTTTGATCTTCTCTATTAGATGACAATGTCTCTAGCTATAGCTGAGACTTCACAGGGCAGTGATGTCAGACAGGTTCTTTAAAGTCTTTTGCAACCCCAATGCATGCTTTACTGCCATTGGTATGGGAAATGGAATATGCCAGTTGCTCAGAATTTAAAAGAAATAGATGAGAAATACTTGTTTGAGATTTCCAATAATTTTTATTTAGTGGTATTGGAGATGTACTTGAACAAAACTTAACTGTAGCCTATGTAAAGCTGTAAAATAAGTACTACACATTTCTGGCAACTATTGCAGATATTTTTGCTGTCTCGTGATTGCATTTGGAATTTACTGTATTCATTCATTTAATCAATTATTCTTCAGTTATTTTGAGTATTATTCTGCACTGGTAACATTGTACTTTCTTCAGTAAGTTTGTCTAATTTGTCTTATTTACATTGTCTACTGAAACATTCTGTTTTGGGTTTTTTAGAGAAATGGGACAGAATGGTGCTAATGGCAAAACATTGATTTTCAGAGCAGTTTTAATTTTTTTTAAAAATTGGTTTATGTACAGTAATCGATATGGTTGGAAAGATTTAATGTATAATGGCTAGACTGCTCTGAATGTGTTCTTAGTCTTGGATTAAATGCAAATGTGTACACAGAATGTATGCAGATACAGAACTATAGAATTTATAATTTAAGTAGAAAGTGGGAGATGATGGTGAACTCTGAATAGTATTTGTTTGTCCTGGCAACATAAGCATAATTTTGGAGCAAAATAAATTAAGATTAATGAATTTTACCTTTTTGTTTCCTTCTGTAGTAATTGAATACATTGCACTTTCATAGGATAAATGCAGTCATTCAGTATAAATTTGGGTTTATCCAATGAAAGCTACTTTAAGAAATAACTGTATTAGGCAGTTTTAAGCAGTTTGCTATATGGGTGTACTTATGTAAATCCCTAAGTTAGAAAAATACAGTTATTCTAGTTCTCATGAATTGGAACTGAAGTAGCTTCCATTGGGTAGAAAGAATTACTGTGTGCTCTCAACAGTCACATGTAGGGGTAAGCAGCTGTGTTTTGAGGAAATCACACATATTGTTGACTAATGTAACAGTAGGAGGCACTTGAAAGTAGAATTGTGATTTTAGGCGAATAAATTTGCAGAAAAGTGATTTGCATTAGAGACAAATGATATTCAGTTGGATTTTGAGTGGCTAATGGTAGTTTTCCTTTGTTTGAACACCATGGTCTTGCTTAGTGAATGTGCTTCATCAGTTGGCTGGACAGCAAGCCATTCCTTCAGAAATGGCATTGTATTTGAAACATGAGGGGAAAATCCATTGGAAGTGATGGTACTTGAATAGATGCTCAACTATCCTTGTTTGCAGCAACCTTTCATCACATTTCACCGAAAGGAGTGAAACTGAAAAGATGGGTTGCTGCCACTGAAATCAAGATGCCAGTTTCCATTCAGTCAACAGTAGCAATCCTATTTGCTTTCTTTTTACTTTGTCCTTCATAGCTCCCTTCCTGTCATCAAGAATGAAAGGCCCAGGGAAAAATGTTCTTTCCTTTTTCTTGGAGATTTGAGTTCAATGTGCGAATAAGTTGAAGCTTGAACTTTTAAACTTACCTTTGGACTTCTGTGCTTTTTGTAGATTGTTCTTAACAGCAAATGTTAAGCAGAAATATCACCACGTGATGAATGAAACAAGACTCGAATAATAAAGAAGGATCAGATTGTGAAATTTTTAATAGCTCTGCTGAACTCTGAGAATAAACTAGATATATGTTTTCTCTTGTTATATACAAGAAAGTAAAAATATGTTGAAGTCATTATAGAAAGACTAGATAAGTAATCACTAATGAATACATCCTTTATTTCCTGTTTGACTTGTTCAAAGGATAACTTTGTATTTACTTTTTCCTTGAATTAATTATCTTCAAGCTGTTGACTAAGCTTTTATGAACACCTTGCAATGCAGAGTTTACTGTGAGCAGTTGGCTGGGACTCCATTTGTTATGCATTACACAGGCTGGGTTGATTTAAAATGTAGCAGATTATGTAACTTTCACCAGAAACCTGAGAATTGCTGTCTGCAGAGTTGGTAGACTGAGTAGGGAAAAGATGCTTCAATCAAGTCACCAGGGTGCACCATATCAAACATGGCTTGTTATGATGCTCAGAAAAGTAGCCCTTATAATATTAAGTATGTAGGGTTACCTGCTTACCACAGCTCTTCTACTGGACAGGATTGCAATGTGCCTGATTGCTACCTGGCTGTGGAAAATAGAAATCTTCAACCAGAGCAGTTCTTGCGGCTTTGATTCTTAAATGCTGCTTCAGTACAATGTGAGTCATGGGGGAGAAGCTCCTCGCTCTGTTGTCTCTGGTTTCTCTAGGAGATAGGGTGTGTACATTGTGATCTGTCACTGTGGGCATTTCCTGCCTGTAATAACAGAAAATTCTATCCCTGTTTCTTCCCCTTCCCCCATTTTATGACATTGTGCCATGTCTTAGGCCATTCTCCTCTGAGATTATGTAAGTTATCTCACCTTAAAGCTGGAGTTTGAATGTAATCTCTTGTTTAGACTGTCCTTGCTTGGATGCTTTTATTTTTGCCAACCCCCTTAATTTTTACATGGAAACAGAATGCAACCTTAAAACTGGCCAATGTGTCTTAATCATATCTGGTTTACCCTGTGATCATCAGTGTAACCACTAACTGAGGTATTTCAGCTTCTAAGCAGATTTATGCAAACTTCTTTAGAAGGAAAATCCTCATGAGGTGGAAATCTTCCCAGGATAAATTATGTCACAGCTAATGGAACAGACAGCTGGGAGAAGTCAGTGAGTCTCAAACAAATGGCAGAATTCTAAAGCTCTGAAATGGTCTGGAGGGCCTTGAACCACACAGACTTTTTGCAGGAGAAAGCAAGATGTGGCAACTACTCTGACAACTTGTGTATTGCTTTTTCTCATTTCTCTAATTGTGAAATAATGCAAGATAGGAGAGAAAAGTAGTTCCTTTCAATTATATGAAAAGGTTGCCACCCTTGACATTTTTCTGTCTTTGAAATGTTGGTTGAATGGATTATGTAATCAATGTTTTGTATTAGTCATCAACTAGGATATTAAGTTTGTTTGTGCTGTAGGATATGTAACTCAATGCAAAGACTAGTGATGAGAAACAGTAACTCAGTTGTGGTAACATGCACTTTTTCATTTCAATCCCTGTTTGTCTTTCATTGCAGTAATCCTCAGTATTGTTTCCAATAATCTTCTTTCCAATGGCAGAGTATTGCTTTCAGTCTGAGTGCAATTCTTGCTATCATATTTGATCAGGGATTGGCCTCCTGTTATTTTCTATTACCAACCACATTCTGTCCAGAAGATGTACTGGCAATGTGCACTTTGTGTGTCTGGCAGAAAAAAACAGCCAAGCATTTGTTAAGCTTTGTGGTTACTCAGTTGTACTTCATAGTTTTAATGGAATAACCAAGCAGATTGTGGGTAAAGATACATTTGGTTTGAGGTTGTTATACAATTTAATGAAAAAAATGTGATACTTCCTTATTTCTAATATATTAAAAGCTTAGAGCTTTTTTTAGTAGAAATTTAATTAAATCCATAAGACACTCCTGGCTGAATTAACAAAGTCAAAGTTATGCATCACCACTACTGCTGTCCATTTATGTCTTATAATAAATGCAAAAAGAAAGTGGTCACTATTATTCAGAATGCTATGAATAGAAATATAACAATAACCTGGCTGGTGTAAGCATTTATAGTTCTAAAATAGTGGAAATAAATTTAAATCCTACTACAGATTTAATTACCAGGGAAATATAGGGTAAAGTAAAGCTTAGAAAGTTGTCATAAGTTGAGCTTTGTTGGATCTTTTTAGGTCCTGAATGCCTTTTAAAGATTAAATCACAGGTAGTTATGGTTTCTTGTAGCTGAAGCACATGCAATAAGAAAATAAGTTTGTTTTTTGGTTTTTGTTTTTTTCGTTTTTTGGTTTTTTGGTTTTTTTTTGTTTTGTTTTTTGCTTGTTTGGAACTATGTAGGTTAAGAGATATCTGTTGCTAATGGGAGATGTTAATTGCTGCTTTTTGCTGGCTTGCCCACATACTCTTGCAATGGTGTGGGTAAATAGAAAGTAATGGTTCTGTTCTATGAGCTCAGAACTCTGAGACTGCTTGTAGCTATACGCCCTTAAATCCTGTCTGCTGACTCCCAAATTCAAACCTTACATTTGTGTGGACTGGCTTAACCCATGAATAGCACAGTAAATGAGCATTCAGGCTCAAATACTGTCTGCTTTTCTCTAGCTCTAGGGGCAGATTAGGCAGCACTGAAAGTAATTTCTCTGGTTCCAGTCCTTCCACTCCTCTGAAATTCACTCTCTGTTCAAGCTGGCCACTTTGTTAACGATTATATTGGAATTAAAGCTGTCTTGTGGCTGCAATGAATTACAGTATCTTCAAAGCATGGAATATGGGTTTTTTTTGTCTTGATAAGTGTTTCAGAAAACACATTGACCCAAGTAAACTTATTGCCATCAGTGAGATGAGAGATAATGGTAAGCTTGCAAAAGTAAACAGTGCTCAAATTTGGTACTTTTTAGTAGGTGCTTTCTGCAATTGCCTTCTCCCAACTGGCCAAGGATCAGAAGAGAGTTCCTGACCTTGTGCAGTTTTGCAATTCATGGATGTCCAGCATGATTTAGATTTTTGGAATTAAATGGCATGAGTTTGCTAAGTTGTAATTGAGCTGTTAGATTTCATTCACTAAACATAGTCTGGTCAAACAACTGACCCGTATTTTGGTGGGTTATTTGATGTTCTGAATAACAACCTGCCTTGTGAAATGGAAAATTGAGGTCAAGCCTTTTATGTGCCTCATTCAAAGGAACTTTTCACTCAGAATCACTTGAATTGAGCCATGTCTTGGTACTGTGGGGGTTTTGTCTAGAGCTAAGGGTTAGGTTTATCATCTTTGAAACTTATTTGAAATATATTTTACTGTTAAAATATCATTGAATACCCTAATCTGAAAGTGTTTGTGGTAGCGGTATTTACTGTAAAATTTCTACTACTTTTTCAAAAGGTCTGCCTTGCCTGAACTTCTCTATCTGGCTTTGACAAAGTTTGCCTTTTTGTCTGAAAAGATCCTTCATAGCATTTGGTTAGGTATTGTCTCTTCCCCATTCCAATACAAGCTTGCAAAAAAAAAAAAGTCTGTTTGCCATACCACCTCTCAGGAGGTCACAGAAAGCTTTTGGAGCTGTACTGATATTTCTTCTCCCTTGTACTACAACCTTGAGAGCAGTTTTGCATGTTTTGCTTCATTGCAAAGAGATACTCCTTTGGGTAGGCAGGGGGTTACTTACAGTGTGTAAAACCTTCCTTCACTTCCAGTTGTAACTATGTAAGGAAAGAACAATGAAAGCAGCCCTGTTCAGCTCATGTTTTGGAGTGTTAATCAGCACTGACAGTGTGCCTCATGCAGATACTCACTGAGCTGATGGGTTTGGGTACCAAAGCACTGCATCTCTCATCCTTAAACTGATGGTGTGACTGAACTGCTCCCTGCTCTGGCTGTGCATTTGCTTGCTTGATAAATATCCCCTGCTCAGGAAAATGGGTACTTGTGATGGAGCTGCTGCTGAAAAAATAACTTCAATTGCTTGTCTTTTTGAAGTAAGATTTCTTTAGAACTTTAAGAAAACAGTCTAATTTTTATCTCATTGTCGACAGTAATGTTTAGTGGAGAGAAATATTTCAGCCAGATGCCCAGGTGGTAGTTTAGCCTGTAAATTCATGCACATCATGCCAAAACATGTGCTCTGTATTGGTCATGTTGATACAATTGCTGGTTTCTAAAAAAATATTTGTATTTCTTCATAAAGAAATACCTTCTATGAAAGTTGACTTAGCTGATTTAGAAACGTTGTTTTGCTTCCTTTTGGATTCCCTGGGTGTTTTAGAAGCTCTTAGGAAGGGTTATGGTACCAACTGGTCATGCTTCTAAATAAATAGTCACTATAGTTCAGGTATAGAAGCTGGAGAATCATGTCCCTCTTTGAAGAGTTCACCTGATTTTTGTATCAGGAGGTAAAAATATTCTGATGAGTGTGTTGCTTATATTAAAATGAAGTGTGTAGCCCTGTAATGGAAAGATTGCTGTTACAACATCTTCAGATCAGCCTTCCATATTTCTGGGTGAGATAAAGCAATTTAATAGTGATTTATGCACCTTGAGAAAAAGTAGATGTTGAAAAAGTACCAGTAATATTATGTTACCTAGCAATCAGCAGTAATGAGGTAGAAAACCAATTTGTGGTGCATTTTGTGGTCACAGTTTTTTGCAAATGAGCCTTCAGTAAAAGAGCTAGGACCATTTCTGTCAGTGTCTTGGGCTTGGGATTTGTGAAGTTTTATCTTTGGTGGTTTTTGTTACTGTTTTCTTACTGCCTCTGGTAACTTTTGTTGAGATTCTGTGGTACTCTAGAAGAGAGCACGGTTATCCCTATGTTTTCCAATGAACCAAGGGGCTTTTAGTTCATTTTTGAAGGGTTACAGTAAAATGAATTTAATAAGATTTTTCAGGTTTTGTTTGTATGCCTGATTCACTAAAAAAGCTCTTGGTAATTAATTGCTATTTCTGATCCACAGGCTGTTTTTCTCAAGGCAGACAGTAGATCAATACATGCTTTAGATGTGTACAAATCACTATATTAATGACACTCAATTGTGCATTTACTCTCACTGGAGCAGTGACTATTCCTACAGAAATGCCCAGGAGAAATACTCAGCACAGAGCAAGCAAGACTAAATGTCACTGGTCAGAAAAGAGGAACGCTTGAGAAACTGCTCAAGGCATTCTCTCCTGTGCCTTAAAGTGTGGGAGCTGCCTTCCTGTCCTTTCCCAAATTCCTTGGCTGTTTCAGATGTTATTGGAATCACTGATTTGGATTTCGTGGTGAGTGATGGATTTAAACCTCCTGCAAACTAAACCTAAATGTCAGTCTCAGGTAATGCAAAGAACAAAGCAAGTAAATTGGAGGGACAGCCTCAAATTGCTGATGCCCAACAACAGAACTAGCCAGAGGGAGTGTTCATTAGTGAAAAATAAGTAATTCTAAAAATGTCTAATTCTAAAGCCAGCCTTTGAGATAGGACAATTACTAGGATGCACAACAAAAACAACACTAGAAATAATTGTCTAATGTAGCAATTGCACTTAGGGTAAAATGCAGTTTTCTCTCATCCTGTCAGCATACCGAATTTAGGAGGAACAGTGAAATGTGGGAAATTTTAAGTTATTCACATTAGCAAAGATAGTTTTTTTTTACACCCAAACAGAGGAATTTGCAATGCTGCATGAAATACATGAGGGATTTTGCTACCAAGTACTTCCTCTTCTTGAAATGGATGTAGATATTGGGCAATATGGATATTTAAAATACTGCCTGGGTAAATCAACACACTCTGCACAGAGCAGTTGTCTCGTGGGAAGGGTCAATGAGAATCTACTGCCCTTTGTTCTTCATAGTTTCTGTGCTCTGGAGCTGCTGATGTGCAGATCAGCTTGTCTAGTTTTCTGTGAAATTCTTGGGATCTTAGACATGGATCTTGTGGGTTGGGATTACAAAAATAGCTCGTTCCTTAAAGCCATGGCACAGCTGATTTAAAACTTGACTGCTATCCTACATTAACATGATTGTAAGGAAGCTGTATAGAGTACACTGAGCAGGCAGAAGTGACACCCAACTACAAAACTGCCATTGCTATGCCCAATGTCATGCATGTTCAGATGCATAAATATAGACAGGGTACAGCAGATAGTTTTCCATCTTGCTTTCCTATGGTATGAAAAATATAGTTTCTGGTTGTGACTGAGACACTTGAAAGCATACATGTGATTGCTGGAAATCAACAGTAGCTTTAATGATTAAACTACTTGGATACTTTACTAACATTTTATAACCATTTTGAGTCCACTCCTCTTTATGAGAGTTGGGAAGGAAAGTAAAATTCAGGTGTATATTTTTCCTCAGTAAATGCCTTTTACAAACATCAAACCAGGAGTGTTTCAGATGGAGTATGAAATAACTCAGTCACAATTATGTGCTGGTAAATTAATGTCTCATCTTCAAAAAAGGAGCAGTTGGCTTTTGTCATTTATTTATTGGTAGCACTTGAGCACTGTGTAATCCTGAAGTTGTGACACCATTTGGAAATCAATCTTTAGTGGACCTAGAGGTAGGACAGACTGCATGAATTGTAGGACAGATTAGCTCAACTGAAAATAATTTTTTTTTTTTTTTTTTAATTATGTAACATGACCAAAGTTTTCTAGTTTTTGCACTAGGTCACCTGGAGATATCTTGCTTGCAGCCATAATCACAGAAATAAATTGTGATTTAACTGAAGGGGGAGCAGCTTTTAGTGTAGCTTAAAGGTACCTGCAATTCTTGTGTTTGGTAAAAATACACAGGTACAACCAAGCCCCTTTCAAGTTACTGCAAATTGCACTGCATAATTCTGTGTCTGTGGCTCTGCTATACTATCCTACCACTTGTCATGTTAGTCTTGAAATAAAAAATACTTGTGAAATGGATGTAGAAAAGTTGTCTTATCACTGAATTTGTTTTCTCTTTAAGCCTTTGACCTTTGGCACTGATATTTTATCATAGGGGAAGGTGTTTTCCAGTAGGCAGTGCTGGTGTGGCTGTGCATGTAGGTGTGTGCACACAGCCTGGTGTGGACCCTGGCTTGTTTTGCAGGTTCCTCTTAGGTTGGCTCTTTCATCCTTCTTCAACTGTAGGGCTGAATTCTCCTGTTGGTTTGTTCCCCCCTTGAACTGTCTTTCTCCCTCCTTTGAGATGTTACTTCTTCCAACCACTGTGCTGCAGTCTCCTTGTTTAGATTTGACAGTCTATAACTAGCCCAGGCACAGAAATCGGAGTTTTCTGGGGCAGCATGATTTCCATGATGAAAAGGCACAATAATTCCTCCTCAGTTTATCTGCACTTAGTGCTGTTTGATCCTGAGACTCAACCAAGAGTGTATAACATAGCTGTGTTTTCCTGTTCACTTTGCTTGATTAAAGACTGATCTGATTTCCCCCATGTTGTAATTAAATTTTGCACAAAAATGTGCTTAGGTTTATAGCTTAAAGAATAAGTGATGGTGACTTGTGTTACTGTTTACATGTTTTAATCCTTTTCCATGTCTAGGTGGACTAAACAAATATAGTTCTTGCATGTGCCCTGCTGTGATGATTACTGCAGTGAAGCCACAATTTTTTTTCTTTTTATAAGCTGCTGTTTTATTTTGCAATAAGTTATTGTATTAATCCTCCGGAAGGCTACTAAGTAAGAGGTTTATGGCTTGTGTTGTCCTTCTGTTATAAGAACAGTTTATGGAAAAGTAAGCACAAAGCATTGAAAACTTGGGTTCTAATGTAAAAATGGCATCAAACGCAGCCTTTTCTGAATACAATTATTAAAAAAAAAAAAAATTAAACAAGCATTAAAACCCAAAGCAAAATCCCCCAAGTCACAAGTAGATACAGAAGATAGAAGTGAAGGCAGTTAATATTTGGGAAAGCCAGTGAATGCAGCATGATGAGTGTGACAAAGTCTCCTGGGCAATTAGGGGTGTGTGTGCCAAATCTGTGCCAGTGATTTATACTCTGAGTTTTTTGGATGAACTGGGAAAGAAAGAAGACATTCTTGTTGGGAAATGTTAATTGCTGTATTTCATTTCTCTCCAAGGGAAAACTTGTCTCTCAGGAATTTCCCACTCAGTATTTACAGCTGATTCTATCACTTCTGAGTCAAGTTACTTTCCAAATTGTCTTAATATTGAATATTTTTTTATAAAGTTGGCTTTTTGCTATAGTAATTGAAAATATGATGCTGTTTTGTCTGGTCAAAGACAATTATAGTTATGCTTGTACTAGAAATTATTTCATTTCCAAGGAAAACTTGTTGCAGGAGTATTTGAGAGTGAAATGGTTCTTTAAAGTTACTTGTCACAGGAGGAATTAACTAGAGATTAACCTGTTGGGATAACACCTTGTGTTTTTTTTCTTTTTTTATTTTTCAACTTCCATTTAGACCTCAATTTTATTATTCCTTTTTTTGGCATGACTTCATTTTCTTGTGTGCTTGCAGATAATAGTGATGTCTGATTTCTTTCAAGGCACTTAACCTGCTGTGTTAGAAGGAAAGATAAAGCTCTCCTGTTTCCACAAATATTGTATAGCTGATGAAGAAAGAACAGTGGATATGCTATATTGGGAATACGTATTTTTGTTTATCGGGGATAATTTGATTGGCACAAATACTGAACACTGCTTTGGTGGCTCCTCTACCTCCCAATGGGTTTCTGTACCTTGTCATATAAACAAGGTCAAGCTGTGAGTTACCCTGGTATATCTGGAGTGCTGATCAAACTTAACAGGCTTCAGTCACAGCATTTGAGTTGAAAATAATTATTTCTTTCTTAAAATGCCCCATTCCATTTCATAAGTGGTGAGAACAAGTCTGATTAAAAATATATAGTACTTAAAACTCTGGAAAGAAGTTCCTTTGGAAGTTGAGTTCTTTTATGTGGATCAGGATTTACAAAATCAGGATTTACCTGCTCCCTTTTTTGATTTATTTTTCTGTGTTTAGAAATTATCCTGATTTTGTCACTTTAGTCAACACAGTGCAGTATTGTGGGTTAGGTGCTTTTGCTATTAAAATCTTGGTTTTAATGTGTTGTATTTAATAAAATAAAGTAGCTGGCTTTCAGCAGTAATGTCAATAACAAATAATATAGATAAAGAAAGTACAAGTTCATGAATATTTTTAGGGACCTCTCATCCTTTATAATCCATTGTAACTAAGCAGTTTTCGAATCATTTCAAAAATTGAATTTTTAAAATGCTGCAGTAATTAATGATTATTAAAACACCAGCGCTGCTTGGTTTTCAGCATTCTCCTTTCCTCGGGAAGCTTTTCATGTTGGAACTAGAGGCAACCAGTTTCCAGATGAAACAAAGCATCCTCTCTAAAGCTGCTGCACTGGGGGGGATGGCAGGATAAGATGCAGTTTGGAAAGAGCCATTTGACAGGAGCAAGCAGAGCGTGTGGCTTGTGCTGCAGCTGGCCATGGGGCTCAGGAGCGATCCTCCCAGCCGTGGCAGCCCTGGCAGCAGGGCTGCAGCACATTCCTGCTGCTCATTTCCTGCAGGGCCATGTTTATGTTGGAGGCGGGCATCACATTATTCTATTGGTTTGAGGATTAATGAGGTTAAATTAGCTCAGTCATTTGCTGCACATTTTATTGAAGTTCAAGCTGTTTGGGCTGTTGCAGTTAATATAAGCAGCCCAGAATGTTGCCGGTTAAATGTAAGTTACTCACCAGGGATCCAGAGCTCATTATTGGAAGGAATAGGACAAGTTTACTTGTGATAAAGTTAAACTTGTTGGGAATAGTCTTCCCTGTGTTATTTGAGAGGCACAATTGATCAGCAGCATGGCAAGATGCCTCGATGATACATTTTGGGGGGATGCATTGCTCTCTTTATACCTGTTGTACAGAAGTTCACTAATGAAAGAATATTCAGAGCTAGAGGGAAGTGAAGAGCTAGGAATGAGCATCTGTGCTCAAAAAAACTAAATCCACCAGGCAAAAGAGTTGCTGTGAGGGCCCTGGCCCCATCTTGGCTTCAGATTTAAGATTGGTCTATCTTAGAGGTTTTTTCTGCCAAAGCACAATTTTAGGAGAGGTAAGGGAAGAAAATAATGAGTAAAACTTTTGATCTAAAATAAACTCTTGTGTTTTTACTTTGGGTTTCTAAAATTCCATCTAACTTTCAATGGGTTTTGGTACCTTGTCAGAAGGGGTAATGCTGTGTGTCCCATGGTATGTGTGGGATACCACTGAAAGGTAAAAGCAAGCAGGCTTGGCTCATGGAATTCATGCTCTGAAGGGAGCCTGCTCTTCACCTGCCTGGTTTGCAGTGCTTTCCATTTTGAAGAATTGCCCTGTCACTGATGAGATGTCATGTAAATGTTTGGGGTAGTTTTGGAAAGTGTGGAATCGTTTTCCTTATTGAGGAAAATTTCTAGTGGGCTGTGGGTCTTGCAGCAGTACTAAAGGTGTACCTGTTGGGGATCATGGGGAAAAATCAGGTCTAACTTAGAATACTAGTTAGTAACTATTTGCCATGCTTAACTAAGACAAAGAATTGTTTTCTCCTAAAGTCAACAGATTCTTTAAAATAATCCTTATAAATTAAAAAACAAAGGTTTTGAGAGAAGCAGGAGTGCAATTTTAGATCCAGAGGCTGAATGTGTGTGGTTTTTCAGAAACCAAATTCAATATATCAATTACTTTCTTTTGGTGGGTGAAGGGGACAGCTGCTTTGGTGGCACCACAGCAGTGTACAGCAATCCTCTTGAAAACTGTAGGCAGAATTGGATTTTGCTGAAACTTGGCCTGATCCTGAATGCAGGCATGCCCTTCCTTGGGTCACAGAAGCAGTGAGTTTGAGCAGTAGACAGCAGGACAATGCAGGTATTTCTGTGGCCATGGCTGCAAGCAAGGTATCTCCAGGTGACCTAGTACAAAGGAGGGAGAACTTCAATTGTGTTACACATTATGAAAAAAATCAAGATAAATTATTTTGAGTTGAGCTAATCTGTAAACGTGTTTAACCAACACTATAGTGTATTTTCACAGACTAGTAAGCTAAGTAAATTTCTAATAAATAGAAACAGCAAAAGTCTTGGGGCTCTTGCATGCAGCCAAATCTAATGAATTTTACTTGAATTTCTCAGTCTGTAGTTCTATGCCTTTCAGTAGGGCAAGTAATTTCAAGTGAGGAAGATTTGCCTCACTTAGGCATGAGGCAAATATGAATATGAGAAATAAATATATATTCACAAATACAGAGTACTACCTTACAGCAGTCAAGAAGGTACTACAAAGTGAATTTGAAGAGCCAGACCATGTGTTGTAAGATACTTAAAAATGCTTGATAGTGACTGAAAGTCTAGAGTAACTGTTAGTTGTCTTTTCTGAGCATGGTATTTCTTTTTTACCCTATTCCCATCAGTTAGGATAGCTTGAGGGATTTCTCTTTCTTCATGTTATGCAAGCTGCAGAATCCCTCACCCTCAAGTTTCACTGCATTTTGACTCTATAGCATTTGCTGCATTCTTCCTGAGAGCTTCAGGATCTCTTTCCCTGCTTGTTTTTGTGCTGAAGGCAGCCTGCTGAAATGTCTGTCAGAAGAGCTGGTTCCTCTTTGGGAACACTTGGAAGACACAGTCTTTTTGTGTTCATCTTCTTACTTTCTATTCAGAAATACTATTTCAGAGCTATCCTGATAATGCTTCTTAAGCAAAAGTGCATTATATAACACATGGCATAAGTGATGAGAACATAGGCTATGGAGCTGGTTAAATATTAAGGAGAGATTCTTGAATATCCCATATTGGGCAATTTCTTCCATTTCTGGATCCTTGGCTTTTGTAAGATGGCAGTGCTATACTTGAGTGCAATTATGTTGGATATGTCAAATACACTCATTGACTCTGTCTTTAACACAGGAAACCAGAATAATACTGTATTTCAGACTTTGTCAGCTTTCCTAAGCATTATTTTGGTTGGCACTGGGTGCTTGCTGTGTTTTTTTTTATAACAATTTGCCATCTTTTTATTTTATTTTTTTTTTAAGTTCAAAGAATCTTCATTGGTTGCATTCAATTTTTTTTAATTGAAGTTTATTTGCATTCCCATTTATGTGCATATTAAAAAACTCTCTGTAGTTCCTGGGGAGCTCAGTAGTCATGAGGACAGCTGATGCAGTCTGTGACAATGAGACCAGCACATTTGCAGGTCAGACAGTTTGAATTAAGTGAGTTCATGAAGCAACTTTGAATATAAATTGTCTTCCTCATGAAAATTATGTTTGTGAGCCTAACAGGGCTGAGAGGCAAGGTCTGCTCAAGGCTTTTTCTCAGGTATTCTCCCTTTGGCACTTCTTACTTGATGCTCATGGGAAGATGTTAGTTATGTCTAACTTCAAATTGCTTGGGAGGAAGGGTTATCCTTAATTAAGTCTTCGTGATTTCCTCTCTTACCTTATACTTCATCCAGAGTGCTTCTGGGCCAGAGAGCAGATAGCTCATGGAATAGATGTACCAAAGGAGCTGACTGGGGGCTTTCTGATGAAACAGGATTTATCTGGGGTGGGGAAATGTCATTTCATCAGAATGAGAGCTTGTTTTACATTCTCTATTTCACTGAAACTTCAAACAGGGCGACCCTGCCACTCTCCCATTTCCACACTGTCAAATGTAGAAGGAGGAGTGAAAGGGGAAGAGATCAAATCTTGCATGTCATACTTCTAGTTAATGCTCTGGCTGATTAAACCAGACTCTTGCATATTGCCTGGGTATACATGAGATGCAGCCTAAAAAATCTTGGCTATTTTGGGAGTAGTGGCCTTTCTGTGACTCTTGTAACAGCTTCTGATCTTCATGGGTTTCTTCCCATATAAATGAGGACAAGATAAAATCTTGGGTAAAAACTTATGGAATGTTAGAACATCTCTGTCAAAAGCTCAGTAATGCTTGAGAGCTTTGGTTACAGGTTTCAAAAGCTGCTTAACGCTTATATTTTAATTTATAATAATTTTAGAGGAAATGTTTTCTGAATAAAACTGCACATTCTTAATTTTTGCATAATTCTGTTGCACAGTTCCCCCTCTCTAAAATTCTTGCATTTCTTCTGCTCCAGCTTGAGGGAGATGGCCATTTATTTATCTGAGTGGGGTATATGGAAAAAATTGTTGTGCTTGTGCTAATGGCCCCATGAACATGAAATTTTCTTAAGTAGTTGGACCTAGGGAGTAGTAGAGCTACTGTGACTTCCTGGTTTTTGGAGCCTGACCAGAAATTGTCTTCTGCATGTGCTCCAAGCCAAGCAGATGTCATTTATATGCAGTTAATTAGTGCAATATCAAGCTGGAGGTGACATCTCAGCAGTGCTTTCCATTTTCCTGTGGCTCCTGGCTGCCTTTAGGTCTGGATAATGTTCATGTTTTGCCCATTACACTAATGTCATCCTGGGATTTTTGACCCAAAATTTGTGATGGCTGGAATGGTGGTTGTTACTCTGCTAGAAAATGCAATGTGTAAATATTGCAGGGGTTGTTGAAACTTGAAGTGTAGGAAAAGTGGTCTTGGGGGAAATTTGCATCACTCTTCAATGCAGCAGATCAAAAGAGCTGCTAAACCTTGTGTTCTTCTTTTTGTTTGCCTGTTGGTATCAAAATTGAGCTTGCTTTAGACTCTGCACCTCTAATTATGGTGTCATCAATCTGTAGTGCCTGGCTGGGTATATCAGTACCTTGAAGGAGATTTTGGAACTATTTGTAGCTTGCTGGGAAAAGGTCTAGAGTAAAGAAAAAGATGTGCCAACACTGAGTCCTTTACCATGTGCTGTTTATCCTCTCTCAAAGCTTGTTTTTCTGTCAGCAAGCCAGAACTTAGAATTGCGGAGGGTTCCATACTTGGTTTATCAGTTGGATATCCACTTGGAATTATGGCTTATAACAAACATACTAAATAAGTTAATAATTTTGGAGCATTTTGACTTTGGACATAGCCATAACTGGTTAGAATGATCTACCTGTCACCACTGAGAGTAGGCATGTCCATGTAACAGAATGGCTGAGTTTTCCAACTAAAATTAATTTAGCTTCAGGAGGGATGCACGTGGAGCACTGGGGGAGGAAGGGCACATCCACCTAACCAGCCAGATCAGCTGAATCAACCCTGCAGATCAGTGGGGTGACAGATGTCACAGCCAGATCACTCTCACATCCAACTTGTGATAGTATCCTTTGTTTCTGTAGTACAGAAAAGCATGGACATGTCATTTGTGTCTCTCATTGTTTTAGTACATAAAAATCATCCTGTTTTCATCCTATATTGCATAAACTTTTATTCTTGACTGCTACAAAAGGCCATCTAAGTTTTAGATGGAAGTTTCTTGGGATTTTTTGCAGGTCGTGCCCTGTGTGTAGTGTCACTCATACAGCAGGATGCAGAATAAGGTTTGATGCTGTTCTGCATGCACAATATGATTTTGCTGATTGTCAGTGATGGTGCTGTAGAATTTTTATACACTTGACTGTGATTGTAGTAGAGAACTTGCTCTCTACTGAACAGAGAAGTTTGAGGCCTTCCTACCTTAGACCTATAAGGAGAGGGATGAGGTGGAAAAACTGTCAAACCTATCACATGTATATTTAGAAATTATGAACTCTGATTTCATACATTTTCCTTTTGGAATATGTCAGCTACACCTAATGGCAAGTGGATTTTCTGGAGGTTTCTGCCATATGGTGACAGGAAGTCTGAGTTACATCCTGGGCATAAAGACATGGGAGAGAGAAAGCAACAAGATCCTGACAATGTGGTAGGAAAAGGAGTGGGCAGAACTGACACAAACCAAATAAGAGTTTAGCTGTGTAGTACCACTAAATAGGAGCAGAGAGTGAAAGATGGACAGTAATTAGGGGACCAGAAAAGTCATGGTTTCCTACAGATGCAAGGTGTTTGTGGCATTAGAGAATGGAGCTGCATAGGATTTGCAGGGAAGCTGTAGGTGTGGCACTAATAATGCATGATTTTGTAGAATGTTTGCTTTCAAAGGAAAAGGCTAAATAAATTTAGGAAAAGGAGGGCAAGACAAGCCCTACTTTTACTTTAAACTAATCCAGCATTTCTCTGACATCAAACATGCGTCAAGGAAAAAAGTAATTTTAGCCAGAAATGGAAATTATAAGTTTTCAGACATCAGTGGAAGATCTACAAATAGTCCTTGTATGTAGGAAGGTGTGAACATTGTGTTTAGGTGAAAGTTCCCTTTTTGACTTAAAGATTGCTAATGTGACTGACTTGTCAAGTAGATCTTGCTCTAGTTTGAGGGAACTGTTTTTTGCCCTTTGCATTTGAATTTTTCATTGGGCAAAAAGTGATTTGTGGCAAAGTCATTGTAATAAAAGTTAGCCTATTGTCAATTTTTGTGTCCTGGAGAGCACTTGTTTGTTAAACACTCTTGTGGTATTTTCATAGCTTGATACACTAAATGAGAACAGACAGGTGTTAGTGCATATGGTATTCTTTGTATTAGAGCTTAATTTGAAATGTTTGCCACTTTGGAAAAGAGAAAGTGAAGGAAACTGGCTGCAGATATGGGAGTGACTCATGAGCTTTATCTTTATATTAAAAATAAAGAATTGCACATCTGGTAAATCAGCAGAAAAAAAACTGGTATTTTGTAACACTGAACAAAATCCTGTATCTTATCCAGGTGGCAGTTCTTCACTGGGTTGGCTTAAATATGGCTCTCTTTAATGAGCTTTGAGTTTTGTTAGTTGACTTTTAACTTCCCTCTGTCTGCTTTTCTATTCCATGCTGAGTTGGATTGAGATAGTTCTGTCTTCACTGCAGTTGTTTGTGTGTGTAATACTTAGACACTCATCTAAAAAAAACCACTTATGTAGTGGTGGATGGTTATGAAGAAGTTCTCCTCCCTTTGAAAAACTTGTGTCTTAACATAGAAATGTCAAATTTAGATGCTATCATACAAGTGAAAAACCTTTCATACTAGAAGTAGTATTAGCACTAAAACAATTTATAGAGAAACCATCTTGCTTTACAGTCCTTGCCTTGTTCTCTTAATCTTGTTTATTTTCCCTGTTAATGTGCAGAGGTTTGTATGTAAAGATTTTTTCATAATGCAGGGTCTCTGCTTTTTGGGTGATGAGAAAGAAAGAAGGTGCTTTATTTATATGTCTTGAAAAGTATCTCAAATCTTCCAATTGTTGGCTGTGTCTGCAAAAGCACTCCTTTTCCCACCTCTGCTGAGTTGCAGCTAAAAATGATTGAAGACCTGTTTATTTGGGAGCACAGGACACTGCAGCAATACTGCAGAAAAGCTGGGGAAACTTGTGATAATTTAAGTATTTTCCTGGATTTGAGGTTTTATGGACTTATGTTTTCAGATTGCCCTGATAGTCTTCAAGTGATTCTGCTCACCTGCTACTTCAAGAGACAGCAAACTTGGGCATCTAGTGTTTTGTCCAAACTATGGATTAATGCTTTGAATGAGTATCTTTAAAAACATATTTTCCAGACTGTAGAGACTTAGCAACCAGATGTAACTGTCCTATAGTCCTTCATTGCTCTGTAGGAAATAGTACTTTTTGTTACATACTTCAGCTTGTAGCGAGATTTAATATCAATGTTTTCAATAGATTCAAAATAAATTTCTGGCTCTGGTGATACATTCCTCTTCAGAGGTTTTGTGTCAGTGTTCTGCCTAACTCTGTTCTGAAGAAATGAATTGTTAATAGGAACTGAGAAGTTGTGTTTTTGAATCCTATTTCAAGAAGGCATCTCCAGGGATAAAGTTGAAGTGCATTACACTGGTTTGTTTCCATATCTGCATTAGTATTTGGACAAATATGAAGACAATTGGAAACATAGAAATAGATTTTTTCTTTTTGTATTGCTACGAATTTAATTATTTTAAGGAACCAGATTTTGCTCTAAGTTTAGTTTTTCCTGTCTATTCTTTCTAATAAGCGTCTTTCACTTTTTAAAGGGCAGCTGTTTCTTAATGTTTAATTGTAGTGTGCCTCTTACTTGGCAATATTTTGCTCAGGGGCGATTTGCAGACTAAAGTAGCTTGCTCATGAAAGTTAATTTTTTATCAGGTCTGTACAGCCGTGTGCTTGTGTGTGGGGGTGAGAAAAGGGCAGGGAAAGGGAAGAAGGCAAGGATTATGTGAGTCTCCATATGAGTGCAGAAGTTCACCTAAACTGCAGAGAGATGAAACAAACCAAATAAGGGATCTGCCTGAAATGGGGAATTAAATATATTTGTGACAAATGTGAACATCTATCTCTCATTTTTGTTTACTCAGGAACTAGACCCTTAGAAACTCGTGAAATCTGTTGGCAAACATCATGACAACATTTAAGAGACAAAAAATGTGTAAAAGGAAGGACAAAAAAAAAGGGGGAGGGATAGGGGCAAGAGAATTAGTCTGATCTGAAGAGGGTGGATGAATTTCTAGAGCCCATTTTCAAAAAGTATGCAAATGGCAAGTGGATGAGAGGTGTTTTTCCAAAGTAATTGGTGCCAGATGTAGCCTGTCCTTTAACTTGATGAAATAATAGTTTAGGTGTAGGAAATTAGTTATCTACACTTACTGAACGTGTCTGTGTGGAACTCTATGGTTTATTGCACAATAAGGTGTTAAAATGGTGGTCAGTAAACTGGGCAGGGAATGACTTAAGGGGAGAAGCAAGAAGCTGTACTTAGAAGGAAAGAATTGGTCTTAATACATATCCTCATGGTTTGTGTTGAGATTGCTCATCAGGATGAATGAAATGCTGTGGCACAGGATTAAGAGATTTTGGTAGGATGGAGGAGTGGGTAATTATTGGAAGAACTGGATGGTCTCAGCAGCCTGGAATGCAAGGCAGGGCAAAACCCAGTAACATGGAGGGAAGCTCATGTGCTAATGAGAACTGTTGTGGAGGAGAAGGTCTTTAAAAAACCACCACCCAACAACCAGCTGTGGAGATCTTGGGTCACAGCAGGCTGGCCATAAGCAAGGATTGTGTTGAGGCTGTGGAAAAGGTTTGGTTTCAGTGGAAAGGAAAACTAAGCTGGTTTGAGATGGAGAGCTGACAACACTGCAAGCTGTAAGTCGTGTAGAATTGTCAGGAAAATGGCAGGTTTGACTTAGTCCTGTTGATTTTCTCACTAGCTGAAACTGTAGTATTTACCTCAATTTTATAGCTGCTAGAAGGTTCTGGAAAAGATGTCCAATACTACTGTATTTAAAGACTTGGTAGTTTCTATTCAAGAAAATAATATTTGTAGTCGTTCTGAGAAGAAGTAGCTTGCTTTTATTCTGAATCATACATTTTAGTGTCACAAACATTACATACAAGAAAATGGATTGAAGTTGAGAAACAGCATGGAGTCTTATTCTGAATGGGATGTCACAATGAAGTGAGATAATCTGCAATGTGTTACTTAGAACATCATGGAGGCATAAATCCACTTAGTGGAGGCATTTACCATGACTTATTTTACTTTCCATTTAAGTATGATATGTGAAGACTTTCTGAAATGAGTGTTTTCCCATAGTTATGGAGTCCAGTGTAGGATTTTTTCCAAGAAAAGTGGATTATTAATGTAATTATGGAATCTCTGGCAACCATTGAATACAGATGCCTTGAAACATTCTCTGAATTGTGTCAGAAGTCAGGATGTCTGTCTGCTTTTTCTTGTTTCCATTCGTCGAGAGTTTCCATTTGGTGTGGTGGAAACCTTGGTCTGGCACCTGATCACCTGTTTTCACACTATTATAGAAGAGACGAGATCTTTTAATTTTACCCTGGTCTTGGTATGTATAAAATGGACTAGGAGGCTGTACTTGTTTTATACAGTTGCATTCCTTTTCCTGTGCACTTTTCATTTTGAAATCTGGATTGTTCAAACTACTTTTCTTCTGTTAAATTGTCTTTGCTTCATTGGCATGTATTAGGGAAAATATTAACACAAGTGTTATTTAACTAAAGAAAAAACTAGAAAGAAGTGTTGTGAAATTAGATCATATATAAAGAAATTATTCTCATCCTCAGAGTATATTTGTCATTGCTTGGTTAGAAAGTATGAGAAGTATGAGAGAGTTAAAATTTCTGTCCCTAAGATATCTTGTATTTATCTCCATAACAGGCAGGTTTTCTAGAGAATCCCAGTTAATCTAATATTGGATCATTGGTGAAAATCTCCAAATAATAAAATAGGTAAAAGCTTTAAAATCCTTATCAGTGTGTGTGCACAGTGGAGGATTTGTATTTTTCTTATAAACAGAGTTTAGGAATCAGGAGAACATGTTGGACTCAACAATGTTTCAAGTAGAAGCAATAATAGGATGGTTTGAAGATTGGGGATACTTTAAAGGAATCTCTTCATCTTTCGTGTGAAATATAATCCTGAAGGCATGTATTTTCTTTTATGCTTTGATGTAAATTTGACTTATCTCTTTCTCCCAGATAAACATGGGTGATCTCTGAGGCAATTGGGTATCAGTTCTTGGATTCTGCAGGCAGTGTCATTCTCATTCCTTGAAGGAGAAGAAAAAGGGATGAGGCATGAGGTTATAAAGTAGTATTAGCTCAGCCTTATGTAGATCTTCTTACAATACTAAAAAAAAAAATCAAACCCAAATCTTCTGTTGTTCCATTTATTGTATTTTTCTATGATTTCTATCTCTTTGTGTGATTTGTATTAGCCTAAATCCCTCTGCATGAAGCATGTAATGCTTTAATAACAAAAAATGCCCTGTGGGGTTGTTCCTTTGGGGACCTTGTCCTGGAGGTGAGCTCCCAGCACCTGACAGGGATGGATCTGATGATCCAAGTGCTGTCTCACTGAGGTGCTGGGCTGTCTCAGCTTCTCCTCCCAAGCTCCATGATGATAGCTCTGTTTGCATTCCGTGCCTTTTCGTACATCCTGGCTGTGACAGGCATCAGGGGAATCACAAAGGCAGCAGATGGTCTGTGCACAGTTCCCTCAAGCATAAAACAACATTTCTGTACTTGTTGTCAGGACCTTAAATTGCACACTGTTCTGTTTGATTATTTTCAAACCCTGCATTGGCCATAGGGGCTCAGATGAGAAATATTTGCATATCACAAAGTGGGAGCTAGGGGTGAATTAAAGTGGCAAGCAACTGGATTGAAACTAAATTCTTAGTGGAAGTTGTATGTGCTCATTTTAACAATTCTTGTTTATTTTTTTATTTTTAAGGAAAGCAATGACCTCTACTAGAATTGAACAAGACACAGGTTGTTTATGGGGTTTTTTTCTGTTTTCCCCCTCACTCACCAAATATACTGAGTTGTTCATTTATGCACAAAATCTAGACTGAAAAAAACCCTATAATACTGTAACATGTGCACCTAAAATATATATTCAAATCTAGGCTAAAGAATATAAGTTCCAAATGAGTTTATTATCCTTAATGCTATTCTGCTGCAGTTCAAGTAAATATAATGTATTAGTTACTCATTGAATGCTGTGCCACTTTTAAAAATTCAATTTGCTGTGCAGGATTTTTCCCAAGATACATTAGATAATGTCAAGTTTAAATCTGTATGTGAGTCTACAGAGATCGCCATGCAGATGGAGCTGTGGAAAGCCAAAGGAAAGATTTTCATAAGCACACTGGGCTTAAACAAATCTGTTTAATTTGTTTTCCTCCCAGCCCCTGTTTTCAACAACTTGAATTCCTGAGATATTCAAGGTTATTTTGGATGTGTTTAACATAGAGAAAGTGGAAATGCAGCCTGAACAAAAGGATTGTTATTTTAAGGGAGAAATGTTTTGCAAGTGGTGGCAAAAAACAAAGGTACAAGTTCATTATGGCATGAATTTAGTCTCAGACTGAATGGTTTTCTCTTGTGTCCATGCTAGGACAAAGAGATTGTTTCCCCCAATTTGTCCTCCCCTTGCTGCATGAGGTAACTGCAGTAACACAATATAGGATCTTGTGCATCTTCATATGTTTTGGTACATAATAGCAGTTTAAACACTTTGCCTTGTATAATTTTGTCAGTAGATAGGACAGGGAAAAAATCTGATTAAGACGATTCCTGGATGTTTTTATTAGGTCAGGACTGTAATATTGGCCCCTGGTGAGTGGTAATTGGTGTTAGAGGCAATTTCTGGTGTTTAATTGTTCCCCCAGATTAGTGTACTGAGGATACTGAGAAGTGCTTGGGCTGAGGTTGGCCAGGGTCTCATGGTCAGTCATGAGCTGTTTCCAAGGTCTTTTTAAGCTCCTGTTGCCTCAATGCAAGGAATTAATTGATAACCAGTCAGGATAATCAACTTCAAAGTCTAGAAATGCTTTGGTGGATAAATACATAATGTGCATTTTATCTGTCCAAGCACTGATGAAAAGCAGGATCTGAGTTGATATTTTGCTAGCATAAACCAGTTCTTGTATTTGGTAAAGGTACTTTCTGAAAGCTTAAAAAAAAAACCAAACAAAACAGCTCAAATTTGTCTCTTCAAAGGGCTTTAGTCATGGTAATAAATGCATCAACAAATATTGGTTTTGGGTTATTTTGGAATAGTTCTTAAAAATCCTCCCAGATCTTGATTGTTCATTGGAGCCTTCCTAATTATTTGTGATTTCAGTGTGTAGGCAGTAGAATATGTGAGCAGTTGTGACCATGTTCATGCAGTCAATTTTGCAAATATTTGGATAAAGTTGCTTATGGGAGAGTCACACCCCACTTGTGTTTACAATCTGAGGCTGGTACAGTGAGTAGAAACAATCTGGAATACTTGCAGGAACAACAAAAATCAATCAAACCTTGAGGAAATATTTGGAATGAAAATTGTGTTTTCATGGCCAATGCAGTGCTGACAGAGCCAGGACATGTGGCATGTTAGTGTTTGGGTTTTGTTTTTTAATGTACACTTAAAATTAGTGACATGGCTCAGATTTTTCAATACATATCTCTTAGGTACTGGAGGTAGTTAACAGTGTCATACTAAACTCTTAGAGTTGAAAATGTTGTTTAACATGAGTGTTTATATATTCTGAAACTCAACTGTGCATGCTTTTTGTTTGCCACTGAAATACTGTAACCACAATTGGAATGAAATTGGTTAGTTCAAAGTTTTGTCTGTTTACTCAGCTGTAACTCACAGCAAGAGGTAGGCACAGACTCTGGGCAGAAGAATGTTCCACTAATATGTTTGGAAATTTGTGTTTGATAATTGAAGCTAAGTATCATGAGAGAACCTCATAAACAGAGATGGAATTCAATATGTAAAATACTTGTTAGGTTTTCTTTTGTGGCCTTTTGTGAACTGTCATGCAGATCAAGCTTTTCTAAATCCTTATATGTGAGTTGATTAGCATTAGGAATAACTGGCCAAGTTCCATACTGTTCAGGGTAAATCCACCTTTTTACCTATTAGTTGGATTCTCTTCTTACCATTTCTGTAATCATCAAAGACTGAGGAAATTGCAGCAAATTCCCAATAGAATTTTGTGATGCTACCACACTTGCAATTTTGTGTGTGTACATAAATATGTGTAAAATGATACTAAATGAGCTTAGTAGAGGTTATAGCTTGAGTTCTTCTCTCTAGGGAGACAAGAAAACTGAGAAAAATATGTGGCCTGGTGTTAGGATTGTGGATCATAGGAATCAGTCCATGACCTCAGTTATAAAACACCAGTCTGATTGCATTTAGTCTGCTCTGCTCTCATTTGCAATCTCTGCTGTCAAGCAACTACAAAATCATGGTTTATAAATTCACTTGAAATATTGTAAGTCTCATACTGATGTAAGACTGCTCCTCCAGGGAAGGGTTTATTAAACAAACAAATCTTACATGAGAAGACTGCAGAAAAGATACGTGTTTTGCCATACTTGTGTGACAGAACCTATGGGGATGATAGGAGCTCTGAATCTTTTCTTCCAGCACCTATCTTGAGGAATTATAAGGTTGGAATCCTGTAGTTTTCTGAAGTAGTGTCTTGGAAGAGAGAGGAATTATGCCAGACTATCCTTCCTTTAGGAGAACCCCAGGTCTTGAAGTGGATGTCTGGAAAGAATTTTAGTAGTGTTACTATACAGGATACATATATTTTAAAACAAATATATCTGTTTTCCAATGGATTCAGTGTATAATACTTCCCAGGTGTTGATGTTATTGTTCATAATCTGGACATGTGCAACTGAAGTTGCTTTTCTTGGTGATCTGAGTTCCAGTTCTGTGTTAGTGGCTTCTACAGCAACTGGAGAGGGCCAAGTGGCAGAGCTGTTAACTGTGGATGGATGCTGAAAATGTCTGAGAATAGATTCTTAGTTGTGTTTGAGTTCTTTTTATTTTATTGTGTAGAAATGATCTCCTTTGAAAAATGCAGCTGGATGAGTGGAGTTACTCCAGAGTGAGCTGGCCTGGGCTTTGGCTGTGGGTCAGTGCTTATACCTGCTCCAGCTGCTCAGAGCACAGAGGGTTATTTAGGGTTCAGGTTGGCAGCAGGGAGGGCTGGAGTAAAATTTCTGGCATTTTCTCATCTTCTGCCTGATAACTGGTGTATTGAGTCTTCAGGCCTCTCCTGCTCAGAATATGAACTTGGAGTATGAAATATTGTCAAGTGGGGCATTCCACACCACAGCCATCACACTTGTCTGCTTCTCCTCTTTATTGCAGAGAGCAAATACAGCTGCTATTTACAGATGGCTTTGCTACTATCCTTCATATTAGGCCATGATCTGTTCATTCATTGGTATTGGTAGAGGTTTGGTTGTGAGAGGACAATTATTGAGAACAATTGTTGTTTTGAGAAAAATTATCCCCAATTACAGATGAAAAACAATTCTTCCACAAAATTTTTGTAGGTAATAAGGTCACATGTACCTCTAACATAACTATAAAATGCAGTGATTACTAGTGCTGCTCACTCAGTGACTTGTGTGAAAGCTGGATGCTGGCTCATGGGGCACAGTCTTGTTCAAAGTATATTGGGAGTTATGGCAAAGTTCTATGGGGTTACATGTGGATTTTTTTTCTTTTATTTATTTGTTTTCCAGTAACGGTGATTTTAGTCTTTGAAGGATCTGGGAAGCTTAAGTTGTCAGATGCATTTAACTGGGTTAATCCTCTCTGGCTGGAACAGCTAGGCTCTGAGAATCCCAAATGGTATTGGTTACTGTACTTCTGAAGTACTCATAACACTGCTTTATGTCCACGGAGAGGAAATGAAAAGTGAAAACCTTTTTTTCTTCTCTGTCCATTGCTGAAGTTTTTGCAGATTTGACAGTGTTTTGAAGAGGCCAGAAAGGTGAACATGCACACCCTCTTCACTGTGTTTGGTTGAGCTTTGTTAAAAAATTAGTTATTGAGGTCAGTATTTGGATTAATAGCTGTTTATCCAGGAGCAGAACCCTTAAATATATGAATTCTCTTCTTTGTATGGATGCTTTTCTAAAGATGTTTGCTGGATAAATATTGCTTGTGTTTTATTTTAATTAAGATGAAATTATGGAATGAAATTTAGAAGAAGGAAGACAATTTGCTCAAGTTAGTCTCATTTTCTTTTTAGAATGGTACTTGGGCATTATTTGCAATGGTATTTTTTAAATACTTTCTGGATAAAATATGGTGTTAAGGAGGTAGCAGTGGTACTGTCTTGTAGCAGTGTGCCAAACTCATGAAAAATCTACACTTAAGGGAAAGAGGAAACAATAGGCAGGCTGAGATCAAAGGTTATTGATCCCTTTGATCTCACCAGAATCAGTGGGGGTTTTGACTCATATGCTATTAGTAGCAGGAATTGACTTTAGCTAAATAAAATTATCTGTTCTTCAGGGGAAAACTGACAATGGTGAAAACTGGTAGAGTGAAGAATAAAGTGTAAGGTATTCTGGCTTAAAAACAGAGGGCTTTTGGTCAGAGGGAGCAATGAACTAACCTTCAGTTTTTCCTTCTGAGAAGTGCCTTTTCCAGTGCTAGTGCAGATGCTCTACCTTGAGATCTGACCTTTGCGGTGAGCAGCTTTCTGAAATGTCTTTCATGTGATGTGCCCAGTGGCACTGGCAATGAAAATACAGCATATTTTTAAATACCCTTAAAATAGAAATTGCTAAACTACTTCTTTGAAAGCATCTTCCCTTCAGTTCACCATAAATTACCTGTTTGAACAGTTGTACTATATTTCTGGTTCCACTTCGTATTTGTATTTCTCCAAACTGAAATTCCTTTTGAAGGGGTTGTGTGTTGCTCAGTAATGCAACTGTTGTTCAAATGTTGTAATCTCTATGTAGAAAGCAAGAAATGGCTAAACTGTAGATAACTTGTCTAATACATAGCAGAAATTCGACCTCCACAACTCAGTATTCACCTTCCACATATTTGGCTTATTTTTGTTCCTATTGTGCAGCCACTGCAATCAAGTTGTATCAAGCTGCTGTGGTCAAGCTTCTTTTTTGTTTAGGGCTCACCTGGTTACCTGACATCAAAGCAGTTTTCTTCTAGGATGTGGGCTGTTGGTTTTTTAGGTATGTGGAATACCAAGCTCCACAGGAGCTGCAGAAGTGAACTCCTTTGAAGCAAAGCATTGAATCCCAATCATGCAGACAAGTAAGTACACTCAATTTCAGCTCCTTTGGTTCAGAAACATTGATTCTGTCAAAATTTCTGCCCATTGTTCTGATACTTGGATTATCTATGTAGAGAGCTCTGGTCTTGGAATGGGTTATTCCATTTTCCTTTAGGTATTGCTGGATTTCTACTCGAGGAACTGGAACTGTTAGAAATGACACTGTAACAGTATAAAACTGATTCATAACACAGGTAACCCTGCATCCTTTGAGACAAAGTAATAAAGGAAAACACAGAATTCCTGTGCTCAAGATCATTGGATTCTAGAGTTTAGTGGAGTTCTCGCATCTGCAGTGCTGATTTATAGACATCATCTATGGCAAAAGGCAAAGTCATCACGGACGTTAAGTGCAGCATATGGTTCTGTATAATAAAATTCATCTTGTGCTCAACCCTTTAGCCTCTACCATATGGTTTTGACTTAATTTGTATCCATTTGTTATGCCAGATAAGTTTAAGAATGAGTTATACAGTGATTTATTATTCAAAGTGCTAGAAAACCTCCATGTTTCCTATACTGTCATTGATGAACTTGAATTAATTATCTCTGATTCAGTCTACAGAACAAAGTTGTTTGGGTTTGCCTACTAGCTATTAAACAGTGCTGTAAAAGGTGATAATAGTGTAAATAAGCAAATAATTTAGCTAGCAAGAGAATCTGATATAGAAAACTTTGTATGTGATACTTGTTGTGACAGGATGAAAGGGTAACTTTGGTAGTAAAAGTACTTAATATTTTTTAGAACGACTGTATGGGGATTGAGTGTGTGTGTAAATACTTATATATGTGTACTCTGAGAAATGAAGGGTCAGACCTCTCTCTCCAGGGCTTTGAACATAATTCAGGTAATAGCTCAGGTGATAATGTTTTACCCCATCTTCATTTGAATGTATAGGTCAATGTGAATCTTTCAGTTCTGTGATGTAGATGGTGACATTTGAGTATTTTTCTTAACTATCATGCATGAAAATGCAATATTGAAGAAGTAAGAGTTGCTTCATAATGCAGGTTGAAATATGGGACTCTCCACCAGTCTAGCAAATTTTTTGTGCTTAGGAAATATAGGAAAATGTATTTCATATTTCTCACATTAGCAAGAGATGCTGTTAGTGATTCCTTCATGGATCTTTAGGGAAGGGCGTGTAGTCCTGACTGCTCTATTTTCTGGCAAATTAATTTGGTGTGCTTTACCTTTCATGTAAGATTAAATGGAAAATATCCTGGTACATTGGATTTTCCTTGGAGACTACCTGTGACTTAGTAATTTGAAACAAATGCTTTCCATGTGGAATAAGCAGTAGATAGTTTCTTCTGTAACTGTGAATGATAGTGAAGGTGTGCTTGTCACCTGATGCTTCGTTGCTTTAAGTATTGTGCATTTAGGATATTTTGTTATGTGTAAAGTGTTTACAGAAATGCTTTTAAAAGTTGGTGCTTGTGTGAGCCTGAAAGTCCTTATCTTGTGTAAATTTGGTGTCTGTCAGTGGCTCTCTCAGGCAACACAGCTGGTTAGATTCTACTTATTTCATTTATTTCATTTAGAGTCTTCCTGATTGACAAGACAGCATTTATTCACCATGGCTTTTTATTTAGTATATAGTTACATATTGACTAGCATTTTTCCACTTAGAGCAATGGTGTTAACTGGCCCCTTGTAACTGTAGGAGATGAGTTGAATCCAGTGCTTTGAACAGATAGAGCACTGAGTGCCAGAGGTTGTGCTCATGTGGGCAATGACTTCCTGTATGCCTGGAGCCAATTTTATCTTTATACTTTGCATAGGGATTTATAAAATATGATTGAGCAGTGCTTTGCTGGGTTTGATGCATTTGGAAGGCAATTTTTCTTCTGGGCATATCTAGGTGTGTTATTTTTGGAATTTTAAGATATCTGTTCTGGTGGGAAAGTCAGTAATAAGCATAATAAGAGAAAAAAGCAAGCCCTGTTCTTCAAATTAATTCACAAGCCCACTGGAACTTCTTGAGTTTGATGGAGAAGTGACATTAGTCAACAAAAATGACATTCCAGTCTCACAGCTCATGTGTTTTTTGGCACACTGCCATGTGCGTCCTGCCTGCTGCACAGCAATATTGGGAACATCTGGAAATAAATGTGTGGGTAAAAGTGAGAATTAATTATGTGCCTAACTCATCTCCACATGCAGTAAATGATGATATGGAAGTATTCACTCTGTTAAATGCCAGGCAGATATTGGATTAGGTGAAAATTCAGGGAAATTAATTGTTTTGATACTACCAAGGAGCTTGAGCTCAAACAATTGCCAGTCCTGGGAATGTATAAACATCAGCATCAAGGCTTCTCCAGTACGTAAGTGCTTACCAGGAGTAGAAATACTGAAAACCATACTTGGAACCTTGAAAGGGGAATATCAAGCTGATGTGAATTCTCTTCTTTGTTTGTAGATTAATATGCCTGAGTAGTCCCAGGGGTGATTTAAATAGGATGATTGAAGTATGGGGTTGCATGGGGGCTGTTGGAATACCATTTAAGTGCCATGGTTAGCTGTATTCTGTGTTTAGCTGTATTTGCTTCCTTCAATAACAAATATTCCCTGTGGTCTGATGAAATGCTTCTGTCCTAACTTCCCTGTGTTTGCTGTTGAATAATATTTTCATTCTCATCATTTCAATGAAGAAAGATGTAGAGAAGAAAAAAATGACTTCAAAATGAACAGTATGAGCTTTTTTTGTATTAAGTTCGTGTTGTGCAGTTAATATTACTCATTCTGTGTGCTCCAACTGTGCTTGTAATATTGTATGATAGTGAAGTATTACACATGAGACTACTGCAGTGTGAGAGCATGAGCTGTCCTGGGACCAAGTCAGGGTATGGAGTTTCTGGTGAGTTTTTGTTTGGGGTTTTTTTTGATATGTGGAATTTCAGATAAGTTTCTGGTGACTTTTTTTGAGCTCTGACTGAAGAGGGAATAACTGGCTTTACTTCCAAGACAAGCAATAAACTTGAAATGTGTCTATGTACTTTAACAATACCTATTGAAATTTCCCCAAGTGCTTTGATTGAACATCAGATCTAGCAAACAACAGAAACAGAATGATTAATTACTTTTATTGCTTTTGACCAAAAAGGGGAGATACCAAAGGTTATATTTTATTCATTAATCACTGAGAATTATATTGGCATGGGTAGAACCATTTTTAATCTTTTGTCTCTGTTCCTTTATTTGGCAACAGCTGCAATCATTTGAAGCAAATTGTCCATTAAAGCACTCTTTTTGGCTTTTGACAAATTGCATCAAACTGCCTCCTTCAGGGAAACACAGCCCTGAGTAGTTGTGCAAGTTTATTCTTGTCAGAGGCTTAAATTGCCTGAATTTCTGGACTTGCATGCACAGAGGGCAGCAGAAATAAGCAGAGGGAAGATGTATTTCTGGTCAAGTGCAAATAGAGGCATAAAAAGCTTGTCTTTGTTTTGTTTGATGGCACAAAATTGCGTTTTCACTTATATTTGTTTCAAACACTTGCCAGTTTGTAATAATTTGAATAGCTGTTAGAACTATGGGAATATTCTTGTGTCAGTCCTTTGCTTGTGTGTCTCACAGGATAGTCCCTGTTACCTTGAAAATGAAGGGCTCAGAAAGGTGCAGCATTAGGAGGGAAGCTGGGATGAGATGGCTGAGAAATTTAGGGGTAGAACAGAGGCAGTCAGTTCTTTAAACTTAAGTTACCAAAAGTCACTGCTGATTTTTAAAGTCTGGATCTTGGGCACCTACAATAGAATACATAAAAAATATTCACATTGTTCCAACAATTAATTTACTGCAAGATGGATATCTCTTATAAGCTCAGAATGTAACTTTAATCAGCACAGGAAATTTAGTCTTACTATTCTATTATTATGAAAATTTAATTGTCTAATCTCTTTAGTCTGTTTTGTCTCATTTGTATGCTCATTTAATTGATTAGAAGTCTGTGTTTTCCCTAAATATGCTTTTAAGAGAAGGAATATCAGTTCAGCTCTTGTTTTTCCTACGGTTTATGCAGGGACAAGGACAAGGACCAGGGCATCTCAGCTCTGTGGAATGACTGAGTAGAAATTTCATGAGTGTTGGTAGGTAGTCAATGTGGTCATCTGTGATTAAGGCTGTAAGGAAGAAATGCAGAGGGGAGGAAAGACAACTTGAATGTGTGGCACAACTAGAGTTTGAGCTGAGAACACACTGCCAAATGAACAAGCCAGAATGAGTCAAATTGTAGGTTATGGAAGAGAACAGATTTGTGTCTGTACCTGGTGCAGTTACCAGTCATTGCTGTTAGCAGGGTCTTGGCTGCCATGAAACAATAGGTATTCCTTCAAGAAGAGTATCTTTCTTTGATATTTCAATTTTTCTTGTGCTTGGGGAAGAAGGTTGCTCCACCTTTTTGCAGGTAGTATCTTGTGTGCAGGTGGCTGAGCAAAACAATAAGAACAAGCTGAGTAACCATTTAAGGAGGTAGAGATGCAAAGGGTTTGGCACAGTTAAATGCCTCAGGCTTTCTTAGCCAAGAAAAACTTCCTGTGGGGGCCCTAGGGGCAAGTAACAGGAAAACAAACCCCAAACTCAACAAAATTGAAAAGCAAAACAAAACCAAAAAGAAACAACAGCAACAATAAAAAAAAACCAACCAGAAAAAACAAGTGTAGTTCATTCTCACAACAAAAATTTACAAAATACTTAGCCTTGAAAAAGTGGTTAGATGGGGGAATACTTTCTTATTTATGTTTGCTAAATTGCATGCAAAAGAGAGAAAGCCTTATTGCCCCTTAATATCCTTCCTTAAGAAATAATTTCATCATGTTGTTCAGTTTGAAGATCTACTGTGTGAGACAAGATGTGACAGTATGTTTTTTGTCAGATTTCTGTGCAAAACAGAAAATCTGTGGGGTTTTCTAAGTGGACTGTAATGAAAAAGTGTCTGTCCAAAAGCCAAAGGCAGCTGCATCATCAGGTGGTTGTGGCTGGAAGGCATTTCTGGAGGTGATTGAATCCAATTGCTCTGCTTGGGGCAAGTTAACTGGAGCAGGTTGCTCAATGCTGTGTCCAGTTGGGTTTTGAATATATCCATATATTGACCATCACCCTGATGCTTTAAGAAAGTTCTTTCTCTTGTGCAGTCTGTACTGGACACTTCTCCAGCCTGGAGAGGTATCTCTGAAAGGCAGCACAGCCATCTGTCCTATAAACTAATCTTTCTAGAGTGGTGTCTCCTAAGTGGTGAAGGCCTATGTGATCCCATCCTCAAGGTCTTTAGTGAAGGACAGCAATATTTTCCCCAGTATTGGCTCCTTGGCAGTACTACTGATGGCCTTTGTGCTGCTGACAGCAACACTCTGAACCCAGCAGTTCAGCCAGTTTTCAATCCAACTTACCCAGTTGGAACTTCAGCAATTTGTTTGTCATCTTTGCACATTTTACCTTGGCAGTAAAGATTTTTGTTGTGTAACTTCACTGTCAGCATCAAATTATAGAGGTTGAAATGCAGCCTCTACTTTTATCAAGTTAGATGTAGGTGCCATTGTATAACAGGATTTCTTCAACCCCTCTGGAAGGGAATTTTAATTAATGCTTTAGGTGATATTTAAAGAGTGTGAACTTTGGCAACTTCTTGAACATTTTCAAGTGGTTTAAACACATCCATACTGACTTGTGTTTTCAAAACTCACACTTGCAATGTAGTAAAATATAACTGTCTGAGAAGCACAAGTTGAGGATCAATAGTGATGAAATAATTTTAATAGGCAGGAGTATTTATTTAGCAGCAAACCTAGGGGCTGAGCAGTTACACTAATGTGTAGTGAAAAACCTCCATTCTTAGAATATCAGATGATGTTCAGAAGCTGACTGCCCTGAAATAGTTTCTTGAATGTAGAAGCACAGCACTGCTGAATATACTCTTCATATAGAAGATATAGTCTTTAAAGCTTGCAGTAGCCACAAATGATGCATTAAAGTACTTTTCCTCATACTTCTCAACACATTATTTTAAATTACTTGAAGCTGCATCTGAAGAGTACAAAGCTTGTAGTGGAAATTAGGAGGCTGGGAAATAGGGGCACAATTTTCAAGTCTTTGGTTTTTGTATCTTTCAGTCACTTTTTAAGCATTGGTTGATAATTCCATAACCATTTTACACAATGAAACACACAATCTTCCTGTTTATTGTAGCAGTAGTATTTTTTAGGCCAAGGAGCAAGTCAAATAAAGGCAAAGTTCTTTGCTAGAGGGCTTGAGTTGGGCAGCTGAAAGCTATTGGAAAGGATGGCTGTTTGGCTGTTCATTTTCTGGACTAGAAAATGGATTAAGGAAGGCTTGATAATACAGTGCATTGAATTACCATGAAAGAGCAAATGTAGGGAAGATCTAAAACAAGCAAAATTATGCACAGGAAGGAAGGGAATAAATCAAGATAATTTAATTGCTACATCAGTGTTGTTCTCTGTGTGTTAGCAGAAGCATGGGTGGATTTTCCAGTTGACTTGCTTTGATTGACTGCAAGCCAGTCACACTGGGGCTTAGTGACACTGCTGAGTCAAGATGGGAGTGAGGAGTGTTGCACTTATGTCAGTGTTGGCACTTAGCTATAACTCATTTTCACATGTTCTTGTTCGTAGTAAAGAGCAAAAATGGTGAACAGAAGGCTGATAAAGTATTTTCAAGACATTCAAGTGCTCAGTCTGACACAGAGTAGCATTGATTTGGTCTCTGTCCTTTTACTTTGGGCAGATGCTTTTGGGTTTTGTTTTACTTATCTTCTGATCAAGTGAAAAAATTCAATCTTTGCTAGCAAACATTTTTCCATGTCTCCATTAGACTTTGTGCTATGTGATTTCCAAACTGCTGTGCTGTATTTCAGTTTCCTCACTTAACTACTTAACTTTCAAGTTTATTATCAAATATTATCAAAGAAATATTTTATTTCTGAGGGGCTCTGGAGTTAGGGGGTTTTTTGTTTGTTTGTTTTTCTTTTTTTTTTTTTTTCCCCTCAAAACTCTTTTCTTTAGTAAGCATTGATAATGACAATTGGTAAAACTAATGAGATATTGTTTCATGTGGGTCCAGTAATATTTTTGTAACCCTTAATTGTTATGATTGGCATAAAAGCACCTTAGCTCTTCTCAGGCTAGGGTTCATACATTGGATGCACACAGCCCTGTAGTGGGAGTTGCTGTGCATGGTAAATCTACCCATTATACTTTGGTGGAAGAAACTTTCTTCCAAGTCCATCCTGGCAAAGATCTGTTATTAGAGAGTCTGCAGTGTTTAAGAGCATAAGGAAAAAAAGTAGGGTTTCTAGAAGAAGCAGTTTATCAGCAATCTACATTTTTGAACAAGTTGAGGTAAATATGGAGATCAGTTTTTGTAGTCTTCCAAATTATAATGATTGATCAGATGACATCTTCTTTCTTGTGTTCTTGAATATATTCTTACACTGAATAGTATTCAAATAATATTCTTAATTAGGCAAAGGCAGGCATGGCAGAGACAGTAATTGGCTGCTGGAATAGTGGAGAGAATGCACACAGTAGAAGTCTTGTATCTCTAACTACAGGATTGCTTTATTAAACCATTTCTCAAATATCTCCTTTAATTACAATTGTTATAGCAGGCTGTTTACTTAGATTTGGTATCTAATTGTGCTGTAATTGCTCATTTATATGAAAATTTTAAAAATGTATGTTTAAATCTGACCAAATAAAACAGTTGCAATTATTCTTATAAAACCCTTCAGCTAATGATGATCTTAACTTCCAAAGATGGGATCTTAAGCCTAATGTGTTCCAGTTTGTTTACTTAGATCTTTGTCTCCCTTTGTATATAACACTAGGGCACAGGAGAAAGTCAGATTAAAGACATGGAAATAACTCTGTGAAGTTCTGCTTTGCTGACTGTAGTGATGTGCTGCTTATTCATAGAATGGAAGGTCAAGGCAGATGTGGATATCTCCAGTGTCTGGGTTGTTTGTGCAAATAACTAGAATGCCATTTGTTGAAGTGCCAGCATCAAGGCTTGGAGAAATTCTGTTCTTGATATAAGCCATTTATTTGGTCTCCTAATATTTGGCCTAAAACAGCCATAGAAATATTTAATATAAAAACTTAAAGTTTTATATGTAATAACTTGGAAACCATCTGTATAGATAGGACAAGACACTTTAATGCTTCTTTTTTGTGTTACAAATCAGGTAAATAATGTACAGTCACCAGCCTTTTTGGTGTAAGAATGCTAATTTCAGGCTTATTGATATATTCTGTGACAGCTTCAATAAAATTATCTTTAGAAAGGCAGTTACTGGCACATTAATGGTGAATATTCAGGAACCAGTATGCTCCTTTATTGATACTGCATTTAGTCAAAATTTATTCACTTATTTCCTTCCTCAGTTTGAGAGATTCAATTGCCTGAACTTCCAGGGGGCTGAAATATATGTTGCAATGAAAGGTACTTTCTGAAAGTTGCAAAATATATAAGAAGCTGGATATTTTGGTTGTGGGGTATGAAACTGAAAACCTTGGGCATCTGCCTTCCTCTTTATTTACTCTAGTTAAGGATTTTGTGGGGTGTTGGCCTCAGGGTAAGGAGGCTGCAGCTGCCCTGGACTAGCACAAGCCCAGGCAGAAAGCTCCTTAATCAGCTGCAGGATCAGAACAGTGTTGTAGCTGTACCTAAAGAAATAAAAGAGCACACATGTTTCTTATTAGAGAATCAGGTTACTGTAAAGACTGTTTAGAAGACTGATAAATCATGCTAGTTTTAAATTTGCACTTTTATGAGATTAATTAGTTAATTTATATCCTCCATGAGTATCCAAATAATTTGGACATTGAGTTGAGGTCATACAGTCAGCACTAATGTCTCTGGTCATTAGTCCTTAGCCTGTGAGGTCAAAGCAATGAAGCCTGGTAGCAATTTTGCAAGAGAAACTTGAAATTAATCAGTTGTTTTCAGCTTTGTGCATGAAGAGTTGGTCCTGTCCTCTTGCATCCTCTGATGCTCACTTTGCCAGTAAACATGATGCAGTGGAATACACCTTTCTTCAGAGTGCTTAGTGCAGTTGGAAATAGTTCTGAAAGATGTTTTCGAAGCTAAGAGCTGAAGCAGGGTTTCACTTTTTTGAACACTCTTTAATGCTCATTTATATCATCTGATATGAGTGATGCTGCCATGCAGGCCAGAGCTTTTCCAGCCTGTGTTGTGTCTGGGCTTGGTCTACTTTGATAGGAGTAGTATTTAGCAGTAAAGGTGTTGTGAATTTCTGAATCTGACTTGATGCTACTATTTACAGGTACTAGTACTGAATCTGAAAAAAATACAATACCCAAATAAAATTTCTAAAACAACCAAACAAAAAAAAGCAAGATAAAAATCCCCCAAAACCACCCAGCCAAAAAAACTGACAAACCAATCACAACTGTCAAAACAATCAAAAACTAAACAACTGCAATCCCCAAAGCAACCAAAGGAAAAAAACCCCAAAATTCCCCTGCTCAACCAACCCTAAAACCAAGAAACCAAAAACCCAACAAAATAAAAACCCAATGAAGAAGCCAAAATTCCCCAAAGCAACCTATCAAGAAGTCAAAAAAACCCCAACCAACCAAGATCCCCTAAACAACCAAATGAAAAACCAAAGAAACTCCCTAAGCAGCTACAAAAAATCTCAACCAAACAATAAAAAAAGCAACCAAAATTCCCCCCCCCAAAAAAAAAACCTCACCAGACAAGAAGAAAATTTTCAATTAAGAAATTACCTTAAGGGATGAAGACTTATCTGTTAGTTCATCTTCCATTATGTAATGTTCTTCAAATTGATGATTTGTAATGAGTTAGGAAGGTGATGCTTGACCCTCCCTATTTTGACTGAGTTGAGAATATTCAAGCCTTTACATTTTTATTCACTAGAGCTAAGCCAGAAATAAGGCACATCACTCCTTGATAAGAAATTCATGTTAAGAGTCAGCACTGGATTGCACACTAGTGGTGAAGCTGAATGTTACTGTGTGTTCATGCTTTTTGCCTGGGAATCTGGAGATGGAACTTGATGCTTTTTCCAGTTTGTAAAGACTGGGGCCATGAAAAGGAGAAGTTTCAAAAAAGGAAAAGTTATGCCTATAAAATGTCTAATCAATTAAAACCTCAGAGGCCTTGTGGCAATTTATATGTAGAGAGGAGAAAAGTTTGCTTTCATAGTGCTAATTAACAGTGACCTAAAAGTACAGCCAAGATCAGTCCCTTTTATACAACCAGGTAAACATTGCAACTGGGCAGTCCCAGACTATGGTAAATGATGAGTGGCTGTCATATATCTTGCTGTCATCTCATTTAAAAAGACATTTTGTAGCTTGCAGGGAAGATGAATTTGAAGATATCATAAGGAGCTGAGAGGAAATTCATGCATATTGTTTATTGCAAATATCTGTATGCATGTATCACCCATTGTACTGAATGCTGGAGCATGATTCCCTGTGGTTATCCCCTAGTGGATTCCTCTGCTGACACTAAGTTTTAAAGAGAATATTCCAGCAATTTTGTGGTCCCCTGCCAATTTATTAATTTATGGAGTAAGCTTCCTGAGCTCACTGTAGGAGAGGAGTTGCCTTATTCCTTCCAAAGCTAACCAAATAGCCATCTGCCTATTGGTCTATTTGTATCTTTGGCAGCTCAGTTTTTAAAATGCAAGCATTTGTTCAGCTCTCATTTAAGATGATCTTTGAGTGAGGTGATCATGTTTGGTTAACATCATATTGGTGATGCTGGATGAAGACTTTGCAACACAGTTGTCCTAGTTTGAGAACAGATAAAAGCTTCTCAATAATGAGGAGCAATAACAAGGCTCAGTATGCTGAAGAGCCTCATATCAGCAGCAGCTGATAAATTATTAAACAATTGACCTTCTGTAATGTCTCTGGAGGGCCATGTACTGTGACTGACAGCTGGGAAACCCTCTTGGTAAAGCTTTCAAAGAATATGCTGGATAGTGTGGGACTTTTGTCTCCTGTGAAGAGAAACCCAACAAGAGAAATTATTTATTTATTCCACTGGTAGTACCTTCTTCCCTCTGACCTCAGTGCATTTTGCATTGAATGTAATGTTTTTTCTGGGGGAGCTGGAGCTGATTGCTTTATATGAGGCTTGGAATAAAGCTTTGCCAGTACTGTGTAGCTTGTTACAGCTGCATCTGGGCCCTTAGGCTGAGGAAGAAGAGATGGGGAGTGAAGTGGTTTTGAATATATAAAATGCATATCTTATTGTTTTTTCTAAGAAAGATTCATGAACTTGTTAGTGAATCATAGATAAAACACTTGTACAGTGTGGTATCCCTGACATGCTGTGTTTTCTGTAGCAGAATAGCAACAATCCTAAATATATTCAATGACAAAATTACATATATTTTCAAGAAAATATTCTTAATTATATTCTGCATACTTAGAGTAAAAAAAAAAACTAGCATAAACAAGGGCATTATTTTAAAGGGCTGCTAAACAGAGAGATGAGAATAATTAAATACTTAAGTACTAAACATATAGGTGTTTAAATAAACACATAACTGATGTACTTAGAGGGGAAAAACAAATATGAGGAACTTTGTACTTAGAGAGGGGAAAAACAAATATGAGAAACTTTAACATTGAGCAGAGGCAACATCTGAGACACAAATATGCTTCAAAATTTGGAACAGAATTTGGTAAATAGCACAAGTTATGTACATTAATCAGAGGAAAATTAAAAGGACATATTGCCATGGTTTTCAACTTCATTCATGGTTAAACTTTGCTAATTTTATCTACTTCATAAAAGCAGGGGTTGAATAATAGACTGCAGGAATAGCCTGGGGGATCAGGATGGGCAACCACCCCATACTGATTATGTGGAAAGAAGCATCTGGATTTTTTGTTTAGATCAGTCATAAACAATTCTGTTTCATGTCAGTGTTGATGGAGGAGGTGAAGAAGCTGATTCTGGTCTTCTGGACTGACACTAAGTGAAATTTTGATTTACTTTTCCTAGCTATCAATGTAAATGTCAGACTTTTCAATATTTATAAGCTACTCTTGAAGTTTGTGTTATGGAAGATGCTCTAGAAACTCTATTGTTTTATGACACTGTTTAATCAAATCCTAACTATTTGCAGGTGATGTTGAGGATTAATGGAATGATTAACTTATCCCTGTTGTACAGACATGTACAACAAAATATGAGGGGAAGAAGGAGAAGAAAAATAATCCCTGCTTGATCCTTTGCAGTCAGTAATTACATGTTCATTTTTCAGCTCTGATTTCTTTCCCCCACCCCATTATTTGGTTCATTGTTTCAGTGTATCCTATTTCCTTATATTTCCCCCTCAATGCAAACTGACAGGCTAAAATAATAACTAGGCAAGTAGATTACATTGAAAAAAATATTCTCATTACAGGATCTTGGTTAACTCCTAACCACAGTTCACATCATGGAAACATCACCAATAAAAGGAACTAATTCAGTTTGCCTCTGGAACAAACTGTCATATAAAATCCCAGGGGTATTTCTCATCCCCTGTAAAGCAGAAAGAATGCAGAGACACTCTCAGTGCAAAAATAGTTCTCTTGTCCCCCAACTTCCCCTTTACGTGTTATGTTCAAAGCACTTTGTACCTCCATGGACCAAAAGAATTTTGTACCAGCAACTTGCTATCAGTGCTGTTGTGCTTCAACTCCTGTGCAAGTGCAAATATAGATTTTAATGTGTAATAACTATGTAAACACATTTTAGTAGAGGTAAGGAGTAAGGCAAGGGAAGAGGATGTTGTAGCAAAAGCTATTGTCTTCCTGGTATATATCCTTGATTTGAGGAGGAAGTTGGGAAACAATGTGCTTCAATAGAGCTTGGACTCAAAATATTTGATAGTTCACATGTGAAGGGTCTTGGGTGTTGCCATGCTTTTCATTTTTCCCTCTGCCTTTTTCCTAAGTTTGACTTGCCTAAACAGAATTCAGGATTGGGAAAAAAACACCTCCATCCCAAAAAAGACATCTTTTTCCCAGCTGAAAACTAGACTGTAAAAGTTTTTTCTAAGTGTAGCAGAATTGCATTTGTTGTCATACATGACAGAATTTATAATCTTGTCTCTTCCTGTGAGGGTGAAGGAGTCTTCACCTTTCAAGGATGCACTGGTATATTGCAGATGGGGAAATGAATACCTGAAAATATCACAAGAAATCTATGACAACCTGAACCTCTAAGGTTAGAGAATTTTAAGACTCATTTATATGCTTGTAGATGAAAAGAAAAAAACAACCCAAGGCTTTTATTCCAGTTCAGTGGAAACACTGAGTGAGTTTTGTGGAGTTTGATACTCAGAGAAGTGCTTGGTTCACTTAATTTTTGTTACATTTGCTATTTGTGTTAGCAGCTACACTTGTGATGTTAAGAATAAGACATAATTTTATTATGCACTGGAAATGTTCTTTGAAATATAAATATCTGTAGTGAAAATTGTTGCTGAAATCAAGAATGAATAAGCAACTTATTGCATCTGTCTGAAATTAATTCTTGCCTGTTGTAATTATGCAGATTAATAGATATGTTTGAGAGTATTATGAGAACATAATGAACCTAAGATCCCAGTAGTAATAAAACAGTAGTTCTGTTTAAAGAATAATTTTATAGTTTATAGAGATGGCCTGTTAATTTGAAACATTACATTTAGCTGTGTTCATTTCCCTGCTGGCTGAATCCAAACTGTGAGCATTAATTAGTCATCAATGTTTTGAAAGGGAAGAGTAATACTTAGTTTATTACTAAATGCTTTTGAATATAGAATTAAATCTTCAAGCAGAGTGCCAAGTTTTCAATGTAATGTGAAGTTAGTACTTTTAAAATCATACTTTGAAATGAGCTTGGCACTTTGTTAACTGGCTTCACCTGAGCACCAGTTTTTCCTGACTGTACCTTCCTAAAGATCCAAGAACTAACTCTAAGATTTAAAGATCTTACCAATTTTTCCATGACCATCCTAACGTGTCTGTGAACCATTCTCTTATTGCACTGGTTTGGAAAACTGGAAAATATATGCAGTAGTAGGGTATTGAAGGTGAATAAAATCAGATTTTAATAACTGCACTACAAATCCTTTCTTTTCAGCCAGTGTGCTTGACTGGCTTTGCACAGTGATAAAACATGTTTGATTTTTATGCTTATAGATATTTTTGCATGTTCCTAAGTACCCTGCCCACAAGCATTTAGACTAATATTCAATTATTGCTGTACTTATCTGGTGCTAGAATATTCAGTGTTCTGTAGCCTACAGAAAAATGTCATAGAGAACTGGAAAAACACAGAATTAATTTAAAAATAACATGATGACTCATTAAATAGATTAAAGCTGTTTATATTCACAATTATGGAGTTTCAAAATGTAATAGGAATGGCCGAGATAAAAGCTAAAGAGTGTAAAAAGGCCAATTTAAGATGAAATAACTTCTTTTATTGAATCAAAAAAGTAGAGTTTTGTAGCTGTCAACTGGAAGGAGTTTATAAACCTCTAATTTCAGCATGCTGAACAATAGTCTACAAATACTGGAAAGGTATTTTCAAAGATTTTGAAATAGATCTCACTCTTGCTTAAAATATTGAAGAAGACTTGTGTGGTCTCAGGAACAGGTCTTGGTCTCCTGTGTCTGTGTCAGCAGATGTTTGCATGCTCACATGGTAGAGCACAGCTTCAGTTGCCTTTAAAAGAGGATTTAACAACTCTGCTCTGTCAGGATTGTTAAATCCTGAATTTGTCAGGAAGGGCACTGAGTCCTTCCTGTTACAGGGGCAACTTTGCTTCTGAAGCTTGGAAGGAAATGTGGGCTGGAGGAGACACTGGTCTGTGTTTACTTGAGAGTGCTGGGACACATGAGTGCACAAGTGTGTGGTGTTGAGATTAATAGTAATGTGGGCACTAATATGCTTAGTAAATGTAATTTTAATTTAGTTTTTTATCAGTTTGTCACTTAAAGTATGTGAAATGACTGCCATGTGGTAGAACTTTATTTTCTAGTGTATTAATATTTCCAGCATGTTAACCTTAGCAGGATGTGATTCAACAGAATTTGATATATTTTTTTTTTTCCTTTTCCATGCAGAACCAGTGTATAAGGTTTTTCAGGATCTCTGTTGGTCCTGCTCAGTGTGACATTGAGTCACTTGGATGTGGTGACCCATTGGACAGATATTCCTGGTCTCTGCTTTGATGCATTAGACTGGGGATGACAGAATGGATTGAGTGCCAGAAGTTTTTTTTGCATTTCTGATAACAGGGTTTTTTGAAATGTAGGAAAATCACCTGGACTTGAATTGTACCAGAGATTTTAGATTTAAGTATAGATGAATTGTATCTGCTGGGACCAAGTGCTGTTTCCTGTCTGTAGCAATTTTCCTTTAATTACACTTACATTCACTGTCTAAATAGAACCTATCTTCCTTCTAATCCACATTTGGCTTAAGCCTTATATAATGAAAGGGTATTTGACATAAAATGCTGATGTGAAAATCCCAAAACACAATTAATACATGCCTTCCTATGCAGAAAACAACCCCCTAAAAAACCCACAAACCCAACCCAGCAAACTAGCATGTTAACGTTAAAATCTAAAGTTTATTGGAGTCTTATCTGGTAATATGTTAGTAACGATTGTATTTACATATATTTTTTAAAATCTAATGCTGGATATGTGATGTGTGGACTTTCCCATGGGTCTGTTCTAAATGTTTAGGCTTTGCATTGACTTTTCAAAACTTCATTCCTATTGCTGTATCATTAATTATATACTCTTGGTGGTGAACAACAGTAAGAATCTAAATATAGAGGGGAAAATATGAAAGCTGCAGCTACAAAAGGATTTCTGTATCCAACAGTTAATGTGATTACAGTGTTATACATGGACTTGTGCTCCACTTGCCACATACAGCTGTCTGCCTTTGAAATGCAAATGTTCTGTCAGGTTTTCCCTTTATATTGAGTTAAGCTACTCTGTGATCTTCTGCACAAAACAATTTTCTTATGAACCTTACTGAAAAATCCAGCAAGTCAGACCTGTAGCCTGATACCTTTTTTCTCTTGTTCTATTAATTCCCACTGTGAGCCATTATAGGGTTCTTAATGCCTGGGAACAATTTCTTATTTAATGGTGGCTATCATCCTGCAACTAGCACTGGCACCTTTTTAACTTGATCTGACTTTGATGTTTTTATTGTTCAAGCATTTGGCTCCAGCTCTGCAGTGCCTGTTGCTTGGATGTGATGTGGCTGTGGTGGTTGCACAAAGGTGGCTTTCCATAGGGGCCAGTGGAAGTGACAGCCAGATGCTTCTGTAAAGGGACAATATTCTGCATATGTTGGAGTAGCTGAGACTTTACTAGTTTGTAATTAACTGGTAATCAGTTTTCTGAATGAAAAAAGAAATCAAGGTCCTTTTCTTGTTAACCCTCATGCCACAAGCTGTGTCAGGCATTAGATACAAATACAGGACTATCATACCATTGCTCTAGTTTGATTAATCTTATCTCTTTAGCTAGAATCTGCCTGAAATGGCATCTGCATGACATAACTCAGGTCAGATATTGAAAATTGCAGTAGTGTTGCCTGGGCTCTGAATCTAGCTCTGATATTGTGCAAAGCACTTGTGAGGAGCTTTTCTGAATGCAACCGTGTCCCTTGGTGCTGCAAATTGCAATTCCATTAGCTCTTCTGAGAAGTCTTATTCCCCTCTGTAGCAGGAGATATCTCTGGGGAGTACTTATAACAGTTTGATTTTAGGCTGATATCTGGAGTGTTGGGATTCTCCTGATGTGGATGTCTACTTCTGTCTTTAACTGTTACATTATTATTAATAATGTTTAACTATTATAAATTGCATTGGCTCCCAATTTTATTCAGGCTGAATGATGCCTAAATTAATAAACCAGCCTGGGAGCCTGGGGGCAGGGGAATGTAACATGTTAATAAAGTTGCCAATCATTTTTCTCCTGAAGTCCATTAAAAACAGGCAGAAGCATACCCTGTTTCTGTCAAATGTGCTGGCTCTCAGTTGTCTGTGATAATGGGCTAGAGGATATTCCCCATGGAGCAGAGGAAAAGCATGGGCAATCAAGGTGTTAGGAGAGTGGGTGTAGAGATTTAGGAGTGACTTGTGACTGCTGTCCTGACAGAGATCAACTACTCCAAGGAGCAGTATAGAAATATTGGTGTCATGCTGCATTTGTCCATCTTGTAGATCCATCTTGCTGTGTGTGTTAGCCCAGGGGTCTGCTGGCCTAATTTAGAAGGGTTTGTTCTGTTTTGGGAGATAACCAACTGATATAATGACTGAATAGTCTCAGTTACAAGAACATGTTAGCTGCTGGGGAATGCTTGCTTTCGTGTCATTTAGACTTATTAAAATACTTTGTAAATACTTTTAGTTCTTTGTTTTCATTACTGAAATGCTGGAAAACTGTTTTCGAAGTGAAGTGCTGGAGCTAAGAAAGCATTGACTTGTTTGCACAATCTAAATGAATTCAGTGCTGAAGGCCTTTGTAAATGGCTCTCAGTGATAAGGCCCTGTGACAGAACACAAGTGAAGTGGCTCACCAGGTCTGCAATCAGGCAGTAGGATGGCTTTCCAAGTCAGCTGTGTGAAAACAGTCTTGCTCTGCAGAAATGCTGGGTTTTGTAGCCTCAGTTAGTACTTTTTCAACAGCAATTTAAGTTCTCTGATTGATATGGCTCGTGTCTTGCCACTCATGTTCCTCTAGCTGTACAAACCCAGTGCCACAGTATTGCTGCTGTCTCTGCAGTGTGCTGCTCTAGTCCCATCTCTGAAGAGTGGGATGTATCCAGCTGGCAGTGCTGACTGTCAGCTGTACTCAACAGAAGCATGGCTTAGTTACTCTCCATTCAATTGCAAGGAATTCCTCTGCTGCACTCAGGTGTCAGAGGCAATAACAGTCCTGTACTGCTGATGCACTGGCTTCTCCAGGTTATTTAGTGATCTGTCAAAAAAAATTATCATAGGCTGATTTGAAAAGCAGCACGCTGAACAGATAGTTCAAGGTAGGAGGCTATTTCATGTTTGGGGGAATAAATGTGCTTTCAACATCACAGTTCTGAGGAAACTAAATATAAACATGTTTTCTTCTAGCTAGAAGGAATGTCACTCTCTATTTTCATATAGTTGATAATAGGTTGGAAAATCATTTGGTTTCCTAACGTTCAAGGAATGCCAGAAATTTGGCAGGATTTTCTATGGCTTTTAATGCTCATTTCTAGTGTAACTTGAATGTATTCTGAAATTACACATTGATGCTAGAATCAGGCCAACAATGATAGGACTGGATTGTGTTGGTCTATAGGTTTTTTTACATATTTACATTTAACTTTACATCTTCGCATATAACTTTTAAAAGAACAAAATTGTGTTTTCTGTGACTCTATGCAGAAATTAATAAATTCAGAGATTCCATAGGGCCTAAATGTCAGTCTGGGGAGCAGAGCTCTCTTAGCCTTGTGGCTTAGACTTAGCTGGCCATTGATCCTTCTGGTGTCCATGTCTGAGCCATAGCCTCTGCTTGCTGCAGGTTTGTCACAGCTCTTCATGGTCATGGTGGCCTTCACGAGGTGAACAATGCTGTATTGCTCATACCTTACTGGTTACACAGAAATTTATTAAAAATTAGTGTTTTCATTCTCTGATGGGGCCAAGTGGATCTATGGTCTGGTGGTACACTTACATTCTTACTGAACACTAATACCTGTTATCAATATATTAAATGTTAGTGTTGTTTCTTGCATATTGGCGATTGGTTTTATGGATTTTCTGTTGTTCAAATGACTTCTGCCTTTCAATATTTTTAAGATATATTAAGATGTTATCAAAATTTGTTGCTCCCATTCTTGTTTCTGTATCTGTGATATATATATATCTATATGTACACATATATACATAATTAAAACATAGTTCCTTAAAAAGGCAGCTGTTAATATTCCATTTTCCCTTAGCAACTGTTAGGATTTCCTGAATACATTTTTGAAGTCTGCTTTGTTTCCAATTATTCTTTTTCTTGCTGTATTTTCATTTTGATTTGTTGGCTGTGTCACCTAATTTACAAGAGCCTTCACATTCAATGTTCATAATTTTTGTGCCAGCTTTGTGTTTATTAAATTGCAGTTAACCTAAGAGAGAGGCAAATATTGCAGATATGCCTGGAAGACTAAATTTATTGTTGTACATTTGTATCCATGTCTTTGCTATGGTTCTTGCATTTAAAATATTTAATCTCTGCATTTAAATATTCTTTTAATGTGAGTTTAAAGGGACTAAATAGAAGGACTAAACTTGGATCACTACACAGTTTTGATGCTGAAAAAGTAATTTTTAGTCTAATATAAGTGCATAATATAAACTGTAATTTCTTAGGAAGTTGTGGAAAACAGCAGATAAATAATTCCTTTTAATGATGGAGTTCTTAAAAGCAGAAGATTAAATACTGCTTACTGTGTGCTTTTATTAAAAGACCTTTACATGAGGTAGCAGAAATAGACATCAAGAATCCAAGCTTCTAGAATATAAATTAATTGAATGTGTTTTGAAATATTTTATGAAATGGGTTTCTGTTGTCTTGCATGTCTTTGGTAGCATGTAAAAACTTGTACACACTTGCTAACAGAAGATAAAAAATGAAAGGTAGATTTTAGTGGCCCATCTCCATGGTGTTGTCACAAGGTACCTTAGGGTTGTGCTGAGGAACAAAAGTATTATATTTGAGTGTACACAGTCATTTAAATGCTCTTCTTCCTCATTTATCTTCTCAACTGGTTGAGGTTATGTTGGAAGATGTTATTTTCTTTGCTATACCGAAACAGAACATTTTATAGATTACTTCAGTTACCAAAACCATGTCTAGCTGAATGTATGTGTAGCTATATTCTCCAGCAAGCAGGAAAAAATGTGCATTTCCTTTCCTCTGGCAACTAATGAGTAAAAAGAGTACATGAAAAGGACTGAGGGTAGTATTTATTTGGCTCAGGTTTCTTCAGCATGACATTAGGGGACACTTGCCAGCCAGATCTATATATGGAATTTATTGCACTTAATTAGCTCTGTCCAAGACAAGAATCAGTTTCAATTGAAAAGTTTTACATCTGAATATGGGTAGCTTTGCATCTGATCTGATCCTGACATTAACTCTGGGGAGAAATGCAGTCTAAGAAAAACATTTCTGTATTTGGACATTGTCTTTTTGAAACTTTGGAAATGTAATCTAACAAAATAACAGAGAACATCAGAAAGTCTGCACTGCACATGCCATTTGAATGTACCCTTAAATCTCAGATCAGTGGTAAAATTCTCTGCTCTGTTTGGTACCTATCCCAGGCTGCTTATGTCCTATGCTGCCAGGTTGTACTGAAGGAGATGCCTCACAAGTATTTTGAGCAATCTTTGAACATTAGTGGTTTATATCCATTATGGTTATGGCTGATGTGTTTTCCAGATCAGCCACTGGAAGGTGTGAAAATTGCAAACTGATGAACGAAGAAAGGGTCTGACATTTTCTCCTGCAGAAGGCAGTTATACATTTCTCCTCCAGAAAATTCTGCATAATTCATACAATTTATTAGTGAATTGGGCCTTGAGCTCCAGAATTTCACTGGAGCTGAGCTGTTCAGGTGTCTAACATGCCCTGTAGAGTATCTCTGTATCCTTAGCAGTCCCATCTGTCTTTGCCGAGCCTCATCCATTGTGGAAATCAGTTCTTCCTCCTAATAGCAGCCATCTTCAGACTCTATTGGCTGTGTTGGGGATATCTTTTCAAGAGTTTGAAAAGGAAAGCTGCTTTTAAGGATCCTGATCTCCCAGTGTGATGCATAGATATCAGTCAACATGTGGAGTGATGACTGGCACAGACACTAGTATTGGCAACTGCTTAGAAAATAAACAAAATATCATGCAGTAGAGTAATTCTGTAAACAAGGAGCATAACAGTAACTTTTGCAAAGAACAAATGTCAGTATCACTTTCACTTACATGACAGGAAAAATGATAAAAGATATGGGTTTGACCCAGAATTTCCACAGCCAAGAGGATGTGTAAGTACCAGTTCAGCTGAAATTACTGTTATTTGTCATTCCCAGTGAGTTTGGAGAATCATCACAGGTTTTTTTAATGCATGAAGATCAATGTGTATAAGCCAGGTGTAGGCATATGTATTTCACACACTTTTCCTTTTTCCATTGCACAGCAAGTAATCAGAGTAGAAATGGCTGTGCTGAGGCAATATAAATAGTAATTTCTGTTTTTTTTCCAAATGATGTTTGATTGCCAGGTGATATCCTCAGCATCAGCCAAGTTAGACCCTCTCAATCCTACTCCTTGTAGCTGCTAAGATTGTAGAAGGCCTAACTGAAGCTGACAGAAGTAATTTTCACTGCCTTCAGTGACTTTTAAATCAGGCTGAAAATGCTGGTTAGTCTCAAAAAGGGTTAATACTTTGTGAGCTTCAACCTAGAGTGGAGACCAGTGGTAAATCAAAATGGAAGAAAGAGCTTTGTGGGCAAAATGCAGTAAAACTTTATTTTCTTTTTCAAATTCTTACCTATATTTTACATCAGAAGTTGTGGAAGTATGAATCCTTACTTACCACCCTAAGGTATATTTGCCTCATCATTGCTTGAGACACTGACTGAATTCACATAGTTTAATTTAAAGTTGATTGCATTTACAACAGAATTTTTGAAAGCCTTTAGTAATGTCATAATGATAGATAGCACTTAATTTAGTCAAGAATGACCTGATACAGTTATCTATAATTTGTATTAGCAATGTTGAACTGACAATAAATTCAATTAATTCTTCAGTTTTATGCTCTTAACTTTTAAAAGCCTAACCTCACTTGAAAATCAGTTGGAATTATTTTGAGGATGGGATTCTTAATGTTCAACCCCTATTTTCTCCCCTATAAGGTTGAATTTGAATTTTTTTGTGATGTTTTATAGAATGTTGGTCAATGAGAAGTTTTTGTGGGTGTAACAGGTGTTCTCATAGTGCAGACCAGGAGGTTGATTTGATATTTCCTCTTCCATGTTCACTGCTGTCAAGGAACACCCATGGCTGTTGGCAATAATTTATAACAACAGTGTTCATTGACTGGTTTTAGTTACTCTGGGGGTGTTTTTAGGAATGATAGATATGTATTTATCCTATCTTTAAAGAAATGCCTAGCACATGTGATTATTTGGATTAATTAGCATGGTTTTACATCACAGTTGGTAGAAAGCTGGAAGAAAAGGGCAAGAATAAAGGTTAAGGGAGGAAAACCCAATAACTGAGGGTGATAACTGAGGTTGAAATCCCTTCTGATTTCTGAGTGCTCCAGCACAGGTTTTCTGTGATCCACTCTGTGAAGCTGCATTATCATTTTGCTCTATATATATTCCAATATATGCAAGTCCTCTCAGACCCTAGAGAGAGCACTTCCAATGGGTAATTTCAGGTCAGACTGCTGAGCAAACTAGCCCCACCTTTGGTTTGGTGTTTCTGATGGTTTGAGCTGCAATCTCTTTCAGTCAAGCTGCTTTGTGCTGCAGCTCCTGTTCTTTAGTGATGCTGCACTCCCTGCTGCTTGGAACTTAATTGGAAAACAAAGAAATTGATGATGCAAACAGAAGCTGGGTGAAATTCCGGTGGAAGGGCTTCTGCTGCTTGAATTTTAAACACTGGGTTGCTAAACCTTGTACATAATCTATGTGTTAGTGGTTGTACCAACCAGCTGGGATAATCCATCCAGGCCCCATTGACACAAACATGTTTTTTATTGGTGCTGTTCCCTATCATTTTGGAGGGAAATGTAAGGTGAAAATAAGATGAGAGCAGGTATTGAAAAATTTAATTTTTACCTACATTTACCCCACTTGACTGCTATTTTAATTTTAAAGCAAGGTGTCAAACAGAAAATTAAAACCTGGGTTGAATTCTAGTCTTTGTGAAGGAAGTGTCAAACTGTCTCGCGGGAGCTTGACCCAGCTTTGTGCCTATTATTCATGTGTCAGTGAAATTAACTGTTAATGAATCCATTTAAAAAATGTAAGCATGAACAGGGAGGGGGGGGAAAAACATATAAATGCTGGGCAATTTCACAGATTTTCACCTGCTGTAACTCAGTGCACCTTCACAGAACAGAGAAGGGCACCTCACCTAACAGCACTGAAAAATGAAACCAGGGAAATGGCATAAGAATCGAGAAGGATTTTTAGAATTATAATCTGAGGAAAAGGAGTCAGGAAAAACATACAAATTTGGGCATTGCTTCGGTAAAAGGAGAATTTAAGTTGTACATCCATGTACCTTGCATTAAGGAAAAGCATTTCATATTCAAGCTGAACAATGTTATGGAAAAACTAGTTTGTTTTTTTTTTAAGCAATGCAAAACTTCTGTCAGTTGAAAGGGGGTAAGCTCAGCATATTAATATATTTCCCTTCTTACCTGTTGTTTTGTCAAGTGGTTAAGATTGCTGGCATTTTTCTATCTTGAATTTCATGCTAATGGCAGATCCCAACTGTGATGGTCCAAGTGCATCAGCTGGAATAGTGTTTCACTGTGAGAATGCCAAGTCTTTCAGACAGCTGCCTAATAATGCAATAGTTTGTTGTAACTATGAGTAAAGTATAATTTATCTAATATAATTATTTTATTAGATGTTTAGAGCCACTAATTTGAAATAGACTCCACTCCTCTGTTAGCTATTCACATAGGAAAGACTGTAATCATCTGGCAAACTATCAGCTCTTGGGTTAAAATTTTCAACCTACAGTGAGCTTCAAACTGCTTTGCATTTACCCTTAGAAGAAAAGGGAGGTTGAATAATTTTGTCATGTTAATTTATCATAGGAAACTGGATTGCAAGGTTCTAAATTAGTCATTAGGTAAGCATGTAAAGTATTACCACCTACAAGATTCATCTGGTGTGGTGTGGATGGATTAGTGCACGTACAATGACCATTTGAGAACATTTCAATTTTTGCTACATTTGCTAGGGCTAGTCGCATCCAGTTATAAAAGAGATTGGCTCTAAAATGGCAGTGGGTTATGTGTCCTAAATGTTAAGACTTTGGTTAAAACAAAAGGAACAAAATACTTTTCATTTTAGCTTCTTATGAGGTTTGTACTAAGGCTTTGAGTAGTACTTTATCATGACAGCTCATTTTCCTTTTCATTTGATGCCCTCATGTACACCTTGTTACTCTATTAAACTAGAAAGATTTACTTTCTTAAAGAGCCTTCAATGAAGCTGTTATAAAGCCTTTTTTCAAGACAAGCAAAATTGGAGCCTGAACACATGAGATTACTTTGAGTTTTAGTTTATGTTGCTTTTTTTTAGGAAATAAAAATAGGAGAGAGCAAGAGTTTATTGCTTAATAAGTATCAGCTATTATCATAAAAAGGATAATAATTTTGAGTTTCATTTTTATTTCGACCAAAACACTTTTAGATAATAAATGTTGCAATTGAATCTTGTCTTTTATAGAATGTTGTTAAAGCAAGCTAAATGCTTTCCATTTGTGGATAAACTGATGCTCTAAGTTTAAGAATTACTGTGCCAAAAATGTAGTATTTCCTCTTAGTCTATAAAATGGACTGTTTGTGATTATTTCTGGGACCTGTGAATTAAGGGAATTACCTCAGGTGGAATGCCAAAAAAAAAAAAACCAAAAAAAAACCAGATTGTGATGGGTTGCATCCATTACTAAGAACAGTTTTTGGTCTGGGCAAGTTCTGATTCAGATAATTAATTGCATCTTATATGTACACAAGAACTACTTTATAGTATTTTAAGCTGCAAATGAAATGTTAGTGTGTGTGGAAATGGAATTTAATTCACTTTGTGGAGCTGAAATATATCCCTAAGCAGTTATTGCAAAATCTTATCAAATTCTCGAGCAAGAAACAAAGCTTTTTCTAAATGGAATTTTTATGAACTGTTTTAAGGACTGTTTACTGGAAAGCTGCCTAATCACTGTATTCCCTGGGTAATAGCTGGGATATGTGTGCTGAATTAATAGTAGGAATATGCTCAACTGCACAGGCAGGCAACAATTGATACTGCTTTTGTTAATGCATGTAGATCACAGAACAAATTTTGAATGTGTAAAAAGTTTTTTTAAAATAGCCTCTTTTAATTGTATCAGCCTAGAAATGTGACAGATGTGTGTGACAAAATCAAACAATCCTGTAAATTCCTGTGCCGGGTGTTCAGCAGAGTTCTAGTGCTGTGTTTGGCTTTGGGGGCAAGTGAACTCCCTGTGAAGAAAGCCTAAAGTCTTTCAGAGGTTCTTCTTCCTCAGGGTTATGAGTTGCATTTGGTGTAGCCCATTCCTAGTCTGCAGAACACCAACATTTTTGTGAGAATAGCCTGATTTTTGAGGCATCAATAAATGTACCAGTGGTTGCTGCAGTCATGGGGAAATCAAGTTGCACAGGCTTCTCCTTCATTTGAAGTGTTTTGCTTCAGTGATTTTTAAGGAAATTGGTGAAACTGGTTTTTCAAGTTGTAGAAGTAATAATTAAAATCTGCCAGTTAAAAGGATTTGGGAATAGGTTTAATTTATAAAAAGATTAGGCATATCAGGGAAAAATCTACTTTGCTGGCATTCTTCTGTTTGGGTCATTGCAGAGGAACTAAAATGGGTTAAGGGGAAATTACTCTCTCCACAGTGTGCTGTGTGTGGCTTCGTGGGGATTTTACCTTTATGGTGAGTCTGTCTCTGAACACAATGAAGCTGCAGGCACCTGCTAAATCCAGTTAAGGAGATTTCCAGTTTAGTGTTTTGGCTCTGGAAAAGTCCCTAACTGTGCATCTGGGACATAAGCATGTCCAAAAGCAGCGTCCCCATTGCACATTGAGAGGAATCTTGGACTTCATTCTGCTGGTTTAATTTGATGTTTCCATATTCTTCTATAAAAGAATAATTGCTTTCTGTTCACCTTCTCAGTGCAGTGCCTGCATTCATAGCTGTCTGGTTTTTACCTTTTCTTCAGCTGCCTCTTTTCCACACTGAAGTGCCCTTGTCTACTTAGCCCTTTCTTTTATGGAAGCTGTTCAATAGCTGGAGTTAAACTTCTTGCCCTGCTCTGAATTTCCAATTTCCTGTTTGAGGATGAGGCAATCACCACTGCCTTCCCAGAGTGCACTGAAGGAGGGCACTCCTTTGCTTATACAGCCCTTTTGAGGTTTGAAAGGGACAGAGAAATGGAAGGGAATGGCTTTGGTTCATAAATATTTTTGCATTAATAATAATTGCAATTTAGATCAATGACTGTAGTATAGTAGGCACCCAATACTGCTTTATAGACTCTTCAGAAAGCAAGCTGATGTTAAATAATTCAGAATAACCTCCCTAGAATGGTTATTCTGTGAGAAGCACTAATTCTAAGACTGACATGGTGTGAGGATATCACTGGGCATGGGCAAAAATAATAGAAAAATGAGTGACCTGAAGCTACTGCCATCTGCAAGTGCTTGCATTCCACATTCAGTCTTCCTGAAAATATTTGTGTGTTTTCCTTCATTTAGACATTGCAAAGCAATGTTGTATCTTTATTTTGTGCCTTTTGTTGTTTTGGATGCAAATCCAAGCCAGTTGTAAAATCTCTTATTTGTTAATGGAGTTTAGCGTGGTGCTACCAAGTATTAAAGAGAATTCAACATGTTTTATTGTTATAAAAAGTGTTTCCAGGAGTGTGAGTGAGGGATAGGAATCCAGGACACAGGGAAGGTGGGTCCCTATTCTATCTCTGCAGTATTTCAGAGTGTGCTGCTGTGTATCCCTGAATCTTTTGTGCAAACATACTGAAAAGATAGTGCTTCCCAAAGCAAGAAATTAAGCCATGAAAAAAACTTCCAATTTTATCACAGAATGCTTTTTAATTCTTAAAAAAAGTTTCTACCCAGTAAATAAGAGACTTTGTTTAATTTTTAAAACTTATGAATACAGAAAATGAATTGATCACAGCTGAAAGAGGTTTGTAGTTATGCATGGCAGACTTATAAATTCCTTAGCAAACCTATTATTTTCTTTTTTTATAAAGTATGTCTCTGAAATGTTTTGGAGTTTTCTATCAGGAAATATTTTTCTGAAAAACAGAGTTTAATGGGAATAAAAAAACGTTGTCTCGTATAAAGATGGAATAATGTCTTTAGGCATTTATATTAGATTAATCTTGAGTCTAGAGGAAACTTGAATGTGGGGAGGAGAGTGGAGGTTTTGAAAGTCTGAGAGGGCTTTTGCTCCCACCTGTTGTGTTTTCATGCTGTTTACTTGGGGTAATGTAGTTCATGCTTCACTATAAAACTTTTAAATGCCTTCAGCATGTTGATTAAGAAGCTGTATTTTTATAAAATACCATTTATTTTATTGTGGACGTGCTGCTTTATCACCTACATGGAAGGACTTGCAATTACATACGTCGTATCTCAAGTGAAACAAGAACTTAAGAGAACTCCATGGAGTTCAATGAGCCTATTTCTAGCTGTGCTCACAGCAGATTTCTACCCAGAAGCAAGATAAGCATATTTGGTATTTTTAAAGTCTTTTCCAGACTCTGGCTCTTTTGAAGCAGGCACTTAATGAGTTTCTGTGTATTTAGCACATCATCAGATGGCTTTATATCAACTTTTGCAGGCTGCCTTTGGGCTCATATGAAAAATCAGGCATAGATTATAAAATGTGAGAATACTTTTTCTCTGTGAATGCTTGAGAAATCTCATGCTCTTTTAACACAATTTAGTACTTCAAGCCTGAGCAGCTCTAGTCCCAGGGAAAATCGATAGAGTTTTGTCATTACAGTCATGTCTGTCAATTATAGCTAGATTCATGTGGTCATGTAAGATTATAAATTTGTGCCAACCTCTCAGTCACAGATGTTCCAGCTGTGAAGACATGTGGCACTATTTATTCTACTCTTTTTTCATAAAGGCCACAGGGGGAAAACATTGTCCTTACCCAGAGACTGTAGCAGTTATTCTGAAAGTACCTTTCAATCTTCCTCTCCATGCTGAGATGATGGCATTAGGTCTTTTTAGCCCTCACATGTTTGCTTCAGACTCCCACAGCTCACAAAATTAATTTCTGTTGGGAACACAATGTCATGATGAGGCAAGTTATTCTGACTGGACTTTTTCTTGATCTGCTATAGAAAGCAACTGATTCACTTTGTATTAATTGCCACCAGCTATGGGGACTACCTGGTGCTTTTCCTTTGGAGCTTTCAGACATTTGAGCTCCTTCTCAGGTTTGCTGTGTGGAAAAGTAGAGATGACTGGAGGGGGAAGGAAGGATGTAGTAGAAAGAGGCTGAGAACCCAAAGCTTAAAGCACATCCCAGCTGTAGGATGGCAGGGAATGATTACTGTGTGTGAAGCAGTATATTTTACTTAAATACAGCACAATATTACTTGTCTAAACTTTGATTTTTTAATTTTTTTTCCCTAAACCCTATGAGCAAAGGAAATTCCAAAAAATTGCTTTTTAACTAATTATAAAAAATCCAATAACACTAGCAGCTTATTTCTTTCTGACTAAATATAATGAGATTGGAGCATTGCCTCATCAGGAGAATGACCTAATACAATAGCTTATTGAACCATGAAAGATTCATTAAAACTACCATGCAAGGGGTTTTTTTGGGCAATGTCTTATGCAGTAGACTTTTTTTCATTTAAAAACAACTCCAAAGTCTAAAGCAGCTACAGCATGTAGTTGTAATCCATTTTATAACACTAGGCAACATAACTCATTTTTAATTAACTAGTATGTTATAAACATGTTGCAGAAAAAATCCCCATAGCTGAGCTGCACTTCATTTGTTGGAGGCTGAGGTTTGCTGCCAGGTGACTTTGCAAAATAACAAAAACTCAACAAAGAATAAATTAGTGAGCTTCATTATTTCCTCTTGTATCTGTAGGATGGAGATGAAAATTACCTTGACTTGTAGTCAAGTTCTGTCCCTAAAAATCTGAGTGTTTAAGCCAGGACTTTTAAAGCCAGTGAGGTTTCCCGTTTTAAGACTTGTTTTTGCCTGGCATGCAGCTCATCCTGGCAGCCTGATGAGAAATCAATCCTAGCAAGGAGGAATTAAAGGAGGATGAAGTGATCCTGCCTCCCATGTAAATCCTGTGTTGTTACATGCCTCCCATGTACACTCCTTCTGTTTTTAGGGCATGGAATGCTTTTTTCAGATGTACCTCAGGAGGAAAGAGCATTTACCTCTCACCTGTGAGCACAGCCTGGGTTTGTGCACGTTGCCAGGACTAGCCAAACATGCACACAGGCTTTAGTGCCTGCTGCTTAAACACATGCTCTGGACATTTTCCTAGCTGGCAGCAGAAAGGAGATGAGGACAGTTCCATCAATTGAACTGAATTGTAGAATTTAATATTTCATTTTTTAGTTCATTTTATATGCTTTTGCAAACCATCATGTTATCTTGTGGTTGTGTGTGCCTTCTCTTGCTGTTATTGGGGTTCTGTATCATTCTGTGTAATGTTTGAGGGAAGCTCAAAAAAAATTTACAGTTTGAGATTTCCTTGCACCTTAATTATAGAGGCTCTTAAATTAGTTTTATTTTTTCTGGCAAAGAGATGCCTTATTTTTATACATCAAGCTTAGTGTATTCAAGACTCTACTGTTTCAGAACCCACAGTTATGTTATCATGGATACAAAGGACAATTTAAAATGTATCAATTTAATTGAAGACTAATGGATATAAAGCTGAGGGGTAAATGGACATCATGTCCATTTAGAACTTGTTTTTGATAAGTAAACTTGTTTAGAATTGTTTAAAAGACAAACAGACAAAGCTCTTGTCCAATAATAAATATATATTAATTTTTTTTACATTACTAGAAAATGCCATATTTTTATGGAGCCAGAAGCATCTCACTGCTGATGATACTTGGCCTGAGTGCAGATGTTATTTGACATGCTACTTGTGCTACACAATATGTGTACTGTAGGGCTGGACAGGTGTGATTATATGTTTTTATGTTGATATATTCAATAAACATTTTAACTGGAGGATATTTACAGCTCCCCCAGATAGCTAGATTGACAGCAGTAATGGGAAATCTGAATATGAGAGTCTGGCTGAAGATGTTAGATTAAAAACAAAAAAGAAATAAAAGTGAGTTTATAATTTGTTGCCAGTGAGTAATCTCCAGTGGAGATGGAATAATCACATAAGAACTACACAAGATATTTACTGAAAATTAAAATCCATTCTGCTTGGGTTTTTTTCTTTTTTTTTAATTCAAGCACTGACTTTTTCTGGACTTTCTATCCGAGCCCTGAAAATAGGCTGTGGGTTGGAAGTGGTGCATTTATCTGTTCTTGGAATGCATCCACCCATGCCAATGTCAGCTTGCCTGGATTCAGTGCTTTCCTCCATTTACTCTCTTCCTTTGTACAATGTCCACAAGTATTAGGAGGAAAATATCTGGTTTGGATAAGCAATTATTCTGCAGCCATAGATAAGATGCTTTGGTACAGCTCTTTATTTTAATAATCACTTCAGTCACTATTGTGCTTTGCAGCTCAGTTCTGCCAGCTGATTTTCTTGGTTTGCAAACATTCTTTGAGCCAGAGGTTTAATTTAAAATGCTTTCAGCTGAAATAGTCATAATAAACAAATCCCCTTTTGTTGTTTTTATATGGTTTTACTGTTTGCATATTCAAAATTGAGAAACAGACCTAAAAAGGTAAAGTTTAAATTAATGGAATTTCAAAATGAGGTTGAACACAACTTTTTTGCATTGTGGCTGGAACTTGGATGTCATGTCAATATTCTGAACTGACTTCATTAAAAAAACAACATTTAGAGAAACTCCAAAGAAACACCCTGACCCCAAACTAAAAACCATGATGTAAAACTTCTCCTTAGAATGTGCTGATGTTCTGTTGGATTTCTTCTTACTTTGGTCCAAATCCTGAACATGTTTCAGAGTAATTAAGTTTTCAAGCTTCACAAAATACTTCACCTATTTTTTAGCTTTTTTTCAGATTTGAATCAAGCTTAAAACCTCCTCTTTTTTACTTATTTGATCAAGATTTGCTAACTAGTTACTTGTTTATGCCATCAAAGATGGAAATACTTGCTTTAAATTGAAAATTAATTCTTTTATTATAGTCTTTATGCCTTTTCAATTCCACTGCTGATTATTTTGCCTGACAAATAGAATTTTAAATCTGCTTTTTTGTTACTTGAAGCACCCAGACATTATTTAATTCTGCTTCACTTTTATGGCATTCTGAGTTGTGATACATAAGATTCTTTGTGAAGTGTGCTGGCTAGCCTAGTGTAAAATTGATAATTTTTGTGTGATTTTTCCCCCCCCCCCCCCCAATTGTATTATAGCAGTTATTGTTACAACTGTCTTATAATAATGTTATGTCTGTCCAAAATTTTAACACTTGCTTAATACAAGCTTAGGAACTTTGCCAAAAGGCCTATGGGATGGTTGGATTTTTTTTCTTAAGCTCAAGGTCTCCTTGAGTTGTCATTCTGGATAGACTTCTGAAGAGAATTAATTTTAAATGCTAGACTAGGTCAGATCAATCTAACAACAACTTGAGCAATACTCTACTTAGCAAGGAATCCTGGTGAAAGGAGAGTTGGAAACATGAGAGCACTCAAAATACACTAGGCCAAATCTGATTTAGGGCAGTACAAAACTTTATAAAGTAATTGTAGCATGTTTAGCAACAGGACTTATTTTTTTCTATTATAGTCTTGCTTCTCTTCTGCTCCATCTGTATTCAGAGTTATGCATACTTCTCATGTGGAATTAAGAAAAACTTCCAATTAGCAGCTTCTGTATTTAGCTGAAACTTCTAGACTCTGAATATGGCTATTAGACTGAGCAAGAACAGGGGATGCTTTATCACCACTGAAGTATAATTTTACAGAATAGTCATGGTGTCCCTCAAGTATAAAACTGTAATATATCTCTACTTATAGATACAATATAAATATATCCATCTATAAAATACAGTAATAAATGCTAAGGAAAAAATGCTCTCTATATTTTATGTATGTTTATGGTGACAAGTGTTAAAGGAAAACCTTGACAGCTAGAAAACTTGAAATGCTTTTCATTGATTTGGAAGTGACATTGAATTGCATGCTCTTCCTAACTTCTGATACTGCTGGCAATTTATTCCCATCTGTGCCAAAAATCAGACCGTGTCCATCACATCGTATTAAAAAGAAATTTCATCATCTTAAAAAAAAAAATCCTGATGAATGTAAGTGCACATGTCTTGCAGGGTTTTCCAGGGGCCCGCTGTGCAAAGGTTCAGATTCAATATTTTTTGTTTGCTGCCTGAGCAGGCAAAAGCAGAAAGTCGTGATTGTGATAATCACAACTCGGTTGTGGCCAAATATACTTCTTGCAACTAGCCTAGTAACCCTTGGTGGATTAAAATGCATGAGAGAAATCCATCAAAAGGAAATGTAATAGCTGTCCTCAGTGTGAGCATGACTTAGGGAAGAAAAGTGTTTCACCTGCTTAGGCTAGAAAAATGGTACTTAATTCTAAGAGCTCTGGAAACAATTCCCAATATAAATGGGATGGGTTAAAATTAAATATAAGAGTGTGAGGGTTTGCCTCTCATGGTAACTTCAGTCATCAAAAATGTCTTGTAAAAGAGAAGGTAACTAAAATCTTTTTTTCCACCCTGACCTTTCTGGTTATAGAAGACCCTGGACCTATTAGCTTCTGGCATTTACTTTTTGATCTTCTCTGTTGAGGTCTCATTAGAGAGTAATTCTCTTTGCCAGTTATTTTCACAAATTCAGTGTTGTTTGTATAGATTTATTATAAGTTTATTGCTAATTAATATAAACCAATCAAAAGACTGGTGTTTCAACTGCAATCTCAATGCATTCTCCTGTGGCCTCTCATGAATTCTTCAGTAGTTAAATTTAGTAGCATCGTTATGTCCTTAAGTTAATAAAAGACACTGCAAAGTTAAATTGCTGTTAAATAATAAATTATATTGCATCAGTTGAGAGTCTAATACAGTAGTATAAGATAATAGCTTGAATTGCCTGGATTTTCTCAGGGCACACGGGTGCAGTGACAGCTTGATTCAAGCTGTGAAGTCCTACAACTATTCCATGTAGGAATCATGGCTCCTTGATAGGAAGCTTGCCTGGCATTTCTGCTGCAGGCCATCTGTAGGTCGTTGACATTCATTCTGCATAACCATCCTTATAACATCCCCTGACCTATCAATTCATATCATTGACACTCCCAGTCAGAATCCCATCATTGCATAACTCCACAGTTCTACCTTTGGCAAATTCCTGCTCTCCTGCTCGTCCCTGGTGGGATCACTGCTGCAAGGGTGACTTTCCAAACCAGTCATTTTATCTGTATCAGCTGCAATCCAGCTTCTCTTTTTCCACTTTCAAACTTTGCTGGTTTCTGTTGTACAAGGCCATAGCTGCTATGCAGTGAAGTCTGCATACCTGAGAGGTCATTACTCCATTTAAATGTGCCAGTGATAAATCCCTTTCTCAGAAGGTTGAGGAGCTTTGCAAAGTATCTGAAAAGCTACTATTTTATTTCTTTTTAAAAATTGCTTTTAACTTAGGAATCTGGACATCTTCCTGGTGTGTTGATACTGTCACCTAGTCCAAGACATCTTTTTTTGTTGGGTATTCCTCTGTTCTGGTTGTGCCTGAAGTCTTCTGCCTTCTACAACAAAGTTAAATGATCATATGCAGGGACTTGCATATATGACAATTCTCCTTAGTCTGTTTTTCAGCAGTTTCCATTTACTGGGGTCATTTTCTTTGAGCTCTCCAGCAGTGATCAAGATTCAACAGCTGTGCATTTGCTAAAGCATCTTGAGGTGCTTATGGGTGAAAGACACTCCTGATCTTGATTGATTTCTGGCTGAAGCACTGAGTATTGTTCACAGGGCTGTGGGAAAATGAAAATTCTTTTTATTATTTTCTAAGTGTTCCTTATGATTTCCCAGTAGCAGGCTGAACTTTCTATGCTCTTCAATATTATTGTCATGTCCTTTGGGATCCAGATGGTTTTCCTAGGTTTTCTTGGCCAGCTATTTTCTAATTGATTCTCAAGCTCAGGCTTCTGAGGAGGGCTAAGCACAGATCCTTGTTTTGGTCATGTGCAGACTTGAACAGCAGTGAATGAGCACTGATGATTTAAAAGACTTTATTCAGAGTACAGCAAGCAGAACTTTTAATCCTAGTGAAATAAACCAAGGAAGCTGGTTTACATTGCTGTAAGTCTGACTTTGACTGCTAAACCTCTTGTATTTTGTTCATCATTTCAGATAAGAACCGAGTAACTGTAGCACTAATTGCTGTAGCTTTGCAAATCTCTTTGCCTAAAATTTGCACATAAGAAGCCTGATTGTTCTTAATGAGGTGACTTATATGACTGATGAGAAAAAATCAAGCAAATTCAGCGTGTTTTTTTTTTTAATTTGCTGTTTCAAATCAAAAAAACATTAGAGAACTTTGCATGTTCCTTTTTATTAGCTAAGCAAAGAAGCAGCCTTGTTTTTTTTTTATTTTTATGTTAATATCACACTATTTTGACAGGAAAAAGATGATTCAAGAGTTTTTCCTCTTATATCCTATTATGACACGCAACTCAGATGGGGAAACTTCATGCTACATTAGATGGCTTGAATGTAAATGTAGAGTGTATTGAGAGAGATGTTAACACACTCCTACAAACAGGCACAAAATGGATCTTGCCGAGTCCTAATGCTACTTGGGATTTGACTCTTTCAAAGAAAGTTTGTTTTTTTTTAGAAAAAAACCCCACGGAATATTTGTTTCTGAAGAGTACTCTGCTCTGGTTTAGTTTTAGCTTTTTCCAAAGTGGGAAGTTGCTGTATTGATTAGGAGTAAGTTCAATGGCATTAAATTACATCCACTCTTTAGATTATTAGAGAAGTTTTGCTTGATTTTTTCTTTTTTTGCCATTCTTCTTTAATCTAAATTAACTTTTAAAGCCACATGATGTCTTTATATATATTGTAGAAATAGAAAATCCTGTTCTTTTTTATAAAGTGAAAAGACTGGCATTTTAAGGGAAGTCAGCTAGCTTGTACTAATTTGATTCTCTTGTATTAGCCTGTTTTTAAGGAAATAGGACCATACATTTAATACCTTTAATTCTTTAGAATTGCTACACTACTCTTAAGTAATACCTGGTGACAGCTGAAACTTCTTGCACTGATTCAAGACTAGAAGCTAAACTGTGTTTTAAGGCCAAACACGATGAAAGGATGACTTTTTATGTCTATAGGTGGTGCTCTTGTCACTAGAGAAAAAATCCAGCCATGGGGAGCTGCTGCTGTTAGCACTGGCTTTTTATTGGTAGTATTTTTGAACCAATCAGTCTCGTTGTGAAGATTAGATTGTTACTTCTCATCTATTTTTTTCCTTGTGAGCAAAATGAGACAATATACACTGTAGTTCTGAAATATGCTGTTTGGCTTCAGCATGTTTTCCAATTACTTTAGCAAGTCTGATTTTTAGGACAGGTATTAGGTATGCAGAGATTTTAAGCAATATGCATTGCAAATAATGGAAGGCTTTCTGGAGCATAAACATCCAGGCTGATGCTTTTTTAGGGCTTCAGGATTGCCATGAACAAGGAGTAAGGACTGCTCCTGTGCTGTGTGCTTGCAGATCAGTAGGAAGGATTGGCATTCAGATAGGTACAGATACATCCATTTCACACATTTCTATCTATTTTTGCTGTTTTGCAAATTTGCTACTTTGTTGGAGTGTAGTGTATGGACTGGATTTTACAATGATCATGGAGTGAGTTGGAAACTTTTGTGTATGTACACAAGGTATTGCAACACATAAGCAAAAATGCATGAGAAATGCATATGCAAGGAAACCTTGTGGGTACTACTCCTTCCACCAGCTCTTATCCCTAGGATTTTGGAAGAGATAGAATGAGAAAGATGTGGTAAATATGTATATAGAAGCTTTTTTGGTGTATTATAGATTTTAATTTACTGACTAGGCAGATTTTATTTTTTGGGCCCTGAGCATGTGCCTGTGGGTTTGTTGTTTTTTTTTTTTTTGGGGGGGGGGGGGGGGGGTTGTTTTGAGTTTTTGCTATTTCCTTGTGTTTAATATAAATTGTTTTGCCTTTGACTATAGCAAAAACAAACAAACAAAAAAAAAAAAAAAAACAAAAAAACAAAACAGCAAATTAGAAACATCTATTTCTAGACAAGTGTGAGCCAATTTTACTAAGAAATTAATTTTGTGCTTGGATTGTGGTAATCCCTGTTACTTTATATGGAGGTACTGTATAAATGCCTGCAATTCTGCAATTAATTAACCATTCTAGGAAACTGGTGCTGACCTAAAGATGTGCTGAGTGTTGGCTAAAAGTGTTCTGTATGTTGTGGAATGAGTGCAGGAATGTCCATTTGGTACCAATGCCCAGAGCACTGTATGACACAACTTGCAACTCCATTGCAATATTGTGCTTGATTCTGGATATTATTTTGGCTGTGAAACTTAGACAAGGGGATAACATTACACTTCTTCTGGGGGGTTAAAAATAAAATCTTGTATTCCTAAGCCAGTTTTGTATCCAATATTTCTTCAGAAATTAGTGTTGTGAAGACCCAATAGAAACCATTTTTCCACACTTAGAAACTTCAGTAAATAATGTGGCTTTTATGAGGCTTCTCAAGATAAGTGATAGGTTGAAGCATGATATACTCCATCCTTAAATAACATTTAAACAGGTTGTCTTTAAGAAAGGCTGAGTAATTTTATTATATAAGTTATATATATAGTTATACTCATTAATATTGCTTTATGGAATAAAAGGAAAACCAGTATTCCAAGTGATATCAAGCTTTTTGGACAGTTGTATGATTTAGGTGTTGATTATTATATAGACAAATACATGTAGCTTTGCTTCTACCAATACAAGTATGATAAAACTAAACTTTGGATTTTAATCACTGAAAATTTGACTAGAATCACCTTGGTCTTAAACCTATGAACACAGGACCAGAATTTTACAATAATATTCGTGGTTCCCTATTTTTAATTGCTTATCAAGGAATTGTAAAAAAACCCCACAAATCAAGAAAGCCCAATCACCCCTCAAGAAAAACAAGCCAATAAAAAAAAAAAAAAGGCCTGAAAACAAAAGAGACAAAACCAAAACAAAAATCCCAAACAAAAACACCCTGGAAACAAAAATAACAAAAAATACACCTAAATGCTCAAAGGAAATAAAAACTAACCAAAACTTCTCCACAATCCCCTGAAACTAACAAAGAGACAAAAAACTAACCAAAAACCCAAAAAGCCACAAAAAAAAAAAACCCTCTGAAAAAAAACTGAATGAAACAAACCCCCAAAGCAGCAATAAAAAAAAAAATGAAAAAACAAAAGTAACAAAACCAAAACACCAAAACAAAATTAAAAAAAATAAAGGAGCAAAAATAAAAAACAGAGCAAAAAACCTCAAAGCAAAACAAAACATAAAAAGCAAAAAATACCCTCAAAACCAATAAGAACAAACAAAAAAAACCTAAACAAAGAAACCCCTCAAAAAACACCAAAAAAACACAGTAAAATTAACAAAAAACCCATCAAACAAAAAATAATCACAAACACCCCAATCAACAAAAAAAGAAAGTAAAAAATCAAAAAAGATTTTGAATGGAACTGAGTGTTACTTGGAAGAAGGTAATCTAAAATTCCATTAAGCATAGTTCCATAATTATAAAATAAGTGTGATAGCACTTTTAGCTTGAACTGCTCCTTTAATACCCTCTTGGACACATTCTGCAATTTCACACTGATATCTGAAAAATATTGCTGGGTCTGTGCACTAAGAGGTGATACAGTTTTAAAAGGGTTTTGGAAAGAAATCAATACAGATGAAAATAGTAGTAACTGCAGTTACTCCATCTGTGGAATGAGTCCTTGGTCCTTGTTAAGGGGCCTGAAGATTGGCTTTTGTTCCACTTTTGTGCCTTCACTGTTCCAGGGACAAAAGAAAAATACAGGAACCCAAAGATGAAAACCCTAAGATGTTCAGGATTTTGCTGTATGAGACTGACTGATCCTTTGTAAAAAGCTGATGGTGGGCAGGAATTGGTAAAGCAAAGAGAAGCAGGATGCAAATATATATTTTTTTTTTGTTGTTGTTTCTTTAGCAGTTAGGCATTTTTTCTGTTCTGTTGAACCCTTGTTCTTGTGCAGTCCTTTTGTGCTCCACAGTGTCCACTGGTGTTTCCTCCTTGGAAATTGGAAGCCAGTTGGAAATTGCCCTTGGTGGAGCATTAGTGGAGTTCAGAGATGGGGTTTGTGATACAGTTTTAACTTGTCCATGGAAAATTTCCATTTTGCACTGCATAGGAATTGAGAAATGTGTAAATTATCATCTAAAAAAAAAACCACAAAAAAGGGAGGGGAAGGGCAAAGGGAGAACGTCCAACTATTCTGCCTGTTTCATAAATTACTTCAACTACCAAGATTTCCCAGGTTAGAGTAGTTGCTCCCAGGACTAAAGCAGACCTCTGTAAGCTGAGCTTTCAAACTGAAGTAAACATCCAACACTTGAAAATTCGTGGTTCTAAAAAGTTGGAGCCAATCAGGCTGCTCTAGAGCAGTCTCAAAGCTTTCAATTCACATGAAGCTCTCACTTCAATAATGTATTGCCCTGAGGTAAAAGGGTTTTGGGTTGGATATATGGATAGGCAGGAACAGAAGTGAAGAAAACATCCCTGCAGAGAAAATTTAGTTTAGTTTGGTCTTTCATTTTTGTCTGCAACTTAGAATGTTTCTGGATGAGTAACATCCATTACCCATTTAACCCTTTTGGCAGCCAGCCATCTGGGACTCTGTGCAACACAGCACACCAATCCATCACACACCAAAGGATGGAAAACTCACACAAAAGCTGCTGACTCCAGGGACTTCTCATGGGTTTTTGGGTTGGTTTGGTGGCTTCTCTATGCCAGTGTAATGAGTGGGGTAGGACTGAGGGGGGTGCCTTAATTTAAAGCTTTCGGTTTTATTGGTGAATTTTAACTTGCACTGAAACATGAGTTTGGCTCATCATGTTATTGGCATTTTAGCTAGTACTTAATTGCAATTTCCATAATTGAAATTATTAAAATTTTCTAACTTATCTTGGCTAGAATTCTGAAGCAGAATTACAGAAGAATAGTGTAGTAGATAGATTTAAGGACTAGCTTAGGTTCTATGTTTCAAAGTAATCAATAATTAATTCAATGAGTTAATTTCTAAAGTAAAAGATAAACCAGAAATTGTAATGTTTCAACTGTCTATCCTGGAGTAGCTGTTGTGTATTTTTTAGCTTTAACCTGATTGCAAAAGTCTAATTTGAAAGGAAAATGCAGGATTGTACTTCCCTCTGTGCCATTTATACAGGGTGGCAAAGAGTCAGCTCAGACATGCACATGTTTTATATTTTCTAATTAATAAAGGACCTGACCCAGGAAATGATTGAGCATTAAGGCAGTAAAATGTCCAGAGAAGCAAAGCATTGTACTTAGCTATTTTCTCTTGGGAACATGGAATTAGAAGAGATAAGACAAGCTCTTGCTCCTCAAGTTTTTGTGTGCTGCTGGAAGAAGCCAGCAAGTGTCAGGCTCAGTAACAAAAGCCTGTGGCTGTGGAGGAGCTGTAGTCACTTGGAACCTGTAGGGTGCTACCTAAATCTTCATTAGGACTTTTAGAAAATGAAGATCACAAAGAGGCATCTGAATCAATGATTTAGAGCAGTTACTGAGTGATAAACTTGATAAATGTGACACCTTGCTGTATCTGTAAAAATGGCCTGAATCAGAGGGGTGGCCTATCCACAGAACTCATAAAGAATGTTTTTCCCCATTTGCCTTTTGCCCTTAGTAACCTGCTTTCTAATTAACCTTCACGTTGAATATAACATAATAAGTCTTTGTGTAGTTGTAGAGGTGCCTCTGATGATTAGAAAAAGAAATTGATTATTCTCTGTCTTCAATGTTTGAAATGATTCCTTGAAGTCTCCTCGGGGACTTCTCATTAGTGCTCATATTAGTAGCACTAAGTTACAGAAGTAGTTCCAATACATTTTTAGCAGAAATTTAGAAGTTTAATGTTTTTAACATTGTTGTATGCTTAATATCAACATTGAAAAAAAAAGTTCTTGCAGGTGAGATGATTCTGGGGTAAAATTGGATAACCACAAATCTAAGTTGCATTAGTTTAGGTCATATAATAATAAATTGAAGGTCTTTTATGATGTTGCATCATTTTATTGGAAAAGAAGGCTGCTCAAAGGTGTCAAACTTCTTTGTGTAAGGCAGGTTGAGGAAAGCCTAGACCATACACCATGTTTTGGTTCTTGTCTTTATTTTGTGTCTTTATGCTATACAAGATGTGAAAATCTATGATCCTGATGTGTTGGAATCTGTTATGTCACTCATGAGTGAATAGCATATGTTTATGAAAGACTGGCTTACACCTTGTTTTAAAACTGCAGAAGCTTTTTTCTAGGCTGTATTTGCCTTTACTGATCATTTTGAGGAGTGATAATATTTTACAGTTCAAATAGACCCAAGTAATGGGGGATTTATGCAACTAAGATCCAGAGGCTTGTTTGGCTTAAATAGAATATATAACCAAATGATTCCTGGGTCATTTTCATCTTTCTGCTGTATTTTGGGATAGATCTAAGCAGCTGTTGTGTCATAGCACTGTATTAGCAACCCTGAGCAATCTGGGGATAAAGAGAATATTTGTGCTTTGAATTGAACACACAGCTTCAAGGAGTACTAAGATGCAAAAAGTGTTGTCACCCTCTGTGTCTACAATAAACATAGCAAAAACCCTGATCCATATGCATTTATAGAAAATAATTTGTCACCATGGTGCTCCTGAAGGGCTCTTGATAGAAATTGTGAAGAAGTTAATTCATGCATCTTTTACTGAGTTCTGACATACCTAGTTCCAAATTTCAGCATCACAGGCTTTCATTTCATTATTGTTAATTGCTCAGAATTAATGAATATTTAGATTCTCATAAGCAAGAGAGAATATTGATAGTAATTAAGATGCAGTAGGTTATCTCATTTGATTTTATTTCTACATTTACTTGATAACTTGCCTAAAAGTAATTGGCTTGTATATTTTAGCTGTATTTGTGGATTTCAATTTGAGAAGTCAACCACTACACCCAGCTTGGAAACAGATTACATCCAAGCTGCCACTCACTGTTGGTTGGTAAAAATGCAGAAATTTCAAAAGCTGTGTTTGAAACAAGTGGCCAAAAACACTGTTGTATAGAATGAAATAACTTAAAATTTTGAAAAAATTGAGGGCAAAACCAAACTAACAAAAACCCCCAAAGTTACTAAAGCACAAACCAAACCCCCACCCCCCCCCCCCCCCACCTCCAAACCCCCAACAAAACAACAAAACATAAAAAAACACACAGGAAAAAAAACAAAACAGCTTTTGCAAAGTAAAAAACAAAGTTCTGGGAAAACAGTGAAATTAATGTTAGCTCTGTAGTTTTACTTGGTCACAGGGTATGGTAGGATGTCTGGACTTTTATTGTGCTTGCCAATGGAAAACAATGTGATATGTTTGTGCTGACCTCCATTTAAAGCTGTTTAATATGTTATTTGAAAAAAGGAGCTTATATCATTCCACTTTTTCAGGCTAAATCTGCTTGTATGTTTACAGCAAGATGGATAATGTGGAACTTGAGAGAGATGTTGGGATGCAGATAAAGGTTAAAACTTGTGCTTTAGTAGAAGCCACATAAAGCACCCTGAAGACACTGAGAGCCCCATGATTAGACATAGTATAAAGTCAAATAAAATGTGAGCTGTGTCTCACACATGCAACCAATCTCTCTGGCTTTGTGTGGGTTTTTTTGTTTGTGTTTTTTTTTCCCAACGTGGTGCATTTATTTTAAGGATTTCCATGCAGGTGTTCTTTTAATCTTAGGCCTGTATGTGTATTAGGAAGGTGATCAAAAGTGCACTTGGGAGTTTGTGAAGCATTATAGTATTTTGGAAACCTTTATAAGGCTTTCTAATTTAACAAATGTGTTGTTACTAATGGATTTTCACTGTGCCAAATCCAGAATTCTTCTTTTGCACTGGGTGCTTTCTGATCCTGCTGGGAAAATACTTTCAAAATTACCACAAGAAGCAAATGGAATGAGTGTGAACTCTTTCATAATCCATTTACCAAATAAATATGTATATAAAATAACATAATTGATGGATTTTCAAATGAGTAATTTTTTTCTGCTGTATTGTATAATTATTGTAGGGAACTAACAGTTGCAGTTGTTTTTGTAGATATCATAATTGGGCATTGATATGTTAGAGAATAGAAGAAAATGTGGGGTCAGGGTGGGACAACAGCAAAATAATGTCCCATCCTTCATCAGCAAAAAGTAGTCTAACTTCTGTTCAACAAGTCTTAACTCATGGAAAAGTTAATTTTTTTTCCTCAGACAAAAATTTCTGAGCTTCAGAGGAAGATCCAGCACTTGTTCCAGTTTTGAGTGCATGAAGTTTATCTGAGCATCTGGAAACATCTTGTCTATACTAGACACGTATAGACATTTAATATGGCTCATTTCATCCTCAAAGCATCAGATTAGAAATTACTGAAGAGAATCAATTCAGTGCAAAAATGTGAATGTGTATTTTCTAATGTAATGATTTTGTTGATATTGTATAATATTAGAACAGACTAGAAAATATGAGATGAAGTATCAGAAGTTCTGCTTATTGAAGCCAAACTTATGTGTATTTCTAAATGATGAGTAATATGTTTTATGCAATAGAGTGCAGCAGATATCAATTTGATAGGGAGGTAGGATGGTGGCATTACTGCTGTGGACACCCCCACCCTCCTGACTTGAATTTTTCAATAGGAGGAATTTGAATTTGTGAAGGAACTTGAATTTGTCTTAGGAAAATATCACACGTGGTAAATCTGTTCTGCTCAAGCTTATATTTTAAAATGTTTCCTAAGAATCACTGTTGAAGTGTGAAAAATGAGTTGAATTTGAGGCATGCAAAAGTAATAGATTGGAGTTGTATCATAAAATGTAAATAGATGGGGTGTGTCTCCTTTTCATTCCTATGCAGTGATTGTATTATTATGTATTAATACATAATTAATTATACATGTAATTAAAATCATTCAACTACAGAAATTTCCTCAGTCAGTAGAGAGCTGTTCCTACCACATTTATTGTGTGTTTTCAGTAGTTCTCACGTGTATAGCATTTTATGGAAACTTGGAGAGCACCCATCAACAGAAAAGGTTTACATCAAACATTTGTGTTAGAACTAGCTTTTTTTATATTGTTACATGCCAAATGCTTGGCATTTTTAAAAGCAGATACTTGTTAAACTCAAGTGAAATAGTCAGTTAGCTTGCTGACAACTCCCATCAACCATATCCTGAACCACAATTTGGGAGAGATTAAGGATTAAATTTTTTAATTTAGTAAAATATTCAGTATTATTTTTAAAAGTAATCAAACATTACACATTAAACATGAGAGTATGCAAAACTTTATTTTCCATTGCTAAACAGTGTTTCAATATCTTTTCAAGTAAAATCTTATGAAAATCCACTTTTCCCTGCACCTTTTTTCTCTTCCTTGCATGTTTTGGTGTGTCTTGGTCAGATTTTCTTTTCCTTGTTTCATTTGCCACAGGTGTCTTAGCAGTCAGTGTTTCTTCTGACTGCTGATGTTTTTTCTTCAGACTCACCAGACTGATTTCTGGTGTTCTGCACAAGCTCCCATGTGACTCCTTTAATTCTCCCTGCTTTGGGCATCCTTGCTTTAAGTTCCTAAAAAACCCTGAGCACTGACAAGCACTGAGAACAAGAGATCTGTGAGAAATTACCTGCACTTGCCATTTGAGTCAGAAGCTGGTGTGAGTACTTAAGGAGGGAGCTTTGTTGACAAATAAGAAATTTTCCCTCTTGTTTGGAAAACTCAGCAAGTCTGTGCTAATATACAGCACTTTATCTTGAAGGAAAGCCAGCCAAGACCTAAAAGGCCTGGTAAAGTGCTTACTACTGATTTGTTTGGGGAGTAAGTAAATATGCATTATGTCTCTGTGGTGTGTATTCAGCAGGTGCTTTTCCAATAAAAGGAAACATACAAATCACAGTAATGTTCATTAGAATCTTGTGCCAAACAATTGGATCTGCCTGTGGCTTTTTCCTTCCTTAGAGGGTCAATCAGTAATGGTAACATATCACTGTGTTAATTGTAGAAAAGTAAGATGCAGGATAAATGCATCATCTGTCATCTCTACTGTTATGGTTTGGATCTCTTAAGTGATGAAAGACAGCTAACAGCACACAGTTTTGAAGGGTCCAAAACTCCCAAAAACAATTTATATTTCCTATCTGTTTAGCTTTTCCCAAACTGTTGTTGATAATTGTTTTGAAGGATTAATCAATAGTAAGCCACTGTTGACTGCTGCACTAGGTCCCAAAGGGAACCAAGTGGAGCTGAGGTTTCCTTTGGGTGGTTTATTCATTTCCATGCAGGACAGGATGGATTGGATGCACATACTATTGATCTTGTAATTTTTTATTGTTGCTCATTAAATGGTTGACTGGTTTTGTCTTACATCAGGCGTGTCAGTTCAGTAGCTTTTATGGCAAAACAGTGAAAAAGGTGAGACAACACCACAAACTGGGAACATATAGTAAATAATTAGCTGGGATTTCCCACTGTGCCAGAGGTGTGTTCTTTGCCTCTCACTACATTTCTGTTTGCCTCCATCCTATTCAGTGTTTACCATCCTGCTCAGTCACTTCATTTAATTGTGAAGGCTTGGGCTTCATCTGAGGACACTTAGGTTAAGGTGAAATTCCTTCCATGTGGGGATGTAAATCCAGTTGTTAGTGTCTTTTTATAAACTGGCTTAAGACTAGTTTAAACCTAGATTTTAGGTGACTGAAACTTGTCTTTTAAGCAAATTTGAGGTATGTCTGTGAGCAATTTTGTGCAAGTTTCTGCAGGTGTTGTATTGAAGGCTGTGGGCTTATTAGAAAACTATAAATTAATCTCAAAAATTCAGAAAATATTATAAATTTGGCCATAATATACGTGTGCTATATATTAATGAAATGTTCTATTTCCCCTGGTATTTCACTATTCTTTCTAATGCATTCTTTATTTTTAGTTTTATTATAAAATTGTCAAGTCTGGTTTATATTCCACAATACTATTTGCTCTGAATGATTTTGCTGATGGTAAGGCACTGGCATACTAAAAAGCACAAGATGCTCACAGTTAATTTGCATTGTTGACACCAGCTGCTTCTTTCCTCTTAAAATTATTTCTTAAAACATGGTATATTCTTTCATTAAGTCACCTAAATTTGCTAGTGCATCACTTCCCTGGATGACACCTTTTGTTTCCCAAGTTGTCAGACCTATATTATCTTCTCACAATATCTTATCACTTTGCTCCTTTTCATCCATCAAGTTTCATTTTGGAGAGAGTTTCTGTGTGTTTCTTGGAAAAGATGTAATTTTTGAGAAAGAATAAAACAAAGGCAAAAATAAACAATTGAGAGCAAAGTGAGGCTGTATGGAACCAAGATAGATCAGTAATGGAATAAATGTGCAACAATGAGGATTTGTTTGGGTTATTTTTGCATTTATATTGTATTCCTACCTTTTACCTTCATTGCTGCTTTTGCTCTTTCCTTTTTTTTTCTTTCATACTCTTGTCTGTTCTCTTTCCCAGCTCTGTGCCTGATTTCAAGGTTGGTTTAAGCATGAGGGTTGCTTGATATATAATTACCTGAAGACTATAAAAGAAAAATACTAAAAATGTGGGGTTTGAGATATGATTTCTATGTGTATGAAATTAAACACATTGTTAGCAGAGAGGGTTTTTTTTTAGTCAGTATCTCTATGTCAGTATCTATATGGTTAGGAGAAGGAGTTTGTATCTTATATATGTATTTTGTTACAGTGCTCTTGGATTTTGTGTTCCTAAAGTAAATAGGAAGCTATTAGTAATGTATGATCTTAAAAAAAAAATAAATTTTGTTCTTTAGATTTTTTTAACCTATTTTTTTTTACTTCTCTGAACTGACCTTGTTTATGTGGTTCTGAGAGGCTTTGCCTTGCTCAGCACCGTGTAGCAGAACTAAGTTCAGAAACGCCTCACTGCCTTGTTTTGATTTCTTCTGGGGTTTCAGTGCTCACATCCATTGCCTGTGTCAAGGGTTTTCTGTTGGGCTAAGAAAGCTGGAGTGAATTAGAAGAAGAAAAATAATCTACCAGCAGTCTTGCAGTTTTCCCACTGACCTGAATTCATGAGGAAAGGAATTATATTTTTTCCTGGCTAAGCTCTGCAGAGATAACTGAGAATCTGACTTGGTCTTTCACTCCAAGTCTCTTGATGTGAACAGAAAGAGCTCCATTGACTTATGTGGGATTTAGATCAGGTGCTTAAAACCAATACTATGAGAAAAAAGACAATCACCAGACATCTTGTGAACTTGTAGAAATGGCTGCAGGGAGTTTATTTTGCACAGAATTCAGTTACCTGAAGCTGTGGGGCCAGAGTTAAGGTGGTGTTCTGCTCTTTGCTGTGCATCTGAATTATTGCAATGACACTGCTTCAGAGTTGGGTAGAGAAGCAAACCTTATATGATTTCACAAGTATTGATCTTCACAGTACTATTAATGATCTGGGTAAGTACCTGGAATATAAAACAGCCTCTGCTTGCTCTTGGGGATGGAAACTGAAAATACATCCTTCCTAGCTGCTGAGGTGCATTTGCCAATTAAATTCAAGTTTTGAGGTGTTCTCTACTTCATTTTTTTTTAACCTACATATTATCTTTAGTTAGCACTGTTTCTTTGACAATATTGGTATGGCTCCTCTTCTGCTGAAAATGAAAAATATTGAATACTTGTAGGTGCCTACCCCAGAATTGAATACAAAGACTTTGCATCTTTGTGAAAGGAGCAAGTTCCTCAAAATCTAATAAAAAAACCCAAAAAACAAAAACAAAAACCGAAGAAGAGAATAAGAAGAACAGCTTTATAATATACTGTCTGTCATTTTGCTGGAATATTTCCTATTTATATGCAAGATCTTTTTGGATAGGGATTTTTCTTTTTGATATATTGTTATGGCTCCTTTGGGTATAATTGAAGAAATAACTTCTACATATCAGTTATTGAGCTTCTCAGCTGGAAAACGGACCAAAGTTTTGAATTTATTCCTTTGTATAATGCAGTGTGGTTACCTAATACACTTTGTGTTATTGACATGGAAAGGTGATGCTTTTCTGTGTCGAATCCCATCTTGGGACAGGGGCTGTACCCACTTCATTCAGAGGCCAGATACAAGCTGTCCTTTAGGTTTTGAAGGAGAAGGAAGAAGCAAACTGTTGCCAGATATTTAACTCTGATGTTGCATGTTCCAGCCTTGAGAAACTAGAGTTTGTATCATGACTGCAGCAGGTTTCAGCACCTCCATAGGTGCTGTGGTTCAAAAAGTGCTTCTGCACCCACTGCCATCCATTTTTCCTTCTGAGTTGAGAAATTGGTACCTTGAGTGGGATGACCAAGGCCTCTGGCAGTGGAGGGATTAGATGCTCATTTGGTACATTTCTGCCTTGCTATGGAGATGATAGAATGGTGGAAATAGTGAAACTAGCTTTTGAAAGTACCCTATTTGTTCAATAGTAGGTTGAAAGAAGAGAGTTTGTCCCCCAGGAACTGTGGGGTTTTTTTTAGTTAGGATTTTTTTGGTTTGTTTTTTTTTTTTTTTTTTTTTTTTTTTTTTTTGGGAAGCTTGACTTTAAATCCATACACATGGAAAAGAAAAAAATACAAACACTAAAATCTTCCAAAACCAATCAAACAACAACACACACAAAAACCCCCCCAAAAAATAAACAAAAAAAAAAAACAAACCAAAACCCAAAAAGCCACAACAAGAAAAACCCACACACCCAAAACTGCTGTTTATAGAGAGCCCTGCTCATATCTGTGTATTTTGGGCTCTGTACTTGTCTTTAGTACCTTATGGTGAGGTGTTGAAAGCTCTGTGCCCTTTAAAGCAATGAAGCTCCAAATTCTGTGTTAGTTTTTTTTCCCCAGTCAGGTTGTTGCTGATAATGTTCAGGGAGGCACATGAAGCTGAAATATTTCCCATGCAGCTCTAGTCCCAAGCAGTATCTCTGTTGTGGCCATATTTACTCATACCAGGAGCTTTCCAAGTTTCTGTGTTATAAGCAAGTTTCTGTGTTTTGTTTTGGTTTTTTTTCCCCCCACAATGACAAATTAGAGCAGAAGCATATTAAAAAAAAAAAAAAAAAAAAAAGGAAAATTTAATTAAAAAATATATTTATTTTAAAAGTTAGAGTAATGTTTTAAACTCTACAGCAGGAGGCAATGTCAAGTATTGGCCCAAAGCTGGAGAAAGTGAGAAGCTCTGTATATATATATTTTTTTTCTGTCTGACTGGGACAGGGACCCTGGAGCTTTGGTGTCCATTAGCAAGATGCTGTGGGTACCAGGAGAGCAGTCACTGACTGCTTTGTGACTCCACATCCTTGGCTTAAAATTGAGACACAAATTTTCCCTCTTGAGATGAGATTTCCCCAGAAGATTTCCTGTGCAGGAGGGAGCTGTGGCACAGCAGAATGCTGAGTAGGGAAAGAGGCACAGCAGTAATGAAGACTTTAATTTTATATTAGATTCATTTGCTCATCAGCCAAGAAATAGTGAACACACACAATCAAAATCCGTCCTATAAACATGTTTGAATTCATTAATAAGCACTCAATTTTTTAGAAGATAAAATTTTAATTAAAAATATTAATTTGCTTGGCAGCATGCTTGGGTGATTTCTTCTCTGCTTGCCTGATAAAATGGTTGCAGAGAGAAGACTAAGCTTGATATTTTCACAATTTAACTGTTGTTAGTTTTAAAACATATAAATTCCAATTTTTTTAACAAAATATATCATTTTTCTAGGCTAGGATGTTTCAGGACAGAATTTATATGAATGTATTTTTGTAGACTTGAGTAGAAAGAGGAGTGTTTTTCAAATCAAATATGCACGTGGGAGATTAAATGAGGAGCCTGTTTTTATTAGAATGTTTGTTTGCCAAGAAGTTTAATATTTAAAGCTAGGCAAAAATTAAAGAAACAAACCCCAGATGTTTGCAAGCCCTGTCCTCTCTGCTGTATTGTTTATCCTCTGTATTGAGTCCAGGTCATTTTCAAATTGCAAATGGTCTCCATAGGGAATGGTTACATTAGAAGTGGGGCAAATTTCTGATAGTTAGGATTTGTTGATGCTATTTCTAGACATTTCTGGCGTGGCTGAAGGTATCAGTCTGTACCTGTCTTTGTTGTTTGGACAGACTCTCATTAAGCAGAGCACTTATTGCTAAATGTAGCAACTGCTTACATAACTCTAATGTTATTTTTTTTGTGATGAGTGTTGTAGTTTGACAAGTTCCCACCTGCATCCTTTCTCACTTCCATGACACATGGATTGTTCTGGAATGCCTGAATGTTGGTTAGTTTGGGGTTGTGATGTGTGGGTGTTTGGTTTTGGTGTGATTTTGGTTTAATTTTCATGGGGTTTTTTGTTTGCTTTGTTGGTTGTTCTTTTTTTCTGGTTGTTTGTGCTTTTTGTTGTCTTCACTTTTTGACAGTCTATTAGAGAATAGAATACAAAAAACCCTGGAAAGAACAGCAGTTGTCTGCAGCAGGAAGAAAAGCAAATAGGTGCATGACTCTGCTTAGACAAAATAGGAAATTTGGATTTCCCTTTCCCTCCCTCCCTCTAGCCTTCATAGTCCTCTTTTAACTGCACAGCTTTTGTTCAATGCATTGTAGAGCTGCTGCTTAATTGCCAAAACTTGATTCTGCTCTAAGACAAACCTTTGAGCCACTGCTGAGAGAGTTATCAGGACTAGAACCTGAGTGTTTTAGGATCTGCATACCAAAGTATTTCTCAATAATACATTTATGTATAAATCTGTATGCCTGCTCAAGCTTTTCCCTTCAGTCTAGAGAGAACTGTATCTGAGCATCTACAGGCAGAGTGCCTGTGTTGATATATTTCTGTAAGTGACTACAAAAATATATGAAATTTTAGATGTTCTTTTATTTATAAGCATTGTGGCTTGTAAGTGTGAGTTCCATGGCTAGACACACAGCCATTTTATCACATCTATTAGCAACTCAGTAAGAACAATATATCCTTTTTTAATGCCAGCTCTGTTTTCTTCAGGCACATTGGCACTCGGGTGATGAAGAAACCTGTCATGTAAACTGTGCACTCATCTCAGGTTCACTGTGCTATTATTTTGGGTTTATACATTTTTGGATACATGCTGTGTACTTACTTTACAAATGTACTGTCTGCAAATGCATTTTCTCCTACTTGAGCAGGAGCCAAATCTGGGCATCTGTGCCTGTGCTGATTCACGCCCTAGCAGGCAGTTTAAATTTGTTAACCAGCCCATGAGATAGAAGCTGAGATTCTTTTTTTCCTGACCTCTGGGCACTAATCTTTCAGTGGATTGTGGCCTGCTGTTATGTGATTGACTCAGAGTTTTGCATGGCCATAAATCCAATTGTGTTGAATTCCATTGCAAAAAGGTGAAGCAATGTTAGGTTGATTTAATGGTTGATACTCCCAAAGTTGCTTTGTAATCTCTTCCCTTTGGCTGGCTGGATGTGAGTTCTTCATTAGAAGTTAGGCTGTTACATGTAATTTTCTGCCACTTTTTAATGAGAGAAGATGTGCATGTCTTCAGAGGGTAATGAGAAAGCTGGAGTGGATAGAGTCAGGAGCACAGAGAGAGTGCCCCTTGATGAATTCATGGTGTCTCTCTGCATCTACCTGGAGGGAAGATGCTCTTGCCTTTATATATAAATTAATTTTAAAACTTCTAAGTTGCTGGTTTCATCAAAGTACATTTCATAGCCTAGCAAAGAAAAGCTGAGCTGCAAATCCGTGCTTGATCAACAGGCTGGTTTTAGTCAGTGCCTCTCTGGAGATGAGAGTCTAAAGCTGAGTCCTAAAGAGTAAAACTCTGTGCTTGCATTTTTTCCCATTGATGGTGGGAGATCAGAGACCATATTTAGTTACAGTACTGTGTGACACTAAAAGAAAAAAAAACCTGAAACATGTTTATTAATTGCATGTTTGTTTCAAAGTTTTCACTTTTGCTCCATTTAAAAAATAGACATTCTTCCTAGCAAAGCTTAACACTATAAGATGAAATTTTAACCTCATTTTCTGATGTATCATGCCCAGTAGTAAAGGTATTATAGGTCAAAAAATACCAACAGATTCACTCATTTTTTTCTAGCCTTCAAGTGGAGGTTGTCCATGTACATCCTTCCTCTCTCTGACATATCAATTTTCTATTGTTTTGTATATACTGATTACAGGCCTTTTGATGGAATAATTTTTATAGCAATGCTCAAGATGTGTTTTTAAAAACAGGTCTAAGAAAATCTTATAGAATTTGGGCTGAGGTTCTATATTGTTAGACTAGAAAACCATCAGTATTCCTGCTGTAACCTCATTATCTAATGGTGACCCATTACTGCTTTAATAAATTCAGCTTCTGGATGTGGATGTTTAATTAGCATGACTGGTGCCTGATTTTAAAACCCATTTTGGCTGGAAGCATGTGAACCCTTTCTGTGAGAACCTGCCAGTGAAATTCTCTACAACTGTGTGAATCTGGGGTCTCAAATGTGCAAAAATCAAGGATTTATCTGTTTCATGAAGTCGTGGATATACACAGAGGGGGCAGGTGCTACTGCTGTGAGCAGAAGCTTCCCTGTCCTCTTGGTGGCCACAAACTAACAGTAAGGAAATCCCCAAGTATGAACCTAGGAAAGCAAAAAAAGTAGATTTTCAACAGGGTTTTTCAAAGGAGCATGCTTCTTTTGTCTGTGGGACTTTTCTAGACAACACAGCTTTAAACAAACTAAGGTGAATATTATTTCACTGACATCTCAGCCTTGTTCCATGACTGAAAATGTTAACTACTCTTTTGAGTGCACCATTTCCAAACCATAACATGTCCCTCTGCAGCTAAACTATTTTCAAAAGCATTTGTTCCTCTTGCTTTCCATGTGTCGAAGTTCTTGTGCTCCAAACAACTGATATTTTATTTCTCTGTTGGCTGGATTAATTGCTTTCAGAATGGACTATGCTCCTCTGATTGCCACAACATCAGTGAGTTCTTGCCAAATTAATTTTCTGTTTGTAGATGGTCCATTAACTACAATAGAAAGCCTCAGTCCCCCAGGCAGAAATGCAAGCAGCACAACTCCTGTTTTGCTGTGTTGGAACAAGCAAATAGAGAATAAATACATCTGCTATCAGGTTGAATTCAGGCAGTTTTCCAGTTTGTCTCAAAATGATCAACGGTCTGAAAACACTTCACTTGCTTCTGTTGGCCTTTTGAATTCACCTACTTTAAAAAGATAATGGGAAATGCATTTTACATAGCATTGAATGAAGCAACATTACTGCTATCCTTGACCCAAATAAAAAAATCTTGATTCCTAGGAATGAAAGAAGGCCAGGAGAAGGGATATAATTACTTATTAAAGCACCTTCTGTGAAAAAACTGGTGCTCCTTGGAGCTGAGCTCTCATTATCATCCAGCAGAGACAGTGGTGTTTGTTGAAATCATGTAAAGTGTTTTCAAAGCTTAAATAATTTTTACTTTCAGTGGCAGGTAATTTACATGACTTCCTCATCTTCTGCCTGCTTATGGGCTAACACAATAGCTGGTGGTCTGTGCTAATCTATTCAAATATTAGAATAAATTCATGAGTGCAAAAAGTAATATAACCTCTTCATATTTCTGAACCTGTTCTACCATCTACTTTATTTTCTTTTACAATCTTTAATCTCTGCCAAGGTTAGACATGGCAGCAGCTAATGCTAGAGCAGCTCAGCAGCTGGTGCACATTTTAAGCCTTGCAAGATATCTTTCTTAGAGAGGCTGCTGCTGCTTTTTTACATGTATTAGGGCAATTTATTTGATTTGATTATGTGAAGAAAGCCCCAAACAGCATGGAACAGCATTTTCTCACAGCCCAGGAAATGCTGACAGTTTCCTGGAAATGTTTTTGTGTTGTGAGGTAGCTCTAGCTGGAGAGGTTAAAACAGAGGAAACCTGTGGCTGGCAACACCTTCATGAAAACTTGGAATATAGTGTTTTCCCCCAAGATTAAAAACTTGTTCACCTTTTAACCAAAATTCCCTCTAATACAGTGCAACAAGACCACAGCAGCTGTGTGGGACAAGCAGGAGAAGAGAGGGCAGAATAGAGCCTGAGCTGCTGCACGGATTTGCCAGGGAGTTGCCTCACTGCTTAGAAGCAGAGATGTGCTGGGCTTCATTTTCCTGACCATGCATGCACAAAATCCTGGGAAAGAGACTAAAATGAAAAAATTTCCAGTTTCCACACCTGCAAAATGTAAAATAAATGGAACAGCAGTGAGAATCCGCTGGCATTCCTCAGCCCTGTGGTTTCCTCCAGGCACATGAAGGGGTGAGATGAGTGGGTGGAACACACAGCCCAGCTGGTGTCACAGGCAGGGCAGTGAGTGCACAGCATCTGCTGGCAGGGCAGCAGCTGAATGGGATGTTCACTCCCCTTGGAGCACATGCCAGGCCTCTCCATTTTCAAGTTGGCTTCCAACATGCCATTCCTGCCTGGCTAGAGCCATTTCCTTGGTCATCCATATGGGCTATTTCTCCTATTAGAGCCTAGCTGAAAAGATCACTTGGAAGCAAAGTCACAGTATTATCAATTACTGCTCTTATATTTACATGCTAAATGAATTAAAATTACTTTTGATTGTGGAGAGGAGAAACTGAAAATAATTGAAATCTCAATTAGGTAGGGAGGCAAACCCTTTCAAATACTGTGAGTGGTTTTTGAGTGTTTTTGATGCTGGCTCCAGGCATGTTCAAAATGGGGGATAAATGGAACAGTCAGGGTGAATTATCAAACTGTAACTTGCTGTTTACTTGGCCTGAAGAGCCTGAGCTGGGCAGGACTGGGCTTGTGTGCTGGTAAAATGATTCCCTAGTGCTTCAGACAGAGTCCATAGGGCTGATACAGCCAATGTATGTGTGTAGCACATCTGGCCAGCTGTTCCAGGTGTGCAGATTGCACCTCCTATTGCAGCTGGGGTTCTGGATGTGTGGAAACTCTTTACAAGCTTCTAGAGCACTCATTTAATGAGGACAAAGTTGTCAAGTGGAAAAAGGCCAATATAAAGTTGATTCTTGGTATAATTCTTTTGTACCTGCTGTTTATGTTCATAGTATGGATTTTGGTTGGTTTTGGAGTTAGTGAAAAGGACATATTTCTACTGTCCTGGCTTTGTTTATGGTTGAGATTCTGATATGATAACTTTTTTTTTCCTTTTTTTTTTTTTTTAAATGCTTCTGGGATTGGAGCACCCTCTGGTAAGGCTTCAAATCTGGGACTGTAAGTGAGAGTGCCTAGCAAATCCACTGGGAACAATGTTCTCTTAGCAGGATGAATACTAATGCTAGCAATTTGCAAGCAGAACAAGATGGTCTCTTGTTATTTTTCTTCTTTAAACATCTACAATTGCAGGAAAATCTTGCTGAAAAAATGCAGACTTAGTGATATAATTTGGTATAAGATTTTAATTCCTTAGCTTTATGTAAATGTAAGTCTAATTCAACTTATGTTGAATAGTCCCATGAGGAAATAGTGGTCATTATTATTTTTGTATGTGATAGAGGCTCAAGATGGTGAAAGCTCTGATTTAACAGGGTCATTGACAATTCATTGAAATTCAGTTTTTTAGTTGCCTGCCTGTGGCCTCGAGGACACCACTGATTCATTGTTCTGGAGGAAGGTGCAGTACAGAAGACTTGATTAATACAAAATAGTGAAGTGGATGAATAACATGGTAGTTCTAAAACAGTGCCAGAAAGGAATATAAGAGATAGTTGAGAATGTTACTGCTGAATTACCTCAGTGAGCTCGTTTACAGCCAGTTTTATCTGGTTTTCATTACTGACCTTAATCCATAAAACTAGTTTATGCTAATCAAAATGTCAATTTAAAGTCCAGAGGGAATAACCACTATAGAATAGGATTTGAATATTGTGTAGGGAAATGGAATGATCTGGACGGGAGGAACATGAAGAAGAGAAATTCAGATGTATGGACTGAGAGATTAAAAACCCAGTTAGAGTTAACATGGGGCATCTCTAAGTTTCTCAACTGGAGCTGGCTGAGGAGGGCAGAGTAAAGATAATTTGTGTAGGAACTTTGCCAAATCATAGCTGGGATGGGGTATAAGAGTCCCTGTGTTTTCCAAGAAGGGAAGCAGACAGGAATGAGTACAGAGAAAACGTGTGACTATAGTGGTCATTAAGAATTAATTTTTAAAACACAGAAATGCTCTCTTTAACTTTGTCTATCAGTAAGTAACAAAGTTAATGCATCCAATACATTTATACAGTGCTAAAGTTTGTCTTCATTATTCATTAAAAGATTTTATGTTTTCTGAATACGTTTTACCTGCAGGTGCAATGTTACTATAATAAATTACCATTTGAATGAATATTTATAATACAACTGTGCCCTCAGTGCTGCAACATATTATATTAGTCATGCTGATTCTCAGAGCTTCTATGTGTATTTTACTAATATACAGTGGTGTTATACTTTGTCTTACATTAACGGTTCAAGATAAATGAAGCTGTTTATTCTTTGATGGGAAAACAGTCCTCCTCTCTTGTGATTCAGAGGTATTAAGGGTGCAGTCTTCTAGAGTAATAAATGGAAATAATCCTTTTTTCTGCTATTAAGGATTCATAGTATTTCAGTAGTTCACTCTATATTGCATGTGCTGCTTGCACCAAATAATAAAAAAATAATAATATTTCCAAGGAAAGAACTAAAAGCCTAATCAATGTTCTGTTTACCTGTGTAATCTATAAGATTCAGTGAATTTGAGACACTTCGCTGTCATAAGTAGAACCACAGAGAAACCATTTCAGATGGTGGAAGGATAATTTCCCAGCTGCCTTTTGTATTCCTTTAAAAAAAAGTATCACAATCACCATGTGGTCTGGGTAATGTGATGCCTCTAAAAATAAAAGCTCAGCTCACATTTAAGACTTTCTTGTCAAATTTGAAACTAAGGATGAAAACAAAATAAGTATACTGCATGTAGCTACCTGCCTGCATGCAAAGGTAAATTATTAGAAAAGATAAAATAAAGCTGTTAAATTTTATAAAAGCAGAAGACTTGAGATTAGGGCAGAAATGGCAATTATGAGTCAAGGAAGATGTAATGTTTAGCAATATTTTGAAGGATCATCTTTATATTTGGATTCTCAGCATTAAAGGTACCACATACTTTTGGATCAAAACCATATTTGTATCAGCAGGCTGATTCTAATACCTTCTCTTTTTTTGTTCTGTCCTTGTAAACAAAGAGTAAGTGGATGAGAAACACAAAGGTATCAGTGTGGATGCCCAACTGTCTGTCTGCATTTTACCTCATTACCTGGTGATCCAGTGTAGCTGCACTGAATGATGGCTCTAAATGTTCACAATTAGCATCACAGGTGGAAGGAAATCTGCCATAAATAATCTCCTAACAATATCAGAGACTGTAATTTTCCAGCTATAAACAGAATTGCTCCCATTTGGTGTGTGCTGTGGTGAAGAGGAGCAGGAGACAAGCATTTAGTAGCTCAGATGTTCCCTCCCACTCACAGAGCACAGTGGGAATGATGGATCACCTCCGATGCCATTAGCTCTGCCTGAAGTGGCAAGCTAATGCAAGGTAAATTAAAGGGCCTGGGTTTGATCCAGAAATGGACCAAAAGGCATAAGGTAGCACTTAGGAATCTCTGCTGAAGGCTGCACTCCACAGAATGTGGGGATGGAGTGCCACATCCCCAAACATACCTATCAAAGCTTCTGGTCTCCTTTCTTTGTAACCCAGAAATATCCCTGTGTAATTAACAAAGCACTCAGAGGGAGGTGGAGTTTCCCAGAGAAGTGAAATCTTAATTTCTTCTTTTCTTCTTCCTTGCTTCCCAGTGCTTCTGGCATTTCAAAGCCATGTGGTCAGTAATCAGTGTGTATAATATCTAAATGGGATCTTTAAGGCCATCAGCTATTAAGTCTGTAATGCTTTCTTATTTTCTCAGCCTTTTGTATGAACTTGGCACCACAGACCCCAGGTTCTTCAAAGGCATCCTGTAAAATGCCTGCCTGCAATTAATCCACTGAAGCTGGAGGCACTGATTATTGAGTAAGGGTAAATTCTTTTCCAGTGCTCAGAAGCCTTTAAGATTAAACATGTGACATATAATAAAAGTATGGACCTTCAGATTAATTTCTGATAGAAGCTCAAGTATCCAGTTCAGAAGCCTGCTCTGGTCTAGGTGCTTTTAAAAGACAAACTCGATTCCTCATGAGATACATATTTACATTATGTCACTTTTTGTGTCCTTGTTCACCTTTTAAAATGCCTGTTCTCATGTTCCTTGTTTTGTGTCTTAGCTGCTTTGATTCCATGTGTTATATTTCCATTACATTTAAGCTGGAATATTTATGCTGTACAACTTTCCCATGCCATTTTTGACCAAATTATTGTTACATTCATTCCTTCTTTCATTATTATTTTTTGGCTAGTATTTTTCCTCTGCTTTTTTCCTTGTTCTTTGACACTGATGTTTTTATCTTGCCCTCTCCTTCTCCTTTCCACCACATTGATTTTTTTCTTCTTCTATTGCCCTTTGTGCAATGTATCAGATACACACATATGCATGTGCTGCTGTTGTTTATTTCATTTTATCTCCTAGATCATCAGGGAGTAATTAACAGGATGCCAAAGAGCCTGGCAATTCAAAGAACAAAAGCATGAACAGACTATTAAGCAAAAATTCTTGCAATAATTTGCAACATAAATAAGATGTCTTAGTTTGAGTCTAAAATTTCAAAAAATATTTGTTGAAGAGTGTTTGTGGTAACAAAATGTTTCTTAAATGAAACTTCTCCCCCAAAACTTCTGCTTTAGATATCTCCCAAGGAAAACCAGCAATTCCTTTGATTAAGCACTGCCATCTAATTAATTTTGCTATCCTGTGCTCAGTTTTGTCCTCTTCAGAGTGGCACTTCATCCTTCATAATGCTGCTCTAAGCATTTCTGAAAGATGGAGCAGAGTTATAAATAACAATCCATAAACCTTTCACCAGGGAGTCTAAGCATACATCATAAACAGCGTGGTAATTCAGCTTTCAGCAAAGATACTAAATTGTGTAATCACTATTAAAGACTGTGCACTCAATAAGTAAATGGCTGCAAGTTTATGGGAGGAAATATCTCATGAAGATGTGGGTAGAGCTCTCCTCTCAGTAGGGAACTCAAGCATATGCACAAAGCACATGTTTTTATTCTTTATCTCTATATCTTTCATAAGTAAATGCCAAATCACAGAGGTACTGCTTACTTTTAAAATTAGAACTGAAATAGGCTACAGTGTGTACTTTTATGCTATTATAACAAGCAGATTCAAAATCAGTTGTAAAGTTAATTTTAATGCTGTAGTATTCAAACACAGCTGGTGTTCCTGTTCACTCAGAGTGAATGGATTTCACTCTTCTTCAGTAATAAGCTTTTTAATGTGCTGGGATTTTAGAGTTGGGAAGCATATAAGAAAGAAAATCAATTGATATTAGCATTCCAGGCTTTTCTGAAATCTCTTTTGGCACACTAAACTTCGAGTGATCCTGTGGAATGGAATTTCCCAGTCTTTCCATGCTTCCTCTTTGAGAGGAAGGGAAAAGTTAGGACCTGAGGAAAAGAAAAAGAGAATTATTGAGCAATTTAATCAGCAAAATTAATTAATCAATAAGAATTAGTGATCAAATGTGACTATGATATTTCTCAAATAGTAGGAGGAAGGTAACAAAGATTAAACATGTGATCCAAAATTTTGCATCAGTATATTTAGACTGTACCTTCTGTCATGGTGCTTTTTGTTCATCAGTCATTCTGTCATTCATCAGTCATTTCATCTGTTTTGTTGGGGTTTTCATTGTTTTGATTTTGTTGGTTATTATTATGATGCATTTAAAATTATGACTTCTTGCAAAAGGGAACATACAAGTTAAAAACTGTGATTTTTAATAGCTGGATATGAGAGAGAACAGGTCTCAGAGGCCAGGATTCTTTGGGCCTTTTTCACAACTTACCTGCTTGTAGGAGGGTGGGAGCAGTGGTTTGCATGATAAAACTTTTTTCTCCTTCCTCACCACTTCGGTGATGCTCACTTATCACTGGAATCAGCCTCCCTCTTCCAGCCCTGTGCTCTCCCTTGCTGACACTACCAGCTGTCTGTAATTCCCATGCCAATAACATATACTGGGGGTTTTTGTGGTTAAATGTGCCCTAGAATTAAAGTGATAAAGTCCAACTCACTGTCTTGGTAGTGATGGGCAGGTGCATTCTTGAACATGCTAGATCACTTCAGCAAACATCATCACAGCACATTTCTGGACATTGTTAAATTTTAGTGCCAAACTCAAACTAAGAGATAAGTGAAATGAGCAGGAGTGGTTTGGGTTGCCAAGGACTGAGATACCTTGAAAAAGTTGGGATGGAATCAAAAATGCTAACTGAAAATGGCATGAGAATAGAATAAGTATCAAAACTAGAACTGGAGATGTGGCTGTAGTTAAGCATAAAGCAATCTTCTCTTGAAGATTGTGCTTTTGTTTATTACAAAATGTCGATAAAGACTTGGTTGCTTTTCTAATACAATAATGTAAAATTATTTCAGTGTGTTCAATGTACTTAAAATGCCTCAGACAATTCACTGTCTTTAAGAGTATAATAGAATAATTTGCTGAAACAGTATTAATTTTTGCTCAGTTAATGTCATGATTTACATGACCATTTTGCCACCTTGCTCAGTGTTTCACCAGACAGGTCTGTTTGTCAAGTGTTGCTGCCAAAAAAATTCTGTGCTTTAGCTCATACACCATTCTCAGACTTGCTGTGGGTAACTTGGTGTGAAGTGCCAGCTTCTCTCCACGTGCTGTCATTTCTCAGCTCTGGTGGCTGTGTGTCTGTATGCTCCCAGGAACAGAACAGGTACAGTGCTGTCAGCCCTGGTGATTCAGGAGCTGACCTGTGCTTGCTGCAGCACTTCTGGCCCGTTCATCTGTTGTGCATCTCCATTTTTGTGATAACATTGGCCTTGCTTGACAGAAAGGAGAGGGAATGCTGATTCTTGCTGTTTCTCCAGGTTGTCTGTTCACATTGTAGTGCAGTGCTTTGAGTGACTGATCCATGCATGAAAGTGCTGATGTGCTCCAGCCAGTTCACTTCATGTTTCCTCATGGGTTTGACTGGCAATAAAGGGGAGTCCTGCCTGCTCTGGGGCTAATAGAAGGAGGAAGCAACTCTATATGCAGATAAATAAATTTGAATGTCCCTTTTCCTATGCTCTGTTACATTTTTCTCTTGCCTTCCCACCTTTGGAATGTCACTCTGTTTTATTTTGTTTGCTTTTTCTATGCACAGAGTCCCTGAAAGGCATTAGGTTTGTGTGTGTGAGATAGGGCATATGCATGGATGTTTTCTTTAATAATGGCTTTAGGAGGTTGCATGGGCTGTGTTTATCTTCCCCACCACCTGTTTACTGGCAGAGCTGTGTGACTGTGGGTGCCCCAGCTCTCTGGGGGTATGGGGCACACAAGCTGTGCACTGTTTCCACAGGGCATCCTGGGCCCATGGAGCCATGCTAAAGGGAGCACAACCCTTGCCATGAACAGCCCAAAATTTTGTAAAACAAGTCTGTGTCCCCTGCTGGCATTCAGGAGCCAAGTAACCAGCAGGAGTGAAGGTGGACCCCTGTGGGAATAAGGAAATCTATTCATTGAGGGCAGAATTGTGCTCCTGTATATTTTGGGAAATGCAATCCATAAGCCTAATATTGCAGTATTTTATCATAAACAGTCTTGGGTAAACTAATTAATCTCTGCAAGAATGACTGGGGGGGCTCCTGGGATATATATATTCTTTCCACATGCTGTTGCCTGGAGATAATGTTCAGGGTCTGCCTTGCTGAACAGATACAGATGGGTATTTTGGGGCAACAGGGTATGTCTGGCTTTGATTTTTTGAGAATTATTTATTGTTGTAAGTAGAATACTGGTGCAAGAGATATAGATCTGGCTTTTCTAGCTTTGCTTTGTTTTCAAAAAAATAAAACAAGTACCTTGAGGGAAATGTAGTAAATATATCTTTTTCCAAAGTTTTCATTGAGAGATAATTCTACATTTTCTGAAGCTTCATTCAATATATTGTTGTATCTTTATCAAGATGCAATTAAATTGACACTTAGCCATCTATGGATTAGTGAACTAAATGAGTAAAAACTGTATGGACTGTATTGATTATTTACCTTTGCTATTTCTTTCTGTGGTATTTATTGAAATCTACAACATAATAGCATGTGATGAAATGAGCAGTATTGCTGTAAAGCTTTTAATCTCTCTTCTGACCATGGAGAGTCTGAACCTTTTCATTACTGTGTGATGGGATGTGTTCACACCAAAGGTTGCAAATAATCATGACAGCTATAATTATCCTTTTTTTTTTTTTTTTTTTTTTTTTCTGGATTTTTGTGGTTTGGGGGTTTTTGCATCAATTTAAGGGGGAATTATTTTCACTGTGTTGGATATATAGTTTTGCTGCTGAATATTGGTGAAAAAAAATGAAAATTTAATCAAGAACTTACTGTTGTTTGTCATGGGTTGTTTTTTTTTTTTATGTTTTGGTAACAGTAAGTCTCAGGTTCAAAACTTCAGGAAAAGGCAGTGAGGGTGCTTGATCCAAAAGCTGTAGAAACAACAAACATTGAATCAAACACAGCATGACAATCTTAGCATGTTCCTGTCATCTAAGGTAATAATCCTTGCTTGTCTGGATCATGTTTAACAAGTGTTTGTCTGGGAAGGATAAAGCCTGGAGCAGGTTGGGATGGGGGGGAAGCTCCCAGAGACTGAACATCAGGACATTCATGCTGGAGACATAGGGGAAGTTTATAGCTGAAAAAAACCCAGAAATTAATTATAGTCAGTATGAGAGTTACTTCTTGCATTTTGTACTTGAAAGAATGGTTCTGTACCCAACAATCTGTTGTTTTTAACTGCTCTGTTGAGCCTAATAGATTTTAATGCTCCTTTTAAACCTCATGTTCTTAAACCTCCCAAGTTAAGCAAGTGTAATGCTTTTCTATTAAAGGCAGTTTTACATAAAATATTTTGTACTGCTGTAATGCAGAATTTAGGAATGCCTTGCAACCAAAAGGATTTAAAGATATGTTAGAAAGTATTTTGCAATGCAATAAATGTCTGTGATTTCTTGCTTTTACAGTTTTTTGCACAGCTGGAAGATGAGGAAGAAGTAGAAATTACAGGTCATGATTTTTCCATCACATGAAGCTAGTGACCATGACTTGGGGAACAAAAAAAAGGCATAATAATAATAATTAGCTTGTCACCTAATATGCTATCTTTGAATTGTTCAAGATGGTAAGATGATTCATATACTCATTAAAATACATTCTAAAAGAAGGTGAAAGGGCAAATGATTTCTGTAAATGGGAATTAATGCACAGAAAAAAGACTGATGTAGAGAAGAATTGAACTATCTCTTATTCCTTGGCAATTTATTCTATAACTTGTAAAAGTACCTTTAAATCACTGAGCTTTTAAAATAGTAGTAAAATATGATATTTCAATCTATTTTTACATATTTTATTATGCATTGATATATTACCATTTGTCTTTGGGTATGAAAACCTTGAGTAACTTTCAGATATCATTAGGTAGGGGCTGGTAAAGAGCCAGGAGTAGCTTTAAATGCCTTTTCTCTAAAGGTTGATATTTATATTGGTGAGAACAGAACCTGCAATTCCACAGGCTTTGCTAGCTGTGGTGTTGGAAGACATGTGCCAGTCTAGTGCTGTCCTGCCTAGCAGGATTTTCTCTGCTGTGAATCTGCATAATTAGAGACATGAGATCTGCTCAGTGAGGTTAAATGCAATGAGTCATTAGTCTTCTTAGCACCTATCATTGTTATTGTTAAAGGGTATTTTTAGTGTTTTGTGGAATGAATAGATGTGGCCTTAGTTCCTGGAAAAGTTATTAAGATTAAAAAAAACAAAATCACCCAAGATCAGTGACTGCACTATTATTCTTTCTCCAGGTACTCCACTTAATTAACTTGAGTTTCTAACACATGTAGTTTGGCTCTGAGTCTCTGAAATTAGGTCTTTGCATTATTTTGGTATTGCAAATCTGGCATGATCCATACACGCTTCTTCACACATCTCCAGATGTTGCTTTTCAATGCTTTGGAGAAACCATTGAACAATCTTGCACTCTCCAAGAGGAGGGCCAAGAGGAACAGAGCCTGAAGAGGGGAAAAAGAGAAGGAGGTCTTTAATGGGAAATGTTGAAGCCTAAAGCTGCTCAAACCATCACCCAGTCAATATACAGAAAGGTGTTTTGTGAGCTGGGAGAGGGGTGTGTCTTTTGCACTTAGAGAAGCCATGTAGTAAAATGTATTTTCAACTTAAGGCAGGAGGAATGGAAGGAAAACACTAGTGTACCACTTCATTCTAGAAAACAAGGCTTGTGGGAAGAGTTCAAAGAAGGGCACTGAAAGAGAAACAGTATGCATGCTCTCAAAAAAATCAAAATACCCAGAGAGGGTAGAAATAGCTATTTTTACTTCCTGTGGGAGAATGGCTTTATTGGAGAATATCAGTATTGTTAGAGAAGATCATGTGGAGAATATTGATTAGGTGATTCAGGAGTGAGTAGCCAAATTAACTATTGTCCCAGACCTTGAGGACAGAAACTGTTTTTCTTCAGTATATAGCACAAGGTGATTTATAAAAGGTAATGGACGGATTTTAGTTTCTGTGTTGCTGGAAAATAATAGAAAGAGGTACAGTTATTTTTACTGATGAAGCTTCCAAGACACAAGCAAAAATAACACCATAAATAAGATCTGCTAAATGTTGAAACTGCAGCAATTTCTGGAATTGCAGTATGGAAAATCCACATCAGATCAGTTGAAATGGACACGTGACTTTGCACCCAAAACCAAATCAACCCAAAAAGTCTGTGTGCTGTACCCACAGAATCACAATCTGCTGGGGTACATTGAGAGAAATAGAAAGATATATATTATATCCTGTAGCTCTCACTTCAGAAAAAATCATCCCTTTCTGTATCCAGTAAAGAAGAAACGTGGCAATTGTGCAATCTCTTGAGAAACTGCTGTCTTGTTTGTAAGGGAAGCCTTCCATTATAGATACACTTCTGAAATATGAAGGTACTGTGAAGGAAAATAATGCAAAATGTATGAGGTTAAATTTGTTCTTGTCAAACATATGGCATGTAAGTAGAAACATGACAAGCAAAAGTGCTGGTGCTTCTGACTGTCCAGGAACATCCCCTTAGGGCAAAGCACAGCACTGTGTCATATCTGGAGGGAATCCCTCTCAGGTTCCTGTGGGGAGCAGGGATGTATGCCAGATGGTAGAAACTCACAATTTGTTTGCCTTCAGCCCTCTGTGTGCTGTGTTAATGCCATGTGCCAGGAGGAGGACAAAGGGGACAAGTGCTCTCATCTGCCACTGGCTGTGCCACCTCTGGGCTGGGAGAGGGGCAAGGGGCTGCCTTGCAGAGAATGGGAAGAGGATCAAGGCAGGACACTTCAGAGAGGGACAGGGGATGATGTTATGCTAGCCAGCCTCAGAAGTGATGACATTACTTCTTGTATATCCACAGAAATAATTCCTTAGTCGCTAAGCTCAGGCAGTCTGAAAGTTCCTGAAGTACAAAGGAAAATCTGAGAAAAAGTCCTACCCTTTATAGACACAGTGGGCATAAGATCTTTGTTTTTGAACAGTATTCTGTTTCCCCCTGAGAGAAATAAGTTTTCTCTATGTGCAGTTACATGCTGTAGTTGGCTATTTTTTGTGTTCAGTAAAAACCTTACTGTAGCAACTGCAAGCAAGGGTTGCCTCAAAGAAGCAGCTGGCAAGGAGTCACATCTTTCCACAGAAAATGCATGGCTAAGGGTCAGCTACAGCCTTTCCCTCTGCTGCTGCACTTGGAGTTTGCAAATACTGGCTTGGAGACCAGCAGGGTTTATTACTTTGGTTATTGATGCAAAGTTCAAGTTTCCCTGTATGTCTTAGGTTTGGGAAGCCAAAACTTTACAAAGTGATGGCTTGAGGGTTATGTGCATGCAGTATCAGAAGATGGAATAGTTTAATATACATAAAATTTCCATTTAGGGTCTCAGCAAAAAGTCAAAACCTATAACCTTTCTAATATTTGATGTCTTATTTACTATGTGAACCAAGATCATCAGAACCCTCAAAGTTGTCCAAGATGTTCTTCTCCTTGGACAAATGATCCTGTTGCTCCTGTCATTAGCAGGCAGATGGCAGGTGATCAAGATTTCATTATCAAAACACCAATTTTCTTTTTAGGTGAATAGATGACCATCTGTTCCTAACATTGTACCTAAGGGAGCCTACAACTCTGGCTTGGTTGATTACAAAATTTAATAAGAAACTTCTCTTAATTAATATACATATTACATTCAATATATGTGAGTAAAATTTTGCTAGCATTTTCATAGAGTTGAGGAAAAACTAAATATCAAGTGAATCTTATCTTAAAGGTGGTAATTTTTGGATGTCTGAAGAAAACGTTGTTTCTGAGTTTTTCCTGTTAGGCTTAGAGGATTCTTCTTTTCTACAACAGAGGGAGGATACAAAATCTGAAAAAGCTGATGAATTTTTCATTTGTGGGAGTATTGAGTATTTCAGACCTCAATTTTGAAACCTTTCCTTACTTTGGAAAAAACTTTAATTTCCTTGTCTCAAAGTTCTGACAGTGACATTAGTGCATCTAATTTAAATCCTCAAAATACAAATTTCTGCAGCTTACAGGTGTGTAGCAGAGTTTGGTCTTTGCAAGTTTGGGAAAAGGAAATGCACTTCTTATTTATTTTTAAAGAACTGAAGAATATGTAATTAAATACACCTGTGTTAATTATGCCTTTTTTACAAACTGTCAATAAATCTAACTAGGGAGGAAAGAAAGTCTGTGGTATTGCTCCCCATGAGTTTTGTGACCTTCAGCAGCTGTGCAGAGGAAATGAGCATTCCCACTGCTGACCAGACAAGCAAGTCTCAGCCATTATAAATTCTGTTAAGCAGCAACCACTCAGATAATCAATATGCATATGCAAATGGGTCATAATTTTGGCATCTCTGGAATGGTAGGAGTGTCACTGGGAGCATGGCAGGGAGTTGGAGTTAAGGAATTAAGACAGAAAACTTCTGTAGAAACTCCATTAACTCCCATTCTCTCATACTAATGAAGTGAAGTTACAAGGAAATAATTGCTGGATAGAATAAAATTAAAAGAAATTTCAATAGCATTTATATTTTAAAATTGAAAATATTATCAGGTTGATTAAAGGTTGTTTGGTTTCCTTTATCTAATCCTTTCAATTTCTATAAAATCTTCTCAATGTCAGGGTTTTGTGCTTCTCAATGTTTTTATTACTTCCAGTTAACATTTTTACCTCTTTTAGTATATCACAGAAACACAGAATATGTCAACTAGCTTTCAAAAACCTCCAAATACTAATCCAAATAACCAAATCCCCCAGATATTTCTGAAATAGTGACCAAATATCTATGCACAAAAGCTTTGCAATTTGTGCTACCCATCTATGAGCTGGACTGGTGAAAAGGTAGTAAAAATAACTTGCGTAACTTAGCACAAAATTCATCTGCAGCTGGCTCTACAAATCACTGTAAGATGAAAACCTTAAGTCAAGAATTACTTAGAAACCTGAAATAAAATTATGTATCTGTGTTCAGCCACTTAACTGACTTTATAATGACTTCCATATGTGCAGGTCGTTAGGACTTGACAGCAAGTAATAGTTATATGATTGTCTTGGTGATGGAACCAGGGTTTGTATACCAAAATTCACTAAAGCTATGGTATTTTAAGAACTTGAGGATGTGAAAAAGCTATTTCCTATAGAACATTTGGAATTCCCATGTCTGCCTTCTAAAAAATTGCTTTATGGGTCAAATACATATTAGTGGCAAAGTAACAAGTTCTTAATTTTGATCAGTGTTCCCTTGATGTGAATCTTAAATCACTGGATCAGAACAAAATGAGAAAGTCATGTAAGTCAGCTTTGCTAAGTCAACTTGCTTAGTCAGTCTGTGTGATGTTGATAAAGTGGATGTGACTGTTAATTTTCATTTGTGATTTTCTCCTTTTCAGTGTTCTCACAGAACTTTGTTGGTGATTGTTGCCTCAGGCAGTGCCTGGGAAAATGGTACTTCAGTGGGATGCAGAAAACATATGCCAGACTGGTTTTGCCTTTCTTCTGCAGAGTTATTCTCTTGGCATGTGACACACTTAGAACAACTGGGTTCATTTAATGTTGTATACAGCAATTAGACTCTAAACCCAGTGTGCTTTCAGTAAGGAAAGAATAATATTTGTTAATCTTATGCTAAGGTTGGGTGTAGCTTGCAAACAGAGAACCATGAATGGTTCTAATCTACCTTGTTGGTAGCTATATTGCAGTGTTTAGCAGTGAATCCTTGCTCACCAGAATTTGCCTGCTCTGCCATCCCTCCAGTCTTGCCATCAACAGAAGCTGTGTCTGTGTTGATTTCACACAAGGCTGATTTCAGGTAACTCGTGCCTGATACAGATTGGTTCCAAGCACTGTCTGCAGCCATGTGTCATGTCATTCCTTAGTGCATCCCCAGCTGCTGAAGGTGCTTCTGGTTCTCCCCACAAGGGCTCCTTGTGCTCTCTGCTTCCATATTCTGTGTGCTGTAAAAGGAACAGAACTCGCTGAGCTCAGCAGAGAGGGAGAAACAAGAAACAATCTTCTTTTCAAATGATTCATTAGTAATTGTTTCCCTGTGCAAGCATCTCGGAGTGTCTTGGCAGTAGAACTGAAAAGCAGCTTACCAGCAAAAGAGAGATTGTCATCAGCTTTGCCAGGTGGAGTGAGCTCAAAATGACAGTTCTCAGCTGCCAGCACAAGACATTGTTATTCAGTAGGAAATGAGTTTTAAAATGCAGATGAAATTCTGCCTTTGCCACCTTCAAAATAAATCATATACAATATTAACTCACAAGAGACAGAAATAATTCATTTGAAATCTATTTTGCATTTCTGTATGGAACTTCATACATTTTCTTATCAAAGGTTGCATTGCTGTCTAATAAGTCAGCTAATTTTGAAAGAAAGGCTGAGCTTCAGGAGAATTACAATGATCAAGAGCGTTAGTGTGCTTTAAGGCTTTAGTCAGCAATAAGATTGTAACAGGAGGCTTGGGTAATACTCTAAAATTCAGGAAGTTCACAATTTCAGTGACACATTAGACAGTGCTAGCACATTATGTGAAGTACATGATGTGTGTTAGGAACACTGTCCTCATACTTGAGGCCATGGCAATCTGAGGGCACTTCAGTTTAGATTTCTGACAATGAAAATCTTATTATATTCCATCTGATAAGCATAGTCATTTTTTGATAGCAATCATAGTTGGCTTAGTTATACTATATTAAATCTAAATTTTGTTCTGATCAGTTTTACCCATGTTGTGCTAAAGTTCTAAATATTTTTCTTAGGTCTTATTTTTATATAAGGTTCAAATTTTCTGTTTTTTCTAAATATGTGAAATAGAAGCATGAAGCAATTGTATTAAGGCAACCTGGCTTAGAGATTGTAATATTTGCTCAAAAGACTGATGAACTAGAAAAGCCAAATGTTCCCTGTGAGTGGAATCATCACTAGGTGTCACTGGGAATTTGACACAGAGCAATGGGAAGGGCCAGAGAGAATGGAGACTGATATTTTTTTTCTGTTTACTGCAACAATAGTCTAATTATTTGGAAATTATGCAGGAAAAACTCTTGTTTAGGTTTCCCTGAAATTTCTGGAGCAAGAAATAGGATCAAGCTAAGTAATTTCCTTTAAGTTCCTTAAACCCAACACAAAACAACAAAAGAAATGTAGCAAACCACAGACACCTGGTTCATATATATTTGTCAAGATTCCTTTGCATCCTTTTAGTCAGGCATTTAACATAAAGATTTCTCAGTATTTCTTCACTTACTAGGCAAAAAATGGTTTGCTTCTTTTCAAAAAGCCCTTAATTTCATGCAGACTCGTGTACTTTCAAAAACAAAGTTTCAATTTCTTTAAATCTGATACTATTGATCAACTGCACTGGCAAATACTTTGCTTCTGTTATCTCACAGTTTGGTCAGGAACTTCACCTGGGAATCTGTTTATTCTGGGGTTTTTTAAAATATAATTTATCATTTCCTGTATACATATGGAAAATCTTTGGATTAAAACTCATGCTTTCTTTTTTTTACCATAATATTGCTTTATAATTTGATTTTTAGATTCCTATATTGTCTATATTAGGGATACTTATAAATATATCTTTATAACTAAGGAATAGACTGCAGCAGGGATAAAGCTACCTACTAAACTACCAGAGATGTGAATATTATATACTGGAAGATTTTGCAACTTTGAGTCATTAAATAAGTGCCCATCACTTCTGCTAGAAATAAGACATAATGCTCCCTACAGAAATTACTCAAATGGGACACTTGGCACAATTTGGAATTACCCTAGAACTGAAGAACTTAGGGAGCAATACCCTAGATGTAATTAGTACGATCATAAATTAAAATATTCTAGCTCTTCAGATGTAAAAAGTCAGGCAGAAGTATCAGTGGAAATGCATGTTCAAGGGATGCAATAATCCTTATCCTTGTGTACAGCTGGGATGTAACAAGACCAAAAGAAATGAACAGATATCACTCCTTAAGGTTTCTTTGTGATTTGTAATTTTATGGTCTAGGGACTTGGTGGAAGAAATAAAAAATGATTTTTAGTGGACTATTGGATAAAATTTTAAATTATATTTTATATTTTCAAGTTTCTTTAGGCAAAGATATTGTCAAATATTCTGTTAAGTATTTGAAACAAGTAATAATCTAAGTGATCATCAACTCAGAAGAAACTTTTTTTAAGTTTTCTTGCAGAATTTGGTTGTGGTTTTCTTGTAGACAATTTTTACTTCTTGAAAACTGAATTGGTTAAAAGGGGCTTAAGTGTTTTGGTCATTTCAATATCCTTGGCAGCTTTAAATATGCCTTTTTAATAGTGATTTTTTTCTTCTTGCTTCAAAATCAATAACATAAATGTGAAATGCATTAACAGTATCAATTTAATTATGAAATTAATAAGGCATTCTAAATTGAAATGCAAATATGTAAAAATCTGAAGGAAATACAGTTTTTGTGGTCTTGGTAAAAATAAAAAAAACATTGTTGGGTTGGAAGTGGTGCTTGGCATCCATGGATTTTAAAGTCTAAAATTGCTGAAAACTGACCAAATAGCTTTGAATTCTTTATTAATATTGAACTTCTTATTTCAGCTGAATTTTCTGCTCATTTAAGTGTATGTTTTCTTCGTGTTTTCCATGGTCTTCATCTGGTGCATTTTGTTTTTTGTTTTGTTTTGTTTTGTTTTTCAACTCCAAGAAACCTTTGCTGCTGTAAAGGAGATGACAGCTGCTTCTGCCCATGTCCTGAAATTGGGGTGTACTTAATGAGATGTACTCCAAGTGCCTGATGCAAAATATTTGTGTCTTAAGTTGCAGGGCCACAGCCCAGGGACTGCACAGGGGGACTTTCCCATGGCTATGGGGCCATCTGGGATGTGGGAATGCGGCTCCTGTTCCCCTGGGGCAGTGCCTGGTGCCAAGGACAGGGCTGGAACCCTCTCCAGGGGCAGTGCCACGGCTGTGCTCTTGCTGCTCTGCTGCAGCTCCAAGGCAGAAGGCTTGAGGAAGCAAACCCCAGTAGGAAAAGAGGCAGCAGAGCTGCTGATGTGCAGCTGATTCCTTCCTTCTGTCTCTTGTTTTGCTCATTCTCTGTTGCTTTGTTTGGCATCTGCAGCACTGAAGCACATGGAGTACATTATCAGGCCAGGCATGATTGCACCAGGTACTGGTGTGGGAATAGCAGTTGCTGTTGCAAACATCAAACATCTGTTCCTGGCCTTTCCAGGGACAGAGAATCCCAGATGTGCACAATAATTTACTGTATTGTTTCTTACCATCTGAGCACAGAGGTAGGACTCTATTTCCCTTTTACAATTTCAAAGCCAATCAATATTTTAAAACATTATTGGGAGCTGTTTTGATCTTTTTGCAAGTGGCAATATTTTTTCCATTAGCATTTCTGAGAATCAGCTGGCGTGTTGTAACAGAATCTGGCACTTCTTTCTCAGGCCACAGGACCCTTAGTGCAAGTGATTTAAAATGCTCCTAACTTTTGGATGAACTGAAGCAGTATAATCAATAGTTTCTTTTCACTATGAACCATTGAGGGTAAATTTTCCAAGCCAAGTGTGGGATTTGGGTGCACCTATATAATTCCAGGTACAGGTGGTGCTGTGGCAGAAATTGTGTTTGAGAGTGCTTTGCCTACTGCTTCATGGAATGCTTCATTGTTTTACTCCATAAAAAAGTTGTATTTAGTTTTCATTTTTTCTATATGTTTTGTTCTTTGTAAGGTGTTTTAAAAGTATTATCCGTGATAAATAAAATATTAACATTCTCTTTTTATCCTCTTTGTTGAAATATTTATAGGTAATCTTACTCTTAGTGAATTTCAATTAAAATTTAATTATCTTTGTGCAACCAAGGCAACCATATTGATTAACATTGCAGGCTGGTATCTTAGTATTTCACTGTAATAAAATCAGTATCTTTACAGCAATCCACTTAGTATTGTACATATTTTACTATTTATTAAATTGTAAATGTGAGACTTGTTTAAGTGACAGTGCAGAGCAGTTAAAGTGAGCAGCAAACTGACAGTAACACTGCTGCTCTCTGACAGTTCCAGAAGAAATCTAAAGCAATTTAGCCATTGTAATTCCCTTGGCTTCAGAGCCCTGGACCCCAGGGTTCTGTTGGGTGCTTCTGTAGGTTGTGGAGTATCAGACATTAAGAGAATTGTGGTGGTTGTTAAAACCAGTTCAAAATTGGATCCAAGAAATGAGTAGTAAGCCTGCTCCATGTGAAGCAATGCTGGCTTTTGGTATTGTAGCTGGTAACTGTGGCCATCAGTCCCTGGCATTGTGGTAAACTCTGGAGTCTAGGGATTCCAGTAACTTATCCAGATCTTGTGTGCAGAAATGCTTTAATTAACTCACTGCATTTATTGGCTAAAAATATTGCTGTTCTTCATGACTACAGAGATGCACACACACACACACATTATAACCTTTTATCAGATGTACCCTGGCACACTGGGACCTTTGGACAAAGCCCTTCAGCACATGCCTATCTAACCACAGGAGTTATCCCCATTAACTTCAGTGGCTCTGCCAACAGAAATATAGTTAAATAAAGGGGTGATGTACTTATCCAGGCTGTCTTAGCTTTTTTGTAATGTTACCTAGTCCAAGTCCTGTAGTGTGCTGTAACTTCATTCATAGGAGATAAAGTGCTGAAAGAATTACAATAGCTGTTGGATTTGCTGCTGGTGCCAGGGACATTCCTAGAACACAGGAAGAGGTTGCATTGTTCCATGCCAACAGTAAATAATTCTCTTTTAAATGGAGAAATGTTCCTACTCTCTGACTACTTGCATATGCATAATTGCTTCTAATTTCTGGTTGGTAAAATGGCATTTAATGAATACTTTAGCAACAGAAATTGAAGATAATCCATTTTAATTTGAAAGTATTACTGGAATGCTAATTCATCATCTACTCTATGTGAACAAATAATAATTTCTTGTGAAACCTTTATGAGAAAGTACTGGAGGATTTAAACAAGAGGAGAAAAATTTCTTGTGCCTCGCTGAGAGTAGACTTCAGTATTTTGTCCTGAGCTCTTAAAACTTCAGTTTCGTAGATTTGTGCATAGCTGGGTTGGTGCAGTGGGTTGGTTGGTTTAGTGTAACCAGCCAGAATTTTTCATGTTTGTGGAACACAAGTTTTTAGAGCCAAATCTTGCTCAACACTTTATTAAAGATCTTCTCTCCTACATTGGCTGTTAGAATATTTGTGGCCAGTGAGCATAGTATAAACTTTGGGCTCTAGGCCCACTTTAAGGCATTCAATTTTTAAGGATGAGGGAAGGAGAGAGATTTCTAAGTCTCCTTTTTTTTTTGGACTTCATCGACTGGGCTGGGAGGCAGGTGGTGCAGAGCTGGATCAAGAACTGCACTCCATGAGATCCAGAGGCAGGTTCAGTTCCAGGGCTCTGGCACTTGGAGATGTTTGCTTTTTCTCACTGGGACAGTCAGTGAGACACAATCATGAATGATCTTTAATTGCTGATATGAACCCTTTAACAGTGGAAAACCCAGTCAGGAAAAAGAACACTGAGTTCTTGAATAAGGTGGTAACTGTACTTTCTTCTCTCTAATCTCCACCACACAAATTATTAATCACTATGCTCTATTTAAATCTCATTCTGTAGTCCTGATTTAGGTAAGAATCCCATCAGAACCAAAGCACAACCTAAAATAGCATTTGAAGGACAAGTCTGAGGCTTATTTGGCTTAATCTTGAATTTTCCTGCCCCAGCCTTCCAGTGTTTTTCAGTGATGTAGGAGAGGTAAGAAATATTGAGAAAAAGTAAAGTGATTATGGTTTTGTGATGTTCACTGTAAATGGAATTTAATTTTCTTTGAAAGGAAGTTTTAACATCTTTTTAAAATCAGTGCTGGTCCATGCTTTGTGTTTCTACTTGACAGTAACCTTTACATCAGCCGGCTTTGAATGTGAAGAGCTTCTATATCCTAGTATAAAAAAAACATGTAAAAATTTTTAAGACAGACTTTTCAAAGAGAAGGAAGTAGAATCTAAGAGAAGGGATGGTGTGGACTCCTGTTTTCCTGACCACAGTTTCCCTCTGTGGAGGAGGATGGAGTTTTGCAATGGCCAGGGGTTGAGTGATCACAGTGTGAAATTAACTCTGAGGGCCTTTACAGGTTTTTGTTGTTCTCTAACATCCTGATTCTCTCTGAACCCACAGAGAAGCTGCAAAAACAGAAGCAATAATTGGGACAATGAGCTTTGGAGCAGGAGGGAAAAACAAGGCAGAAATGGTAGAAAATCCTGTTGTGTCAGGAATGTCCTTAAGTTTCTGTCATGAATAGCTCAAAGGTGGCCAGACTGTTGAAAGAATTTGAGATCCAAGATAAGCAGGTTTACCCAGTGTGTGTACAAAACCTTTGGCTGAAATAGGAGTGAGTCTGAATCCATGTGTGATGTCTGTGGAAAATAATATTCTGGGATTGGCACTCTGTGTACAGCACTGTCCTCAATGAGCTCCAGACACAAATGGGAGCTTTGGGTATACTGAGACATAATTTAGTTACTAGAAGACATTCTGAACAGAGAGCAAGTAAACAGCATCTTTCTTCACACTGCCTGCAAGATGTGGAGTTGAATTATTTTCCATTGCTTGGAAAATCTTAACCAGAACTCAATACAGACAAAAGCTGAGCAGCTTTTATTTATCCATTCTTACAAAAAAAACCCCAACCAACAACAACAAAACCAACCCAACAAAACAAGTGCATCTCTAAAAAATGTAACTTTTTAATAGAATTGGATGTATTTGTAACTTATTTTCCTAATGAAAAAAGCCAAGTAAATTTATATTTTATTTTTTAATTGTATTTCATCTAAAGACCTATTTCATCTTGCAAATAGGTCTTGTTTATGATTTTATTTAATTTCATTGATACCCATGAGAGCACATATAACCGAAGGATGTTCCCACACCTGGTTTTCTTGAAAGCTTGTCCTAGAAGCAAAATGTTAGATAGGTTTGTATAGATTATAGATCAAATACAGTAACATTGGAAACTACAGCATCATCTGGTAATTTGGACAGGAACCTTTGGAAATAGCATTTGGAGCAGGAAAAAAAAATGGAGTTAAAATAAAGCCTCTCACCATAACATACCCATCATTCATCAGATTTGGAGAGGTTGGAATTCAGTGTAATGGGGAACAGGATTCTCTGGAGTAAATAAACAATAATTTGATTGCAGTGACTGCTATAATGTTGAGTGAAGTGCAAGTCAAACCCAGAAAATTGCATATATGTCTTGGAATTGATTTCCTTGCTGTTTTATTCATACATATTTAATACCTTAAAAATAATCTTAATTTAATATCACTTCAGCTCAAACATTAACACAGAATTTTAAATTCCTGCCTGTGTAGGACAATGATCATGGTAAAGATCTTTTAAGTGTCTGTTCAAAAGCTGCTTTTCTCAGCAGGGAGAGACTTGGATGATTTTAGACTTGTCAGATGTGCTTTGGAGAAGGGTCATGTTCTATTTTAAGATATCACCATTAATAATTCTTGAGTTCCACTCAGAAATGGGTGTAGGAGAGAGAAGCAGAGGTTTGCTGTTTATCCAGGAACAGATCTGTGCCAGGTTTGGATGGAAGTCTGGAGTTCCTGCAGCAGACTCTGCTGGGCCTTACCAATTCTATGTCAGGGAGATTTTTCTCTAGGAATGTGAGAAGGGGCAAAAAAGACCATTTTTTTCTTACAAAAAATGCTCTTCAATCCACATAGTGTTTCTTCCTCCTCTCAAAATTGTCTCTCAATGCCTGACTCCTGTCTCCATTGGGCCATCCTCTTAAAGCATTTCCAAAAGAGCCAGCTGAGTAACTGTATGTTTAATTTCCCAGATCAAATGTTTAATTTGCAATCAGTGTTCAGTTTCTCAGATCAAATGCAGGATGTAATGAAGCAGGAGTTCTGTAACTGTAATACTGCTTGCTCAGAGAAGGGGGGACTCACAAATTCTGGATAACCATGGAATTCTGAATATGCTTTCTGTAACAGTCCTACTGCTGTGGTGAGCTGAAGTAAGAGAAAAAGCTAAGGCAACTTTTCAGCCACACTAAAGGGAATCATGGCTTAGGGAAGATTCTTCTACAGCTGCCACTTTTAGCAGCAGGGAGGGCAGAAGGGATGATGCTCCTGGCACAAACCTGGCTTGTTATACATCACTGAGTTAAGTGGCCTTTGTGTCTGCCACAACTTTTTTTTTAGTTTATTTGTGGGAACCAATAATTGTTACAAGAATTGGTTTAGTATTAATAATACTCTTAACGATGTGCTTATGTCTCCATATGGAATGCATTGTGCTTAAAGACTGGAAAACTGAGGAAATATTTTGAATTTTCAGCTTGTGGCTGCAGAGGATGGATCCAGCAGTCTCTCCTGGAAAGAAAAGTGCAAAATCATTTTCATTTTGCCTTGTAGTAGATGACAGGTCTGCACAGAATAGCTGTCAAGGGCAGTAACTTCATAAAGTACTCTGAACTGCTTGCAATTACCTGGCCATATTCTACCATTAATTGCATTCGCAGGTCACTGTAGCATAGAAAGAAATGAAAATAGAAGAAAACAGAATGAAATATTAAGCTTTCTTCATGTAACTTTTTTTTTTTTTTTTTTTTTTTTTTTATTTTTTTTTCTGATGAAGTCTGTATTTCTGCAGAAATAATATTGGAATTAAGCAAGTGGTTATTGGGGGCTCTACTTACTTCCTACAAATGAACACACAACTTGTGTTGCACCTCTACAGAGGCTCAAGCTGTAAAATGTAAAACATGGAGATTTAGCAAAAACTCCCCAATTTTTTTATATTTTTTATGTATCTTGCTCTTGTCTTTTGCAAGATAATTGCCATGGTGTGCACTGAGTTTTGTGGCCAGATCAGTGAGGTGTCTCAGAGCTGTGTTTTATTTCAGCAGTGCTTCACTTGCTCTTCCACTGACTCTCTACATCAAACAATTAAACACTTGGAGCTGCAGTGTTTACAACAGCTGAGCAAACCTTTCTGGAGTAATTGAAAATAGAAATAAAGAGGAAATAAGCTGGTTTACTGGAAAACAAAAATTCAAAAATGTATTCTAGGTGCTGCTTTCTCTTAAGCAGAACAGTGGATTTTGTCGAACCACTGATTTATTTGCTTCAGAATTAAAATGATCCTGAGACCTTTTTGGAAGTCTTGGAAAGTTAACTGAATGTATCACAGACTAATATTTTCATATAATATACCTGAAGGAGCTTGAAGCAGAAACATGAATAAAATGCTGTGGCCTCTTTGACTTCACTCCAGATGTTTGGGTCTCTAGATATTTTGCCACATTTTAAGGAAGATCAAAGGAGATTCAGAGAATGAGAAGATCATCCCCTGCTGATTTTAATTAACAATCCTTTTGCTCATCTTTATTTTTGAAAGCCTCTTGAAATTTTCATAACATTTGCTTTTTATCGAACAGATGGTGGAATAAATAATTTGGTGTTTTGATTTTTTTTTTTTAATGGTGTTTAAGTCCAGTTCAACATTTCTATGTATTTCCTTAGCATCTGCTGTAACAAATGCATGCAATATTGGAGGGTTTGCTGCCATTCTTGTTGGTTTAGATAACTTCTCCACTGCCTAATACATGAAATCATATTTCTGCCCACTTATATCTAAAAACAGATTTAATAAAATGCATCAAATTTACTGATCTGACCTCATTTGCACATTTGTATTTATTTTTCTGAGGGTGTGAATACTTCAGTGCTATCTTTCCTGATCCATGTGCAATACCTCAGAAGTTTAGCCCTTAGTACAAAAAAAAAAAATAAAAATTTAACTTTAGTTCCTTTTGCCATCAATATAATTTCTTTTTCAATCCTTTTTTTTTTTCCCCTAGGAAATCTACAATATATAGTCTTGTTTGCTCTTGTGTGCCAAATGCAGACTTTTGTTTTAGGTTTGTATCTTCTCCCATGGCATAGTTTGGTTTTGTTTTCCCCTTAACGCTAAAGGAATGCAGAACTTGTTTTTGAATATTGTTTGTAATGTTTTTAATTGTTTCCACAGATTTTCTTTAGTGTATTACTTCATTATATTCACAAACTAGTACTTTGTTTCAGTAATTTGGCTTTCTTGCACCCTGGTCCTTGCATTTCTCCAATTCTGAAAGGGGAAGCATGGATGTAATTCCAGTTGTAAGCAGTTTCTCCTTAATTTACAGTTGCACTGACCACTTCTAAGGAACAAATCAGCTTTTTCAGTTTTTGCTTTTAACCTCAAATGTATTCTCTGTGACTTTTGATGTAATCTTTTTCTCACTTTTTTCATCCCCAAAATTATTTAAGATATCCCCCCTTTGAACATTATCTACATGGTCATTATTTTTTCAGCTGTCCTGCTGTTTCCTTCCATTTCTTAAATCAACCCTTTCTTTCATTTTGCAGGTTCAGCTCTACTTCAATTGTCTTACCAAAAAACCTATTAGTAGGTCTGTGGTTCTCTGTGCAAATTATTTTGGTCATTTTATCCTGGAGATTAAGGTTGTTTCCCACTTGATCATTTATAGGCATATTTCTGATATGAACACATAATAGAAAAATAAATAGGAAATAACTGCTTCATTCACCAAGGTTGACTACTGCTTATTATTCTTTTGAGAGCCTTTATATTGCCTTGTTCAATTTCCTTTGAAAATAAATCCCCATAATAAAATTACTGTATATAAAAAAGACATGAGAGTACACTTTGCTTTCAGGTAAACACAACATTTGAGCTTTGTAGGCAATGTGAAAGTGATTTAGATTTTCAACTGATGGAAAGAAAACAACTTTGATTTAAGAAAACAACTCTGATTTATTTTCTGTAGGAGGTGTCTTGATATCAAACTTGCACTTTTCATTGCAAAGCAATCTTGATGTGCTTCTCTTTAGGCCAAATGGCAAGAAAGGTGTTTTTATCTTCTGAGCATTCTGCATTAAATGACATCTTTCATATAAAAAATTAAATACGTAGGTCATCAAATAATATTTTCTAGTAGGGAAGGAGTTTGGGACTTTGCTCTGCACTGTGCATTAAATCAAGCTATTTTTACTTATTATTAAGGAAATATTTATATTTATTTTGTGACTAATTTTATATAAAGGCAGTTGCCCAAAAAACCCAAAACACGAGCAAATAATTTTCATTATTTGAAAATAAGGGAACAGTGGTGGAAGGACTTGCAAAAGTTCAGATGGGTTTTTATATTCTTGAATCTGAGGAAGCAATGGCTCATGAGGAGAATCACCTGCCTGTAAGCAATCCTGGTGGTGGAGTTGAGAAGTCAGGCCAATATCTGGTGGGAAAAGAAGGGGCTTTTTATGTAAATATGTATTAAAGTAAAATTTTAATTAACAAGAAAGGGTTCAGGTAAAGGTGTTTAAATTAAATTCTCAGCCCTTGTTAGATTGTTGATTTTGCACTGAAAAGCCAGGGGGAGACATTTATTAAGCACCTACTTAAACAGGAATATGGTTAAGAGAATGGTTCTTGGGGAAAAGTGAGTTTTTAAGATGGGTTTTATTTTTAGAAATAATTTTTGGCTTTCGTATTCAATGTCATTTCTTCTGAAAATTGTTTTCCTTTCTTCTTCTGTCTGGGGAGATCCCAGACCCAGGCACCAAGATCAATTGCCAAACAAATCTAAATGGCTCTAAAGAAATCAAGTGATAGGCTGCAAGTTTACTTTGGAAGTGATCCTGCAATCTTTATTTAAAATTATTTAAAATTATTTATTTATTATATGTTACTGTGAACACCAGACTTCTTCAGCATACATTTATCCAAACCCCTGTGTTTGTGCAGACCTCTCAAAAGGTGCATAAACAAGCTCTGGCAGACTTTGTGTCTTCATTTAGTATGAGGGGATGGCCCATCACAACTTCAAGTATTTAATTAGTTATTATATATTGGATATATATGCAGTTTCTATAGGTGTAGTGGTGTTAATATCTTGTGTCAGCTAGACAAATTTTAAATTAATTAAGGGACATTTCAGTGACTTGAAGAAAAAGCAGATGATTAAGTGCTGGCCAAAAGAGTGGAAAAAGTGTAATATCTTTTCCCACTAAAGGCAGAATCACTACATGTGTGGGAACTGCCAGCTCAAAAGAAATCTGCAGCTCTCAGTTGCCTTTTCTGGTCATATCCAGCTAAGAAGCACATGGAAATCTTTCCCTTTTGTTAAAAAATATTATTCTGCATCTTTGCTAATTCAAATTGTATCCTGATTTTGAGAGCATATAAAAGGACTTGAGAAAAAAAAAATTAAAAAACCAACAAAACCCAACTGTTTGTTTGAGGTTTTGGGGTTTTTTTGTTGTTTTTTGTTTGTTTTGATTTTTTGGTGGTTTTTGTTTTTTTTTTTTTTTTCCCTGTAATATCCCAGGTAATGCAAGATCACCAATTTCCCCTGTCTTCCCTCTTTTGAAAAATGTAGTTTTGGAATGCAGCTTTCTATGTAGTAAAAACAGCTCTATTGTATTGAAATTCTTCAGTCAGCAGTTTCCCATAGTTCCATCTGTCTATTACCTGGAATTAGAGGACAAGCACAGCATTGCTTTTTGTAATAGCTTTTCTCTGCTATATTTGGTCACTGAAAAATGTTGAACAATGATCAATAACCTATTTCACGTTTAGAAAATTTACATGGAAACATCAAATCTTTTCATAGAAATGTCCCCAATCTTATAAATGATTTAAAAAGAGTAGCAGTCTAGGGAAAGTAATCACCATTTAAACCTGAACTACATCTGACTGATGAAAATGGTGAGTAATTATTTGAGAAAGGTAGCTATATCTAATGCACCCTTCAGAAGTAAGAGCCAGTAAATAAAGGAAATATACTGAATTATTTCATTAGATATTTGTCAAGATCATTCAAGTTTCAAAAAAGACTTTGGAAATCAAGAAAAATACATGGTTGCTTCAGTTCTAGCAATGGCCCCCAGTTCTGCTAAACTATAAATTTGCTTCTATTATTTTTTTTTCTGGTTTTGACAACAAATTATTTATTCAAGCTAGTGAACATTTCCAGTGTTAGAGTGAGACAGTATAACAGTGTAAGATTGCCAAATGGATAACACACCATATGTCTGAGGCTGGGAGGAGCCCTGTGCATGTTCAGCAATCCCTCAGACATTCCAGCTGGTTGCTGCCACATGCTCTAATAGAGGCAGCTCCAGACATTGTCCTTCCCAAGGGAAGCTGGAGATGAGCTGGCAGTATGAAGGAAAGGCATTTATTACAGCTCTTCAACCCACCTCAGTCACAGGGGAGCATTGGGAGCTACCAGAGCTGTTGGGCAACACTTGGTTTCAGACTTGGAGCCACTCGTGAGCTCCTGCTCACATTCATTATTCAGGTTCCCACTGAACATCTGTGCCAGCAGCAGTTCCAGGATGCTGTTTCACTTTGATGCATTAAGAATGTTTTCAATTGAAAACAAAAAAATTACAGACCCTTTATGTTGTGCTGGCAGTGCCCTTCTTATGATGACCAATTAAAAATGCTCTTCTACTAGAAAGTAGTGAAGTGCATTTTTAGAAGTCAATTAAATCTGCACCTTGTGATTTCTACTTCTAGTCCTCTGATAGTCATAAAATTCACACAGTGGAAAAGCTTGTTGTTGCTTCTTTTATATTTGCAACTTCTGTTCAAATATTTTGGTTTTGCTTGGCAACCTTCAGTGAGGTTGGGAGCATTACCTGACTGACAGGAAACAAGAAATGAGATGTTCTTGCTTACCATTGTAATGGGGTGTGTTTTGATGGTTTTTTAGTCAAGCATTTTTAATATTTCCTCATGAAATTGAAGTAGATCAGACATCCTGGCCTTTTAGTGGACAATTGAGGAGTGGATTGAGGATTTCCATCTTGCCAAAGGTAACCTGGATACCTCCACAGCTGTGACTGTGGAAATGAAACTGGCTGAGCAGTTGTGGCAGAAGTTACAGATGTTGCTGAGATACACAGAGAGGTGACATTTGTTACTATCAAGTTAATATCTCTGGGGTTTTCTGTGCTCAATTTTTATATCAATTATTGACACTCTCAGAGGGTAAAGAACCTGCTGTCAATTCAGGATGAAGAATGACTTTAGAAGTGCAGGATTGAATCCTGAATAACTAGAGTGGTGTTTAATTATGGTGATCAGGATCGAGTGAAGGAATTCCTGGTGTAGTCAGATGAAGTCAGATTTCCCTTTCATGCAGATTCTATATTTTTAATGCAATTTTGTGCATTAAATTGGGATAGAAGTATATAACCTTTTATGTTCTGTCTCAGTGACAGGGATTATTGGGTGGAAAGCCTCTTTTAAAAAAAGAGGGAAAACATATTTTTTAGAAAGTGCAGTGCATCTAATCAGCAAGTCTCATAATCCCTTTCAGGCTCAGAGATCTTCATGCCCCATTGTCTCTTCCATATGGCTTAGTGAGAGATGGATGTGCCAGGGCTGAGGGACAGCACAGGGAGTGCTGCTCACAGCCTTGCTAGCAAGAGCTAACAATGAGATGCAGATGATGCTCACCCAACTCTGAAATCAGAGATCCTCTCCTCCTCACTGACAATGCTTGGAAGGATGTTTGCCTCAAGGTTTTTTCAAGCACAGAGGCCTGATCTTCAATTGCTCCTCATGTCAATTTTTGCCTCTTATTACAAGCAGAAAATGCAGTGGCTCCATTAGTCACTGAGTGGGGTAGTGATTTTTTTTTTTTTTTTTCTGTATGAGTTTTATGGTGCAGCAGCACTAAAAGGTCCTTGTTGGTGGTTATTTCAGCTTTAGTGGCAATTTTGAGGCAGAGATGAACTGAGAATTGAGTAGCAGGCAGCAATCAGAGAGTTATATTAGAGCTCCCTTCTGCTGAGTTTGCTTCGCTTCATGTCTCTAGGAGCTGCTTGTTTCAAACCTGCTGATTCTGTTGCCTCATAAAACCACCATGTGAAATCCAGTGGCTCCTTGTTTGGCCTTGCAGGAGGATTATGTGCCATAAGGGGCTAGAGCAGCAATTTATAACCTGACACCCATTCACATTCTTCCTGCAATCCCAGCAGTGCACCATGTCCAGGATCCTGGTTCCAGGTTGAAAAACTGCTGCCAGGCAGCTGCCAGGGAAAATAAGTAAGAGTGATGGATAGCTCTTATATTTATAGCCAAGATTATTTATTCTTGTATAAGTTCATATTCCTCCTTATCCTTGCTTGTGAGGGAATGCAAATATATTGACTACATGTCACCTATGGGTAAGGTTTGGATTCTGGATTTGTCACTGCAATTTCCATTAATCTCTGATGATGACAAGCCTTGTGTGTTCTCAGGAACAGCCAGCACATGGTATGGGTAGCTATGGGGCAGATTGAGGACAAAGAAATTTGGCAACTACTCCTCCTATAAATATGTGATCAATTCCTTTGTGTTATATGATGAACTTTCCTATTAGTATTATTTCTTATTATATGATTTTTAATTGATGTATTTTATTCATGTAGTGAAAATGAACACAAGCTAGGACAATATTTGTTATTCCACATTCAGTACATTTCTTTATAACCATCTGCATTTTTTGCTATGCAATACTTCTCCAGTTCAGAATATCTTACTATTCAAAAATTCTCATTTTCTGGTCCTATAAGTCAGTATCTTCCTGCAACATATTAGTTCATGTTTTCCTAGATATTTCAGGTTTGTAAAGGGTGCTTTGCATTATATTGGTACATTAATTTAGTCATTATTTCCCTATTCTGACATGAACTAGTGGCTTGTTTGGCTTTTTTTTTGTTACTCTACACTAAAGTGTTCATTTCAGTTTTACACATTTACCCCCAAATCAAATTCCTGATGATTATATTTAATTTAAAATGACTGCCAGGGGCTTGCTTCATCTCAAAGAGGGTTTTTTACTCTTCCTTTAACTCTTCTACCCCATCTTTGGAGCTCCATTTATCCATTCTCTTCTCTGATTGAGCCAGGCAATTAAAAATCATTTGCATTGATGCAGATGGGACTTGGCAATGTTTGCTGACATGGACCAAAAAAAGATTTAGCAGGTGAGCAGTAGTGGTGCAAGGATGGAGATTTAACCCAGGTGGATGATGGTTCCAATAAGATCAGGCACAGAAGGCAGGCTGGGAACAGAGACCCTGACTGGGAACTGAGTGTAGAACTGATTTACAAGGCAGGCAATGCTGGTTGGAAAAGGAGGCCTAGAAGGGGTGGGAGATTAGGAAATTATAGATTTGTGTCAGGTGAGAAGATGCTGGCAAAACCTGACTTTGCATCAGGACAGATGAGGAGAAAAGAGAGAGAATGCTTGTTGGATATGGAGAGAGGAAGGCAGGTGAGACTTCATACCACCACAGAGATTTCATCTTTCACTCTGGTTGTTATTTTCTTCTTTCATTCTGCAATTTTCTCATCCAGCTTCTCTTGCTTTCATCTAAGAAAACACATTCGTGTAGCACTCTTTCTGGCAGAAGAGTTATAGCTATGTGCTTTTTGTGTTGGGATAAATTTTCTACAAATTGTTAAGAAACTTGTTTCTTGACAATTCAAACTGCAGTTCCTTCACACTGCTTCAAATCAAAGGAGGCAGTCTTTAAAAGAAATTGCTATGAATGTCTTTAAAGGCATCTGAAAGGCATTAACCTGGTAAAAAACTAAAAAATGAATACAGGTGAAATGGGCTGTATGATAGTTGATATTACAAAAGGAATAGTAATGACATTTGAAGCACAACAGGTAAATCACTCACTACTTTAGGGAAGCAGCTTTGCTTGAAGTTTCCTTTTATTATAAGTGTGTGTGTATATATATTTAAAAACTGGTGCTTTGAGAGGAAGAAAGGATAAAAGCAATGCTGCTAGTATTTATCCTTCTGGAAGACACTTCAATAAATGTGTGAATGAGTATTAAGAAAAAAACTGGAGTCAGGAAATGTACCATATATGCAGATTCCTATATCTGGCCCAATGGATACACTGCTTTGTCCTTTAGAAGAAAAGCAAATTTTCTCCTGCATTGTTACAGTTTTATTGATTCTAGGAAGGGGTGTCTCTGTCCTGCTTTAGACAAGGAGTTTGATTTGTGAAATTAAACTTACATTATTCACATTTGTACTAGTTCTGCTGCTTCTTCACAGAAACAAAAGAAAAACAAGGGATTGTCCCTTTCTTACATAATCCAGTTCATCTCTCCTGACATGTTGGCATATTTCCTGCTTACAGCTCATCCATTTCTTTAGCATTTTAGTCATGTTCAACAGCTTATTGAATGTGTCAAAATGTTGTGATGTATGTCTTCTCAAGTAGCAAAGCCACATCCTCCCATGTTATTTATGCTGTATAGCAGGGAGTGAAGGCTTAACATACATTGAAATGTCCACATTTCTATTTCTCCAACATTTATCACTTTGTTCAAACATTTGTTCTTGCTCTGTGCTTTCTCCTTGTTGAATTTCATTTTTTTATCAATTTGAAACATTGTGTAAAACTGAAGTGGAAGATGTGAAAGGACATATGATAAGCAAACAAGAGGTTCTCTTCCCACATAATTTGCAAATATCTCATTTTTCAAAGAAAGATGTGATAAAAAAAAGATTATTTTTTCTATTGGCCTTTTTTTTTTGGTAGCAGGGGGGGCACAGAGGTGGCTTCTGTGAGGAGCTGCTGGAAGCTTCCACCACGTCTGGCAGCCCCAATCCCTGATGACTCTGAGGATGGACCTGCTGCTGGCCAAGGCTGGGCCAATTAGAGAGGCTGGTAACCCCTCTGTGATAACAGATTTAGGAAGAAAATCATAACAAAGTGGGGCACAATTTCTCTTCCAGAGAAGAGGAGGAGATGAGAAACTTGAGGGAAACAATGTGGAGACACCAAGGTCACTGCAAAAGGGGCAGGAGATGGTCCAGGTGCCAGAGCTGAGATTCTTCTGCAGGATGTGGTGAGACCATGGTGAAGCAGCTGTGCCCCTCAGCCCATGGGATCCATGGGGATGCAGAGATCCACCCACAGCCCGTGGGATCCATGGGGATGCAGAGATCCACCCACAGCCCATGGGATCCATGGGGATGCAAAGATCCACCCACAGCCCATGGGATCCATGGGGATGCAGAGATCCACCCACAGCCCATGGGATCCATGGGGATGCAGAGATCCACCCACAGCCCATGGGATCCATGGGGATGCAGAGATCCACCCACAGCCCGTGGGAATCCATGGGGATCCATGGGGATGCAGAGATCCACCCACAGCCCGTGGGAATCCATGGGGATCCATGGGGATGCAGAGATCCACCCACAGCATATGGGATCCATGGGGATCCAAGATCCACCCACAGCCCATGGGATCCATGGGGATACAGAGATCCACCCACAGCACATGGGATCCATGGGGATCCATGGGGATCCAAGATCCACCCACAGCCCATGGGGATCCATGGGGATGCAGAGATCCACCCACAGCCCATGGGATCCATGGGGATGCAGAGATCCACCCACAGCACATGGGATCCATGGGGATCCATGGGGATCCAAGATCCACCCACAGCCCATGGGATCCATGGGGATCCAAGATCCACCCACAGCCCATGGGGATCCATGGGGATGCAGAGATCTACCCACAGCCCTGGGGATCCATGGGGATGCAGAGATCCAGCCCCTGGGGGAGGTGCCCATGCCAGAGCAGGTGGATGCCTGGAGGAGGCTCTGATCCAGTGAAGACCCTGTGGAGAGAGAGGACCCTTCCCTTGTTCCAGGCTGGAGCAGCCTGTCCTTGCAGGACTGTACCCTGTGGAAGAGTGACCCACACCACAGCAGTTTGGGGAGGACTTTGCCCATGGCAGGGTCTCCCATCACAGCAGTTTTGGCAGGACTGCTGCTCATGAGAGTGAATCCATGTTGGAGAAGTTCATGGAGAGCTCTCTCCCATGGGAGGGACCCTGCTGTCTCCTGTCCTAGAGCAGCAGGAGAAAACCTCAGGTGACAAACTGACCAGACCCTCATGCCCTGTCTCCCTGCACTGTCAGTGGGAAAGGAGGGAGGGCTTGGGGGGAAAAGGTGTTTTAAGGGCTGATTTTACTTCTCATTATGTTCCTCTGACTGTTGGCAATAAATTCACTTTGTACCTGCGAGCTGAACCTGAACCCTTGGAGTGTTTTCTCCTGGTCCTTTTCTCAACTCATGAACCCTTTGTTATTTTTTTTTTTCTCTTCTCTGCCCTGCTGTGGCAGGGGAGGGTGAGTGAGCAGCTTTTGTGGTGCCTGGTGTTGAGCCAGTGTCAAGCCACAGCACTATGAAATAATATAAAAAAAAAAAAAAAAAAATCTGTTGATCAGACTAATAGATGAGACTTGGGGTTTAGCTCCACAGGCTCTGTGGTGGGAGCCATAAGCATTTTCTCAATGTCCTTTCTAAGGGCAGGGGTTTTCTGTACTTTCCAGGCCAGATCCTGAGCTGCTTTCATCTCTCCTTGCTCTACTGCCTTCAAATGAAACATGACAGTTTCACAAGTTAGAATTCAGTAAGTGCTGTGCATTAATTTGATGCTCATGCTGTTGTCTCCTGTCACAAGGTTGCTGTGTCCCATTCATGTTTACAAAGGATTTTTCTTTTGTATGAAAGGAGTTTTGAAAATGTTAGCTCTCAGCTCCAAATAAATGCCTCTGGTTAATTTATTATATATGCACTAGCATATTTATAAATCAAAGCTTAATTTTCTGTGGTCTAAGCAATGGGAGACTGGTAGGAAAAAGGCCACAAAGCTTGTATGATCATGTTTGTTACCTATTTGATTTACATGTTTTTTTCCAGAGTATATTTGTTAATTGAATAAACATTAATAAAAATTAAAGCATGCTGTAATGGTGAACATAGACAATATCAACAGCATATATTTTTATTATATAGGAAGCATCATTAAATAACTCTATATTTCTCTAAAGATTTTTTGCATAACTTACCAGGAGGAAAAGGTAAGTCTGAAGGCAGTAAAATGCCATAAAACTCACAGGATTGACTGTAAAAACAAGATTAACACCATATAATTTTAAAAATAGAGAAAATAATATGTAACTAGTAAAAAACAAACAAGAAACCCTAATAAATTTAGCCATTCATAATAAATAAAACAGCTTGGGCCTCTCAGTCCTCCACTTAGAGACACTGATTCATCATTTTTCTTTATCATGAAAATGATGGAACTGTGAATCTGGCAGAAGTGTAGTTACATCTGGGAGCAGCAGCATGTCTTTAAAAAGTGAGTTGTTGGTACAAGAGCTCTTGAGTAGAGCCATCTGTGTGCATCTGCAGAGCAGAGCCCATTTGGGCTGGAGCCTGAGGTCACGTTCCCTCCTGGATTGCAGCAGTGCTAAACCACTGCAATTCTCAGCCCAGGATCCTGGGGCAACGTGCCACAGGTGGCAGTTTAATTTAGGATCAACTCAGAGGATTAAATCCTAGGAACTTTATAAAACCCAGTTTGTGTGAAAAGCTTTCCCCTTTTCCCCGTTTATATTTATTCAGACTGAGAACTCAAATATAGCACCTACATTTTCACTAGTATCTGTGATGGTTTTTGAGAGGAAAAAGCTCAAACCAGAAAAGATATTTTATAACTCTGCCAATGCCAGTTCAATTTGCAATGCTTTCTTCCCTTGACCTCAGCTTAATTGTGTATTTTTACTAAAGATCTATATGTATATAATAATGTGACAAAGGTCAGAAAGCCTCCACTTTCTGCATGCACACACTTTCTGTAGGCACATTTGTATAATTTAAAAGATATTTAATAGTATGTGTGAATTCTTCTTGAGTTATTTATATGTAGGCAAACAAATTCAATACCTGTATACCTCTAAAATTTGACATCCCAGTGATATTTTAGTCCCTTCTGAATGAAAATGCTTTAAAGCTCTGTCTTGGGGTGATTTTATGGTGATTAGTCCATTCCCTGATCATCTGTTTTATGTCCCAAAATGGTTTCTGTAGTTTTAAGGGGGGCCATTTATTTACCTTTTCCTGTGCCATGTGGGCACTCTGTTGGCCAATAAATTGTTGGGGTTTATTCTGTTGGTCAATAAATTGTTGGGTTTTTTCACTTTCATCCACTAGTATTCATTTCCAATTGGAAGGGATTGTTGCAATTTTTTTTTTTTCTTTTTTCCAGAGGAAACACATTCCAGAGTGTTCTTCTCCTAAACTTGTCTCTAAACTGAGACAAGATCTGCTTTCTCTACATTCCTATTTTTACCTCAAATAGTAGGAAATAAGAATTTGTGCCTATGTCTACAAAGTTTCAGTCTGGATTGCTTGTTTTTTATTACACTACTTGAGTGTACTTCTATCAATTAATTCATGAATTAATTTTTCCGTTCAGAGGGAATGTTTTTGAAATGCTGCAGTAGTTTTGATTTGCTAATTTGAGATTTTTTTGGCTAATGTACTAATTATGTTGCAGGTTTGGCATTGGCCAAATTGCTAGTGTACTTACTAGAATTATTTACTTATTTCTGTGAGATAGGATTAGTAGGAAAAACAGGTTTAAATTTTGAAGGGTATAAAGAAAAACTTTATTACTAGAAAGTATACAAGAAAAATAAGAAGAATCAGAATAAAACTTTCAGAACATTTTTCTTCTCACAACTTCTTTTACACTGATAATGTACAGAAACAAATTGGTCAGTTTATCATCTCTAAAAATAGTCTTTCACTAATTTACTGGGGAGAGGAGACTTTTTTTGGTCTGTGGAGATTTCTCCACAAGGCACAGTTTTCTTGTGGCCTTGATGTTATAGTGAATTAGTCATTTGGGAGAATGGAAATCTGATTATTGTGTAAAAATTCTTTTTTTGGGTAATAGTCTTCTCAAAATTCTTATTGAGGGCTATGTTAACTTATGGGGTACACTTTAAGGATTATAATAGTTCAAATAAAAGCTTTTTTTGGTTATGAAAATAGAGGTATTTTTTCTTTTTTGGGGGGGATGTAGGGGTCTTCTCTCTTATTTTTTTAAACTTCTTATAGGATCATAGCTACTTTAACAGTTGTTTAGTACAAATGCTTTTGCTAGAACATTTTGTCTACCTCATAATGCATTTTTATGACTTTTAAATAAATAAGAGTTTCTTCTTTATAGCTTAAAAATTTTAGTTTAGGAGTGAGGCATTTCCATTAATTTTTTTCATTTGGGACTTGACTTCTTTTTGTCTGATTTTTGTGTTTTTATGCTATTTTTAAAATACACAAATATACAAAATTAAGGTAAAAAACTGAAAGAAAATGTTATTGTTGCATTATCAAACCAGCACAAAGAATGATTTAGTCCATGAGGAAAAATTAATAATTGAAATGCATAATAAATTGGTGTCATATTTAAATATATTATCACATATATAGCAATACATTTATGAAATCTTTAAAATGTAGACTATTAAAATGCTTCAAAAGTTATAATGCAATAAATGACTGTTATGAAAATACCTTAAAATAACTCTTTTTTGAACTTATTACTAAAATTACAATTTGCTTCTCAGCTGAAATAAATTTCTAAGGTAACTCATTCTGCTGAGTTGAACCCTATTTGCCCCATTAAATGATATATTTTCTTTATTTTCTCGGTATGTCAGCCATGCTTTAGAATGTGTGAAAAATCATCATTCTTTATACCTAGCACCTAGAGGTTAAACACTTTGAGCATTTTTTTTTTTTCCTTTTTAATGTGAAAAGAAAGGGGAAGTCACCTTTAATGCTAACAAGATCGTTGCCTTATTAAAAATGAATCCATTACTGAATTCTAACAGAAGAATTTATCATGGGAAAGTGTCTGGTGAACATTTATAAATTGTGCTATTAAGATGACTAGTACTTATTCAAATTACTCTTAAATATTTAAAATATTGTATCATTAACTTCTTGTATAAGTTTCTCTGGCTTGTTTTTGTTCAGGTTCAGGTCTGGTGTTGTAGAAGACAAGGTGAGAATTTGAGAGTTAAACTCCAGTGAAATGATGGAAAATCACATTCTAAGTCAGTCCAAAGTTCTCAAAGTCCTTACTGTTTATATAATGTCAGATCAAGAGATAATTTGCTTTGTTTTTCATAATCTAAATAATAATTGATGGACCTTACCACATAGAAGTGTATTAAAAATGCATTGTGAGTGGCAGAAATAATTATAGGCTCATTTTCTTATTGTTATTGTTGAAGATTTATTAGCAGTTTGATTTTTATTCCTGTGTTTTGTGATGTAAGTCAGGTGTAAAATGTTACTTGATGGGATTGTATAGCACACTTAGCATAGGAAATTATTTTTTATTTATATTTTGCATTTTTACTTTTTTTGTAGGAGATGACCTCTGGGTACAGTGGAATCATTTGGTTCACTGTAAAGATTGACCCTTCAAAACAGATAAACCTTTTCCTTTTTCATCTCCCTTTTCTAAGCATTTTTCCCTTTTAATCCCCATTTCCATTCTGAGTCAGAGAGAGAAAAACAAATCATATACTTACATTTTCAGCTCTCTTTACCTATATAAATTTCTGGGTTTTATTGTAAACCAAATCATTTTCTCCATAAAGTATATTTTAATTGCTACTAAAATGCTAATAGTGAGGACATTGTTTACTAAATGTTTATTTAATTGAAGATATCCAATGATCTGACTCAATTGTGCCACATTTATCAATAGTGTCCTTTGTTAAATATTGCCTGCTAACACAGATTTCTCTTGGACCTCCCAGTTGTATAAACTTCTTAGACTTTGTTTTACATTTCTGCTGGGGGAAAAATATGAGACAGCACCAACTTTTTTCTTTTGGTAGGGAATACATAAATAAATATTCTGTACTGCCCATTCTTCTCAAAGAGTTGCCATACTGGGAGATTTACATTTGGTTTGTGGTCTGAAATGTGACAGCAGGTTGAAAGAAGGGGAATATTGAGCCTCAAATGCACAGTGGTTGTTTTTGAGACAGCCAAGTCTGCCTGCCTGGGAATGTGGGGACTCACAGCAAATGGAGAGGCAAGAACTCCACTGATTCCAATTGGCTGATGGTGTAGAAAATGTTACTCTGCTTCAAATTATATTTTTTTAGAAGGAGGGTTTTGTGTTTGTGTTTCTGTTTTAGATTCAATATGGAAGAGTGTTTTCTCTTCCTAATTAATCTCTAGATACCTGACTGTCAAAGAATTCCAGACCAGCTAGGCCCTGGAGGAGTAAAATGAACAGTGAAAAGTTCATTTTCTTGCCAGACTTGAAATATGAATCTGAATGAGAACACAAAAATTAACTTTCAAAGAGCACATGCAGACAGAATTGTATGTATTACCATGACTAAAGACATGCAAACTTTTTCTGTGTCTCAACTGGGAGCTGACTAAGCTGTGTCTTGCATGTATTCACATGAAGATTACAGAATTTTCAGGCTTCAGAATGAAAAAAATTGAAGGAAATGTCTCACTCTTAAACTAATTTTTTTGTAAGCTATAAAGAAGAGACTCATTTCCCTATAACTCATAAAGATGCATTATGAGGTAGATACAATGTTCTAACTGTAGACATAAGCAAAAACATTTGTAGTAAAGTAAATAAATATGAAAGTAGCTATGATCCTATAAGAAGCTGAAACAAAAAAAGAGAGAAGACCTCTACTACTCCCCCCTAAAAAAGAAAAAATCCTCTATTTTCAAAATGAAAAACAGCTTTTATTTGAACTATTATAATGCTTAGAGTGTGTAAAGATATTGTCTATTGGGGTTAAAAGAGAGCAGTAAAGCAGCATTTGCTTGATTCATATTGAACCATGCAGTGTCCACCTCTTTAAGTTCTCAGATGGGTGGTCTGGTGATTGGCTGTCACAAATGAGAAATGCATATTTTGTGTGTTAAAAGAAGTTTTGTTGAGGTTTAAAGTTCTTCTGACTTGTGGCTGTTGTTGTAGGTTGTTTTTGAACCCCTTTTAATCCTCCTTTTAAACCTGTCTGCTCCCATCTGTATTGATGCCACCAGAAAACCTTTGGGGGAGATATTTGGGGGAAGGATGTGTACCTGTGCCCATTGCAAGAGGCAGCAGGGAATGAGGGAAGCTTTGTCACTGGGGGGACTTGGCATGGCAACACCTCACCTCCAGTCAAGTTGTGAGGAGGTGTCCACCACTGGATGGCAAAGATATATAAGGAAAAAGTTGGAATATAAAGTTGGCTGATCCAGAAGCAGGGCTATAAAAGGCAGAGTCAACATTTTGTGGACAAGCCTCTGGCCCCACTCCCAACCCCATTCTTTTTGCTTTGTGGGGTTTTTATTAGTTCTCTATAAAACTGATTCCCACTTGGGGTCTGAGTCATTTATAGCACTGCCAAGTAGCACTTCTGAGGTCTGGCATGGGATTTCTGGAGAGAAGTAGTAAAACAGCACTGTCAGCCTTGACAATTAAGGCAGTTAAATGGCCTCTTCCCAAAAATGCATCCTGGAGCCCCACTCCTTACAGCCAGACCTCTCTGAAAGGTAAAATTTTGCTAAACTGCTGGGTGCTGACCCAGCCTCAGCAGATCCCTCCAGCCTGAGCATCTGTGCAGACACTCCAAGGCCCAAGCTGCTTAGTAAGGGGTCATCACAAACACTTGTGTGATTTAATGAAGTTTTATTATTAAAAGTTCCCCAGAACTTGCCCGTCCGTTCTTCAGAAAGCACATGGGAAAAGGAGTGTGTAGGAAAAGATAAGGTTTGTCCAAAACTACTAAAGCTGACAGTGCTTTCAATACAATGACAGAGGACAAGAGATAAGAGAGCTTTCTAAAATAATTTTAGAGCATTCTGTGTTTCTCTTGGGAGTTCTGTCTGTGTTTGGGAAAGTAAATATTCCACTCTGCCTATGCCTTCTGTCCCCACTTTTCACTGTTTATCACTCGGAACAGGCAATGAAAAAATGTCAAAAATGTCACATTCCTTCTCTTTATGCAATGTGTGAGCCCAGGACGATGGGCTGCAAATCTTTCCCAAATCATTTGGGCAGTGTTAGTTAATATTTTCCTTGGGAAAAAGAAAAAAAAAAGAAAAAAAATGGCATTGGTATACTCCCTCCACTGATCTACTTTTGAACATGTCCATCTGCTGGTAGGTCTGTTAGATTTCCAGCAGGACCTGGAAATGACAAGACAGGATTAAGGACCAAGTGGTACATCCAAAATATAAATGATTGCTCAGTTCACAACAGCTGCATAAAGCTCCTACATGATGAGGAGTGTGTAAAGGCGCCATAAAGGGGGGGTAAAGTTTGTGGCACTGGGGAGTCACCAACTAACTGTGGGGCACCAGCAGAGAGAGAAGAGAAAGCAGAGCAAAAGTGGCCCCTTTGGACTGAGTGGGTGTGCAAGAGAGGGGAAATGCTCTTCTCCACCCAACACACTTTGGAATCCCCTTAGCCCTTCCAAACCCTCACTGTCTCCCAGCAGCCTGCTGACCCAGGTATCCCATTATTCTGCAGGATCAGTTCTGCAATTTCTGCAAAATTCAATTTTTGTATTTTTCAAAGCATGGGCAATATCCCAACAACAACAACAAAAAATTTTAAATTATTAAATTTTGCTTACATTGCTAAGAAACTCTGAGCTTAAGTCTACAAGGAGCCCCCTCCTCAGGTATGAGGAGCAGGAAAACAGGTTTTTACTAGATCAGCTATTGCCCTTTCTGTGTTTCCCTGGTTTATTGAGGGAAATAAGCAACCCACTGAAGCAAAGCCTCTAAGGTGGCTTTAAGCTTTGTTTTAATGGGAAACAGGATCCTCTCTAAAAGCTCACTAAAGGATTGTGTGGTTACAGTTTATATCAGTGAAAGCTGAAAAGAGGGGTATCTGTTTTCCTACTGATGCATAGGGATCTCTTGCTTGGGTTAAGAAATACATTTGCTGAAGGTTTTATTGGTTTTCTTGCTAGCCATCATTAAACTACTTTACTCTTTCTGTTAAATTCCATTTGAACTTCTGCTGACTGGACTTTTCACATGGGGACGAATCAAACCGTGCTTGACATAAAATTTATCTGGATGAAGTGGTTTAAATTATATCAGTGAGTCTAATGAACAAAATTTAATGGTTCACTTGAGGCTCTGTTGAGTACATCCAAATAAATTTGCTTTTCAGGGTTCAGATGCCTTTTATAAAACTGTGGACTTAAATTCACTAGAAAGTTTGGTAAATCCTTTAAAAGAGAGCTCAGCTTTTCAACTGTAAAATAAAACCTTGGCAGGTCTATTCAAAACCAAGTGCATTTTCAGCAGAACATCATTAATTTGCAAGACCTTGTATTCACACAAAGGGCATATTGGTATCTGTACTTTTTGGACAGATCCTATCTCCCTGTTACATCCTCTTGCAGATGATAAACCTGAAAAATTATGGAAATTTAATGCATAATAATTTACATAGGTCTTAAAAATTCAGGAGGCATGTTGCTAAGTCATAATGTTAACAGCATTTTGTTTTGGTTTTAGTGACAACAGGTGGTGAGCTGTTCATCTTGGGCTGTTTTCTGTGCTAGTGCTGCTCATAGAGTTTTCTTGGTAATCTCAAGATTTACAAACTCTTTTTGCTTTTACTCTTGAGTTATGGATGCCTGTCTTTCTGAACAGATCTTTGTTTCCATCAAAAACAGTAAAAAGCTGTGGGCTAGCTATAATGTCATTGTCATTCAGATTGCATCCCAGTTTCTTACCATCATTTTATTGTGGAAGTGTGACATCTGTCATGGTGTGAGGAGTGAGAAGATAATAAGATTTTTTTTTGTTCATAATAATGAAAAAGTTGAATTCCATGGCAATATATTATTTGATTTTTTTACAAAATACTATGTGACTGCCATATAAAGCCAGAGATGGGATTACTGCAGCTTCTGTCCCTGCTTGACCAGGACAGCAGCTGTCACAGCCAGGCTCTGCTGAGGCTAACCCAGCCAGGCTAGTGCTCCCCTTCAGTCAGTGTGAGTCAGTGCTGCACATGAACCTTTGACACAGAGCTGCTTATCTGGCTCCAAGGACAGATAAAGATCAAGCCACAGCCAAACCCAACACCCCAGCACAGGATGGCCAGTTCCATCAGCCAGCACCTCAGCCCAGTGCTTTCTCTGCTCTGACTTGCCACAAACTGTGGCTGACTTTGAAGCAGGTTTGCCTCACCAAGTAAAATAGTTTACAAAGGTCTCATATAGCTATGTATGTTATAGTTAATAATAATATTTTAAAAAACACAAGCCAAATTAACCCAAAACCCAACAAATATCAGAGTGAAGCAGTCTCTCTCCTATGTCACACTTTCAGCCAGGGCATGGCAGTCAGTAACCACTCCACAGAAAAAAAGTGGGAATGATTCCTACAGCCTTACTACAAGGAATAACTTGAAGTGTTTAACTTCAAAAATCAAGTATGTGTCACTTTCAAGTGTGTACCAGGCTGTTGTAAAGCAGCAAGGTGCAATGTTTTTCCTGTGGCTGTGGAGTAAAGAAAGGTTTATTGAGAATTAGGAAAAAATGTTTTAATTGCATGCCTAGCAGACAAACTGATCAGAGAAGTGTGAAATTTTTCTCATGAGAGCCACTGAGCAGTGTCTGGACTGACTAGAATATCTGCCAGGAAAAGCAGAAGCAGAGAAGCATTTCCCCTGGGGCAGGGAGACATAACTTCTTCCTTTCTATTCCTATGATTCACATTATTCTCTATCTAATTATTAATAATTAACATTTATAAAATGTATAAAAGAATGTCAGAAACCCTCACAAACTCAAATTACTAACAAATATCAGGCAATGAAAGCAAGAATCAATGCTTTATTCTTGAGGTACTGTGTCATTAGGCATAATTGCCAATTAACTTACAACAGGAACAATTACCCAGTGCAAAAGTGATGGAAAGGTTGGATGCATGAGGTTACTCAAAGGTAATGTGAAGTGGTTCATTCCCAAGAACTACTGTCAGTGCTGTGATTAAAACAAATCATTTTAGATGTCTTCTCTTAGTTGGGATATTGGGAATTTGTTCCAAAGTAAAATAACTGTGTAGAGATGCTCTTAGTTAATGTGTTGGACAATTCCTCCACACATTTGATGTTATGAAATGCACCAAACTGTAGCCAAATCACTGATTGTGAGGGAGGGAGAGGCCAGCTGTTCAAAAAGCAGTATATTTTCATGTCACAAGTAAGATGGGATGCTTTTCCAAACTCAGATATGAATCCATTTTGAAATGAGTGAAAAACCTGTGAACTATTACAGAGGCAGAAGATTAAGGGGACACTAAAGTAGTCTGCAAAGTGCCTGTGACCTTTTTTCCCCCCTTACACCAGCTATATACTACTATATAGTACTATAGTACTATATATATATACTACTACTATACATAGCTATATAAAGTATGGTACTTGTACTCTGTGCAACATACAAAACATAATTTTGTAATAATTGGTGACTATATAATATCAGAGTCTTAATGCATTTTTCAATCTGAGTGTTTTTCTTTTTAAATTTTAAATATATTTGAATGCAAGTTCATTTTTCAAATATGTTTTTATGACAAGTGGCTTTTATCAAGGCTTAAAAAGAGACAGAGTGTAGACTGATGCAGAGTAGTGGATGAGAGATGCTCTCAGGAAGGAATTGTATCAAGGAACTGTACCATTATGAACTCTCTTGTTTCCTTTTGGTTTTAAAGAGGGACAGTTTTCCAAGTTTTCCTTCTGTAGCATGTAAAAGATAAATACTATAAAAAAATATTCTGCTTCCTTGCAGTAGATATATTAAGAGGAAAAGCTGATGGAGTGCATTGATTCATATTTTTGGGCTTTGTCCAGTAAATAAATCCCACTGAATATGTGGGATTTGTAGATTTTTCACAAGTTAGCAGGTTAAGACAAACACTTGATGATGCTGTTGTTTTCTGCTCCCAGCCAACACCCCTTGTCCAGCTTGCTATCAGAACACAGAGCTGCAGTGCCATTTATCTGGGTCCTGATGTTCTCCTCTCTGTGTGTTCTGCTCTGTCCTGTGAATCTGCATGATCTTTGTCAGTCTGACCCTGCTGGGCTGCTGCAGAATGAGGCTCCTGCCTCCTGTGGAGCATTAAAGCTGAGGGCTGCCTTTCATCTGGTAGTGAAAAACTGCTTATAGGGGACAGCAAAGCAGACTTTGTTCTGGCCCTTGTCACACACAATCTGTGTCTAGAGAAGTCTTACTTCCATGCGATGAGTAATGGAATATTTCATCATTTTATTGTTTCCTATGTTTTGCTTGCATATGGTTTGAACATTGCATGAAATAATTGGGTTTGGATAAACAACTCTCAGCATCTATTACTTGGCAGCATCAAGCTCTTACAAATACAGAATTACTGCAAATCATTGACTTTTTTTGAAAACAGAATGAACAAAGACCATCTCCCATAAAACTACACACTGAACATCTTTAAAGCTTTCTTTTATTTTTTTTCTTTTTTTTTTTTCTTTTTTTTTTTTTTTTTTCACTTGGGCTAATAACAAAGTTCTCGCTATCAGCCAAATCGTTCTCTCTCTCTCTGCCTCTCTGAAAATTATTCTCTGAAGGAAAAAACACATTTTCTTTGTGAACATACACTTAAAATAAGTTTAAAAAAGTAAATCAGCATATTTTGCTAAGAGATGTCATTACCACTTCACAAAGGTAGTAGTTATAGTATTTTTTTTTTGAGTTATTAAAGAAAGAAGGAATAAAACTGTGCCTGGTCTGGTATAACAATTTCGACCTTGTTTCATTTAACCTTGTACAATTCTAGAATATTATTCTGGTGTATTCTAGATACTTTGATCAGCAGTGCAGCTGATCCAATAGTTACAGCTAATTATCAACACAAAAATAGACTACTTTGAAAAGGAGGTGGCAAGTAGAAAAAAGTAGTTTTCACATACCCTAGAGAGGTACTGTCAAAGACCTGTATTTTTAATTTAGTAGGTATTGATTTAAATTATTTTTACTGTATAATAATACTGCTTTTAAGAGTCATTAGAATGTGTGCTGAGTTTACTGTAGGCTAGTCATGGATAAATAAGATTTTAGATGATAATACTACTGAGGAAAGGAATTATAATTTTCTGAAGTAATTGCTTTCTGTAGTAATTATAACTTCTTAGATTTTTATTTCTTGCATATCTTTCTAGTACTTCAGTGACTTTTACTGGCAAAAAATGTGTGGAACATAACTCCTTCACACACCAAATTGTTCATGCAACATATGCACCAAGTGTGTTTTTCAAATCGTTTTTTTTTTTTTTTTTGATGGTACGTGCACAGCATGGTGTAGGTGATGAATTTTATTTTCTGTTTCATTTTGATCAAAGTAGAGCAGAAAGTTCACCCATTAAGTGATGCAGTGGCAGATGGTAAGGCACTAGCTGAGCCTAATCTGCTGTCTCTAAAGGTGAGTGCTAACAGCTCTGGAAGGCTGGGAGCTCATGCAATTGGACACGGGCTGGGAGCGTTTTCCTTTTCGGTCACCGACTCCAGGTTGATGCAGCTGAGCAGGGTCTGAAGGGAATCGAGCTGGGGGAGGCTTCTGCCTGAATCCCACCCTCTGCCTGTGCTGCACCAGCAGCATCACAACCAGAGCACAGTCTAGACTCCAGGTGTGAGCAGCAGCATCCCTGGGCAAGGCTGGGCAAAGCAGGGCACAGGTGATCTTCCCTTCCCAAAGGTTCTCTGACCACAGTGGTTAAATGCTGGGAGCAAAGCACCAGGGGGCAAAAATCTGATAAATGAACTGAGTCATCTGTAGGCTCAACTACAAATCAAGAGGTTTTTTCTTCTCCTCAGAACACTTCTCTTCCCATTAGGTCTGAATGGTTTCAATTTACCTTGAATCACAGATAAGCAACGTCATTTACAAAGAGTTGGCAATAAAATATTTGTAAAATAACTAAAACTAAAAAGAGCCAATTATAGTCATGCTGCAAGCATTTATTGAAAGTCCCCATTCCAGGTGACAGACAGACAGGAACCATTAATCCAAACACCAGTCCTGTAACTTCACAAAACTTATCTATGTGCCCTTGACAGAAATCTATATTTAGGGTGGCAAGAAGGGATTATTAACCCAACTGTCTACAGCTTTATATGGAAAATATAAAACCACCAAGACAAAATTTAAAAAAATGAAACAAAACCCCTCAACTATGTTCCAAATTTTTCAATACTCGAACAAAGATCTCACAGAAATGAAATGAGAATTAACTAGCTCAGGTTGCTCACATACTCCCAAACCTATCTCTGAATGAGTCTTTCTTCCAGATACAGAGTCTGAGATTCTACAGGAGATGGAAAATCCTGCCACTCCTTACAAGTTCAGAGCTGGGATACAGAAAAGTGAATTGCATTATGTTTTTGGCAAGTAGAGAGATGAACACACATCTCTTGCTATGCTTAGTGGCCCAAGCAGTTTTGTCACCTTGTTTTTCATGTGTGGTTTATTCTTTACATGAAAGAATGAGAATCATGAAAGCTCATTCAGATGAGATGGGAACTGTAGTCAGATGGCCAAATGATCAGAATATATCATACTGTATATCAACATTTGATTCTAAAGGTTCATTTTAGCCAAATGGAGTTTGATTTGACAGCTTAAAAATGAAAAAAAGATGCTCAGATTGACTGATGGATAATAAGTGACAAAGAAAATTGCCTTTTTTTCAGATGGATTTCTAAGCATTTGATGAATTTGCCTTTACTTTTTCATCTTTTTTGTACAGCATTAGAAGAGTAAGCGTAACAAAATCAAATTCCTGATTCCTAATGTCTGTGGGGACACGTCCCACTGAAGAACTGCCATCAGTTTGAATTGCTGTGTGAAAAACAAAACATTGGATTTTCTAGCCTTGAGCATCTAGTGAGCAAAATAAGCACTAACTGGTATTAAAAAGCAATCATGTTAATACCAAAAAGTCACAATTTTCTTCAAAGCAGATAAATTATTTTTCTTTCCATAGTGACTGAAACTTATTTCTGAGTTCATTTAACACAAGAACACTTTGAGATTTAACTGGAAAGAGATGAGTATGGACTGTTTCCTCCATGATCTAGAATGCACATTTTGAAGCATCTTTTAAGAATGCTGTCAGGGAGAAGGATTTGGGACTTAAGATTTTATAGTTTGCTATGGTGCCAGCTAGCCCATATTCCTCTTACAGATTTTTTCAAACTCAGTAGCAGTAAGGATAAAAAAGATGCTTGTTTTGAAATGTGTTTGGTCTACCTCTGTATAGAAACAAATATAATTTTTTTCTTTTATCTTTAGACAGCTGTGCTGACTCCCAGTTTTGTCCAGCAGCTATAAAGTGTTCCCACACAATTAGCTGATCTCCATACAACAGAAAAACAAAGTCTATCCAGGGAGCCCTAAGTTCCTTTTATGTGGGAAAAACAAAACAAAACAAACCCCAAACCAACAAAAAACAAACAACACCACTATCTCTGGCAGTAGTTTTTTTCCTATTCCATGATTTCTCATCTTCCAAGTGCTGAGGTGCTCTGAGCACAGCTGAGAGCATTGGTGCAGTCTGTGCAGCCCTTTCCATTGCTCAGGGTGTGCTCCTGTTCCAGGCTGATCCTTGGGTTCCCTGTTCTGCTTTACTGGGTCCATCTGCCTGCACCTCCCTGCTCTGGAATCATTTTCAGAACCTTCAGTCTGCACCCAAACTGGAAAATGCCCCAATGGAGTATTCACACTCATGATTAATTGGGATGAAAGGTACATTTCTGAGAGATGTGGCTACAGGGCTGTTGAAGTGTGAACAGCCTTTTTCTATTTCAATTTAAGAATGTTCTGTTTATAGAGGTTAGATTTATAGACCACTAAAAGCTTGGAATTACTTTAAAAAGTAATTTTGTTGTTGCTAACTTGGAATAGTTCCAGCTGTTGTAGGGCTATATGTGATTAAATTATTTTTCACTAATTAATACTCTTAAGTAGTTGTGTATGCAAACCTACAAAGTTCTCAGTTTTAATACTGAAATAACAGAATACTTTTATTTCTACTTTCTGCAAAGCCACTCTACTTCCTTCCCTCTCTTGCTCCCCATCACACATTTTCATGTTGCTTTATAAAAGTTTTATAAAAATGTCTTAAACCAAGCAGTTATTCCTTGATCTGCTTGTCATGGTTGCTCTTGCAGAAGTCTGAGAACCAGGTTAAGCAGCTAGCTGAACATGGCTCTTACAGATTGTTACATCTGCCTTTCTTGACTCTGTGAAATAAGTCTTGCCAAATGTGCTGCATTCAGGAGAGTAGAAAATGTTGAAGATGGGGAATTCTGGACTCTGGTATTTCATTAGCAGAATTTTTCATTAATGAGTTTAACCTTGTAGGAGTGAAATCCTTGAATATGTTACTGTGAATGCAAGATTTTTTAGAAACTCTTGATACTGAGACAAACTTTCCCTAAACTCAAAATCTGACTGGGGTACTTGTTACATTTGATTTGCCTGCTGCTTAGACCACAAGGTTTGGGCAATAATCAGAGCTCCTTCTGTGTACCCAATGTCCAGTGTCACTCTGCAGCTTTTGCTGGAGAAGGCATGGATCAGGGAATAAAGAAGGACATGAGATCTGGGTGACAGCAGTGGCAACCTGACACTGGAGAAGTTAAGTAAAAATAATGTGTTCCCAGTCTCAGCCTGGCTATTCTGAGGGCATTATAAATATTTCATGTGAGTTCAGTTGGTGTTTGGTGTATTTTCAATATGTGTGCATTTTGCCTCATGTTCTTTAATCATCAGGGTGCTGAAACTTTAGATGATGGTTCAAAAAATATATCTTCCTGTGGTAAGGAGAGAAGCTGATGTGAACTGAGCTGCAACTCTACATTTGTCTGAAGCAGCAGTAAGAAATATGATAGCAATTGTGGCAACAATGATGGAAAAGGCCCCATGAAAAATTGCAAGAACTATTTTATTGCTTTGCTATTTTATTACTCTGGAGAGTAATTAAGTATTCTCTCCTGCTTGCTGCCCCCCAGCCCATCATGAATTCTGTGGTAATTTGTGAATTTCTATTGCCTGGTAGCATGGAGCAGCAGCCCCTGCAAGCAAGGTGTGGTCTGTGCAGGTGTTGAGACATCCTGCCCCACTGTAGCAACATTCTCCTGTTTGCTTTCAAAACAAAAGTATTATGAAATTCATGTCAAGGATGTTACAGGAATTTATTTTCTCTGTAAATTGTAAGTATTTTAATTTTTCCCCATGTCGTAAGGTACCTTCTTCATTTCAGAGTTACCTGAATAAGATGTTGATAAATGAGGAGTTGGACTTATCTAATGATTGTGCTATTATCTGCCTAGAAAATACAATCAGTTTAAAATGATAGTCTAATTCACTAGTGAACTACTGCAATTCAGTGAAATAAATCCAATGGCTCTTGCTGTCAGAAAATTGGAATGAAGGCAGATTAACATGTGCACCGAGGCTGAAGGTTTTTCAGGGGAAAAAAACCTTTTCTGCTCCAATTAAATGGGCTTGTCTCAGTAATGTTTCGATGAGGAGAGACAGAACAGAATGCTTTCTGTGCTATTATGAGCTTTAGGTGAAGAAGAGAGTCAAATTTGTTTTATGTTTTCTGCTCATTTTATGGAGCTCTGTATTTGCCAATGAATTCTCTTTCCACAGGAAAAATAATACTGCATTCATTTTCTGTTCAGACCTCAAATGCTAAAATGGTGTCTCCATTAAAAAAAATTTATTTTAATGCATCTATCTAATAGCAATCATCCAGCAGAAAACAAAGCCAAATGTCACATACATTTTATTAGTGATGCTGTTGGAGCTATGGTGATTTGAGGATAATAAACTGGCCAGAGTATTTTGAAAAGTTATGGCTTTCCAAATGTATAGACTGGCAGCAACGAGTAAATGCCAAAATAGCAAATGTGGCACAGAGTTTTCAGTGCTCTGAGGATGAGGACTCTGCAGGATGGCCACTGTGGGTTTCCCAGTCAATTCACATGCTCAGTTCAGAGCAATGTCAGCCCAAGTGTGTGGGAGCTGCCATCCACTACAACAATTACAGAGCTCCTTGGGTCTCAAGGGTCCAAACAAAGTCCACACACCAGGGAATTAAACATGGAAACAACTGCTGCAGACTGAGTTTGGCAGTGGGATTGGTACTGCTTGATGATGTTCGCTGCTGATTCCTCCCTCTTCAAACTTGTTTGGGTTTCACTGCACAGAGAGAGACTGTAAACAGGCACCAGTAATTAAACATGAAGAGGGAAACAGTCACAATGGAACTGAAACTTTCTTCAAGCTCTGGAGAATCTTCTCTTTCCAGTCAGTTTTCCTTAAATTGCTATATTGTGTTATAAGGGGGAGAGCTTTGTTAGTCCTGTCCAAAAAGATCCAGGAAAATGATTTTTAAATATAACAACCTATTTTCTTGTCTGTTGAAATAGAAATTCCTGTGCAGTGGCTCTGTTGGAATAAGAAATTGTTAGAAGCAGATAAAAAAGACAGGCCTGAATTGAATTTTGTGGTGAAGAAATGATCCCTTTCTCTTTTCTAGGTGCAGCAAAATTTTGTTGTATGTTAGCACGTTAAGGATTTGGAAACTATAATAATATAGATGATACAGGAATGTGAATGGAAAAAACAATGGTATTATGTGAATAAGCTCTATAAATACTGTTTTATGAGAAAGTCAGAGGACATAAAGTGTTTCTATTACAACCAGAATTCTCATTGAATGTAATGATGAAAGGTAATAGTTCTGATTTCACCTAATGTTCTTGCAAGAATTTGGACTGAAAAAATGTTTTCAATTAAACACTTCTTTAAAAAAAAAAAAATAGAAAAAAAGGGAGTTTTAAGAATAGTTGCTGAGAGGTAGGTACAAAACAAGTGTTTTGAAAAGTTAACTGCCTACTCAAATCTTGTCCTTGTGTGCTGCTGTGCTAAATAGAATAATCAGTCAAGGAGGGTTTGGAAACCAGTGTGTTGAATGAGTGCCAAAACAGGAGGGTGATGTCAAGGACCTACAGAATGCAAATGGAGTCTGAGACTTTCAAAAGCCTTCCTCTTAACAATCCTTTTCCTTTCTTTGTAATTATATTTGGACTGTTTTCTTGGGTCTTTCTTATGGAGAAGTGCCTAAATTCATCCTTTCGTTGTTTCTTATGGTGGAATCTCTAATTAACAGTCAGTCAAGGTCACCTCTGACAACAAAACCCAAGAGTCCCAAGAAAAGATTCTGCATGTTAAATAAAATGTGGGAAATAGCACTCAGAAAGAAGTACATGGACTACATATTTCAAAGAGTATTAGGGAAGCTGAACTCTTGGGAAAAAGTGACTGTTTGTGTGACACTGAAGCTGCTGGTTGCATGGAAAAAAAACCCTCTTTGTTGCATCTGAGTAATTGCAGGCAAAGCCTGAGGTCTTTTAAATCTGTAAGGACTAGCAAATAATTTGTCTTCATTTTGGCTTGGACCAATTTTGGGCACTTACTACTTGTAACAAAAATTTTCCAATAAACAAATATATTTACAGAACAATTACACTATTAAGTCATTATGCATAAATTAATTTCTAGTAAAACCCACATTTTGGCTAAGTCCCTTATGTGTAATACAAGCTGGGATTTTACTGCCACAGTGGGTCATGTTTCCAGCAGCAAATGCACCAATGCAAGATGGAGTCTAAATGGGGATGAATTATTAAAAATAGTTTGAAAGAGGTTTCTGAGGTATCACATACATGGAGCTGCTGATGTATCAAACAGCTTAGAAAGAACAATGGTGTAACTGGTGCCTTGGGTTTAGCTTTTATATTTTTCAGAATCTCTGCTGCTTAGTTGTAACTCTGAAACTTCATATTAGGTGTTGGTAAGGTCTCTTCACAGGATGGTTGGACAAAACAATTCCTTTCTAGCTAGAGAATCAAGAATAGGTGGTACCCAAAAAGCAGAAACAATGGCTAAGGGAAGGGAGCAAGGCAGGGGGCTGAGACTGCATAGCCTGGAGCTGTGGTTGAACAATTGATCCCAATATATAAATAAACCAAAACTTACATAAGTGTAAAACTCGTGACCAGGATCCACCTTGGGTTTGTTTGGCTCTTGCAGTGCCCCAGGTGCATCCTTTCAATAAATACCTCTTTCATTCCTTTTGCTCTGTCTGGTCTCTGTTCCAGGTCAGCCTTTCCAGGCAGCACAACCAGCTCTGTCTCGTCCCCTGTTCCTTTTGACCAGTCTCTGGAGTGAGTGGCTGCTTGCCATTTGCACACAGCCTGCTCCTCCAGCGCCTGTGCTGGAGCTCAGGGGGAGCTGGGGCTGGGGGAGCTGGGAGATGGAATCTTGTGCCTTTGGGATTGCCAGGAAACTGGCAGCCTGCCCTGCTTTTGATCACCTTAAAGCCTCCTGTTAAGGGGCAATCTGTACCTGATTGCTCCTCACTGCTGTGGCAGCCAGGAGCCCCCTTGGGGATTTTGAGAGGATCACAGATGCTCTTCATGAAAGACAGAAATGATAAAAATGTAAAAAGTTATTTTCTTCGATTACAGTCCTCGCCTTGTTATAATGTTTCACCTAACTGGTGTTGAGCTGAAATATGAAGAATGAAATTGCTAACTTGTTGAAAATTGATCCTAGTTATTGTTTCTGCCGTTGACCATGTTTGATATACATCTGCTTCTTGCTAAGACGTGCTAGGTTAAAAAAGAACAATGAATTTTTTAAACTGTAAGTATATAATAGTATATAACTTTTATGAATGTTTTATATCCACTTTAATTTTCACAAATGTAAGATTTTAATAGTCCCAAGAGAAGAAAATTTAAAAGCCTAAAAGTGAATTCCAGGCCACTAGGGAATCCAGCATATTTTTCAGATGTTGTTGAGCTCTCTGTGTTACCAAGCAAAGGTATTTTTAATTAATTAATTGTTTATTAATGGCATATTTGTTAGTGAGACAAGATTGAATCCTTTCTTCTAATTCAGTAGCTTCAGATTCTTTTCAATTTCTTGAATTCTTTTTTTTCCATTTTGGAAGAGAGCAACAAATGTTCAACTATGGTAGAAGCAAAATGTAAAATTTATCTCTGGCTTGCTGTTTTTAGGAAATGGGCACTGTTTGAAGTTACATCTGGCATGTTACAATGACTGGGGCTCCTGTGTTAACAGGTGTTGGAGGAAAATGAGAATGATAAGTTTGTTTTAGAGAGCACTGTGCAATTTATGGCTTGGCCATAGGCTCTCAAAGAAGCACATTTCTGCATGACAGAGCATAAACTGTCACCAGTACAAATTGCATTAATATTGAGTGGATAAAATGCTGTATCTGGAATTATCATTTAAAATACATTTGGATGCTGTGAAGCACTAAAGCAGTGCCTTTGGAATTCTTGGCTGGTTTCTTTCTCTGCCCCCCTGCTAAAAATCACTAATTGTTGAAGGTAAGTGTTCTGCAAATATTATCAGAATATAGAAGAGGCACTTTCAAGAGGTCAGAAAATAGTTTCAGTCAGTTGGAACTGAAAAAATCAGTCAGTTTTACAGACTAAAATGGAGTAGAAAAAAATACTGAACAGACTGGTAATGCACTTTTAATTACTGTAGTACAGTGTGCTGAACTCTGCAGTAGAATATAAAGTTTTCTGTCCATCACTGCCTTATACAGTTTCCAAATAGGCTTTTTTATTTTCCAATTGCATAATCTTCATGGCTTTTTTTCTGTTTCAGCTAATCTCTAGAAAATTGGGCTGTTGATCTGTTCTAATACCTCTGGCTTTGGTGGGATACAGTGAGTGCATAAAGGTTTTGGGTTGGTGTGGGGCTTTCTTTTCTGCATGTCAATACAGATACACATTCACACATCCCCACCCCCACTTATTAAAACCAATGAAAGTTCTGTTCACACAGCATGCATTCAAACCAAGAAATTCATAATATATTTGAGCAGCAAACATAATGGGAAATTTTTGGAGGTTTCTTTGCAAAGGAACTGTTTGGGAAAAAAAATCTTAGGACTGATTTTAATTTTTTTTTCAAGGGACACAATATTTAGTATCATATTCCCTTCACTGCCCGTTTACTAATTTTTAATTCATTTTATTATCTTGATTAGTGAGTGTCCTGAGACTTTTTAAAATTTTATCCTGTGTCTTCTTATATTTCACTACTGTAGATGAGATTTCAAGAATTATGATTATAATACTGATACATCTTCTACATATCTATTAATTTTAGTATGGGTTGTGTCATTCTAATTTTCCAGGGTAGAAGTACCAGTGAACAATAACAATGGGCCCTTTGTCTCTGAAATACAATCTATTCAGTGTCCTTGGCTGCCATTGAAATCGCTATCTTGAACATTCAGAAAACGGTGGAATGGAGAGAATAACAGAGTAGTTTCATCTCTAATAAAAGAGATGCCACATTTGGGATGTTCACTGGTGCAGGAAACAAGGGCATTTCATTTCAGGTCACCTTAATAATTTGTCTCAGCTGTCAATAGGTATCCAGTTCTCCCTGTGAGTCTCTCTGTGAACTGCTGGAGTACAAAGGAATCAAAGTCGATGAGGAGGGAGAGGTTTGAAAGCTCCTTTCATCTGGCACCTTGCTTGGACACTGAACTGTGGCAGCTAATTACTCTGCCTTTCCATCACCTCCAAACCTGGACACCTCAATAATGCAGAGCAGGGTCTGAGGCTCCTGGCCTTCCTTTGGTCTTCACAGGCTCCAGAAGGATTCCTGGCTCAAAACTCAGAGTATCACCTGTGTGGGGTCAGAGGGGACCTCAAAAGGGTGTCTAGAGCATCTGTTCTTCAAAACCAGAATCTTGTACCATCCTGATAGATCTGAAATGCAGACCTCAGTTCTGTGTTCCTCTGATTAATTGAAAAAAGATGAAAGAGCTCCTCTAGTTAAATAACTCCTTCATGGTGCAGCTTTCAAGAAATACTTGCATTTACATTTACATTTTTTCTTTCATACAGCTCAGGTCACTTAATTTTTATCTCTCATAGCTCCATCTCCCTTTTGAAACAAGACACTGGCAGGCTAAGAAAACCTTAAATGCTTCCACTTTTGTCACAGAGTTATGGGGAGTAGCTGTGAACAGAACTTGATTATTATTTTGACTGAAAGGTGGTGAGTTCAGTACTGGGAGCTGAAAGCATTCAAAAACCTTGATTTTCCAAATTAAGTTTTCATATATATTAAAGAAAAAGAGGAGGATTTAGTGCACTCTTATATTATTACTGATATTATGCAATGAAGAGGACACAGTTTTTACCTCCCCAAAATCAAACAGCACCATGAGGACCTATGAGGCTGTGATTGATCCCAGCCTTGAGAATTCCAGAAAAAACCAAAATACAGTTCTTCAAGCTCCTCTTTCATAGTCCCACTCCCCTACCTTGAGTCTCTGTCCAGTTCTTCTCAGATTTCCTATAAACTGTGATCAGAATTGTAGTTATAAAGTTTTATGGCACTAAAATGTCAATAAAGCTCTGCACATCTTTGAGCAGTGTATCCATGAGTTGACAGTGAATATTACATGGCAAAGTGGTGGAAAAAAACCCAAAATATTTCTGGCAGAAAGAAACAAATGTTTTGAATTTTTGTTTTGATAAAACAAAAAGTAAAAATAATTTTTAGAAAACTAAGAACTGTTAAATGAAATAGTTAAACAGTATATTAATTTAATGCAGCTGCAGAGGTCATATTCATTTCTCCCTAGGACAGCTTTTGGAAACAGGAGCCTTTGAGAGTGGAAAGGGTTAGAAAGGAAGAGGATGACAGTGCTGTAAAAGGACATCTTGCTCCACCACCTCAAATCAAAAACCTCCTGGATTTGTCTGGATTTGTCTGAGTGCTAACTAAAACCTCTATAGAAAATATCATCAATGAAGCCTTGCCATCTGACAAATTTCCTGCCAATTCCTGAAGTGATAATTAACACTATCCTTTGAAATAATTTTCTGGAAAATAGTTGCTTAAAGAAATGATTTCCAGTTTCCTATCCTGATCAGGACAGTTTTCTGAACCAATTAGTGTTAAATTAATGAGCAGCATGCTTACATTGCAGTCAAATCCCATAGCCTTTATTTCTTTCCCCATTTTTGACTTTGCTTTCCCCTCAAATAGATCCTGATTTTAATGTGTCTTGACTGATGATAAAGAGCCAATGTTAGGATCAATACCAGCAAAAAACTTTCCTTAGTGTTAGACAAAAAAGTTCTCTCTGGTGAAGTGTTATAAATGGCCTGGTATGATGCACTCTATTCCTTCTGGCCTTTAAACCCAAATCCACTCGGGTCTATTGGCATAAAGGGTTCACAGAAGAGCAATTTTTCTTCTTTGGAAAATTGAATCACTGTCTCAGTGATTTGGTGTCTCACTACACCAAATTTTTCTACTGTTCATTGCATTTTAAAGACCAGTGTGTTTATCTAAAAAAATACTTCAGATAGTAACAAATGCATAGGATTTTTAGCAAATATTTTTGGGAATTTCAGCTTATATTGTAGAAGACATTATAGAGATTTATATCTGAGCAGTGTTGGAGAAAAAAGAAATTTGCAAAGAAACGTGAATTTTCAAGATGTGTTTATAACTGCTCTTGTCAAAGCATGCCATATTACTAAGTTTCATGCTTCATAGCAACAAATTCAGGTGCTGCATGTAAAGAAAAATTTGTTCTTGGCAAGATTGATATACAGCTCCCCTTCATTTAAATAATCATAATGGAAAATTTTTCTCTAACTTGAAGTAGGGGATGATTTTTATACTTAAAAGTACACCTGAGTGATAGCTTTAATCAAAGTCTCTGTCACAAAGTGGAAATGTTATAAACACTTTCCTTTTGCTCCCTTTGTGTTGTGTCTCCTTTGACACTAGCCCATAGCTGGTACCTGGGGAAGGAAAACAGTGCTGGAGCAAGGATGGGAGTGATATTTAACTGGTATGTCCTCTCATCTGGGGTTCTTTGCACCACTTTGTGTACATGAACAACCTAACCCCTGAGGAATTATCTTTCATTTACACTCCTGGTATCCAAAGCAATGCGGGGCAATGAATTCCTCAAATTAATAAACAAAATAAGGGGGGAAAAATAATTGCAATGTAACTACTCAGTTGTTTGTATAATGAGAGAAGGACTTTTGTGTTTCAGAAACAAAGCTTGTGCTTTCATACCTCATATATTTTGATATACATTTCATATTCAGATATATTCATCATAAAAATGAAGCTGTAATTTCACGAAATTGAGTTTTCAAGTAATAAAATGCTTTATTTGTTGTTTTTACAGCCGTACAGCAAATTGCAAAATGAGTTCTCCCCAGACACTGAAATCTGATTCCAAAGTTGCCTTACCTGAAATTCCACTTCATTTATCAGAGACAATATTGTGATGTCTTTGTAAATAGTCTCTCCAGGATTTTTAGTTTATTTTATGACAGTGAATACATTTGCAATCGCTGTTACAGCCCTGAAAAATACCATATGGCAAAAATGCCCATATTTAATTTAGGGTGATTGTGCTCTATTTGTTCAATCTATTAAAGTAGCTGGCATATCAGCTAATCTGACAGCTGTATTACTCAACATCATTGCAGGCAATGACATATGGTGAGGCAGAAGGACAAACATGCAAATATTCATTTCATCAGGAGCAGGGCATTGTCTAAGCTTGAAAAAACCCTTTGTTAGTAAAGCTGTACTTAAGAGCAGAACATTAACCTCTGTATTTATCTGCCAGGGTTTTTGTTCTTAAGTGAGAAAATAGAAGTTCCCATCTTGAAGTGAGTAAAATGGATGACAAATTGTTAAATCTGATTGTTGAGAAGGAACAAAGGCTCCAGTGACCTCAGTAAAAATGGTGGTAGCTGGAAAATATATTGAACTGTTGCCCATGATCAAGTTTTGAGGGGAGGGAGAGAGGGAAGGAGGGAAAGAGCAAGTGGTTAAGTACATTGCATTTGTACAGCTTCTGAGTGCTGCTTCCTTTTTATAAATGAGCCACAGCAGTGTTATAGTACCCTAGAGGAAAGATTAGCCTTCAGCTGTGAGGTAGCATCAGGTGTTGGTCATATAATACTTATGGGAAGACAGAGAGGGGAAAATATCAGACTATTACAGAATATGGTTGTTTATCTCTTTCAAAATGGGGTGAGGGGAGAAGTTCTCCAAGTTCTTCTCTTTGAAAAATAATAAGATTCTCTTTGAAAAGTAATAGTAATCAAATGTGAGATTTGAGACTTATTTACAAATGCAGAATTGTCATAGACATTTAAGTAGCAACTGCAGCAAGAGATTAATACATTTCTGAAATGTCATTTCAGAAAAGATCACATTTGAGTTCCAACAGATTTGATGTTTGAAGTATCTTGGTGAACACAGCTGTTAAAGGAATGTACAATAAAGTATATTCTCTTTGACAGAATATGTCTTCAACTGAGGGTATTAATTCTCTCTTAGTGCAATGAGATTTTTGTCTTACAGTTTGTAGCCTTGCCAGTGTTTCTTCAGGAGCCACCAGCAATAATCCATCTTGATGTCCTGCCTCAGCATCCCAGCAGAGCCTCCCAGGCAGGACAAGCCTTGGTTTAACCCTGCAGGCTGCAGGCTCAACTCTCCCTGGGTTCAGCTGGCCTCCTCACTCAGGTGCCTCTCCCTGCTTTCCTGCCCACCCCTTCCCTTCCTAAATGAGGCAGCCCCCAGGTACAAAATGCAAGTGCAGGATGTTTCCTGTGCCTTTGACTCACCAGGGTTGTAACTTTGCATTTATGTGACTTGAGTGACTTGGGAGAAATTACAAAAGGGCAGGAACATTCTCACCATGGTTTTTACTCCAGTTTTTTTTCTAAAGGAGGAAAAAATACCCTCTCTGTTTTTGTTCTGAGTGTTTCTATAGCCCTGAAAAAATGGGTTTTTGTCTGCTTCATGCCATCAGACCAGTGCTAATCAGCTGAACAGAGACTGCAGCCTGGTCCCAAAACTGTCAAATTCACACTATGTGCTACTTGAGATAACATGAGAGCCTTCCTAATTATATCAGGAAAACATTAGTGCTGTGTAGCTTCTTAACCAACTAAACAAGATGACTTGAGCTTGTGCTCCATTCCTTTTCTTCCTCCTTTATCAAATAAAGATCACATGGTTTGAAAAATGGGGGTTGCCTTCAGAGGGTTCCAGACCAATAAGGAAATAATTCAGTATTAGTACCCAAATCCCTGTGGAAGCACAAGTCAAGCTGAAGTATTATGCATGAGTTGGTAGATCTTCCATATGTTGTTTGTACTCACTCCCTGAGGCTTTGTGCTATAAATAACAGAAACTGGAATGCAAAGTAGCACTCATCAGGGACAATAAAAGTAATAATTTGGAGATTCATTCATAAATACGACTGGAGGGGACCTGCTATGATTGCAGAGTTTGGTCTTATGCAAAAGACAAACTTTCCTTGTACTAATCCCTGTTGGAAATAGGTGCAGCTTTTTATTCATCCAAATTGTATAAAGTTGGAGACTTATCTAAAAGAGCAAAGAACCCAACCCTGTATTTGAAAATCCTTTTCAGCACCGAGTATCTAAGAGAGCTGAGCTAAGATCACCGATTCCCAAACTCATTAAGGCTGGAAAAGGCCTTTAGGAGGCTCAGCCCAACTATGATCAACACTAAACCATGTTCCCAAGTGCCACATGCACACATTTGAACAATTCCAGGAGTTGTGATTCCACTTGGACAGCTCACCTTATGACTAAGGGGGATCTTACTTTCATTTGGTGGTCCCTCTGCATGATCACACAGAAATTGTAAAATATTGCATGTCTTTATAATTTATATTCACTCCCAAGACTTAAAAGGCTAATAAATAGTAAATATTTACACTAATGTATAAGAAGATAATAGAAAAACTACATATATACACACACCAAAGCTGAATACAATTATATGATAATTATTGGCTAATTTTATGATAGTTGAATATCTAAGTATTGAAAATGTCACTAAGGGTTCCAAATTATTAGGAATAGTTGTTACTGCTAGGAAAGAGACTGTTATGAGACTGTTATGAGACTAATTTTGTGTTTTCAAGGTTTTAGGTGTCTGCAAGGCATTTCAGAACATCCCCAGCACGAGGGTGCAGGTTTTGGAAGGATTTTAAGGGGCTTTTGGGGACCAAGAAAACGTAATATGAATTTCAGTTATCCTGGGAAAAGCTGCAAGGTGAATAGGGCCACAGGACATTACTGCATTCAGACACTAATGTCCTTTCTAGGTTTTCCTGTAATCATCTTTTTTGCACTGAGAAAATAAACTGCTGTGCTCCTGAAATTTTCCAAGGGTAGATGAAAACATATTAGGTAATAGACTGTCAATTATTTCCTAAATTTTAATCTGCTGCATCCTTATTCTGCATTTAATACATGAGGAAAAGAATAGTATGCAAATGGATGCACTAATAATAGCTGATTATAATGCATTAATTTTACATCACCAAATAATCATCATTAATTTAATTCCAGTACATCATAAAATGTCTAATTCCTCTGCAGCCAGTCCATATTAAATTGATAAAAGAGACTAGAGTAGTTTAGAAAGTCTCATTAAGTGCTCAAAGATATAGTTTATTTTTTGTGTGTGAAGTTTATTTCTTTAATCAATTAAAATGCAATAAGCACTGTGGTGAGAATGCTGAAATTACACAGGCAGACACAGATGATAAAAAGGCAAGTGAAGCATCCCCTCCTGTCAGTGCTCTTCCCAGCTGGGATGCACCAGGTTTATTCCTGAGGGGCTGCACTTTAATCTGCTGTGCCTAAACCCAGCTAAATCCTCAGCAGAACTCGAGATATACCTGCAGCTTTAATTTACAGCTGCTGTATTTTATGGCCTGTACAAATTAGATAGTGTTCTTTATTAGCTCCATTATCACAAACACTTTTTATGTAATCAGATTATCTTTTTTTTTTTTTCTTTTTGGTAATAATTCATGCTAATTTTCTGTCACACCAATTTTTGAAAATCCTCCCTGAGACTTTCAAGTAACATTTTCTTTCTAGCTTGGCAATTGTGCCAAACAAAAAAAAAAAATCTTAGCTCTTCTAATAATGGTTATTTATCTCCTGGTTCCTACCTTCCATTCTGTTAGAACACCCAGTGTTTGCTCATGAAATAGGGAGTTAATCGTTTTAATGAGACACTCTAAATGGTTCCCATAGATCTAATTTATTAATAATTCAGAGAATACTCAAATGGCTGCCATTAGTTTGCCATCTCATCCTCCTCTCTGGGTTGTATACCTTAGCTGTTGGGTTGTGAAAATATCACTTGAGGGCATGGATAGAACTCCACAATGGTTTTTAAAAATACTCTTCCTGAAAATATTTCACTGCTGGCTTTTCAGGAGAGAAACACAACGGGTAATTTGTTTCAGCTAGAAACTTAGAGATTCAAAAAGAGTGGAGTGAATCCATTGTTCAAAAGAAACATAAGGGTCTTTAGAGTTGCTGACTTTTCATTCCCATGGATCAGCTGTATGCATGTGAGTTTAAGCACTCCCAATTCTATTTTTGGGTACAACTCAGTGCATTTGAGGGCTGACATCTGTGCCCCTGGGGTGACACTGGTGCCCCTGGGGTGGCTCAGATGCCTCTCCTTGGCAAGCAAGAGTTGGAAGTGGGCTGTGTTCTGAAAATATAGATAGCACAGTTCTTTTTGGGTATGGCAAATTAAATCATGTAGAAATCTAATAATATATTGTAATTAAAACCCACGTGGAACCTTCAGCATTTGCTTTACGAATTTGTGAATACTTTTGGGAGCATTCAGGCATGCTGCCCATTTCAGTAACTTCCTAAATCTATTACATGAACAGAGTTTCTTAAACTCCTTATAAATCACAGTATTTTAATTCTAGTAAAAAGGATGGAAATGGGCAAGGAGGGGCAGCAGGTAAGGAGCAGATTTTTAAAAGAATTCAACTATTTTAAAAAATAGCCTTGGTGCCCATATCTCCATTGTTATATTTCTAAATATAATCAGAACTCAAAATTACTTAATTATTTATTTGATTATTCAATCTGTTCAGCATTCTTCTTTTTGGAACTTTGTAATCTCTCTTCCTACACCATGTAGGTGTTGCTCTTTTTCAGAAAAGGAAATTGCACTTTTAAGTAAAAAAAAAAAGGTGTTTTTATCCATCATTGTATCAAAATAGAATGCTTTGTCATTTTATTCAACCACATTTCTATAACCACACAAAAAATAGCAACAGAGAGAGAACAAATTGTACCTAGCCAGGGATTTGTATAAATTCCCTTCTTCTGATCTTATATTCATCTGCTTCTCCATGTATTAGGATTATATATCACCAAAAGAAGTTAAAGATTTTTTTGCAATGCTTTGACACTGAATTGGAGCAACTTATAGGCAGAATCTGATGCCATACAAAAAAAATTATTTAATATAATAAGAAAAACTGTATCTTATGTTGCAGGAAAGTGTTTTATTGCTAACAAATTTCAGAATATGTTAAGTATATAAAATTGGGATATGGCACTCAAAATCTCATTAAGCATTCCTATTTTGTCTTTGCAACATCTGCCATTATCAAAATCAAATTCAACAGTCACTATTGTAGTCACTGTTACTGGGGAAAAAAAATCCCTTGTACATTTTAGTGTGGCAGTTAAAATCCCTGTGGGGAATTTAATTTGGAGCCTTTATAGCAGCAGCATAGACTAATATATTCCAAGAAAGTTAGATTGACTGTGGCTGCTCCAAAAGTATGTTAGATAAACCCAAAGTTCACCTCTGAAAAGAGTCAAAATGGTTGCAGAGCTGGAGTGAGACCTGCATCTGAATTGGTCTGTAACACTCCAAGCATGTTGGGGATTTTGTGTGTGCCCATGGATTATTAGTGTGCCCAGTCTGTATAATTATTTTCTGGAGGCAATTCTCTTTTTTCAGCTTTCCCTTTTGCTGTTCCTCATGTTAGGACCATAGGATGAGATTGGTGGTGGCTGTGGTGGTATAAATGTTTTATCCAAATCAAAGGTAAGGTTTGGCAGATCTCAGTGTGTCTGTTGGAGATGGAAAGAGTCAAAATCCATGAGCTTGATAGAAAGCAGGAAAATAAAATTAAAAATTAAGTAGTTTTATGGGTATGTCACTAACAGGAAAGTAAAGTGTAGGTAGGCACCAGTGATCATTCCATAAGTGCACTTTGCTGCTGGATTATTTTCTAATATTTAGTGTTCAATAATGTTTTGATGAAAGGAAAACATAGGTTTGATGGGTCTAAACAATTATTTTGTTATTTAAATGCTAATAAGTCAGAATATCAGTTCTAACTGGAAGCCTTAGGAAAACAAACATTATGTATCAGAACTCCTGAATAACACAGAGTAGAATTCAGGGAAAGACAATTTATCTTCAGGACTTTGAATATTAAGGTTTCTACCTTGTATCAATTTATTCACATTTATTGCCAAGTGAGATGTGGTACTATGAATTTTTCAATATTCTTTACTGGTATATTAAAATCAAATGTTGAAGCATGGATGTACAAAGATGGAAATGAGAAATGGCCACTAAGCACCATCAGAGGCCTCTCTGGAACACAACTAAAGCTGTGGTTTTATTGATATTGCTGAGAAAATGTATCTGCTAGACACATTATTAGGCCATGTAAATCCTGTTTTATAGTAACAGGAAGCACAGCAGGAAGCTCTGATTTGGTTGCTGAAGTTATCAGTGTGGTCCCTTATTCTTATATGTGGTAAACAAGCTGGCCCAAATTATCTTCTAGGTGTTGACTGTATTTATAGGATTTCTCCCAATATATCTCCTACTATCAGAAGGCATTATTAGTCAATTAAAATAGAGGCTGTTTGTTCTTCCTCTCCCTCCTCCTGTCCTGTCCTTGAAAAAATTTCTGTGAGGGATTTTTTTGGTGTCATGATATTTGTTCTGCTGAACATTGATTTAGTTTGTCTGGGAAAAAAATATGAAAAACATTGCTTTTGCTGCATCTTGCTATTGAGGGTATTGTTTAAAAATGCATTGTTTTAGAAACCCTCAAGGGGGAAAATATATTCACTCCATGAGACTGGAGATCCTACAGGGATGGGGCCTTGCCAGCAAGAAATTCCCTGCAGATGTTGATGGGTTATGGCACAGCAGCTGCAGAAACACATTTTAGCAAACAAACCAAAGTTCAGCACACACCCCCAAATCCACTGATCTGAGAGCTGTCTCCCTGTGTTTGACATTGAGTTCTGAACCTCACTGTTCTACAACCCAGAGCTATCAGTGGCTCTCCCTACTGGTAGCCCTTCTGAAATTTGAAAATTCCCTTCACTGTGAACTAAATAAATACACACATAGGATGGAAAAGCAAGAAGCAATTCATAACAAAATGACCTCTTCCATTATTAACTGGCAAAACTCCCAAAGGCATTAAAATAAATGAACCATAGCATGAATCAAAAAGGCAAAAATGATAACTTGGGCCTTATACTTTATAAGTTTAATTAAATACAAATGGATTGCTGAAACAGCATATGGCTTCCTATACTATTACTTCTAGAAATAATTTTAGTGATTTAAAGATAGAAATTGAATGAGAGGTTTGACTGTATCTCATCTAATTCCATTATTCATGGCTACTTTCCTGTTTTCCCTGAACTGCATCACTTCTCACTTTAAAATTTCAGTCTCTGCAGAGTGCATATGCAATTCTCCATTTAGCTCATTTTCCAGCTGTTTATATATAAAACCCTGTGAGTGTTTCAGAAGCATTTTGTTGCTGTTGCTTTGCAGAGCCTTTCATCAGCAGGGAATGAATGAGGAAATAAATTTTGAAACAATTGGATAAAAAGAAAAAAGTCTTCAAAATGAGAACTGAGCAACTTGGAGGGTTGGAGTGTGAAACATGCTGCCAGTTTGTTCACCAAACCACAAACTTGTAAGTCATACTAAGAAATTGAGTCCAGTCTTTTCCCATCTGAACTTTACACTTCCTTAGTTCCCTGAGGAAATTACTCCAGCTAGTACAATGAATGAAAGAAAGGAGAGGAATGTAATAGGCTTTACTGTTCTGCATTATTTTACATTCAAAAAGTACTACTCTGCTTTGAAATGTTGTTTTAGGAATAATTCTTAAGGCTTTGTGATTAAAGTCTCTGTGCCTGTTTCTGAGGCTTTTGCTGATATATTAGAGAGTACTGTCGGTGGAATTGTGTAGAGAAATAGAAAATAGAATTAAATTCTTCATAGAAAGATAAAACAAAAGAAGTAAACAGAAAAGTTGCAGAAATATTTGTGAAATTTCTACCTCAAAGCTGAATTCTGCTCATCAAAATGGTGATGCTCATAGTCAACTGAATTTTAAAATTTTCATTAGTGTAAGAAATGAAGACAAACTGCCAGAGTCTCTTTGGATAAAGTGCCTTCAATAGCACAAAAGTCCTTTTGGTATGCAGAAAATCCAGAAAACACACAACTTTTAAGAGCAGTACTTTATTTGTATTTCATACTTAATATTGTGCTAAAACTATTTTTAATAAGCGTTCTTAGGCCAAACTCTTCTAAGTCCTGTATAACTATCTCTAGAAGAATAAATAAAATAGTTCTGTATGTGCTGTTATCCCCCAAACTGATTCAATCACTTGGTGGAGACAATGATCTGGCAAACCTGTCCATCTAGAGGACTTTATATCATTGAAGGAAATTGAGCTGCATTTGAGAAGAATTTTTTGAAGCTTGACTCTCACCATTCCCATTTATGCACAAACCTCACAGTAACAGCCAAAACTTCTGTGAAATGTTGCACTGTGGTTGTTGGCCATGCTGTCTGGATAACCTGGGTGCAGAGACCTCTATATTCCCACTTTCCCCCACAAATCTAAAATCTCTAGGGACTGAAGGTGACAAGGAGAGATTTCTAACCAGAAAAGTGTCAGAGAAAGCAAAACTGAAGTGTACCTATGAGAGATCCATGATTCCATTTATTTTCATACAAGTTTTTAGTTACTTTTGCCTTTAATTCTCTTACTGATTGTTGGCTGAATGGCTCTGTGTTATCTGTCTTCAAGGAAAACTAAGCTCCATCAAATTCAAGGCTAAGTGATGAAGGCCAAAGATCCACCAGGAATATACATATAAACTAAATTTGATATATACAAAAGTCAAAAGTTCAGAAGTGAAGACATGTTTCTCAAAAGAACACAGAAAGAACCAAGAGATGGCAGGAATTAAAAAGTCCAGAGGAATGCATAATAATTCTAAACAGTTTTGCAAAGCAGTAAAACAGGAAAGACCATACCAAGATTACACTTCCAAAGAAACAAATATATTTGTATGATATTTCTCAAAAGAGTTAAAGAAACTATTCAAATATGCAAGGTTGCACTTAATAGAACTTAAGTGAAGTGATAAAAAATAATAATTTCCATCAATTTATTCTATTGGAATGGAATGAAAATCAGGGAAATGCCCAGTAAAAGAGCAGTGATTTTTTTCCATTGTGCTATGAATGTGCATTTGCATTCCTTGCACATGCAAATTCCTACTGAAGCCAAGAGAATTTCTAGGTGAGGAATATATCTGAATTGACCCCATAATTTAATCTCAGTGTTGAAGTGTGAGCATTTCCCAAAGTAAGCTGTAAATCAATGTGACACAAGAAAAGGAATGTACTAAAAGCATAGAGCCATGATAGAGAATAGAGATGGGCAATCAGAGCAAAAAGAGTGTGACTGCAACCACTGAGAGAAAATCTGAAATGTAACTTCAATTGCACTGAATTAAAACTAAATCAACATGATCAATTAAATTGAAACCGAAATATGCTGTTAGAAACATTTCATAATTCACAATTTTGTTCTGATTATTGAGAATGACAAATACATTTAAAAATCAGGCAGGCAGTCACGTAGATGTGACTCCTGTATGCAAATAGCAGGATAACAGATTTGGAATGAGCAGAGCCATTATCAGGGACATGTGATGCAAAACCATCACTAGGACGAGGGCACAAAATCCAAGGGTATTCTGCTCTTGTGCTTTGTGTTTGGCAGATGGTCAGTGACCCAATTCAGCTCTGAAATGGGCATTGAGCAGTAACAGTGCACTCCCAGATTTGATGTTTCCTGCACGGAGTTACAGCAAATGAAATCTTTGTTTCTACCCTGAGTGGACACAAAATTTCCCTGCATGGAGCGTCTCTGAGTGCACAGCTCCTGTTTGCCATGTATCTATGAACTTTAATTTGGCATGCAACACTCAAGTCTAGATTTGAGATTTTTTTGCTTTTCCAGATGAAACAAGACAAATTCAAGCTAATGTTGTTATGAGTATGTTTTTTAGTTGATGTCTAGAAGTTGGCAGGGCCAGGGATATTAATACACTGAACCATGAGTGTCATCCATTCTTGAAGGTGGGCTAACTCCTAACAAACACCTGGGTGAATGTCCTTAGAGCTGATTTTCACTCTCTGAAAGCCAATAAACAGCACAACTGGTGTGAATAATGCCAGCAGAGTGCTGACTGGCTCTGTGTCATCCCTCTGTGTTCCCTTTTTCTGTAAGATTCCTTACAGACACAGGTTAAGAGAACCTCCCCCACTCCCCAGGCTTTGTTTTAACTTATTCTCTTCATTTTGGAAGGGTTTTGTTATTGTCCTTGTATGAAATGTCCTTTCAGTCTTTTATATCCTGTGTGGTGTCTCCAACTTTTTGCAGGCTTCTTTATTAATATTAAAAATTCCTAAAGCTTACTTCTCTGCCTGTGGTTTCCTATGCTACCAATGCTCCAATTTACACTTAAATATCAAGAAAAAAACTTGCTGCTTTTGCTAATCAGAACAAAACAAAAAACTGTGAAGAAGGCTGCAAACATCAAAATGCTTTTTTTTTTCTTGCTTAGATAGTTTGCAACCTTGATAAGATCAGAGAAATAAGTGTGGGAAGCTGTTGCCTGAGATACAGAACCATTAAACTATTCTCCTTGCTGAAAAAAAAAGCAGTGATCTCAACATCTCACATCTGTTGCTGTTGAACTTTAGAGCATGAAAGGAAATGAGATATGAAAGGGGGGAAAAAAAGCCCAAAAAACAAACCAACAGCTCAATGTGCTGCAGCAGTGGATTGCAGATTCCACAGTTTTCTTCCTGCTGTGAAATCACTTTCCATACTGGCTTAGAAGTTATAATGGATGCAGCACTGCCCTAAATGTGTATTTAAGTACAAGGCAGGCATAAACTGCTGAGAAGATTGCCTGAAAAAATGCTTCCCCAAAGAAGTCACAGCTTCTTTATGGCCTGGTTACCCCTGGTTATAGCAATGACTGCTGCTGACAAGTGGTGCCTGGAAAGGAAGGGGCTTCCATATCTCCTTCTTTTAAAGATTAATTCCATGTTGGACCAACCTGCTTTCCTTACTTTGTCAGTACCTGTCATTGAGCTACCTAGAACATGCTCCAGGAATGTATAAAACAAATTTATTAATATTGCTAGATTCCTGCTAGGGTGCAGGAAGGGGCCAGCAGGGCTCTCTGAGACATTCATTTCATCTCTGGCCTGTTTTAGGGCCTTGGGAGAGGGTCAGCACTGCCTTGATATTGAATAGTTAAACTCCTGACACTAAACATCTTGACTTTTGCTTCTGAAGGTACTTGGCTGTGGAAGTCTAATTAATACCCTAAAATTACAAAGGCCTGCTGGGCATATGGTCAGCTTCTCTGCAGATCTCACTATCAGAAGAGCATAGAATTAATCACCAGTGTCCTTGAAAGAATAAAGTAAAAACTTAACTGATTTTTAGGGTATCAGGGTGTAATTTTTGCACTGTCAAAAGTATTTTTGCAATATTTTAAATATAAAGTTTACTAGAGTGAAGTAGATGGCACATGGGGGGTAGTTTGTTGGGTCTGCACGTGTTGGATAGTTTATTCTAATTTTTAACCCCAAGGTGAGGTATGCTGTGTTACCACAACATGGAACTGCCAAAGAACAACTTTTTGATCCCCCTGTGTGCCAGAAATTTCACAGCCATTGTTTTGTTTTCTGATTTTCACCCACAGCTGTGGTTTGGGAATTATTCTACCTTGTTCTTGGTAACATATTTTAAGATCTCCAATTTTCTGCTCAGGGGGAGTGTTTTATCAGCTGTGCCTTCATCAGTCATTGGGTGCAATAGCTGAGCTTTGCTGAGTAAAACTCTGGGTGGGGAATAGGACTTTGTAAGTGCCAGCTGCTAAATATTGTCAGGTAAACCTTGCCCCACAAAATTTTCATGAGCTCTGCAGGCAGAATTGCCTAAGAAAGAAATACAAAGACCAAAAGAAGCATCACTTCAGTGTGTGGCTCCTTGGTGGGTTTAATGGTTCAGCTTATGGGATACTCTGCTTTTCAGAGGTGCCAAACTTAATCTAAGAGCAGCATCATTTAACAAAGGAGGCTCAAATGCTTTGCCTCCCCTGAAAAGGGAAATCAGCAGTGAATTTTGACTAAATTACTTTACTTTTTTTGAAAAAGTTTGCTATTAAATCTAAATGAGCATGTTATTATCAAAACTATTAAAAACTGTCATTTTGAAGCAAGCCTATTGTTAGTTCAAGATATTTTGTTTTCTCCTTGTATCAGAGGGAGTTAAATGTGAAGAATACTCACTGCCTTCTGGCTTCTTAAGAACAAGGAAACATTTTTGAACATGACATTTGTAATTAAAGCATCATTCAAAAATGACAGCCAAAATTATGCAACAGTATGCCTCTGAACAGATAGGATGAGGTTTTAGAGAAAAATGTAGTTAAATTTTTTAGGGAATGGGAAAAAAATCTAAGTTTAGAGCTTCCCTATAGTGTAGCTTCCTGCTGCCCTGTAGCTGGCTTTGGAGGGAAAAGAGCAGGAGCTTGAGATGCTAAAGGCAAACATAACTGAAATTCAAGAAAAATTATGAATATCTTTGGACAAATAATGTCATAAAAAGAGAATTCATTAAGATCAGGAATGGGATGCATATTATGGATGCTAGTGAGCAGATCTGGGTCAAACAGAGGAACTAGGCTATGCATCAGTTTAATATCAAGAAACTGAATTCATAAACAGTGGGAAAGGAGAGGGAGTGCAAGAGGGGAGGAACAAGTCCTAGTTTATTTTCACACAGAAAGACAAACTTAACGCCTCTTTCCTGTCTGGGCTGCAACAGATAAAAGCTGAGGAGTGCTGCCAGTTATCTGAATTGATACACGCTGGGCTGGAATAAAGAAGAGTTTTGTAATTTATTTTGTTGAGCTCTTTTCCAGTTGTTTGTAGCTGCCACATCTAATTGTGCTTCTTTAGTCCTTTAATTTGCATGAAAGAAGATAACATAATTGAAAAATTCAGGAGTAAAACAAGTTCAGATTACTAGCAGAGGCAAGTTAATTTGTTATTCATTAAATGCTAATGAACCTGGCACCTATGTTTTATTTGTTTCACTCAGTTTGAAATTGGAAAGGTCTTGTAACACAGCTCAGTCTGTGATAAACAGAGATGTTAAATCAAACTGCTGTTTTCCCTGATGTTCCACTAGAATAAGCAAGTTTGTAAAATAGGGAACTACAAACACATGCATGTGGTGAAGCATCCTCTAAAGGCAAACACAAAACTGAGAAAATCTGAATGACTAAACTTTTTGACCCCTCAGGGGCCAGTTTGACTAATTTTCCATACAGGATGGATAAAGTGCTGGTGCAATAAAAATTACACAGTGATCTTGTCTTCCAATCCAGGGGCAGAGTTTGGTTTCTGTACCTGCCTGCAGTTGTGCTGCCATTACAGCTGGATGCAAGCACCTGGGGTATCCTTTAGCTGGCCAGATGTTTTTGATAATAGTGCAGAAATGGCTGAAAAGCATTCTAGAGCTGTTCTCAGAAGTGCAAAAAGCATGAAGAAATCTGTGACTTATTTTCCCTTCAACTGCTAAAATGAGTTTTGAGACAACATTTTTTTGTTCATACATGTTATACTTCATTATTGTGTTTCATTTGTCCTTAATGTCTTAGTTGCTGAACTCTAAAGTTGCAGTAATGATACTGAACCTTAGGGGCTAAATTGTATGACTTACATGGCTAATTTATATTATTGGGTAATTTGTGGTATGTTTTACTGAAAAAGGTAGTTAAACTCATTTAAAAAAATATCTGAAGAGAGTTTAATGTTGACTTCTTCTGAAAAGTTCTTTTCTTTTAATGTAATCTTCTTCTACAGGAATTTTAAAGTATGTACCACCTGAAAAAAAAATATCCTAGTTAAAGCACATTTCTAACTTCAAAATATTGAAAAATGTCCTCAGATGCAGGTCCCCAGATCTTCTTACCTAAGCACAGTACAGATTCTGCCATTTGTTTGAAAGATAATTCTTGTTTCTGAATGTGCCCTAGAAAGAAAAAAATACAGAACAAAGAGGTCAGACAACATTCTAGTTTGATTCAAGATTAGCAATGTACATATGCTAAGCTGCATTTTTTTCCAGCTTATAAACTACATAAAGATATTATTGCCTTCTTATTCATTCCTCTCTACTACACAAATAGTTAATTTGAAAACTGAGCTAAATCTCTAAGCCAGCCTGGCAAGCTGACAATGGAAAATAATTGAATAGTTCCATTTGAATTATGATTGATGCTGTGTTAAGAAGGAAAAAAAAAAACAAACAAAAAATCCCCAAACTTTCTTGTGATAAGTTATGGTATTGGATCTTTAACATATTGAAATCCTACAGACCTGGATCTCTAACACAGAGATGTGAGATGTTTTTCTAAAGCAAACCCCTGTCTTTTGAAGTCTGTTCTTCACACTGTGTCTCTTAAACCAGCTAAGGTTCTGAAAGCATCTTTTTTATTCCTTCCACTTCAGACCTGACTGGTGTTCTGTGTTTGTGTACACTTGCTTGCTACATGTTTTTATCTCTGCTGAAGGGAGATAATGGCTCTGGTGGGGAAAAAGAGAACCTATTGCTAAAATGAAGTAAAGAAATGGGAAACTTATTGTGCTGAATCAAGGAAATTACTGATATCTTTGCCCTTTCTTATAGTGTGGAGTAAAACCTGTACAAGAGCTTTTGTCAAGAGAAGAGTTTGGCTCTTCATGAGTTTCCCTGGATTTGACACCATGGTGTTGTTTTTATATCCTTTGTTAATTTTCTGATGTGTTCTGGAGTAATATCACTTCTGAGACCAAGCAGAGACTCTCACACAGCCTTGTCATAGCACCCAGCAATATTTTATCACAGTTCTTGACTCTCCCTGTGTTTTTGAGCCTCCTTTCTCCTGAGGGCAATACTCATTGTGCTCAAATTACTTTTTTTTTAAATTGACATAAAGACAGGTGATGGCAATCAACCTAAAATGGGCATCTGGTACTTTGTGCACACCAAATGAATGGCAAAACTTTAAGATTATTTTGTGCAGCACTTTTGTTGGTATTTCTTTAGGATTGTATTTTTTGGGCTCCTTGAAGCAGCAGACCTTGATTTTGTGTAGTTGTACAACTACAGATGCAACACATCTGCTCATACAGAGAAGTAATACCTGAAAAAAGCTTTTATATGAAATTAGACATGATATTTCTGCAGTTGGCATACGTTCTGTTCTGGTTTAGTGTCAAAATTAGGCTTCAAAATTCATCCAGATTGTAATGGAATGGGTGCAGTAAAATCTCTTGTAGGACTTTACAGTGCATCTCAAGAAAAAATAATAGCATTAAATGCTAAAGGCCCAAATTACTTGTCTTTAGTAGATTATTTGGGTTATCAGTCATTTGCTTAAATGAATGGTAAGTGTAAATAAGTAATAAGGAAAATCACCTTTTCAGAGGTAGAAAAAAAGTTTCTGAGCTACTTCTCAAATAGTGAGCTATACAGTGAGATATTTTGAGATAAAAAATGAGGCACAGTAGTCTTCCAGTTTTTTCCTGATTTAATAGTGCCACTCAAGAAGGATCCCCCATATCAGCTCAACTGCTACAGCTTATAAAAATAATTTCACCTCCTAGGTCTATTGCAAAGAAATTGCATCTCAGAGCTGGTGGAACATTTGTTATGTTGAATACCACTTGGTAGGCCAGTATCTGAAAATGAATCTAAGCTGTATAAAATTTTAATCTCTGGTCTTGCAGTTCCAGTGATTCTTTCTTCTTTGCAGACAGGGCTTTGTGAGTATTTGAATTAAGTATTTCAAATTGCAAGATCAGAAATCAGATGCTAGACTTGTCTGAAATACTTGTCAGATAGAAAGCACTTTGAAGTAGGTGCAAAGTGCAAATCAAAAATTATATCTTATGGGTGACATGAGAAATATAAGAATTTTTTTTTATGCTATGAATGAAAGATATTTTAAATTTTTTTCAGGTTCTGAGTTCAAAGGAAAAAATGCAAACAGTTGGGAAAAACCTCCAGTTTCTTTCTGCCTCTCTCTTTTTTTTTAGTGTCACTAAACTAAAACCACGATGTTACATCTTCAACCAAGTCTTTCTGAAAAGTGCCTCTTACACTGGATTAATGTCAGTAAACAGCAAAGTAAAGCTATGTTCATTAATTGAAGTATACATAGGTAATGTATTATCATTATATTAAACTGGATAAATTAATTGAAGGAAATATGCATGCTTGGTAAGTAGAGAAAATATATTATTTTCAGAATACAATATCAAAATTTTAAAAATACTGCATGATTGCAATTATTCACTGGAATTACAGAAATTGAAATAATCTAGTTTTCTGTTCTGAAAATTCTTTTGATTAGCTTTGTGGTATGGAAGCCTTCAGTTATCTGTGTGAAAATCTGATAAATTCAAATTGACAGACAGGTTTGTCAGCTCAGTGTGTCTGTCAATGACTGAGAAAGAAAAGCAAGCAAATGCTTCAGGTAATATATGATTATACCATGCACACCTGTTCCATTAAGAAAAATCTAGATAATTAGTACTAGGTTATTAGTGCTCATGAAAAGACTGGTGGAAAGTGTGATGGTCATGAGCCTCAGTATTAAAATTAGTTTTTGTGGCAGATTTTGTTCGTTTTTCTGATCTTCTCTCTCCAATGATGACTGAAAATTAAAGACAAGATAAAAATTATAAAGATTTTTGGCATTACCATCTATTCAGGAAAAAAATTAGTGTTCATCTCAAATCAGACTGCTCTCATTTACCAACTTAGAGTTTAGAAGTATGTTCTTTAGTTAATGTGGTCTCACAACTGCTGCTCTGCTCTGTTTCTCTGTCCTCATAGGTAAGTGAGCACCTGCTATCTGAATGAATTCCAGGAAAAGTAATTTCCAAGTAAGGAAGAGAATTTAAGATTCTACATGAAAAGGGAGTAATGAACACAATTACTGCCTCAATAGAATCAATCACACAGAGCTTTCAAATCATCTCTTTTATCCAATAAACCCACGTTTTTAACAAGTTAATTACAGCTCCAGTCTCAAACATTTAATGAAGCATTTGAGATGGATCAGCCACTGATGAACTGATGTTCCTTGTACAGCATCAGTAAGGAGCAGGTCTTTGCTGATGGAATTCCAGGAGATTTTTAACATAGAATTCCCTAAGCAAAACAAGGAAATATACAGTTTTCTTTGGGAAGCACACCTGTTGAATTGCTTACATTCACCCCTTATGGCTGGGAGAGTTCCCAGTTCTCTTGGTGCTGCTGGATTTATGCCATGGATGGCAAACACCTCATACACATGGCCTTTGCTCTTGTCTGAGGAACAAGAGCAGGACAAAGAACTTTGTCAGCACATCTCACAGAAGTGCTGCTACTTCTCTGTGGAGGATGCATTTGCTCACTTTCTCCCAAGTCCAGATACAAGTCACTGCCAAAGGAGGCATTACTTTTATGAACAAGATAAAGATGACATGAGAAATAACTGTTTTGTTTTTTTACTGTGGTGGCCACATGTAGCAATGTGAAATAAAACTCAGCTTTTTAACACTCAGATGAAGGAGCAGCTTCTGTTCCATCTGCAGAGAAGCAAATGCAGCAGTGCCTTGAACTCCTCAGGCAGTGACTGAACTGAGCCCTGATGGAGGGGCAGTCCTGGTGCTTAGCAGCACTGTGCTCTGTGACTTCTCTGCTATTTAAATGTGCTTGCTACAATTCCTGTTTTTTCCTAGCAGCTTTTTGGCCTGTGCTGGCAGCTTCTTGAGTGACCTTGCTTGCTCTTTTGGCTGCCCACACTGCTGACTGCTGTGCTGTTTGCAGCAAAGCCTGCAGTCCTGGTGACAGATTTCTAGCACAGATTTCTGATGTGCTGGTCTGGCTTTCTGGGTATCTCTCTCTTTCATTCTCTCTGATTCAGAAAGGTTGAGGGGAACATTGAATACTTCAGCTCTGCTAATGCTTCACAAAGCACAGATGTGAAGTTATTTTTATCATACAGGAATGTAGAACATTCTCTCCTTGTAGGTAAGGAGGTTTCACATGGTGTTTTGAAATGAAAGGCTTTTCTTAACCTGCAAGATCTCAATCATTAAACACAACCAAGGTCATATCTGCAGTATGTGAAAAGAGAACATTTTAATAGAACATCTCCTCACTAAGCAAAGGCAGAATAAAACCAGAAATAGCTTATTGCAGTATGAATCTAAGTTCTAATGAAACTGATATGTGCATATGTAACAGAATAATGTAAGGAGTGCCCAGATAAAATTTTTCCACATACACATTTATTTAAGTAAAACACTTGTCTCTGTTAATACAGGAAGCAATACAATAGAGGTAAGCAGACCCTGAAATATCCAGGACTTCTCTAAATAACAAGCAGGTGTAACATGGAAGAAAAATCAGGAGCAGGACTCAGGACTCAGTCCTCCTCCTCCTCCCTTGGTACTGATGACTCCAGCTCAAGGGTCAGCAGGGAGTCACATTTGTAAGTTTGAGAGATATTTCTAGTTTTGTTCCTGGAAAGAAAACTGTATATATTTTTTTTTCTTGTTGTTATGTATAGAGTCAAAGCAGGACTTGGGTTAAAATGGCCAACAGTTAATAGGCTTGAGGCAGGTATTCATGTGTGTGTAGATATGCATTGGGATAGAAGGAGATCTCTGTGCCTGTGTGAGTGCAAATAGATATGTGTGGTGCTTTTTATGCTCAGCTTGCCATGCAGAATTAGCCTAAAGTAGAAATTAATTGATTTATTTCCTCAGACACAAAGACTGGCTGCAAGGGTCTGAGAATGTGCCTGTGAAATAACATGAGGACATCTAAGTCCTGTAGTGTGAACCTCACCTTGGGTGAAGCACTTCAAAACAGATACACAAAAGCACTCTGGATTATAAAACTGTAATCATCCTTACTACAGTCAGCACTAAAGATTTAATTTTTAGGCAATCTTTTGAGGAAGAAAAAAAACATATGAAACTCTAAGGTCAAATAATTCAATTACTTTTACATATTTCTATTTCAAGGAAATTTTCCTTACATGTCCTTCTCTTGCTTATTTATATTTTACCAAAAGAATGTGCAGACCCAATATCATTATGTAGAATCCTTCATTAGCTGTAGAAGTTCAAGAGCCTGGTGTCAAAAAGCTGGAGTTTCTTGCTAGAGAGTTCTTTTTACATAATGACTTCCCTACCTAACAAACCTTGAACCATTTAGCATGGGAAGCATTCTCATTTTTCAGATAACAAAAATTCATCTGCAGTATTTTCTCCATAGCTGTGTAATGAGGCTTGTAGAAACATGTCACACAGAAATAGAATGAATAAATCAAATTGTACAGAAAAAAAAAGCCCCTCAAGGATCTGACTGTAGAAATGACAAGGAACAGGGAGCTCTGCAGCTCTGTTGATTGTCACTTGAAGCACTTTTTTTTTTTTTTCTCTGCTCCTTGGGAGAATGTTTCAGGGTAAATGTCCTCTTGGCATTGTATTGCCAGGGCAGGTTAGGGGTTCTAGGTGATTCTTGGAAATGTCCAAAGTTCATGTGGAGGGGTATATTGGAGAAATTATGGAGGCTGGCTCTCCTGAGGCTTCACCTACTTTATAGGTGATAGTTTTGCACCTTGCAAAATGCTTTATAAATGAGAAACAAAACCCAAAACCTTATCATAGACTTCCAGGATAAAGAATCCACCTTGTGGATTCCTGGGTGACTCCTTCCCAGGAAGGGGCTGAGGAATTGAAGTGTACTGATCTGTGGTTTATTTTTGGTGCAGAGAGTTTGCCAGGACGAATGTCAGTGATGAAGGATCGACCTTTGTTTCCAGCAGCTGTCCACAGTCACTCTCTCTGTTTTAATGAGTCTGAGCTGAAACACAAATGTCAAGCAATTCCTTCACTCTATCAGAAAGGCTGGGGCAAGTGGGGGGTAGAGTGATGCTTCCATATGGCCATGGTGTGCAGCAGAGCTGCTCAACTGCATTTTAAAGGAGGCGAATAGGATGGAAATGAGGAGGAAACAACCCAGAGCTGTGGAAGAATTAGCTCCAAGCACATCTTGATGCATTCCAGCTCTGAAGGTGGCAGGTTTGGCCATGCTCCCCCCACCTCTGAGCATGGAGCTACCTCTCCTCCAAGAAGGGGAGCCAGGGCTGCTGTGCCTGGCTGCTCCACTGGCAGCAGCAGCAGCTGGGAGAGCCTGTTGATCCACAGGAAAATTGTTCTGAGATGCCAGAACAGTTGTTTAAATATATTTTGTCAGTACGTGTAAAAATGAGCAATAAAAAATTGCTCCTAATCTTTTGGTGTTTGCATGGTTACAATTATCATTAATGCTTTAGTATTATTAAGTCTTGCCACTGAAAACTTTGAGTGACATTTGATTTTATATATCAGGTGACAACTTATGAGGGCTACAAGAAAATTTGCCTGCTGTTACAGCTGGTGGGAACAAAGAAAATCAACCCAAGGCTTGAGTTCTGTGTGCCAATACATGTGTTCTGCCACTGAAAAACAAACTCAAGGTTTTTTCTGGTTTGGATGCTCAAATAACTCGAAGTTGCATATACAATTGTATTTATAGTAAAATATATATAATTTTTCACATTTTGGTCATATTTCATTTGGTCTTTTTGCTTTTAGATAAGCTCTGAAGCTCATTTGACAGAAGAATATCAGGGCTTGTGCAGAATTATGTGGTTTTATGCACATGCCACTATCTGTATTTTAATGTGTTCATTTTCTGAGCAGTAAACCCAGCATTTCATATTCATAAATTTTAAACTGAAAAAAAAAGTAGTGCAATTCTTTCTGTTAAACTTCAGTTAATAAAAGGTAAAAATGGAAATTTGGTGCTCCAGACATGACAATTGCTGGAAACTTGCTTTATTAAGCAAGATTCTTTATGGAAAATTGGAAAATTGCAAATGGAGATTTTTTTTCCTAAGAGATGAACACTGAAAAAACTCCTGACACTTCAAGTGACTAATCAATGCCTACAGTGCAAAATCACTTATTCTGAGTTAGTCAAACAGATTGACCTTTTCATATTGCTTACTTAACAAGGAACTTTTTATAGTTCCTCTTGCAAATATAGAGGTTTATACCATCTGTGCACAAATAATGAAGAATCAAAAGTGGATAGTGAGGGCAAAATTTCTGTTAGTTATTTGATACATGGCAAAAAGAGTTGTTTTATCTTGGAGTCAGAAAAGAAATTAGATATTTCATGTGGTAGCTGGACACTAAATCTATCAGTGGAAATAGGGAAAACCACATTAAGAATGGAACACTATTTCTGTGTTGATTGTACACTGAGATTACACTTTTACAATTTTTTAATTGGTGGATAGAATTTGGGTTTTTGGCAAGGAGGAAATGTTTGGGTTTGCTTTTTTGGGGGTGGGGTTTTGTTGGTTGGTAAATTTTTCCCCATTTTTGCTTTGTTTTTACTTCAAGTAATGCAAGTTTAACATGTCACATCCTGTGTGTTTACTACTAGCTTAAAAACTTCTACATCTTTATGCTTTTCAGGCTTCATTTGTTTTGTTCAACAGCAGCACATGGATTGTCCCTCCCTGGTGTTCACATAGAAAGTTTCTTTTTCTTTCTCCTTCCTTCTTCTAAACCATCTCATCCCACTGTTCACAGTATTTATTTTCACTTACAGTTTTCATTTCAGTTTAAATGAAAGTGTCCCAAAATAATTTAACAGCCTCTCTGGGTAGCACTACCAGACACACAAGTAAAAGGAAAATCTGTGATTTCTTGTGGCTTGCTAATATTAAAGGCAAAAGGACTTCAGAATATATATACAAACAATAAAGAATTCAGGCTTTGAAGCTTAAAACTAATATGAATATTTATACACTTACTGTAGATGAAGCATAAACTACTTCTCTTTTTTGGCCTTTTAATTTTTTTGATCTATTTTTTGCTAACAAATGGTTTAAAAATGATGATGTTATAAAGAAGCACTTGATGCTCTTTTTAAAATTAGCTTGGACATTGAGGAGTTCCAAAATGTGTCTCTAATATTCTTCCTATAAAGCAGTTTAATAAGATGTCACAATAAACATGCAAAATTAGATTTATTTTATCAAGAGGCAAAAATAACCTCATTACACAGAAAGCTTCAACAAACTCAAGCTTGCCTAATATATAATCCAGTAGTTTAATTTGTAACCTGATTATTGCTCTTAACAGAATTCATTAGTACCTCAGAGTCCTATAAGTTGTTTGAATGATACTTGTTATAATTAGTATTTAGGCTTTAATACTGTTCAGAGTTTCCCAAACTTTCAAAATGCCTCTTGTAATGGCTTTTTCAAAAAAAATTTGCCAGCTGTGCAAAATTCACTGCCACAAGGACGCAGGGATGTTTCATGGAGTAAATGCCATTTTTATTCTCCTGCAGTAAAAGATGGGGATACCCTGTCTGAACAGTGGTGCTTCCTCACATTTCCAGGTGAGTATTATTGCTGGATCCATATTTATGCATTTAACTAATCTATGGTGGGCTGATTTGGGCAGGAATAGGCTTGATTTTGTTCAGTACAAAGCCAAGCCCCAGCCCCACACTGTCTACTGTGAACAAAATGAACTTTGTCTCAGCCAAACTCAGTGTGGACTTGGGCTGATTGTCTCCAGGGAATGGCACTGGGGCATAAGTTCTGATTCCTGGCTGAATTTCAGGGAGTGGGGATGTTAAGCTATGGGGAAATGAAGGTAGCAAGTGCATACTCACCCAGGTGAGTCATTCATGTGTGATTTGTGTCACTGGTGTTCAACACCTGAGTCTTACAATTCCAGAACTCCTCAAGTCTAACTCTTGATACTTGTGGTTTGCTCAGCATAGAAGTTTGGGCTTAAAAAAATCAGATCTAAACTATTGTCTCTGTTTCCCTGTTTAGAAACAGAGAATGAGCAAACTCCCAATAGTGCAGCTGCTGCTCTGCTCCTGCAGCTTTGAGCTGAGTGGCTCCCTGCATTTCTGCTTGCTCTGCTCATTAGGAACTGCCCATCAGCCCAGCATTATCCCTTTTCCTCTGCTGCCTTTCAGGCTGGAGTGATGGTGCCCTTCAGCTGCTTCCCTGCAGGGCTTGGGTTTGGTGTCACCATCACAACATTTGGTGTTATCACAAGTGATGTGGCTGACCAGCAATGCAAACAGTTTCAGAAGTACCAGCAGCTTGATGCTTGCTGCAGCTGGTGCCCTTGTGGGAGCTGTAAAATCTCATAAGGAAAGTGGTATTTAGGGAATGGAATTTTCTTCTCCAAAGCAAAATGAAGGGGCAAAATTTGAGGGGATGCCATGCATGATGGGGTCATCCATCTGCTGGTCACATATATTTCAGATCAATATCAAAAAAATCTGCTTTCCCTCATAAATGGGGTTTTTTTTGTTGGCACAGCACAGATATAGAAAGTATTTTTTAAAACTAGAGGACTTAGGGACACAACTTTTAGCTGGTGTGAAATTGAGAGCAAGGAACAGGTGGGGGTTCCAATCCAGTAAGTCCAGTGTTAGACATGAAACTCCATGGAACTCTTCTTGCTGCATAAAGCCCATTAAAATTAATTTAAAAGAAAATGGTACTTTAAATTATTTTGGTTTTAACAATAAAGGATTAGGGATTACAATTTCAAACTTATAAAGCCAAGTGTATTTTCAGATTTCACAATGAATTATTTTACTTGTGCCTCAACACAAGACCACAAGGCTCATGTCATAATTCAGGTATGGAGACCTCCAAGCCTCTAAGGTTCAGTTTTCACTAGCAGCAGACAAAATAAATCTTCCAGCATAGTTTGAAATAACCACAACTAATTAGAAAATGCTAAGTTCTAAATGCTATTTGACCTTTACAGTAGTTCCTACCAAGTTATAGCTGACTCAGTTGTTTCATTCAGCACATGAAAGTAACTCTTACTTTCAGGTTCAGCATAACACTTTAGCCTGCTGCTTTTGTTTCCCTTTGCATGGATAGAGGGAATTTGAAAGGTAAACACAGCCCTAAGCATCAGCTCTGCTTAGCACGGATCTGAACTTGGACCTCAACTCTTTCTTAGACTGTCTTATAGTGGGTCCTGTAGAATACAGGGCTGTCTGTTTTTCCATTTAAGTAAATTCTCATTTTCAGTGGCATACAGGAAGCCTGATAGGAGCAGGAATGTGCTGCAGTTAATTTGTGTGATTTGATATATAGGTTTTCATAAGGTTCAGACGAGCTGCAGGAGGTCAGGCTGCACTGGTGAGAATCAGTGTACTTGAGCTGATAAGATGAGCAGTAACATTTCTCCACAGTGCTCCACAGAGGATGCTATCAGTGCAGCACTGCCATTATAGCAGCCTGAGTGCTCACTGCTGCTGAGGGTGTTTTTTCCCCCCTTACCTCTCTTATTCCCAAGATGACAGCAGCAGCCACATTCAAAAGCTCTTATCTGCAGCCTGCAGATGGGGAAGAGAGGCGTGTGGTATGCTAAGGGTGAAATTTTCAACAGAGATTAGGAAGTTACTTAGGTGCCTAACTCCTGTTTTCAGGAGAGATACAGGGCCTTTTTAAAGCAGCTGTTCTGTTCACAAGAAACTAATCTACTTAGTTACTGCAGGAAACATGCAGCTTTATATTAATCATACAACAAAGAGGATGAAGGGAAAGTTCCACAGAACAGACAGGAAACAAGAGACAGGGAAGAAAGCAGCTCAATCCCTTATCTCTTTGGGCAACTGGCTGTCTCCCTGTTGACCCCTGTCTTATTTCTAGTTTGTGAAGAAAAATATATTCATGAAGATTTTTTTTTTAAATTTCAGATGGCAAGAGTTGCTTTCTTTTACATTACCTTTTACTCTCTGGGTCTCTCAGTTCTGTAGCTTCTCCCAGTGTCTGGTGTTGCAAGAAGGCTGAAATCCTGCTGACTTCCTTCAGATCATTAGTAAAAGTAAGGGACTCCTGAACTCCATGTCACTTCATAAGCAAACTCTGTCCTGATGTTTCCTTAGAGTTCAAACATTAGTGTAATGCTTATTGAATAATGAGGATCCAGTTTACCCAGGATGATTCACAGTCTGCTAGAGTGGGCAGATAACTCATGAAACAGCTGATATAGGTCAGGTTCTTTTGGCTTAACTTCTTCTTTGGAGTGATGTACACAAACTGATTTTGAAAACCTTGTTTTACAATTCTCTCACTGTTTTAAGATTAAGATTAAATTTGAGTGAGTTCTTGTCATCCTTACCACTCAAAACTGGTGAAGGTCTGCTCTTGTAAGAGCTCATGGAGTTAGACATCATCTAAAAACGAAATTGTCCTACCCAGACTTTTTTAACTATTTAGTCACCTCACTCTTAAAAAATGTAGGATCTGGATGGAGCTGGGATGTCTGATAATATTTTGTTCCATTATTATTTCAGGGGAGCTTTATAGTCTGGGTATTACCTGTGGCTGACCTTCCAGAACAGCATGTTTAAGAAAGATTTGTCTAGCTCTCTGTTGGAGATTGGTTGGTTGTCAAGCTCTTTCTGTGTCCTTCTAAGCCCCTGAAACTGCAACTGCAACTAAAACAGACATGCAGAGTCTATCTCATGGCAAAATTCAGGCATTCATGAGAGCAAAGGGTCACCAGGATTAAACACTGCCATATCTGACACTGGACATGCTGCTTTCTCCAGTTCTCTGCACTTATCAGCCGTGGTTTTCACACACACAAAGCCATGTGGCTGGAGTGCAGATAACTCACCTTCTCTGGACAGTTAAAGATCACTGTGGTGCCCCACAGCCCCTGGTGGTGTCACAGCTCTGCTCTGGAGCTCCTGCCCTCACCCCAGGGGCTCACAGCACAGGCTGCTGCCTTTGAGACAGCAAAGAAGATAGAGAGGTGAAAACATACTCATTTTTTGCAATTTTTCATGTTATACTACAAAACTCTCTGAACGAGACAAGATTGATGCTTTTCCCAGATTTCTACATGCCAGACTGTTCCACATGATTGGGATTCATTCAGATGCCATAAGCTTGTATTTTATGGAAACAAATTTCATCTTTTCCTTTGTCCTGTAGCCTTAACTCTGTGCTTTAGTCCTGAAGGAGCACCCACTCTTTTCTGACACTGTGTCCTGCCTGCCTTTTGTTTTCCCAGTACCACCTCTCATGATGGCAGATTTCAGCATCACTTCTGCTTGAGAGCATTGCTATCACTGCCTGGATAGACAGGTTTTCCATGGCTGTGTAAAAAATCCCAAGGGTTAATGACAGTCTGGTGATAATACAGCCCTTTTCTTGCAGCACTCAGTTTCTTTCCTTCACTTCTCCTATCTAGTGTGCTGGTATGCAGTACATTTGCTCAGGTAAAACAGAGTTGTCTTTCCCTGGACTGCTTATCTCAATTGGTTTCCTCTGAGGGAATAAACAATTCTGATTTCAGGTGTTTTAGCTAGACCTCATTCTCCATATGACTCCTGATACTCATGTTATGCCCTCAGCCCTTCTTTAGAAGAGCTGAATGCACACAGAGGAGTTTTTGAATGTGTGCTTTGTAAGTAACCGAGATTGAAAATTCCTAGTGGTTTTGTTTTGCTAAAGATTTTTTTTTCCCTTGCCTTTGGGGTGTCAGGTTTACCAGGGGGAAGACATGGCTTAATCAGTCCTGAATTTACAAATTCTTGTCAATTCACCCACCTATTGGTTTCCAGTGTAGCCTACTCACACAGCAGCTGAAGCTCTGTGCCTGTATCCATCATCCCTCTGCTCCAGGCAAGAGCCAACCTTACACCCCTTTAGCATCTGGCATGCATCAACTCCTCTGTGTGTTTTAGCTTTGAAACCTAAAATGCTCAGAGCTTTTTTTCACCTTTAGGGCCTTGAGTTCAGACCCTTTATCTTGAAATATTCTTTGATGTGTATTTTAGCATTTTCTGGCTAAATACCCTTGCTTGAGGCATTTAGTTATATTTGATGCTGAGACTTTTTAATTTAAATAACTGATTAGATGTTAACTCTCCTGTGACAGAAGCACACATTAGGAGCTAGAGCCTGTTCTATTATGCTTCTGCATTTTCATTCCTTTGAGCTGTTCTTGCTTGTGGGTGCAAATCTTAAGTCATTCAGTGCTTACAGTGTTGCTGTTAATCATTCTGCTTTAAGGCCTCTGCAGCATTTCTAATTCTGTTTACAGATGCAAAGAGGTGCCTGAGCTCTTACCTTCTGTTGCTGAAGAAAGTGTTACAGGAAGATAAGGAAGTCTTAAAACTCAGCTTTTAAAAATCTGACCCCAAGAGCTTGTGGACCACCAAACAGCATCCCTGTGCTTCCAAAAAATGTGACAGTATGTACATTTTGTGGCAATAAAATATTGGCACTTCACATTTGGAAATGAGCTTTAATGCTGGTGCTGAGATACATGTGATTGCTAAAGAACAATAGACACTTCCAGAGATGGCTGAACCCTCTAAGCATCTCTATTGCCTTTGGTGCTCTGATTAGGGAGGAACCAGTGCTCCTGAATTGTGGCATACCAGTCATGTTTAAACTCAGTTGGAATAAAGTCAGACCTAATAGTCAGATTTATCAAAGGATGGAAATCCAAGACTCAGTTGAGATAAAGCCAGACCTAACAGATTTATCAAAGTGTAAAATTCCAAGTATGATGTTTGGAGATGAACTTGGAGTGAAACAAATCTCCATTCAGGAATGTGCTCACCACCATATCTAAATATTAGACTGTTGGATGATAAATGTGCCTTGTTAAAAGGTTATTGCACAATACTGCAGCATTCAGTAATTGAGCTTTTGTCATTTTTTTTTTCCCTCCAAACATGAGTAACGGCCTACATTAACAGACAGTTTTGCATGTATGGTTCTGATAGGATTTCCTGCAAAAATCCCTGAGGAAACACTTGACTGACCAGACAGATGCTTTCCAGGGATGTGATGTGCTGTCTGTCTCCTGAGGAACAAGACTTTTGATGGATAGCTAGAGGACAGTCACATACTGTCAAATGTTTGTCACATGAAAAAAGGATCAGGGGAAGGGTTGCAAACATGATCTAAAGTAGAATCTAAGAGCAGGTGTCGAGTTGGTAGGGACACAGAAGCAGAATTAATAACACAGTTAAATATCTTACTGATAAAGTAATGTTATTTCATTGTTTATTAATTTTCTTTCACTCATCATATGGATTCTTTAAAATGTGATAAAAATGGTAGTTTCATAAGTTTACAGAAGTCTAGTTTTGCTTCCAAAATTATGTTTAAAAAAGTTATTTGCCTGTATGTAAAATATGCAGAATACATTAAAACTGAAAAGCACATGTATTCCAAACGTTGCCATACATCTTTAAAGTGATTTATAGACAGCCTTGCCAGTTACATTTTTCTTCTTTCCCTTTTCAAAGAGAAATAGCAAAAGAAAAAAAAAATCTAAAAATTCTTATGCTGAATAGAGAGGCATTGTTTACTCATGCTATGTAATTTTTTTTCCTGTGTGATTTTTCCAGTGAGGCTTGACTGTGATTCTGTGGGCGAGTGACAGCAAGAGAAGCTCAGTGTTGGGGTTATAATCCCAAACCACAGAGGAGGAAACCTGAAACTTGAAAAGAAGCACTGAGTATCATTTGGGTTTGTGCAGAGGCTTTTTAATTCCAGATTCAAATGGTCAGTTCAATGAAATTTGTAACCTCAGGATGTGTATTCATAGTCCATCTGAAATTCTTCTGACACACTCAAGTTAAGGAAAAAAAACCCAGTAGATTAGTAACAATATTTTAACAAGTATTAGCCAATTAGCAGGTCCTGGTTTTCTATTTGATTTCTTACTGCAGTGTCTAGGAGAAAGGAATTAATTAATGAATTTAGTGGTTTTACATTATTTATTTTAAAGATTTGTAGCAAAAGCCCAAAAAGATGTGTGGGTGTCAGAAACCAAACATTTGTGAGGCAATTTTTTAGTTATCACATCTATATCCCACCAATGGCCTTGCAAGGCATGCTTCACCTGTGAAACTGTTTATAATATCTGCACAAATCCATTGACTTCAATGAAAGATGTATTTTCCACAATTCCTCATAAGAATGCTCAAAACAGCAGAGTTGGAAACCTAAACAGTAAGTTGTTTGAGCAGCTGAAAAATGCAGGAAATTTATGATGGGATGCTAATTAATATGTTCTCTAGGAGAAGAAAAAACTGAATTCTGAAATGCCAAGAAGAATCCTGCCCTTGGGCTTGCTTCCTTCCATATTTAATTTCTTGTTGTTTCAGATAAACTTAGAATAAGTACTTAAATTATTGGATGTGCATAAAAGGTAAACTTTTTGAATGTATTTGATATTTACAGAATTTTTGTGTGTGGTTTGATTTTTCCTTTGCTCTTTAGTGCTGCTGATATGCCTTGTGCATGACTCTGAGCACACTAATCCCCACAAGGGAAATGACATATTTCTGATGTCAGTAATTGCATTCTTCAGTATCAAGTGCAATGATCTCTGGAAATATTTCTGTTTAAATACCAACTACTACTCTAAAATGTCAACATTTTAATTAATTCCTGTTTAAACAACTCATGCCAAGTGTACACAAAGTGGGTCTTGTTTCTGCACCTCACAGAAGGTCCATTCCAAACCCAAAGGAATTCTGCAGGAGGCTTTTTAAAGCAGGTAAGATCCAGACCATTGTGTCTTTGCAGTTCCAGGACATTCAGTGCTTTTCTAATTCAGAATGTAATGTTTTCATTACAGTTCTAATTCAGGTAATGTTTTCATATGGCTGTGATGCCTGGAGGCTTCCTAGAACAGAGGCCAGAAAGTGTTAAAGGAATAAAGTTGAAGTATTTCTTAAAAGGCATTCAAGGGATTCATCTTGGGCAGTGCAAGAGCCTGGCTGAGGCTACACCCAAGATGGATCATGTTTTCACACTTTTATAAGTTTTGGTCCATTTCTATATTGGGGTTAATTGTCCAGTTACAGCTCCAGGTTATGTCCCATCCTCCCAGTTTGCTCTCCTCAATTTGCTGTTTCACTTTTTGGGCCTGAAGCTGTAACAATGCATTTGGTTCTTGGGCTGGAAAAGGATTGTTTTGTCAAAGTAAACTGTGAGAAGAACTTGCTAACACTTTACATGAAATTCCACACTAATGCAGTACAGAATCTGGAAAATATGAAAGCTAAAACTTAAGGCATCAGCTGCAATCTTCAAGTCCAGTGGTTAAAAATTAAAAACAATGAGAGACTTATTTGTGCACTTGGAGGAGCTCAACACTGTGCAATTGTCTGGAAGTTTGGATTGCCTATTCATGGCAAATAGCATCTGTGCTCAATTACACTCCATCCATCAGGAGGTAAGGCTTTCAGAAGTAGTGAAAGCATCTAAGAGATGGTTTGCACTAGAGAGTAATGATTTCTCAAAAAGGCAGACAATTGGGTTGATTCACAGGTACTGCAGAAGGGAAAATGTTCCAGATGAAATGGAAATTATTTTGTGAAGCATCTCAGGATTTCACAGAAAGAAGGGGAGTATTATTACCAATTATTCTCTATGAAATGAGTTTGGTAACACACCATCATCTAAAAAGGAAAAGTGAAAGGTTGCTAAATTGGTTATTTAGATTTTGCTAATGAGAATGGAGGGAGTTGATGAATGTTGAATCATTCCTTGACAGTTTTTAAACAAAGATTATCATTCATTCTCTTTCTTGAACTGACAGATGATATTTTGTGTTGAAATGAAGCTTCATGACTTTTGATAAGGCCTGCTGAAAATAGCATTCTGCTGCCTAAACTGCATATTCTGTTATAACATGCTGCACTTAGAGCCATGGGATGATAATTTGGGATGCTCTGCAATCCTCTGCCTTTTTGAGGGATTTGAGTTTTTTTGTTTGAAGTGTATGTGCCACGACACGGCTGCATCCCATTATCCAACAATGAGCTTAAACTCTTCAAAACAAAAACATTTCTATTTGGTATTCTTTTGTTTGTTTGACACTCTCTCAACTAAACATGTGGTACATGGACAATAATATTCAGAACAGACTAAATTCTTAATTTCATAGGATTTTTGGAGCAGACTTTGTGGATGCACAGGATTATCTGGTGGGCTTTGTGCGTCTCATTGTTACTGAACAAAGAGGAAAGAAAACACTGAGGCTACTCATTCATTTATAGGAAATACAAGATAAACAGTCCAAAAAGTGCTTTGGTCACTAGTCAAAAGGACAAATGAGAATGAAACAATCAGCTGGGAAATCAGATTGTGATACACTGTTGGTGTTTCCTGCAGGAGTACATTGGAAATGTTAATTTAACATCAAGCATCCGAAGATAATGTTAATTCTTATTACATCAGAAGACACAGAATGATAAAGCTGCCAATGACCTAAACTAAGAAGTGAAAGAAAGAGATTAAAATGTCTTAGAAAAACAGTCAAATAGTAATTGGGAAAGAAAAAACATAATCCACTGACTGAATTTGAATAAGAGCTAAAAGTTCTGTCCATTTACTCTGAGACTTAATCCAGTGTTTTCCATCACTAGTCTGAGAGCTTACAAACAATAATCCTAAAAGTTTTTCTGCCTTTTTTTTTTTTTTTTTCTTTTTTGGTTTGTACTGCTTTGCAGTATCTGAAATGGCAGAGTTTTGACTTAATTTAAGATTTCTGAGCACAGATGTCCTAAAAATAATACATTAAAAAAATTATCAGAGTGAAATAATTGATTGCCTTTGGATACAATCCTGCCTGTGCCACATTTAACAAATGAGCTGTCACCTGCTGAAATATTTTCATATATCCACTGATAGATTTAGTAAGGCAAGATAATAATCACTTTTCTTCCATCTCTAAAATAGAAGATACTTATTTTTCTCCCTAACTGAAATATATAATCAAGTGTGCAAAATAGATGGCTGCTGTTTAAAAAACCCAACAGGTTGGGTATGACTCCCTGTCACATTGCTTGATCAATAATAGTTTTCACACTGAAATTCCTACATCTTCTCAACTGTTTCATCATCCCACCACATCCTACATCTTCTCTCTCTTGAAACACATGATACACCAGAGACTTTCCACAGTGAGATTAATTCCTGCAAATCAGACAATGGCACAGTGTCTGGTGCACACAAATGAACTGGGTGTGATGGAAAACCTTTTCCTTGAGAATTTATCAGAATGTTGGGAGTGGAAGAGTTGACAGCAGGTCAGGTGTTCCATGTGGAGTGGCTGTTTTCCTAAAAGTAGTTTTGCTGGCCCCTGTGCTGTTTTTTGGGAGCAGACCTACATTCTCAGGAAGGTCCTGCCTTGTGGCTGACAAGCTCTTCATTCTGTGATTTTTCGTTCTCACCATAATGCAGGGATTTTCCAGAGTTCCTGAGTTAATAGCATCCTGATATATAACCCCACAGCATGAGCATTCTCAACGGCATGGACAAGGATTTTTCTGGAATGTTTTCTATGGAAACAGGTGTTTTGGGTTTTTTCTTAAATAACTATTTAAAGAATGGGAAATTATTGCTGGAAACACCAAAATATAAGATATCCAAAAGAAATTTAGCAGAGAAATTTTAGAAAGAGACCCCTACTCTGTGCTCATAGTTGGTCTGTCTGATCTTGCTCCTTGCATTTAATTAGAGCTAATTACTGCTGTCTCTTCAGAATTCAGTTCATCACTGTGCCTATACTTCATTAACAAAAAGTCCTCATGGAGAGAAATGTTTTCCATAAACACAATAGGCTAAATCCTTATATCACAACCAAGTCTTTGTCAAGCAAATCACTCTTACCCACCCTCTCCTCTTTTTGCATGAGTGTTTGCTTTGTAGTCCCATTTTTATTGCCCCCATACATTCCTGGCAAAGCCTTCCACTCCTCATTTTGTTCTTCCCAGGTTGCAGCCTGCAGAAGCAAGTCCCAGACAGTGCTCCCCAAACAGCCAGCAGGTAACTTAGCTATTTTTCAAAGCTAGGTTATGAGAGGTACACATTCATTGTTGCCCAATTTAGAAGCAAATTTTCTGGTCTCTCTGTGTTTACCCTAGGTGTTGGACTGCTTACTTTTTTTTTTTTTTTTTTTTTTTTTTTTTTTTTTTTTTTTTCCTAAATATGAGTATTGATACTTTTTTTCTGTGTGAGAAAAAGAGAAAAAAAGCATATGTCTTAGGAAACATTGGGAGTATCCCTCTGTGTTTTGTTTCCTTCTTTTGGAGTGATCATGCTGAACTCCAAGTGAACTGGTGAGAGGGATATATTTATGTTCTTTTCCATGTGTAACTTTTTTTTGTTTTTGCTTTGAGGGAAACGTCATCCATTTATCCAGAGAGCTCTGTGTGGGCTCTTGTCAATGAGCACATTCTAGAGTCAGGAAAGGAGCCAGACAGGTATTTGTGTTCCTAGGAACAACTTCACTGAGAGCCCTTGTGTAAGCACAGCTCCTGACAGTGTGGAATAGCAAAGCCAGGGGAGCAGCAGGCTGCTGATTAATGAGCTGCTGGGTGGTGGGGATGCCTGTGAGCCTGCTGCACCTCTGGGAGTGTAAGACAGCCAGGTCTGCAGTGATCAGCACTCCTCTCACACTCACTCTCCTCTCTTGTGTGATCCCTAAGCTGTCAGCAGTGTAGGCAGCAAACTGCACATTACAGGCTTCTCTTCAGATCTGCTTGGGCACCTATTTAGGAATGCAGGGAAAAGAAATGTAGCCAATGCCTTCCAAATAAATACATTTGCTCTTTTTTGTGGAGCTGAGAGCAAGGACAATCTCTCTCAATGCAGGGATCACAAGGCTCATGGAAAAGCTGGAGCCAGTGGTCTCAGCATAAGCCCAAGTTGACTAGATCAAAAATATGACATTTGATTACAGGAAGAAATATTACACAAATTGATAGAGCATTGAAGAGACTTATGGCTGTCAGCTCAGATGACTCTGTAACAGTATATCAGACAGAGATAATTGTATAATGGTCAGGCTGAAAGCTGTAAACCCTCTCATAGCTGTGCTGGCTGCCTTGGCCACATGGGAGATCCTCACAGCAATTTGAGAATAAAGGCATTATATCAGCATCACTCAAGGAGATGAGAGCAGACATCTATTGCTCCTTTAAGCAGCTGTTGTATTCCATATCCATCAGAGGCTCTCTGGATGGATATGGAATGGATATGGCACTTCAGCTTGAAATTGAAATCAGGAAATGGCCAGGTATTAGCTTTGCCTCTGGATGTCAGCTATACAGGTTATCTGGACAAAGGATGCAGGAAGAGATTTTTTTAAAAATATTTTAAGCCCAAATTTTCATATAAGAACAGTCTGTAAGAGAGTGGCACATTGTTTGTAAATACCACAGTGGGAATGCTTATTAATAGAGCACATTTGTTCAGCTGAGATTAAACAGAGAAAACTGTTAACTGATATTTTGAATTAACTAGTATCTGTGTAAGATTTCCAGAGTGCACTTGTACAGAAGTGGATTGTTAGTACATTTCCCAGGAACTGGACCAAAAAAGGAATTAATAAAGCAGCACATCATTAAGTAGACTCTAGCTTCAACTCATAAAAGACCATTAGAACAGACTAATCTAATTTTCTTCATAATAGAAAACAGGGAACTTGCAAGAAATAATTTTAATGGAAAGATACTTTTATAGAACCCACTGCTGCTGGTTATTTGTTTGAATGATTGATTTCCTTTGACATTTAAGAATATTGCACTCTATTTCTAATCTAAATCATATTTCAATTTTCAGCACAGCTTCTTTCAGATTAAGTAATCACTTTTACAAGATTTTTTTCAATAAGAATGTATACTTAATTTTAATTTTAACTATCTCATCTTTTAACATGATCCTAGGGTATTTTTACCCCCACTATTGTGTTATAAGCATTTATATCTTGTCATTAATTCCCTAGCTCTGCTCTGCATCAGCTGATCTGTTTTGTCCCTGAAATACTGAAGGGTGTGACAAGGATCTTGCCAATGGCTGTAAAAGAAACTAACCTGTCACAGGACAAAATAAGCTGCAATCTGCAAAACTGAGAGTTACTTTAAAGTTGGAAAACAGTCAGAAGAAATTATCTATTTTTGCAATGAAATTAGTTGCTAGAATTATTGCTATTTTAACATATATATATATGTATAATGGTAGTTCTAAGTATTCCATTGTTGAAAGAGAATTATAAGCTTATCTGTAGTTTCCTGCAAATGTTAGCTTGCTCTTAGTTGGTGGGCAGGAAAGTGAAGGTGTTAGGAAATACTGAAAAAGAAGAGATGAAGCATTACTGTACAGCTCCATATGGTTTTGAGGATCTGACATTTCAATATATTCTACAAGTCTGCTCACCTCACTCTAGAACAGGATATAATAACCTAGGAGAACACAGAGAATAACAATTAGTGGTACAGAATAACTTCTGTATGCAGAGGAAGTGAAATAATGAAGACTCTATAGCTTAGAAATTAAATGAGTGCACATGGTTATGATAGAGGACATATGGCAAGTCCCTTATCTATTTGTTGTTTCAAGTTTAATCATTAATCATTCAGCAGCTTTCTCCACTAAGTGTTCTTATCACCCACTCTTCCCTTTTGCACTGCTGAAACCAAAACTATGCTGGTTTTTTACAGGTTGTTTTTTTTTTTAATGTCAAATTAACTAGAAGAAATACTGAGAGCTCACACTGTGTTTTGGGTTTGTTAAAAAACATATTTCAGCATTATTTTTGTATTAAATTATGTTAGGAAAGCAAAGAGTATCTTATGTACAGCTGTGTGCCTCTTGCCTCTGCTCTGTTTTGATTGTTTTGGGTGGTTTTATTGGACTATTAATAGGAAAGATCTTATGTTGGTTTGTGTTCTCCCTGTGTATTTAAATTTAAATTTAAATTGTATGTATTTCTGGAGGTCCCACATGTGTTCCCTCACTAGTACATTGAACCTCATGGGGAAAACTTTTGTTTTGCTGTCTATTGAGCTGTAAATCACACTTTTCTGGTGTAGTGGACAACAGCAGGACACACTTCTACTGAAGCTTTTTGGGTTTTGCTCTACTTATATTAATATTTGTTACTGTTACAGGCTTCAATATCATGTGTCCTGTGGGGTGTTAGATCTGTTTATCTCAGCTTTAAAATTCTACCTATTGGACAGGAGAAATATTTATGGTAAGAGATCAAACATTTTTTTTACAGCATTAAGTTCTCTATCAGTTCTCAAAGACATGGAGAAAGATGCAGAAGAATAAATAAAATCAGTGATGTTAATGGGACTGCCTGCCACTTCTTTGGAAGTGAAATGAAACTTTTCAAATGGGCTTTACCAAAATGTTGCTGGGGGAAAAAAAAAATAAAAGGTGGGGAATGAAGACTTGTTCTTCACCAGTCTGCAGACAGTGAAATTAATGAATTCTCCCTGACTGACATGAGTGAAGATCTAACCTAATTTAAGAGTCTGTCCAAAAAATTCTTGAGTTGTAAAAGCAGTAAACTGGTGCTGACTCACAAAGAGTGTTCTACCAAAGGAAAAGATGAAAAAAAAGAAAAAGAAAAAGGCTTTTTCATGGCAACAGCAGTGGTAGTGATGGGAAATGATGAAAGGAGAAAAAAAATACTCTTTTGGTACTTGTAGTTCCAAAGTATCTCAAAGATTACATCATACTGCATTGCTCTTTCCCATTCTAAAACTTCAGTGTCTCCTAAGGACTCTGCTTAAGCTGAAGTTTCTTTTTGATGAAGTGTCCAAGAGTTCAGAGGCACGATACTGACTGTGAAAACTTACAAAAAAAAAAGTTCAGTGCTGCCCTTTGCCCACAATATGCTTCACACTGATAGCAGTGAGAATTGTTCTTATGTGTGAATATCTGAGTGCCTGTTTATCGCTGACAGATCAGAATTTGTAACCTCAGACCTCCCCAGCTGGAGCTGGGGTTACTGTCTGGAGCACTTCATTTTAATGACTACATGTCTTCATAACTGAGTTTGGGACTGCCAGCACTTGTGTTGGAACAGATTGATGTTAGTGCTTTTGAAAATTTCAGGAATATTGAATAACAAAGGCAGAGAGGAAAAAAAAAAAGGCATTTTTTCGAGGGCAATGTTTTGATCCTGCTGCTCTCCCCATATCAATCAGCTGAGGCAGGGGAGGTGCTCAGTGCTGGGGTCAGAGCTGCTCTGAGCTGGCAGGCAGTGCTGATGGATGCTGTCAGGGCTGACAGAGCTCCCTGCAATCCCAGCTTCAGCTGCAGCACTCAGTGGGGAGCTGGGCCAGGCTGGCACAGCCTCATCAGTGCCAGGAGAAGGCAGGTTTTGTCTAATCACTTCAGTGTGACAGACAGCCCAGGGGGCTGCACAGAGCTAATGTGGGGATGCATTAACTGCTCTGACCTGCAAACACACAGCCAGGCTGAGGAGGGAGGGCTCTGCCCAAAAAAAGTGCAGAGTCTGCTCTGGTGCAGAGAAAATGTATGAATATTCATCAAGCCTGCCTAGGATTTTATGTTATTAATTGAGATCTTAGGGATTTTTTTTACCTTATGTTTCTCCTATAAGTCCCATGCTTAATTTAGATGGAATATGGCATATATTATGGAAAGAAAGTCTTTCTAAAACCCAGCCTGGCCTTTTAGCTCTAGTAGGAAAGTCAGTGACTGGAAACACTTGAGCTTCTGACTGATTTCTAGCTGTTTTCAGAGTAGGGGATCATAAAATGTGACCTTATTTTCATGTAGCACGATGTATACATTCTGTAAGGCTGGTTAAAAAAACCCCAAAACATCAGTCCTGATTGATACATATCTAGAGTTTTGACTTTCACATCACAAATACTGTTTAAAAGTTAACTTTTCAATTATCTAGTTAAGGCAATGATAAATTATGGCCAGAAGTAGTGACCACAATAAAAAGGAAAAAAGTTGCTTTTTCAGTTCTAAAATAATCCCATTTCATAAAGAGCTGTTACAATCAATTTCTGAATGTGATATGCCATGTAACTTTCCTTTTGTTTGACTTGTTCTCAGAATATTTTTTGAGTGGAGGAAGAAAGACATTATCCTAGCACAGGGAACTCAAGGGAATTATCAAGAGAGACTGTGCCCCCCTTGCCATTCTAAACCCAGGGGACTCATCAAGCAGGGAACCCACAGCCTGGTAAAGCATATTTTATACACATACTTATGGGATCACAAATGTCCATGTTCCTCTTGCCTGATCTTAGAATTGTTTAAACAGCACCAGAGTCTTCTGTCCATGTTTGATACCCAAACATGTCCCTGTTAGAGTGTCACTGCCTTGATTCCCTTGTGTCTCCTCCAGAAAGGACAATGATGCTGCTGGGTATTGGTAGTCTCTGCTAAATACAGCCAGAAGTAATATTTTGTGAGATTCTTCCTGGAGGCACAGAGGAGAAAAAGTACACACACACACACACAAAAAAAAAAAAAAAAAAAAAAAAAAAAAAAAAAAAAAATCAGGAATGTGGTTAATTGTGTCTGTTTTAAATGGGACAAATCCACACCAGGTCCCCAAGATCTGAGTAAAAGTTCTTCTTTAGGGCCAGTCATTTTAAACTTTCATCTCAGAACTCTCCCCGCCATTTGTCAAACATTTTAAAGTTGTGTGGTCCAAAGCACTTATTAAAATGTGTATATTTGTTTAATTCTTGCCAATTTCTGCCTTATTAACAAAATCCCATCCTGGTATGGTGAAAAAAAAAAATGACCTTTATATAATTCAAGGATTCATAAAACAGATGGTGGAGACACAAAAAAAAGGAAAAAGGGGAAAAAAAAAGCCAAAAAGTGCAATCCCAGCGTGTCCAGCCGCAAGGACCAGAGTACACATATCAAAATAATCCTGGAAATCTGGCTGGGGTAGCAAAACCATATGGGCTTAGCTGTGTTTCAGCTCAAGGGCACCATGTAACTTATTAGCATCTCCTCTTCTGCTGCTGGTAAATAGTGGGTAAATATCTATCTGATGGTGATGAGGAGATATTTCACATTAGGGAGCCACAGTCAGGATTTATGGAATTTGTGCTGTGGGCAGGATTCAGGATCCATACTGTTGTATGAAAGGGGAAGGAAAAGTGGTATTAAACTGGCTGCAATAAAGGTGCTTTATAGATGTAAACAAGAGAAGTTATGTGGGTTTAAGGAGCAGAAGAGACATGAAAAAAGTTTGTGACAGAAAGCTTAGCTGTTTGTCAAAGTCCATTGGTTGCTCCTGTTATAAGGAATTGCCTCGACATTAAAGTCTTCAAGAAATTACAGGGGGAAAAATGTCTTAAACTATCATTAATTCATGTGATTATTTTTGTAAGTCTTGGAGGAGGCTTCTGAATTGGCCTTAGAAAGGATTCCTACTTGCTTTTTTCCTTAATACCAAGAAATTTATTTGTGAATTCTCTTTATTCTCTCTTGTTAAAATAATATTGGCTGTAATATTGTTTAAGCAAGAGAATTCCAGAGCAGTAATTTTCTGGGGTTTATTTATCAAGAAGTAGGACATATGTAATGTATACTTTATATATGGATGTATTATACACTCCAAACCTTTCTATGGATTTCTACTCCTGGGATTTTGAACTGAGGTGTAGAGTGTGACACTTTATAAATTATCCTATTTAGTTAAATGTGATAAACAACAGAATGAAGATATGATGTAAGAGTAAAGATGGACTGAAATGAAGTTGATGACAGAGAAGTTGGAATTAATGTATTGTCTGAATATTTGTAAAAAAATTTCTTACATTTTCCCCAACTTTCATTCCTCCCAGCTGGCTTTGGGTATTTCTGATGTATTTTCATCCTGTGTCTGTTTCCTGCTTTCTAAATCCTGGCTTGAGTATGAAAGAAGAGATGGAGATTTGGACTCAAACCTGATTGCCAGGAAGGACAGTCCTTGTGGGCAGTGAGGCAGATTACCAGTGGCTGGCACAACTTTGCCTTTCTCTGCTGCAGCTTTCACTTCAGGTGAGCTCACTGTGGGTTCTGTGCAGAGAGAAAACAGAATTTATCTGGCCTGTTCTATTAGTGAGGTGCTGGCAGTGTCTTCCTAGCACAAATAAAACATAAATGGCATCTTTAATTAGTTTTCTGCCACACCATCCAATGTTAAAAATAGTAATTTTCAAATGCATTTGTCATCTTGATATTTTTCTGGGGAGGCAATTGTCAGTAACTCTGAAACTATCAGTTACTTTCCAAAGATCATTTCTCACAGCCCTAAAAAAAAAAGGAATAAATCAATCATTCTTCAGAATGGTAGAAGGAAAAAGACTTGATGTTTGTCCAAAGGTGAAACTAAGATATAGCTTATTTGAGTTAGGACCTACTGGACTCTTGATTGATAGGATCAAAATCAGAGCTTTGTCAAGTTCAAGATTTCTTTTGACTGCAGTAAAAGTATTTCCAAAGAAGAGCACAAATCTTCCTCTGCCTTGACAGACAGTTGTACATTCCCTGTGCTACCCCTAGTTGGTACTTAGTTTGACTGGCAGTAATTTTATATTATTGGGATATAACATAAAAGACAGGATCTATATCCCTGTCTCTGGCATTTAATGTGTGCACCTTAATTCATTTTATATTGTAGCAATAATTCTTGTTTTGCTTTAAATCCTGCAAAAGCTGAATCATTCAAGCAGAAATTTGCATTTGACCTGTCAGAGGCAGTGACTGACATCTGTCATCCCTGCTCATTGTTTCAAGTTTTCTATCAGAAAAATTCAAATGTAATGAATGTTGTTCAAGGCTGCCAGATGTTGATGCTACCATCAACAGATAAGATGGGTCATGGAATAGAAGTTGATGTGCACAGCAGCTCAGAGGAAGGAATATTTCAGTTTTATCCTCTTTCTCCTAAAGCATAAAAAACATACCAAATATTACATGTGTTTAGCAACTGTGGAATTCAAACTGCTATAAAGCCAGTGAAAGTACTTTTCAAAGAACTAATAATTTTGGGGAAAGAAAGGGTTTTTTTCAGTTCTGTATACTTATCCCCCAACTTCATTTCTATGAGAAACAAGTATCCTCCATTGAGTTCTGGTACTTTCTACTGCTGGTAGAATAGCAGTCTGTCAAGCTCTCCCAAAAATCTCACATAAAAAAAAAAATACAAAACCAAAAACCAACCAAACCAACCAATCAACAGACCCAATAATTGTTAAACAATTAGAAAAGGCCAGGAAAAGGTGCCATGACCCAAGTAAACTAAATCTGTGCACCTACTCTCTCATGCATTTTGCAGTCCTGAGGCTCAGGTTTCTTCTTCAGTCACATATGCCTGTATCAGACATGAAAAACAAAATGATGGGCCAGTTGTTGGTGTTCCTCAGAATACTGGTTTCATTTTTTAATACTCTCATGAGCCTGTGGGATCTTGGACAAATCATATAGGGGGGAAAAACCTCAGGTGCTTTAAATAATCTGAGTTTCACTCCCCTTACTGGACAGTCAGTGGACACTCTTGGTTTTTACAGAGCCTTGAAAATTCATCCCAACTGAGGATCTTCCCTTCAGTCTTCAGGTTTAGTGTCCTATCAGCAGAATGACAAAATTAGTGTTTTCCTGCCTCACAGGTTCATTTGGAGAATAAACACATTAAAGCAATGTAAGGCTTTAGATACTATGCAGATGGGAGCTGTAAAAGCTCCTCAGACAGAAAATCCTGAGCCTGCTCTGTGACCTAGATCAAGCTGCTCTGTTCCTGTCCCCTGCCTTGCCACAGCTCCTTCAGCTGTGTAATTAGCTGCTCTCAAATAACCCTCAAAACTTCCACAAGTTTTTGCAGCCCTCCCCTTTCCCTTAAGGTCTTTCTGTGCCACTTTTTCAGTGATCTGCAGCTTTGGGGTGATTTCCTGTCAAACACACTTCAAGGCTAGTTTCTACCTGGTTTTCTTTTCCCCTTGCAGCTGCTCTGCTGACACTGCAGCTTTCAAATATATATATAAAAATACATACTATGGTAGTTTTTTCTCTTCCATAAGGAAGTATTAGAGCTTTCCTAGAGAAATCTGTCTCCTTTGCAGCATCTCTTGGGATATGGAGGATTTTAGCCTAGGGAATAAATTATTTCATCCAGCTCTTGCTATAGATATTGGAAAAGAAGTCATGACCATAGAACTGCTTTCTGAAATAAACATGTTTGTTCTATAATGTGTTCTAAATCCAGGAATTTAATGATGATGTCCACAGAATACTTTAGGTCCTCATTTTTCTGTGCTTGTTTCCAGTTCCCAGGGTGAGCAGCTAGAAGGTTTAAGGAATCTTCTGTCCCTTGCAATGAACTGATTCTGACTTGCTACCATTTGAAAGGAAGCATTGCTATATTTGAGCTACATTTCCTTCCTGTCTGTGACTGCAGGAGGCAGATGAGTAATTTGGTAAATCTGATAAAATAAATCCATTGCTCAAAGCTATGCCAATTGGAGTCACTTATTAAATGGCTGCAGAGTGCAGAAACTATTTTATTCTGTTTTTAAGCCTGGCAATGTACAAGCTTTCCTTGGCAGTACACTGATAACAAAGCTTTTTTTTGCCAGTACATTGATAGAAAGCCAATTAATAAAATTTCTAAATTGTCTGCTTGTTCACCTGTGTGTCTGAACAACATGAAGTATATTTTTGTGTCAGGTTGTTTCCTTCATGAGTCTTGTCTTGTGGAGTCCAGCAGTGATGAGGAGAGAGAAACAGCTGAGAAAAGTGAATGAGATCTTTTGAGATCATTTAGAGTGGGTTTTTAGTAAGGTATTCTCTTCATTTCTACTCAGCACCATCACATTTTCTCATATTTCAACCTTGGGAATGGCCCTGTCTCTGTTAGAATATTTCTTTTATCTTTGGGCTCAGGGCATGCCCCTTGCAGTAGCTCTGCTGTCAGAGGGTCTCAAGAGCAGCACTCCCAAACTGCTCTGTTTGTCTTACACTAGGATAAAGATACACCCACAAAGTAGTAATTTTTTATTATTTTTAAAAATTTTATTTTATTTTTATGAAGACTATTACTACCATCTCTCTGGGCAGAAGTCCTGGAGGCTACTGACTGATAGAGATCAGCTAGAAGGAAATGTGTCTTTCAGGAAATTGATGCTTATACTTTTCTTTGAAGAAAGAATTTCAGAAATCCTGGGACCCCTGTAAAAGATATCTGAGAAACTAATTGTGAAAGGAATAGATTGACATCCCACTGCAGGATGGAGGCTTACAGGGGGATCAGGGTGACTGAAACATGAAGGATCTGTCCAGCCCTGTTGAATCTCTCTGGTTCAGGAAAGAGGAAGAAAAGAAATAGAAAAACATGTTAAAATTTGCCTAAAGTTCTTCACTACATGTTATTTTTCTGGGAAATGTAACCATTTCCAACCCAAAATATGTCTCTTAAAGACTGCTCGATAACATTATACCTTCACACAAATATTTTTTTTTAAAAAATCAGTCCAAGATCTGAAATGAACTTCTTTTTCTGCCACTCCATGAAAACAGGAAGTTCAGAATATTCAGATTGTAAGAAAAAGTATGCACAGTCTAAATCTAAGTCAGTTGTGATAATTTAGAAAGAAGAGAAAAACAAAAGAAAGCAATGGGTAAAAATAAAGACTATTTAGTGACAGCCCTTGTTCATAGTAAGATTTGGAGTCCTGCAAATTTGTTCTGTTTTTTCCCTTTAGAAAGGATTAGTTACCATAGCAACTGATACATAACGTGGCATCCTTTGCTACTCCCAAAGATCTACTAGAGCAGTTTTTAAGAGAAGAAATGTTAATTAATATCTAAGAGAGTGAAGGAGACAAGGTCTTTCTGCACTACAGGGAAATCATATTGTTGTTTGATTTCCCCTGTCAGGTGTGGTGCAAGAGCTGGGTGAGGAGCCTGTGATTCCTTAATCACACAGGGAAGGATGGAAAAGCTGCTTTGATTCTGTCCAGACATCCCTGAGCACAACCTATGACCTGAAACCAGCTGAAATTTTGTCTGAACTGCACTGCAGTCAGGTTAGTTGAGAATCTCACCTGTAAGGCTGGGAAGTGCTGCAGCATCCCAGTAAATTCTGGCTCAGCCCTGATGTACAGTCAGTGCATGGCCACAAACAAGGCACAGATTTTTAAATATCCACAGTCTGGGAGCAAAGCTGAGACTGAACCACCAAGGAGATAGAATTACAGGATGATATAGATTGGAAAAATCCTTAGGATCATTGAGTCCAAGCAATACAAGGATATGTATCTTAATTTTTATGTTACTAGTCCAGTGGAAATACAAGCTGCAGGAAAAGCCCTGGATGCATAATCCATTTAATTCTTTCTCTGGATAAACAACACACAGAAAGAAATTTATTATTCCTGTTAAATGCCTGTGGAACACAAGAAAAATATCTTGCTGTGTCTGCTAGGATATTTCTCTGGGTAGTAGAAAACTTGTATTTGGATGTTATGCAGCCCTTAGAAATAATTTTCAAGGGCTATTTACCTGTTTTCTATTTAGAGTTTTGGTTTAAAAATTAAGTACTGAATTTTAAAATTAAGTACTGAAAAATTATCTGACGTGGATTATGCACAATCAGTTTCTGTTTTTAAACTGTGGTTCATGTCCCAAGAAACTGAAATTAGAAGGAATGACAAATCCTTGGTTTGCCCTTCATTTAAAATAAATTCACACAGTTTTTCTCCACAACATCCATTATCAGTTCTCTGAGCCTGTCCAACCCCCCAGTAAATCACATTAAAATAATTCACAGTACATTTACTTATGATTGGAATTAGGCTATCCCAGATACTTTGGAAAAAGATGCTTTTGGAAGATGCTTGTTTGGATCAGGACCAATTGAAAGGCCTTTGGGCTAAATTTTCAACCATTGTGCATGGGTTTGTTTTGCTACATTGATGATCCTGCTGTTTGTGTGTCACTTAGATGATTCCTGAACTGATGTAAATAATAAAATCTTTCCTGCTCACTATTTCTCCAGCTATGAACTAGGATTTCCTTTCATGCTTAATATCACAAAGAAAATAAGATAGACTGGTTTGCTTTTCACTGGGCAAGTCAGGTTTGAATGAAGAGCCATTAAAAGGTTAATACCTTTTCTAAAAATTCAGGAACATAAAACTCCCTGCTCCTGTCACCTTCACATTCACATCCAGAGTTCCAGCTGATGAATAAACAGACTGGAGATTATCACACAGGGTACATCCATGTGTAAAATGAAATTCCTATTAAAGTTCACTGCCTCAAATGATATATGCTTTGTAGCTCCTCCTGGAGAGGTTCCTGCTGAGTTCTGTCACAATATACTAAAATCCAGTCTTTCTTCTCTCATCCTTCTATTTAGCACTAGAACAAAGTGATCTCTTTGATGAGTCTTTGTGAAGTTTTTGACAGAGAATGCCAACAATTATTCAATTTCCACCTACAGAAAGTCATCTTTGGCCATAAGTGACTTGCCCATTTATTTATTTAAAACCTAATTTTGAGTTACTTTCAGCAAAGTTATTTTGAGTGTGTGCACAGCAAATCAAAATCTTCAGCCCCACGTATGGACCAGAGTGCATGAAGGTGTCTGGCACAGAAGGTTTGCATTCTCAGATAAACCCACCTGCCTCCATGTCACACAAATTCAACTTTGCAAGTGGCCAGGAGATGAAACAACATATTTCTGGATTCAGACCCCACTGCCATAGCCTGGCACAAGGCCCCATAGAGCTGTGCTTTCCCCTCTGGGATGTGCTCAGCAGCACTTTCAAGAAGCAAGGTCATGTTAGTTTTGCCTTATCTACCTGCAAGTAAGCAGCAGCTCTGACATCAGTTCATTATAATCCAAGTATTCTTGTTTATTGTTTTCTGGTGAAAAAAATAAATGTGAGCTTGTCCTGAATTAATTCTGCAGTTCAAGTTCCATATTAATTTCTATATGGCTGTCATCTGGGAACTTAGATTAATGAGGGCTTGCAGTGATGTTACTCATATGAAATTAAACATTCCTTAAATCCATTTCCATTAAATTCTAGTCTATTGCCAGAGATGTTCATTCCAGATACAATATGCCAGTGAAAACAAATCTATACAATTGTATGCCTGGCTGAGGATCCTCTGGAAAAGAATCTCAGGAAAGTGAGATGGAGAATTAAGATCTGCAGAACTGGCTTTGTTTGTTTGTTCCAAACACACAGAAACAAATCTCTACTTCCTCTGCTTAGGGGGTTAATTTTTCTTGTGCCAGCATCAGCACTCCCACTTAGCTTGTATATTTTTCTATTTATGCAACAAGCCTCTTCTTTCCTGAGTCACTTAAATTGTTTAAAAAGGCTGGAAATGTGCTGTCCTGGGTGCTCTGTTTTAAGAGCTAAAATTAATTTCCTTGGAAGTATTCCTGGAAATCATAATCCATACATCTATATTTCATGTGAAGCTGGGCAGTTATGTTGTCTTTAAATCAGCTCTGGACCTAATTTCATCTATTTAATATAATGGTCTAGAGGGTGTGCCTGCCAGCTCCAAATCTCTCCCAGGTATATATTCAGTTTACAAATTATATCTTTCTCTAGAAAACTATCATTATGCCTATTTTAGGTCTGCATCTCTATTACCATCAGCCCCCAATGAGTTTCTGTGTCAGGTTTTTAATCTAAGTTTCAGCTAATGCCAACTCTGAAGGATGATTTTGCTCACATGTTCCTATTGCACCCTAAGTTTTGCTAAGAGGTGGCTGGAGCAGAGAAAACTCATGGAGAGGAGCAGTGGGGGGTGTTTTATCTTTCCTTGGGGATCCACTGAGCACAGCCAGGATTCTGGAATCCACGAGGGAGTTGAATGATTTTGCAAAAGCAAATTAGGACTCTGCAAGGGGATGGTGGAATGAGTCTCCCAGGGGTGGGAAAGCACTAGGCAAAATTTGGTTTAATTCAGTGGAAATGAGAAGAATACCAGACAGGCAAAGTTGTTTATTCATCCTTCTTATTTCTTTGTCTTACTTAGCATTTCCAGATTTCAAATGTTAACTATGTTGGCCTATATATCAGTATATAGGAAAACCCTTTTTATTCAAAAGCAACTGCTGCCAGATGAAAAATCTTTTTATGGCTCTGAGAGGACATAAAGAGTATTCACCAAAAGAACAATGTCTGTATAAACCCACTCCTACTCTCAGGGCAATTTGTGCTCCAGTAGCACTGGACTTTTATAAAGCCACATGGTGCTTTTTATCTCCTTGTACAAATGGCACAGCCATCTCTGCTACTCAAATATTAACCTCAATTTTTGTCCTACCATCAAAAACCAGAAAACTTCTAGGCTCCAACTTTGTGTGTCCTGGTGTAAAAGAAGAGAAAAAAGCACTTCCCTATTGTTCTTACTGCAGCTGCCTAGATTGACTCAGGTGTGTTAAAGTGAGGCTTTCTCATTTTGTTCTGCCACTTTTCTAAGCCTGTTTCCTATATGGGTATGTTTTAGAAATGTTTATTTAGTAGAAATTATTCTATTTAAATATTTCTTGAGAACAGAATTTTCACCTGTGTTCATTTTTAGGTGCTGCACGTATTTGTCTGGTTCTGCTGCATAATTTTTTCCTCTTGAAAAATGCTAAAATCAAACCTGTATGGTGTGTTCTGCTTTCTATGACATCAGCAGACTTCAGTAGCTCCAGTACTGATCCAAAGGTATTCCTCACAGATAAGTTGCTTTGACTGATTAAATGGGATCTTTCAAAACTTTGAAAGTTATTAGTTTCTGAATATAAGTCCTTTCCAGGTCTCTTATTTAGCATAGGGAATCCCCTAATTCCAGATAACCTTCTTCAGGTGCTTTCCTTGTTTTCTGAGAATTTTGACTCCTACTTTGAGGGGGTTTTCTAAGTTCCACTGCAAATAATGTGTGATGTTCAGGACTCCCTCAAAGCCCCAAAGCCTAGCACAGGACAGTTCCATGGATTGTCTGCTTTCACATGATTAGAAATAACAAATACCTCTTCAAAGCTTATTGGAAGTATTTTGTTTCCCTGGATGAAGCCTCTTAACAGAGTATTTCCCCAGAAGAACAGTATTTCTATGAGGGATGTCAGTGTGACTCAGGATGCTCCTTTCCTACTGAAAAGAAGCTCGTGATTTTTCTTATCCTTTTGTCTTTCTCTCTTTCCCTGGGCATTTACCTGAGGCAGGATAGATGGAAAAGCTTAGAAAGGCAGGCAGGAGGTGTATGAAGAGCAGGGTGTTTGCTGCTGGCCACAAGGGGAAGCTGGAGCAGTGAGAGGAACAGGCACTGTGAGAGAGAGATTTTCCCTTTTCCCAACCTTGATGTCATGGCAAACCAGAGATGTGTCTGGGTGGAACACTCACTTTAGGTCTGATGCTGTTCTGGCTGTGATTCCAGCAATTCCTTTGGAAAACTGCTCTGTACCTGGTTTACTTAAAAAATTCTTGGCAGGAGTTTGAATGTTGGAGTTTTATAACATTTGGGAAGGTCAGGTTGAAGCATCATTGCCTCTTGCTGTAGTTTTTTCATAGCACCAGAGTTTTTTCATGTAATTGTAATGTTTTGCTCTTAGTCTTGTGCTGTGACTGTTCCTCTGCACATTTTATAATGTGAAAATGTCATTTCAGGTTTGAAGAAAGTTTTATGGGACAGATGCTGAACTTGTAAATTGGGTGGGTTGGCTAAGTGTGGTAAAGAGGTTTTTGTAATTTAGCAGTGTAGCAGTTGCATCAAACATAATTCTGCAATTTTCTGTGTCTTTACCATGAAAAAACCTGTTATGCTGGCTGGGACACAGCTACACAGTAAAGTGTGGTTTAAAAAAGAGAAGCAAAAAGCCCAGGAAAAATGCAGCATGTCCAATACATGATTAAATACTTCCTGATTTAAACTTTGGCTTACTGTCAAAGTTAATTTAGAAAATCTTTCTTTGAGGAATATATTTTCCTTTTACTACACATTTATGATCTTTGAGCAGGATTAACTTGCTGTGTGTTCATGGCAATGATTTACATATTTTATTTATGCCCAGTTGGAGGATCTGAGATCAAAGCATTTCTTCCATGCAGTTTGTTTTCTTAAAATAGTTTGCCTAGACAAACTACCTACCAGATTTGCAAGAGGAATTTTCACAGCAAACCTGATTTATCTTTCTTGATCTTTTCATGTTTCTGCAATTCACAAAGTATTCTATGTGCAACTATATATTGAAAAGTTGTTCTGCTTTAGAACAAAAAGTTATACTTTCAGACTATTTAGTAAACAAACAGAAAACACTTTTCCAAGCTATTTATTTTTCCATCATGAGAGAAAAATTGCCAGATAAACATACTGCAGCACAACTTTCCCATGGCTTTGCATTAAAAATGCATAAATCCAGGGTCATCTGACACAAGTGATCCCTTGCCTACCTGCTTGGAAAGGATTTGGTATTGTTAAACTTTGATAGTGTTAAACTTTGATAGTGTTAAACTTTACAAGTGTTTTTTTGTTGGTTCTTCCAGTGTTGTGGCACAGTGATGGTGAGCACATGAATGAAAGTATTTGGTCTAAAAATGTAGGAGGCAGAGACCTCATATGTATCTGGTTTTGGTTTTTTGGTTTTTTGGTTTTTTTTGAAGGCAAGTTGTTTAGGGAATATATCAAATTATAATTTTTCTCTGAAGTTTCTCTGCACATTCACTAAGATAACAGCACTGCACAACTTCAAGTGCAGTTTGACTTCTTGACAGAAAAATCAAACTCACTGCTGAAGACCATTTCTTCCTTCAAAAATTGCATCCATGAATCATTAGCAGCTTTAACATGATGGAAGATCTCCAGGTCTGGTTTGGTCAATAACTCTCAGCTTCCAACAGGGAACTGCAGTAATTTCTTCCAGGGTTTTGGCACGTGTCTCACAGAACTGATGAACTTTTCACAGGCACTCACTTTACAGTGACACATATGGTATATTTTGTGCTTGTGAGTTCTTTTGATATTATCTCTCTGGCACAACTTAATGTTCTTTCAGTTTTATTTAGAGAAGAAGAGAATTTCTTAGTTAAAGTGCACCAAGTGGATTTTAGAAAATTCTTTTTGTTCTTTTGTTCCTTGAAGAAGGCAGTAATAGAGATTACAAGGTGTAGTGTTTGTTTTGGCTATTTTAATGGGTGGTTACATTTTTGGGGTACTTCTAGTGAAGAATCTAATGTATGTATTTAAACATATCCATTTATTTTATGTACAGCATGGTGCAGAATACGTGAGGAGACCTTTCAGCTCTTCTCAGGGGTTGAGGCTCTATTTTCTCAGCTTAGCTTCTGGCAATAGTTCCATTCCTTAATCACATCTTGAAATGCTGAGATTCCTATGAAGGAAGCAGCCCATTGCTGCAGGTATTATAACCCTGTGGTACAGCTCTGAAACTGCTTGTCAGCAGTTATCACCTTCTGTGTGATAATACAGTTGTTCTTATTTCCTTGTGTTATGATATATTCCATATATTTTAATTTGTCTCCATGTTCTCTGGTCATTCCATTGTGGAATTTGAGTGCTATGGAATTCTTTATAGTAGAAGTTACTTCCTTCTGGAAAGTATTAAATTTATTGAGGACTTTAATTTTTTGGGGGGAGAAGAGGAAACAGAATTGAATGTTTTGAGAAATAACCAGTGAAGAAATTTCCCTTGTGATGTGATGACTAGCACTCCAAGAGAGCTAAGATTTTTGGGAAAAAAAAAAAAAAAAAGAAAAAAAGAAAAAAAGCTGCTCTGCCGAGGGAGAGTTTATTTTATGATTTTCACTTGGCTGCATTTTCTCTTTGCTGAAAGAAAAAGTCACAAAGGGTGAACTGTATAGTTACACTTTATATAAAAAAACTTCCTCTAAAAAAAGCAAAACAGCAGGTGGCAATTGCCCTGCTTCTGTGTTGTCATTGCAGTGATCAGGCAGCAATAAAATCCTTCTTCTATAGTCTTTATTGTCATCTACTGATGGGAAGCTCCTGTTGTTACAGGCTTCAAAACTTCCCTTTTAATAGGAACCTGCAGCCTTTTACAGTCAAGTTAAGGGCTATGTACTATACAAAAGAAAAATGGGGAGAATAAGAGAAAACTTATTTTGAGACTTGCCTACATTTGCAGTAAAATCTGAGTTTTGAACAAGGAAATACCTTTTTCTTAAAAAAAAAATTATATATATATATATATATATATATATATATATATATATATATATATATATATAATGCCTTTGTGAATGTTAAATAAAATGCAAGGAAAAGAGAATCTTTAGGGGCAAATATAATAGTGTTCTGCTACAGGCCTTGTATGAAAGCTATTGACCTTTCACCCTGTAAAATCACATTACCTGTACTCCCTGTGTGCTTTTCTACAGTGTGTAGCAGGAGATTAAACATGCAGGTGATCCTTTGACTGATGGATGTATCATCAGGTCTGTGAGTAGCAAGGACATTTCCCCATTTAGACAATTTTTGGCTTGTGTCCTGCAGTTTGAAAGCTGAAACACTATTGCCCCTGGGAACAGGGCTGATTAGGCTGAGAGGCTCCAGGTCAAACACAGAAATTCTGAAATAAGTAACAGTGGAATTATATGAGGAGCTGATCAGCTTAGGGAGGGATGCAGGCAGTGTGGGGGGTTTGTGCAGTGTAGGACTGTAAACAGCTTCTGACAATCTTCCTGTGTCCTGGACTGTTTGGAGGGTGATTGTTGGAATTTCCTTGTTGTTATTATTATATGATACACATTATAAATACAGCAATCATGGGATGGGGCTGCAGGTATGGCAGTCTTGGAGCTCATCAGCCTCATTTTATAGAGTGAGACAGGAGATGATGACAGCCCTGGCCATGGCAGCAACAGCCAAAATTCTCTTTGCTACAAGATCTTTTAACAACTTTCTAACCAATAGCATAATGTTAAAAGCTGACAAGTGTTTGTTTCAGCCAATTAAAGCTGCATGTACATCTTGCTTTGAACAATGCTTGTCTATAATAGCTTAAAACAATGGATTAAGGTTTATTATTAAACTTAAATATTTCTACTATCCTGTTTAACATTTTTCTGAGGCCTATCTCTGCACAGCTCCAGCCCTATTGTTTCTTGTCCTTGCATCTTCAGCATTCTTGCATTCTTCCATCCTGAGATTTGCTTTCTGAGAGTTTTCCACCTTTTCTATTTCCCACAGGTGATGATCCTAGTCAGTTTTTGGGAAGTGTTCCCTGGAGTGCAGGGCAGCTTCAGGACCTGCTGGCAGTGCTGGTTCCCTTCCCCAGTGCTGGAGCTGACTGGAAGCCACAGGAGGATCAATAGTTCATCTCAGCTGTCAATGTGGTCCCCAATTCCTTGTGCTCCTGAGCACTTTGCCAACGACCCCTGCTTCCAGAGGTCACTGCTGAGTGAAATGGCTCCCTGGGTTATGCACAGGGATGGCCAAAAACTGATTACAAACACAGAAGAGACTGGTGAGGACAGGTCTTCTGTGTCTTTATTAGCATAAAAATTGGTATCAAATGAGACTGTCACTTCCATCTAGTTTGAAAAATCTGTACTTACTGGGCCATCAGCCAGGGGCTCATAGATCTCAGAATAATTTTGCAACTTGATGTACAATAGACCCTGTGCTGCTAGGTGCTGCTAGGCTGCTTCTGTAATGAAAAGAGAGTTCCTTTCCCTACCTGTTACCTCAGCCTGGCAAGAGAAAACTGGCAGGACCAGCATTATACAATCCCAGCCCAGGAGAGATTCAGGTGTTAAAAAACTAGAAATACAACATTCAAGATTGGGATTTTTTTCTTGTTGGGTGTTGGTGTTCTTCCGTTCAATAATGCTTTTAGTTTATGCAGGCTCTTATTTTCATTTACATGAAGGAAGTTTATCTAATGCAAGAAATTATTCCTCATAAAGTATAAAGTAAACTTAGAATGTGCAATTATTCTTTTGAATCGGTAAATTTCCTCCCTTAGGTTTTGCTAAATTAAGGAATGTGTTTTTAATATTTTTTCCCCTGTCATGTGGTGTTTTCTCCCCCACATCCAATCATAAATGTCTTCAGTCGCAGTTCAGAACAATGTCTCTATATGAAACTAATTAGAGTGATTTGTAATGAATGAAATCAGATGTTCTCCATATTAAGACTATGAGTGAGCAACAGTATTTTAAAGAATTTTTAATAAAACCGGTTTTATATGCAGTCAGATTAATTCCAGGATGAATTTTCTTAGGACCCAGCTTGCCATAGACAAGAAAAAAGCTTCACAAACTTGAATTAAAGCTACTTTAATTTTTACATAGGTAGGTGTAAAAAAGAGGAGATGCCAATACCTCAGATCCCACTGGTAAAAATGCAACTCTGAAACCTTTGGATTTTTTTGTTTTCTTATGAGGAAATATTCAAAGTTTGACCTAAGTATGATCCTGTGGTCACTTAGTGGTGTGTGTTTTAGGTACCTGGCTTTCATTATTCTGTTTAAATTACCCTAAAGGATATTTTGGCCATAAAATGATATTAAACCAGCTTGCCTTATGAAAATAAAGTATATTTGTGTTAACAGCTTCCACAAAATCATGCTGTGAACAAAAAGAATCATGAAACCAGAGAGTAATTTGCATTCAGATTTGCTGAACAAGGAAATATCTGGTTTAACAAGCATTAATTGTTTTCCAATGTACCCACCATCTTGTGGGAATGTTGCCAGAGGATTTGAGGTTTTACTTTGACAGGTAACTTAATGCTGTTGCACATTTCCTTTTTATTTTTTGCTGCTGGGATGGTTGGAGTTGTGCTAAGGATCTATCAGCTTTTAAAACTGTTTTCTATAGTGCACAATAGTTTGTGTTTCTTCTGAAACAGATCTGTATTCTCTCAATTTGATTTCCTATAGTGGTTTTTTTCTTTTAAAATATTTCAATACTTTAATGGAAAACATCTCTTTGGTTTTCCCTAGGCTGTAAAAAGATAAAAGGCTTGTTTAAAAAAATCCAAAACCCAAAAAATTTTCTACATTTATCACAGCTGAAAATTGGAGCTAGGAAAAGCAGAGATGCTTGACCAATCCTGTCATTAAATTTGTGAATTAAACTTGCTGGTTAAGTTTAAGACAAGGTAACAAGGAATTCCAAATGTAATCGAAGTTGAGGTCTGTGAGCAAAAACTCTTTGGAAGTTGGATGAGTGAGAGTTTCCATGACTTGAGGGAGTGCTAACACTTCTCATCCTGCAAAGGAAACTTGAAACTTTCAGATAAGCTGCTCAGACCTATTGATCTGTTTGATCCAGGGGAAGTAACCTCACAGGAAATGCATTATCCAGACACACAAGGTTACAAAAGCATATTTTCCATAAGTTGGGGATGCAATATAAATAATTGCTTGGCTTGGTTGGCTGAATCTGTTGGCTGTGAGTGGGCTGGAAAGTGTCCTGAAGGGTGGGATGGGCTGGTGCATCTGTGTCTGCAGCATCACATTTGCTCTAAATTTTTCATAGAAATGTAGAGGGTGCTTGGGTATTAAACTGCTCATCTGTGAATATCATTTGCTTTCTCTGATATTTACAGTTTTTTAATGAAGTGGAAATTTATCACTTCAAGATTTCACATTCTTTGCCTCTGTGTGCGTTTGTGCAGCACACTCTTAGGCTTTGTTAGACCACCTTGAGAAACAAAACTACTTGTGCACAAAAAAATGTTGTATTCCATGCAACTGAGTAGAACTGGGTGAACATTGAGTTTCTAATTTAGAAAACTAAATAAATTTTCATGCTGAGCAAAATGAACAATCATTTCAGATCCAATAGGTGCTTCACTCCCTTATTTGTTTTTTTTGTTTTTTTTTTTTTTGCTTATACAGCTACTGAATTAGGTATTTTATATAAAAATATTTGTTTGGGTAATGTTCCTTAGTAAAGAACATTTTGAGGAAAATTATGTCTTGTGGGATAGAAAGCATTTGTCTTGTTCCTAAATTGGTATTTAGCAAGCCCTCTGAACACAGCATGTGAGCCACTTTTTTATTGGTCATTTCAACATTAGGGTGGTGAAGGAAGGAAAGAGATCCTTGAAATGAGAGTTTTCAAATTGCTATGGCTGGTTTGGCCTGAAGGGAAGTATAAAATCTCTGTTCCAAATGATCACTTATTATTTCATGGGGTTACTGGGACAAGATCTGGCTGATATAGTAGTGCTTAATCTAATTAATGTTATTGATGATGTGTGGCCAATAGCCACAATTATTCCATTAAATTTCTCAGGAATAAAATTTATGTGATGACTTTCAATGGAGCAAAAGTGTAGAAGAAAATTCATCCTGTTTAGAATTTGACCCTGCCTGGGATTTAAAAAAATGATGTTAGAATAGGCAATTGCAATAATCAGAAAAAATGTTACTTTTTAAGGCTCCAGTTGGTCCTGACTGAGTTTATAAATTTTCCCCAAACATTAGACTGTACCTGAATTGCAGCTTTTCCCCTAGCCCTCTCTTTTCCATGCAGATTGTCTTTGCTGAACTGAAGTTAACCACCTTGAGCCCAGATAACTTAGATTATGAGGCTCAGTCAAGGGGTTATTTTCTTGACCTGGGATCAGCAGGCAGCAGGATAGTCTGAGTTAGTGACAGTCCTGTGTCAAGGAAGCACTTGGACACATCTTTATAAAACTTATCTTACTTCACATTCTTCCAAAAATTATTCTGTATCTTACTTCCCTTCTAAAAAATGCACAGCAGCTATCAGAATTCATTTAAATAAAGATGCATCTAAATGAAAAATGTGAAAAATACCACCAGCCCAAATGTGCAGTGTGTTTTAAAATGCAGAAGCTGTGCACTGCCATGAAAAATTATATTTGTTAATTGTGAGGAGATCACATTTCTCTTGTTGCAATATTCAGAGATCACTTGTTCAACTCTCTGTTCCCCAATAAAATTTGAGATTATCTGTAGCAGCTTCAGAGTCCTTGTTCCTGTCACTGAAGTCAAGGCTAAGGGAAATCTGTCCACCTCCTCAGCCTAAGACTTCATTCAGGTAATGCTGGTAAGGTTAGAGTTAAAACCATTGTAGAAATAATAAAATTCATCTCCACCTGGTTTTGTTGGAACTTTATAATAACCATCTCTGTTCCTTGATACCCTCTTCATGTTCTCTGCAGACTGTCTGACTGCAGCTTGGAACTAGATTTAGGATGACAAACTTTGGATGTGTCTTTCCACTTTGGGGCATGGGGCAGTTCTGTTGCTGGGTGTCTTTTGTTCAGTACCAGTGCCTGAGTTATTTTTTTCAGCTAAACAATGAGTGCTTGAATGTGTGCAGGTAATGGCAGTGAAAAGCTCAAACTACCCAGTGATCTTTCCTCCTCCTTGAATTACCAATGCATGATGAGTGAATCAGAATTGCTAACTGTGAAACTGGATCTGCAAAGAATGAGCATCACCATAATCCCACTGAACAAACCAATTTTTTTTAAAGTCTGTACAGATTTAATAAAAGGAAAGATTATTAGTTTATAATGAAAAATGGAGCAAGGGAGATGGAAATTTTCAGGAATGTGAACACCCATAGTGTAGGCTGTGTAAATTGTGGGAGAATGGCTGTCTCTTCACCTATTGTAACAAAAATACTTATGCTTTCCTTTTTAACAAAACAAAACCCTGCCCTGTGCCTTGCAAACTGTGAGCCCAGAGACAGATTTGATTTTATCTGACTCTTGTTTTTCTCTCTTTTACAGATCTGAAGTTCCATGCTTTAAGCAAAGAAACAAATTTACTTTCATCAGCAATATTATATTGTGAGCAGGTCCCTGTGCTCATAATGGCAAATTGATCTGGCCTTGTAGATTGTATTTATCCTGTGGATTCATTTTCTTATACTAGAACTTTTCATTTGTCAGTAGGGTCTTAGATGTATACATTACTGAAAATGCAAAAACTGAATGCATATAAATTATGGAAGCTATTCTGCATGTTACAAACTGTATTTTACTTAGTTAAACTTAATGAATGTTCCTTAAAACTATTACTGGCTTGGCTTTCCATGTGTCTCATTTGTCTTGGGCTAGATAAATACACACGTCTTAAGCTTTGACATAATCTATGAAGATACAGTTTCCCTAGGTAGAGCATATTTATCTTCATTTTTTAAAGATAATATCTATGCATTCTGTCACCTTGGGTTCTCAAAATTTGCATGTTTAACTGTTTTTCTTCATCTGTGTTTTCCTCTGACCTGAGTTTAGATGGAATATAAGTCTTTTTTTAATTGTACTTTAAATGGAATGTACTTTTTAAAATTGCAGACTGAGGGTTCTAAGTACAAATGCACATTATTTCTAATCTGTCTTTTCATCTGTTTACATAAATAATGCCTTTTTTCAAAAGCAAAGTGAAGCTGGTGCTTTATACCTGTTTTCCCTTTGTAAAAAATCTGAGAGATACTTTGCAAGCCTTCATCCTGCAGCTGATGAAACCCTATTTAAAATATTTAAACCATTCACTCCTTTATTGTTGGAAAACTGATTTCTGGACCCCTGCCTTGCTCCTCCTGCCTTCCCTCCCCTTTGCCATTGCCAGTTTTGCTATCAGCAGCAAACCAGGCACCTGTGCATGAATATTGGAGTAAAAGTAGTGCTGGAGTGGTTGTCCACAAGCACATGCTAGCATCAGTAAGAATATTGAGCAGCTGATGAAGAGGGATGGTCACATAGTCCACACCAACCTCATCAAATCTAGCTTGAGGGTCTGGATGCCAGCCCTGGAATGAAAACTGGGTCTGGTGGAAAAGGTGGAATTCATCATCTGAATTCTGAGCCTCCAACTGGACAGACTGGAGGAAAATGGATTTAATGGGAGATCCCTGTCCTGTGAGACGTGTAAGATGCTGTCCCAGGAGGGAGGCTGGCAGGCAGGGCAAGCTTTGTGCTGCTGGGTTAGAGTGGCAGGAGTCAAGGCTTGGAGCTGTCCCCTGGGTCACACAGTGGTGCTGGCACTGTGCACTTGCTGAGGTGCAAATCCTCAGCCAAATTCTGACCAGCTGGAGGGGTGAAGATGCTAATCCCCAGCCTTTCTCTGGGTGTTCCCAGCACTGCTTTGTGCTGTGTCAGCCACAGCTCTGTGCTATGGAGCTCCTCTCCAAACTGCATTTTAGTGCAGATGGTTGTGATGGGGAGAGCCTGCTACAGCCATTCCCTGAAGAACTCAGTCTGATCTCCTGACTCAGAGGCTGTTGGAAATGGAAATGTTTATCAGTGTGCCTGCTCTGGAGTCACTGTGCCTTTTTGTATGCAAAACCATTAGGGCAAAGAGCTCCTTGACATATTTGATTAATGGTGAGTGAACCCTCCTTAAACTGAAGCTGAAATTACTTTAGTGAAACCTTAATGGTGTTTGAAAATTTCTGATTAACTCTTCTTTTGGGGGAAGTTTAGAAGTGCTTGTCAGTATTTCTGACAAAAACAGAAAAAAGAGAAGCTGGAAAATAGCACTTAAAAATCCTACGACTGTTTTTCTTACTTGGCAGATTTTCAACAGAGTAGCACTTAGAAAACTGGCTTTTCTTCATTGTGACTGCTCAGGACTTTGAGGCATAACACAAGAATATATCAGCTTTGCTTCTTGTTGTAATGAGGTTTTGTGCAGAATTTGTAATAAAATATTGCAACTTAAAATGAGGAACTGGGGAAAATTAAGTTGAGCCCATCTCGAATGACAACTTTAAACTTTCTTGGCGTTTGCTGGAGTTTCCCAGTGTGTATAATTTGGGTCAGATCCTGACAGGTGTTAATGACCTTCTGAGCATCTTCAGCTGCAGTTACAGCTGAAAGTGTTGGGTATGGCTTAGACCAGACTGCTCCATCTGATGAGCAATTACCTGAAATTCCTTTAGCATGTCTTTCTCCTGTACTTCTAATTAGTGTGGCTCTGTCCCTTTCTGTGCCAACCCTTGGAATCCATGGCTGACTCTAGTTGTAAATTATAAAACTGTTTCTGTAGTCCAAACAAAGATGAATTATATATATTTTTAAGATTATTATTATAATTATTATTTTCCATTATCAGGCTGAAATGCCAAAGATCTCACCTGTACACATCAAAGCCTTTACTGCCTAAACCAAACTGCCACCAAACAAATTCCAGCTGCCCTAAACACACCTGTATGATTTTATACAATCTCAGTAAAAACTTTGTTTGTAGTTCTCAGTGGCAGAGTCCCATTGCTTTATTTGGAACTCAGACTGATGGGGCAGAGGTTGCCTGATTCATCTCATTTACTGGTTTTAAATACAGCCACAGCTTTTGGAGTCCCTCCAGGCTTACAGGAATTACTGAAAATCAGTTCTGGCTCTTCAGATGACTCTCTTAATTTGTACTCTAAAGATTTTGTTTTATTAAGAGTTTTCTAAGCCACGAGAGGAAAGGATTGTATCAGTCTTGTGGTATGATTAGCCTTTTTCATTTCTTTTCCAAATGTAGGCTAGAAACACTTGTGGCTGTTAGCTCCCCCTAATAAGATTATAGAAATGTTCTTATCTACTATTATGGGTGTGCTCCTTACTGTTGTTTGACAGACATTTCTATCAGAGGTTGGTCCTGGGGTATCTTGGGTCTTGTATTTCTGATTCTTACATGTTATTCTGTAAGAATGTAAGAATGCATGTAATATTCTCTCTTTTTATAAAAATCTGTGTCTAAGTGGAAGCTAGGCAAACTGTAAAAATGAAACTCTTCCATTCTGCATTTTGTAAATCTCAACTCCTTTTTGTATCAGCAAGCTTTTTTAAATAAAACAGGTTGTGTTCAAAACTATGACCCTCAGATGTGAAACTGGTGGAGAGTGGCAGGCTCTGGCTGCACTGGGGCTGTCTCCCTGGTAAAGCTTTTCAGGGTGCTCCAGAAGACTTTAAACCACTTAATAGGCAAGCAGCAAATTGGTTTTTTCAGTCTTGCTTGCTATTAGTTGCCTTAACATCAAAACCTATGTGTCACACAGACTGTTGTCCCCTGCACCCCTGCTCATGCTGCTCCAACACCACTGCACATCTGACAATCAAATTATAAAATACAGTATTATAAAGAATGGTTTTCCAGTTGGAATGAGATGATATTGTGCTTGAATGTTAGCATGCATTTTAAGGAAGGTAAGAAGATTGATTTCATTTAATTTCTGGAATAAAAACTTATCAGAGCAAAATACTGCTCCATATTTAAAATTTTAATATTTGCAGCCTCACAACTGCAGTAGTTTTTTTATAAAATTGCATTAATATGACAGTATGCTGTAAAGCAAATATTGATAATGGCACAATGGAGCTAGAGTAACAAAATTGAAGGCATTGTGATGGACAGTTTATATATTAAATTATCTTTTTCCCCTTCTTGTGTTGGTTTAAATAGTCAAGATATCTTGCAAGTAGTGCTGTGCAGCAGTGAATGAACCTCAACACATCTCCCTCACCCCAGGAAAAAAGCTAAAAAAAAACAACCCAAAAGCAAACAATGAAACACAGGTTTGACCTTGTCTTGCTCTGAGGCTCTGACTTTTAAATAGTCTGTGTGTGTTTTTCATGTGGCACTAAAACCAAATAAATAAAACTGTTTGGTGTGTGTGATTACTTTAACTAAAGATTTCAAAATATATACTGGAAATACTTCTATTACAAATTTAATTCTCTCAGAATGTTAACTTTTCTTACCAAAACCCCACAGTGCTTTGTTTGCTGTTTCCTGACAGTTAAGTGGGTGTTGTGTACCTCAAGATTTGAAATTCTTTTTTATCTTCAAGTGTGGGGTTTTTTTAATGAAGCATCAGAAATTCTGGGACAATGATTTAATAGTTCAAATTTGAATCATTCCTTGAGAGTCAGTGGAAAATTTGGTCCTGCACTGATGCAATATAGAATTTCCAACACTTGAAGTGAAATTGCAGACTTGTGTCAGAGCAGTCCATGGATTGTAGAACCCTCCACTGAATTAAACCTGAGTCTTTCAAACAGGAATATTTGCTTTGCTATTCCTGTACAATGGCAAAGCAGTCCTGCAGGTTTATAGAGGAAAGATAAGACAGACTCTCATTGTGGTTTTGTTTATTTGGTTGGTTTTTTGTGTTGTTTTTTTTTCTTTTGGTTAAAGGTACTAAAAATTCTTCTCTCACTGTGAAGGAACTGATGGAATTAACCTCACCCACAAAATCATCTGAGCTGATCTGAGAATGCATTTCAGGTAGCATAAATAAAATAGAACACACACTGGTTTTAATAGTTGAGGTTTTCTTTTGTGAGTAAATAGAGGAGTATCAGACTCCCCTTCAATGCTTATGTATAACATCACCAGAATTGAAGCTTCTGGTCATATACCTTAAGCCAAGACCCTTTAAAAAAAAACAACATTGTGAAAAGCAGGGAATTTGAATACTTAGTAGATGGTTTGTGTTCTCCTAGAATACAGATGATGTGTGGAGAAGGACCATGTGAATGCACTGAATGTTTATGAGCAGGATACACTGGAATGATTTTAACAAAGCAACTTTTCATTAAACACCAGGAAGCAAGAACAACTGGATGTCAAACCTTTTTCTTTCATAGGGTATTTGTTTTATGCCTATTACAGTTAGAAACAAATTATTTGTTGATTTAGTTTAAAGGGAAGGGGTGATAGGACTTCACAAATCCCAACTTTTTGTCTTTTTTCTGTTGTGTCCAAACATAGTCGTTGCACAACTGACTGTAATCTGATATTTAATTAAATTTATGTGATATAATTAGTGTATTTAATAATTTAATTACATATGATATAATAACTTTAGAAATAGTTATGAATGTTCTGATTATTTCTGCAGTTTGAAAATAAGTAAATTAACTGTTCTAATCACTAAATAACATAGAGGTTTTATTTTAACTCCAATTTAGATTCTTTTATGTTGGGATTATAGCCTATCATTTCTTGCAGAGTATCAGCAAAGGAATATTTTTAGGATTTGCAATTTTTTCCTTAGGATAGACATATTCTCAAAAGTACTTTCTTCTGCTCTGTGCAATACTGGAGGAAGGGGAAAAGGCACAAAATTACTGATGAACTGTGGTTTGTTGGTTTGCTTTGTATTATTTTCCTTGGCCCTTGGAGGCTTTGCTCCCCAGAAACTCTTTGTTTTCACCCCAACTCTTCCTCTAGCATTAATGGCTAGAGGCAATATTACAACTGCCTTGCTACCCTGGGCTGAAGCATTGCCTTTGCCTAAACCCTAACCCAAGGTAAGTAGGCAAGCAGTTCTCTGAAACTTGTGAAATTGTGACTTCAAAGAAAAAGTCATTTTCTGGGTGTGCTGTGCTGTCTTGTATTGCTTAATCAGCTGTGATCACCAAGTGATGCTTTTTTAGCAAGACAGGGGAAAATCTATTCTAATGGGCTTTGCTGCACTGATTGTGCTGACTCGGTTATTCAATCTGCAAAGTTAATTGAAGAGATTCATTAAACTGGGTGGAATTTGAAGGATTTTAGTGTTCTAAGCTTCAGCCCCTCAGGCTTCACACAGAATGAAACACATAATCAGCTTTCAGTAAGCACTAGTTTTCATTAATCATAAACTGTAGGCAAAGTTGGAGTTTGCAAATTTAGGTCTTTTATTGTTGTTTCATGTTAATGACTATTATCTCTTATTCCTATTGTGTGTGACTCTCAGCAACTGTGTTAGCACAGATGGCTAAAATCCCTAGCAGAAAAGTAATCAGCATTTGTGAGCATGCTGCATTCAAAATAAATGACAGAGGAGAAAAAATGCATTGCTTTAGAAATTAGGAAGCAGATCAAACTGTAATAATGCATGTAAACACATCCAGGAAAGCAGGCTGTGGTTTTGTTTTCAACAAAATTCCATCTCCAATATATGTAACCTTCTGTCGAACTTATTGATGGTACAGGAAGCAAGTTAAATCAAAATTGGAGAACAACTGGTTTTATATAAGTAATTTGGAATGATCTTTTTTTAAAGCCTATCCAAATGTGATATAATTGACATAAATTAGTACAGTGGAGTGAAAGAAAGAGCACACAATCCTACAGATCCTAATTATCCTGTTTTAACTGAAATGTGACTAAAAGTTACTGCTGTTCACAAGCACTTCTACTTGATCAATGTGTGTCATGTATTAACTGGAGCTACCTGGAGACTTAGGTTTAAACTCACTGTGTGCCTTTGACTTCTTAAGCTGAGAAGAGTGGCTAGGACTTGTTAATAAATGATATTATGGGGGTGATGGGACTACAGTGCTTGAGTTCACATGGCACATCAGGTGCCATATTCTCATGAAGAAATGAGTGACTTGTGGTACCTATATTGCAAAGACAGTTCCTCAATGAGCAAATTAAGTCTGCAATTTCTCACCTTGAATTTTGTTAGTCAAGGCCTAAGTTAAATACTGTAAGAATAGCTGAATTCAGGCTGTAAACTGTGGGTTCAATCTAAGTGCCATTAAAGCCTAAAGTAAAAGAGTATTTTCCTTACATTTCAGCAGCTCTTTTCTTGTGCACTTCCAATGGGCATTCCCTTTCCCCTGCACCTTCCTTTTTTCAACATGTGCATAATGCCTGGGTGTTGGGTATGGAAATTGTTGTTATTGTCCTGGAGAAAGCAGGCAGCAAATTGGCAAAGAAAAGACAAGATTGGCAGGAAATCCAGACACTTCCCAAGCAGTGGAAATGAAACCCAGGAGTTCAGACCTGTGTTCCTTTATTAGAATAGTAATGAAAACTATTAGAAGCATCATGCCAGATTTTTCCTGGCATTTCTCAGCACTGCTCTGTTGGGATAACAGGTGGAAGGTGGTGCACAGGTTTTGGTTAAGTCTGGTTATGCTTGAATTATGGTTGTCAGGTGTGTGTATGGGCCACTATATTTGGGGTTTTGTTCTAATTGATTCTAAGCTATAGTTCTGCTCTACTTCTTCTAAATAATGGCATGGAATTTTGGTTTGAATCCAAAGCTGGCCTCCACTTGGCAGTTAATCACCAGAAGGTTTATTTCCAAAGTATGCAGTGTGGCTTAATCCTTTCTTCTGGTAGCAGACAGAAAGGCTCCAGGATGGGGGACTACTACAGCAGTGTCATATATAAGAAAAACAGCCTTTTTTTCCTTTTTTCTCTTTTATTTTTAATCCTTTAAAGGCAAACTTTTTCCTGCTTCATGCCCACAGCCCCCTTCCTCAGGGGGTTGCTTTTCTTGAGCAGCTTCTACATTGTGCAGAGAGGTTCTGCAAACAGGAAACGTTTGGGAGCCTAAAGCAATTATTTGTTGGTTAAACATGCAGTGAAAAGCTGGAACTAACCTGCAGCAGAATCCATCCCAGACTCTGGGCAGCTTTAGGCACACTGCCTGCTGTCGCTCATCTGGAGGAGCAGGTCTCAGTTTCTCATGGTTGAAGACCCCAGTTTGTGTGTTGCCTATCATGTAAGGGTTTTTAGGAGAGAGAATGGCTTAAGAGCTAGAGCTGATGGGGATCAATCATGCACCTTCAGACTATCTGAGAGGAATCACTGAGACACAGCATTAAATAAAAAAATTATAATGCAAATTGGGTAATCAATTCTGGCTCCCTTGAAGTTGTCCTGAGAAAACAGACTCCCAGAAGACTTAATATACGATAAAATTCACTGTGCTGCCATTTATTAATGAAGGCTTCTTTAAGAGAATTAATCTCAGTTTTATATTTTTTAATAATGTTATATATCTATTCTCAGTGGTTTGTTTCTCTGCAATATTTCTGTGACTCTTCCCACCTTCAATCCCCTAGAAATTCAAAATGTTAGGCTAAAAAAAATTAGGTATAAAGGTACATGAGTGGTGGTTTGCACAAAACTACTTTAACCCGTACTAAAGTGAGATACAACATATCCTTATCTGAATTACTCATAATTTGAGTTTCCTTAAATTTATCTTGATATTCCATTTAAGAGATATCATTAATTGGTATGTCATATGTGATGATTCTATAATGGTTCACTGTATAGCATAGGATTTTTTTCTTCTGATAATCTTCATTGTCTGTTACCATCTCTCTGAAATCAGCTATCAAGCAAATCTGCTTAATTGGTTCAGGTACTCATATGTAGACATAGAAAGGTGAATATGTTTTCTACCTGTGTGAACTGAAAACTGCTTAGAGCCATTTTTAAGTTCCATTCTTAAGCTGAAATACAAATGACTTGATGGGGAAATAGCTTACTGATTTTCTTAAAAAATATTTTAAAAGATTTCCTATCATGTCTGTCCAGACTTGAAAACTTGTAATATTGGAAACTCTTTTTATTTAAATCTTATCAGTTCCCTTAAAATGCTCCATAGATTTCAAACCTTCAGAACAGGGTACCTGCTCTTGTTCAGTGCTAAAATAGAAATCTTATATTAGATGCCAATGGGTGTTGTTACAAGAGTAAAGCAATGCATTTTCAATGAAAATAAATACTTAGAGAGATCCAGAGCAGCCATATGCATAATGAATAAATGTCTGTTCAGCAAAAACTACATGGAGGAGTGAAGGACGCAACCTTGATTTGTTCTTGTTCTTTGGTTGGCCACAGCCACTGCAGCAGTGAAATTCTCTAGATGCTTTTAATGAGGGCTATTAATTCTGTTTTCTCTAGTGACATTAATTGTCCAGTAGAGAACACAAATAACTTGCCCTCTAAGTTTCATGGCTTGTTACAATCTGTGTGAAATATTTTCTGTCACTTATGCATCTGTCTTTATTTTTGGCCTTGCTTCTTTCTGATGATGGTGTATAGCAGCATGCAGACACACCAGAGCATCACAGGGTGATTTGGGTCACAAGGGACCTCCAGAGGCCATTCAGTGCAACCCCCTGCCAAGGGCAGGAGTGATCATGATAGCATCTTCTGCTTCTTTTGCTCCTGTGAAAAGGATAATGTCAATTTTTTTCTTTCTTTCTTTCTCAGTGGTTGGGGGGTCTTACTGCTCCTTTAGGATTTTTGTATGTTTGTTTTTAATATCAAAACCAAGACTATGGAAGATTAAGCTTTAAGAACAACTGCAAGAGCACCTTAATGCTGCCTTGCACACTTTTCTCCAGTAACTGAGTAATGGTGGTAGCTAAATGGGGTATGAGTGAGCTATTCAGTTCCCAGTTTGAAAAAAGATTTCCACTTCCACACAGCCCATCTCTGTGAGCAATTAGTTCTCTTTTTCAGAGTTGATCTATTTTAGACTAGAAGGAAAAGCATTTCTTTAATCCATTCTAATGAAGCTTGGCTAACCCCATGGGTTTCCAGAAGAAATATTCTGTTGGGCAGAATCCTAATGATAGGATGCACTGATGGGGGAAATGGAGCTCTAGGAGTAGGTCCTTACCAAGTGGGACCTTGAGATCCAATCTGTATTCCTGTTGGTGATTAATAGACAACCAGGAAAACCCTAAACAGATGAAACAGAGCACTTCTCACCAGGATATTGTAGGGAATGCAAATCAGAGCATTACCCTTGCAGATGGAAACCCTGTGAGGATACAAAAATTCTGGGGATTTCATCTCAAGGCTTAATACTTAACCACAGGGTTATGGATTTAAAAAGAGACAAAGACTTCATTTGTCTCACTTGATGCATTTCGCACATTGAGTTTTTCGTGGCTCAAGTCACAAGAAGTTGCAAGTCAACAAAAATGTTTAATAGCAAATATCTTCACAAAATCTTTTAAGAAGGAGGTGTTATGAACAAGGCACAGTTAGAAATTAAGGTTTTGGTGAGCTATATATTTGCAAGAGTACATGTGTGAGTGAACTCTCCTGTAAATCTCACAGTGAGCACTGGCAAAATGGGCTCTGAAATGCAAGTGGAAAATCTCTTACCTGTGCCTGTAATTCATTCAGCTACGCAGGAATAGGAATTTAATTTCAAATAATGAAGCTGCACCTACCTTTGGCTTTATAGTTAAAACCAGAAGGTTTTTGGGGGTGTATTGCATTTAGGTTTGACTCATTTTGTTTTTTATTGAATCCAGGACCCAGAAACCTGATTTGCACGGAAAATGTGTGTGGGATTGGTTGGTTTTTTTCTGGGCTTTTTTTTTTTTTTTTGTTTAAACCATAGGTGGATGTGCCCAAGGAAAGTGGGGTTAGTATTTTGTCCCAAAACTTAGAGCTGCTTGCAGATCTGACAAAAATGAATAAATAAATTATGAGAAGCAATGGTGAAGGAAACTCTTTACCCACTTGTTCTAGAGAGAATGAGATAATCTTGATTATTGCTTAATGATTTGGGCTAATGGGGAAACCTCAGACTGCTGCAGGTGGTAATGTATTTACATTTTACAACTGTTTAATATTTGCATTCTCTACAACAAATAATCTTTTTTTTTCTCAGTTCTGATAGTCAAAAGATACAAGACTTCCTGTTTGCTTTTTCACCTGAGTGGGAGGCTGAAGCTTAAGAGTCTACTCAGCTGACATACTGCTGACAGGAATAATTTAAGGGTTATTTAGTAGAGCAAAGTAGCCAAAAGCGACAACATCATTAAAATAAAGTATTTTGAATTGGCAAGCTGCTTAGGAAATATTAGTTTAGAGAAGGCTAAACAGTCTATTAGAATACAGCTGCCTAATTAGGACTCTCAAAGAGCAAATCTTTGGAACTGGTATCAGTGTGAAGCCAAATCTTCAAGACATTTTACGCTGCTTTGTAGGTAAAATACTGTGTATCCCCAGTCTAGCTGGGTAATCTTAATAAGATCTTGTTTTAAACACTTGGATTTAAGAGTGTCATGTGGTGGATGTGAGAGGCTGCCTTTGGAACTTACATGACCTCCTCTAAACGATGTGACACAGGATATTATTAAGCCTTTCCTGAAATGGTGTTATATTTATGTTGGTTCCTGTGATGGGCTTAGCCACATGGAGATGGGATGACAAATCAACAGGGTAATTCCAAGTGTGTATTAACCTTTGCTCCCTGAAAAGCTTCCTGAGAAGCTGTTAACAAATTCAGAAGATATGCCTAAACACTATTTAATCACAAATATATTAGAGCAGGAAAATGCTCCTGTATGTATTAAGATATCCAGCAATATATTTTAGCCTAGTTTCATAGAATCCAGTCCTTTTTTCACTGTTGATGTCTTCTCTGTGATCAGCAATATGTAACTACTGGTAGGGTTGTGTGTGGGGTGTTTTTTTTGTTTTTCTTTAGTTTTTCCTCTGTTAGTGAAATGTCTTGTGGTTGGTGTGATTTGTGGTCTGGGTAGAAAGCAATTTGCTGACTAAATCCTTATGGAGGGATGGTACTCCTGGACATGACATAGAATGGATTTGCTTCTCCAAACAATTCACCACAATATACCATTTTTATGGAGGTTGAGAGGTTTGTTCTCCCTCTCTGCTCTTATGGTGAACTCAGGATGGCAACCCATGGCTGGAATTTTGTAATCCAGATCCTATGGAGTGACAAATAGGCTTTTCTCTCTGGTATGGCCAAGGATGATGTTTTCCTTTCTTTGTAGTCAAGAGCCTGGATAATGATGGATTTTCTTCTAATAAAGGTGTAAACTCTGCATAGGAAACCAAGTGTAGGAGAGGAGATATGCAACAGTGACTGCTGAGTATGCAGGCATATGGTCATATTTACTGAAGGGAAATCAGGATGCAGACTGCTTAATTGGCAATTAGCTACCTTCAGACACTAACAATGAAACAGCCTCTTTGCACTGCAGAAAAAGTATATAAGGTGTTCAACTGAATGGAAAAAACAAAAGGAATTATCTGCTCCACTTGGAAAAGTTTATTTTATTTTTTTTGTAAGATGTTTTGCTGTGTTTTGTTGTTTTTCTTTTTTAATTTGCCATTCTAACTCGTGGTGAGTGGCACACTTGTGTTCTGTGTACACCTGTCTGATGTGAAACATGCTATCAGAAGTTTTCTGATCTTGGCTTGACAGAGAGTGGTGGAAGTCAGCAGCATTGTCAGAGCTGTTTCCATAATTCCACAAGAGCTTGAATGGGTGGATAAGGAAGATGAAAAACATTCTTACCTGAAAGGCAAAACAACAGTTTTCAGAAAAAGCAAGAATAGTCTAATCTCATTTTCTCTTTTTTTCTCCACTTGACAGTGATAAACACACAGGGACAAGAGAAATTTAGCTTCATTGCATATCCCTGTGTAACATCTTAGCAACTAATGCTCCACTTAACCACAGGATAAAATTTGAAAAACACAGTGACAAAAAAAAAATAATAATTCCCATCTTCTGGAATAGAATGCATAGAAAACATATTGGAAAACAGCAGAGAAGACTACAACCAAAACATGCAATCAAAATGAACTGATGTCCTTCAGAGAATGAATGAACAGTGCTTGTGAGGTGGGTTGGGTTGGGGCTTTTTTGGTGCTGAGTATATGCCACATGTGATATTCTTCTAGGCTGTTGAAACCCTACCTCTGCATGAAAACATTTTTAATGGGTTAATGATGGGAAAGAATTTTTGCCAGAATCGGGCTAGGTGTTTCACTTTATTTATTTTGCAGGTTTCCATTGTTGTGTGGCACATAATTAGCCTCAATGAATCTACACAAGATTAAATAATTCTCTGTGCCAAGACATCTTGTTTCCATACCAGCCAGCTGTTTGAAAATTGAAAGCCATAAAGACCTCTTAGCTTATTTGTTACAGCTTCCAAATACAAGCTCTGTACAATTAAGGGAGGGAACTGCATCAGCCAGATGCATTATTGCAAATTCCACCATAGCTAATAGTTCACAAATTTTTTTTTTTTGAAATATTTTATTTTAAGCCAAAGCTTTTATTTAGAGTCTTAAGCTATATAAGGAATTTTAAAAGCAGGAAGACAGTAAGACCTCATAGATTAGTTGTCCTCAAAAATAACCTTTATATTTGAAATAAATGGTTTTTTGAGCAAGTGAGCAGCTGAGCTGATAGGGAGTTATTCACCCATCTGTGTCCAAAACACAGCCACTAGAATGGAATTAAAGGGGACCATAACAGCTCTTGAGGAAGGTAACTTTCAACACTCTAAACTAACTTTCACTCCAGATTTCCTCAAAGTAAGATTTTGAGTATTTGTCATAACCTGAAACTGGTGGTAGCACCAAAATTACTGCTGTGAAAGTGAAGGAAAACAAAGATCTTAAGGCATGGCTTCAGAAAATCCTGTGAGTTGGTTAATTACCATTAAGTATGGAAAGTAAATATTCAGGAAACAATGGTTTTATCATTCCTATCAGTGACTCATTTTTAATCAAATGTGTTTTGTGGCCTGACATTACTTCTTTGGGTTTTTTCCTCCCTAAATCAGTATGGATGCAAACAGACCTAAAGTATTTAGACTTCAATTTTAAAGCCAGATGAGACTCAAAGTATAAATTGTACATTGCTGAGAATGCATAATTTTGTTCATAAGGGTAGGATAAATATCTTCCCTACTAGTGGAGTCACACAGAGCTTTGAATATACAACTGCACCAAAAAGATATGGCTTTTCTGTAGAATGAGAAGAAAAGCACTTAAATCCCTTTCTTTTCTGCCAGATTATTGATCCCCATTTTATAGAGAACTTACAAATGTCCTGTGTACCTTTGTGCTTTGCCTGGGTTTGTTTGCCATTTATGGAGCCAACTGAAACTTATCTTCTAAAAATTGTCAAAACCTATGTGCAACCCTATCCTTTGGAAAATTGGCAATAGATCTTGCTTAATGGCAAAAGAAATAATAATTTGTGATTAAGCAAGCATCCTGCTTCCACTTGCTCCGAGAGGGATACAGCAGCTGGAGCAGTGGTCTGACTTGTCCTCTAATCCTTAAACCAGAGGAAATTTTAAATCTGCATCATAATTCCTTAGGTTAGTTGCCATGGTGACTTCTATCACTGTTTTAGGAGACAAGATTTCTATGGAAACAATTTTTATGTAGTCTTTTGCTCTGTCTGTTGTTTGTCATCCCCTTCCTAAATAACATTTCAGTCCATTGGCTGTATTTGTCCTAGGTTATATTGGAGGGAATTGGTTTCTGCAAACTTGTTGGCTTGTATCTTACACTAGGTTGCTGTTTGTTTTGAAGGCACAGCTTGTTTTAGAAGACTGTGTGAGGAAAGGTTATGGAGTATGCTGGCAAGTTCACACTTCTTTTACAGATTCTTTCATTTAAAGGTGGCAATCTGCCTGTATGGTTCTGTGGAAGGGCACGGGTGGTTGTGAGAAGGATAGCATGGGGTGGACAAACACTGAGCAGTTCTAGTTCATGCCAGGGAAGTTTTCTCTGAGTGACCAACAGTGTTGGATCGGGAGGCTCAGTAGGAACTATGTCAGTAGGAACAATTATGTCAGTTTTTATATTGCTTTCTCAATTGACACCCACTAAATCTTCTGTTAAGTTAGCACATAATTGGGCTATGACAGGGTGCATGAAGACAGTCTGAGCAAAAAAATTTAATTTTTAAGATTTACATTAGTGCTGGCACAATAATACAATCATTTCTATCAGTTCTAATTATTGTGACAGCTGATACTCTCTCCTGATTATGCAGTTCATTAACTTTGCAATATTCAAGCATAACTTGTTTTTAAAGAGTTGTTGCTATTCAAAGCAACTCTGCAACACCTTTTCCTTCTTTTAGTTCTACTGTGTGTTTTTTCAAAGTCTTGCAGTTTTGGGACTAAGAAAACAATTTGTGTTTGGTCAGACACAACATACAGCTATACAGCTCTTCTCTTGAAAATTGCCAGATGAGTAAATACTGATTTATTCTCTAAGAATGTGTGGAACTGGCACAGTGGTTGAACTCTGTATTATTTGACTTGTCAAAAATGATGTTTGAGTAATAATACCAAATTTCCTATTGAATTTACTATATGCAATTCAGTAATAGTGTGTATATCTGAAGGATTTGGATGGCCTGATATGGCAAATCTTCTTACATGTAATTTTAACAAAATTGTTTTGTTTATTGTATGTTGTTTTATATGAACAAGACTATAAGTACAATCTTTTTGTCTCTTAATTGTAATCTTTTTGCAAAGTTAGAGACTGCCACAACTCATGAGGTCTTTATAGCAATGATGATGTTGTTCTACATAGAAAACAATTTTTCTATAAATAGAGGAAAAACAGAGGCAAGTAAAGTTGCTGTAAAGAGAACAAGGCAGCCTTTACCTTGTAAATTACAAACTTGAACTAAATTTTTAAATTTGAAACCAGCTAAGATTCACAAAATGTCAAGGAAGAATAAAATATCCTACTAACCAGAAGTCTAGACTGAAGGCATATAGGAAGCTTCATAAGCAGGTTTACAGCTTTTTAAAATTTGTATAAGTCATTGAGGTTACCAAGGCAAAGACCATGGATTATATGTGTTCTTTTTTTAAAGGGTCTTGTGAACATATTCTCATTTATGTCAACATTTACATCTGGACACCAGTTGTTGTGTCCAATGGCACTTTTTTATTTTTTTCTTCAAGTGGTTTTCAGGTTTTTCTTACCAATGATCAGATTCTCTGCAATTGATTAGGTACATGGTGCTGCTCTTCAGCTGTTTGGTTTACCTCCAGATTTTTACAGCAGAACCCTTGATAGGTTTATTCCAAGTTCTGCCAAGTGAAATGTGCAATATAGGTTAAATTGTGATAGTGTTGTGTGAAGAACCTCCTTCTTCAACCTTTCTCTTCCACTTGAAAGCCAAGGGGGAGGGAGAGTGATGGGGTCTGGACAATTCACCCTGCAGGCTTGGTTATTGCTGACCTCTGAAAATGAGTGTCAGGCTCCTGACTGGACTGCCAGCATTAAGGTGATGGCTTATATATGAGTGAAAAAACAGTTTCCTCTGGAAACACCTGTGTCTGTTGTCTGGCTGATAAACACTCTAAGCCTTTCCACTTCTGTTCCATTCAGACAAGACTGACAGAAAATGAAAACCCTGAAAAGAAGAATTCAGTGGGTGCCTGGGTTTGGAAGACAGGTGTTTGTTAAGAAAGGCAGGAGCCTCTCTTGAAATGAAAAATGTAAACCCTCTCCCTCCATACTATTATAATTTTGAAATTAAGAGGCTCTCAGGCAAAGATATGGGAATAGGAATAACAATTATTTACCAGGAAGAATTAAAATAAAAGTACAGTAATACAAAAGAAAAAAAAAAAAAAGAACCAAAAGACTGCCAGAGTCAGAATCCAAGCTGACACCTGTCAGTCAGTCAGGGTGTTGGCAGCAGCCCCATTCAATGGTGGCTGCATCCTCCTGCAGTGGCAGATGTGGTTCAGCTGGAGCAGTGCTCCTGGAGAAGGTGCACTTTTCCTCTGGAGGTTCAGGAATGATGTGGAAAGGTCTGGCTTTCCTCTGGAATCCAGTGGAAAAGGCTGCTCTGATGTTCCAACTCTCATTTTTTATCTGGGTAGGAAAGGGTTGGCTGCTCTCCTGGCTGGAGCATCTCCCAGTGGGATGATGTAATTTTATCAGTCACACAGTGGGACTGAATGGGCCATTAACAGGAGATATCTCCTGAAGGAAGGATGGGTTGTGGGAAAGATAAAGAACACTGCCCCACCTGGTTTTAACAGATGGTGATAGAATACAGACTTTTGGTCACATCCTGCATTACAGCCTAAGACAGTGGGCAGATAAAGCAGAGGCTACATGTGTCCTGTCTGACAGATACCACGAGCTCTGCCTTTCACTGTTGACCCATGGAGGGTAGGAGGAAGCACCATGGGACTCCTGTGGTCTCAGGGTGGACTGGATGGGAAAAGGTAGCACAAGCCTTTGTGCTATAAATGCAAACACCCAACTGCTGTTTTGGTAGGGGGGAACTGGGCAGACTGAAGCCTAAAGAGTGGGTTTGGGGTGTTTGCACTGCCATGTGAAATGCTTCCTTTTACTCAAGGAAAATGCAACCTTTTGAGCAGTTTTATAGTTTATAAACTGCTTATATAAACCTTATATAATCTATAAGGTTTATAGTCAGCTTTTGTGTGTCTGCTGTTCCAGAAGTTCAAGGTATCTTAGGCTGCCCATCACCCTGGCAAGCACAGTAACACTGGGAGTCAAACATCTTGAAATCTTTTCTTCCAGAAGGTTGCACTGTACCCTGAAAACTCTAATAATACTCTTGGGTTGACCATGTTTATGTTGCCACTGGCCTTTATGCATTCTAATGTTTTAAAATGTATTCTTGCAAAATGTTTGGGGGAGGACTGCAGAGAATAGTTAAAAATGGCCTGGTCACAGGTTGGATTAAGTGGCATTTAAAGAAGCTGTAGAATGAAAAAAATTAGGCACTAAATTATGTTGGAGTAAGTTTGCAACCTGCATCCATCTTGTTATAGCTTTTATGTATACGCAGCTACAAAACAGAAGCTATGTATACATAAAATCTGTAGCCCCTGAAAAGTTCATGTGTTGTTTACAATTTTTTTTTCCTTAAAAAGGGAAGGTCTCTGATCCCATTTACCTGGCAGAAACTGGAATTCTTTCAGTGCTTCCAGGGAAAAACATGACTGAACACATCATGGCTGCTTGCAGTGTCCTAGTGCCCTTCTGACTTTTTGTTCACCTCCACTGATGTCACCTTGGGTTCTTTTTCCTAAGTCTGTGTTGATTGTCATGGTCTTGATGGTTGTTTGTGTTTGCCTTTTCTTTTACTGGCTGAGCTGTTCACTTACATTTCTTGTATAATTCCTATCATTAGAGAAGTTATTGCCACAGGCATCCAGCACTGGCCAGAGTTCTGTGTTCAGCTGGCCCCACTGAAGGACAGCTTTGTGTATTTTTGTTTCTTCAGTGTTGCAGGCCATGGCATAAGGAATTGCTGAGCTTTGTCTCTGCCTGAAGCTTTAACTGGTCCTGCAGCCAGGAGTTTGTTCTGTTGTGCTGTGCATCTGTTGCTTTCTTTCTGTATATCCACACACAAAGTGACTGCCTAGGTGCTGAATGCCTTTGGAAATACAACAAAGTGCACATGCTTCCTTGTGCAAGCTGCTTTTTGTTCCTTTATGTTAACAGACAGCATATTTTTCAGTGCAAAAAGGCATCTCTTCAGAATGTAAAATGAGGAGCCTGGCTCTGGAGTTAGTGTAGCACTTTAGCTGTCAACAGACAGGGATGCCACAGGCATAGGTGCAGCTTGGGTTAGATGTAAACAGTGTGAGCGAAGAACACACTTTGAAATTTCCCTGTCTTCTTTCTCTGACTTATGATTTGATAATAAATTTATATTTATGAATTCATACAAAGGCTTCATGTTCAAGATAAGTGCCAGGAATGAAATACCCATACAAAGCTGGGAGAAAGTAAAAAATAAGGTACTTACTTATTTATTTTAATAGCTACCTGAAATGTGATTCATTTAAAAGAGCAGTAACATTAATTTATATATTAAAAGTCTCTTCCAACAGATGTGCTCCCACTTCCCTCCCAAAAAAGCAAAACCCAACCCACCAACCAGCCGTTCTGCTGTTCACTGTGTTTTGATTCTGTATTCTAAAATTGAATTAAATAGCTCCTTGTATCAGGCAATACTCATATTGCCTAATATAAGATGAAAAGTTTGTCTTTGGTCAGACAGACTGTATTTGGTATCAACTATTAGTTTGAGAACTACAAAGATCAGATCAGTATCTTAATGCAGTGTCTTCTCAATAAATGCTTTTTCTTTTAGAACATGTTTTTTAAGTGAGACTACTTAAGGCAAGAATATTCTGGCAAGGAAAGAAATACACAGAAATAATCTCTTAATTTTATAACATTTCTCTGGTCTCTGCATATCTAAAGTTACTGGGGGAAGTTGAGAATTGTTGGGGGCATTAAATATCATTATCTGAATAACATTAACTATAACATCACTCTTGAACTGTCAGAAAAGTATATTTTAGAGGAGTTATACTGCAAGTTACTCTTAAACATTTTAAATGGGACTTTTAACTACAAACACAGATAAGTTGGTTTTGAAAAGTCTCAAGTGAAAAAACTCTACACCTCAAACTAACATCTTCAAGGTAGTTGAAACTTATTTTAAAACAGTTCTCAAAGGATTAGTGTTCAGACTGTGGCCAGAATTGCAGATTAATACCAAGTATCATCCTTTTTAAAGGTTTGGAACCTATAAGAGACTTTTGATCTACTACAGTAATAGAACAGTATTGCCCAAGTAAAAGGCAAGCTCTCATTTTTTTAGAACACCTGAGTAGCTTGGCATTTTACAGACACTTTTTAAATAATTCCTTTCTGAAAACAGTTGTGATGATTGAAACTTTTCTGCAAGTCAGGAAAGTTTATTATATTATAAATAGAAGGAGATAGGTGATAAGGAACACAGTAACTGCCATATCGTGGTATGGTCTTAGATGCAAAATAATGAAAATGCTCCATTTGCCAATAATTAATAGACTTTTCAACTAGGAGGAAGGTATTTTTATACAATAATAATATTGGCAATAGGATACTTTTTCATTCAGAAAAAGCTGTATGATGGCAGTTTCAAAAGATTAATTTAGCTGAAACTCTTGGTAGAAAGAGAGCTGCTCGCTCTTAATACTGTAAACTGTGTTTTTTCTGTGAGAAAGGAGCTTTGCACCTGAACTGCAGTGAGGACTTTGTGAGGAGTGTCACAATCCTGTGACAGCAGGCTGAACAAATCCTGGAAGGCATGATAGGTAGGTTTGAAATTTTCATTGTGTTGGTGAAAGAGAAAGGATCCCTAAATCTTCTTGTATCCAGTGGACTTTCCCCTTGAATTCCCATCTCCAGTCCTTCCCCAGGGTGCTTCTGCCTTGTTTTTGCTAGCACTTTTCAGGCCTGGCCATCCTGCTAAAGGAGGAATGAGGGTGGAGATGGCTGTGCTGGGGTGACAGCTCTGTAAATTTGCTGCTTTCAGACCTGCTGCAGAGATTGATTGTTTAATGCTCAGAAGCTGTTCAGTGGACAGCCATCAGGGGCTGTGTAGGCAGGGTAGAAATAAAGCTCAGAAGTTGGGGAAAACAATTACTAAATATGGCAAAGAGTTTATCAATCACTTTGATAGAAAGTGTTTGTCAGCCTGTTGTCACCAACAGCGTAGGGGTTTGGCTCCATTCCCAACTGCTATTAGAGGATCAAATAACAGCAAGCATCCAGAACAACCTTTTACCATCTTCCCTGGAATATGAGGTTCTGACAGCATGTGTACCTGGCTGCTGTAGTTGTGCTTCTGCCACCTGAGAATTGATTTGTCACAGTATCATTTATATTCATTCAGGAGCAGCCTAGTCCAGAAAGAATAACTGAAGCTCAGCAGGCAGGTTTCGCTATTAAAGCAAGGCTTTCAAAGTCTGTTAATATTTTCTGTGCATGCATGAGGTGAAAGTTAATACTTGTACATTTTTGTGAACTGCTGTGAATAACGTGAGGGAATTTCATCTTTGAAATGGAATGGCAGGGTGTTCATACCCACCTGAATCATCCCAAACAGAAGGACTCAAATGCTGCATTCTCTCCCACATTGTGTGGAGGCTTTTCAATGAGCAAAGAGAACAAGCCATAAGGAGGTGAGAACACAAGTAAAGGAAACCTCCTGACTTGCCCTCCAACAGCAGCAGCTGGACACAGAACACTACAGAACACTTCATGGTGTGTCGGGTTGTGTTGGTTTCAGGTGCTCAGGGCGGGTGGATTCCCCTCAGGGCAAGCACCATGAGGCTGGGGAGTGGGAGGGACTCTCCCGTCTCTGGGAGCTTCCCCTGTGACCTGCTGGCACCAATCAGAGAGCTGATTTGGTGATGGAAACCAATGAAAAGTTATTTTGCTTTCACAAATCACAGTAGACCAAGTTAACTGCTCTTTCAGTTTCCCGCTGCCAGGAGGTGAGGTGGCTCTGGTGGCCCCAGCCCTGGTGGCCCTTGGCTCGGCTCGGCTCTCCATGTGCCAGAAGAGGCCTCCAGCTGACCGTGTGGCTTCTTCATAATCTGGATACAATTTTAACTTCTTAATGCCTGGATAAGATTCTCAATCTCCTGAGCTCCCCTAAAAGAGAAGGAATAAAGCATGGAATCCACAAAAAAAGTCGGCGGAATGAAGATAAAATTCCTGATGGGAAGAGATTGAAAAGATGCAACTGATAAGGAGCTGAAAACCTTTTTTGTGGGGCTATGAGGGGATTGTGACTTCACTAAAATTCCTTTAAACTGTGAAATATACTTGGGGAGGATGGGTGCTTGAGTTGAAGACTTTCCTTGCCTCGGGAAATTGAGCTCTCTGTTTTGGGACTGGAATATGAACAGAGACATTTGATAGAGAAGATGATGAAGAGGATTTTGTTTTTCAGCAGCCTGCCTTTAAAAGTAGCACCCCATGTGTGCATGGTAACCCATAACATGGCTCTGCAAGGACTGTGGGAATGAGAGGAAAATTCATTGTTCTGTAGGTTCTGGGTAGATGCAGATTGTGAAGGTGAAGACACCCCCTAAGTCTAAAGCAGAAAAAAGAACTTTTCTCTCTTAAGAGAACTGAACTGATTATTTTGGTAGATAACTGACTGAAGTGTTCTGTGTATGTGGTTGGTAAGAAATGTGGAATGAAGGAAGGAGAGAATAATCTAGGAATCTTATTCTGAATTCTTTTTTTTTTTTTTTTTGTGTTATTAATACATTCCTTCCTGTACCTTTTCAAGTTTTAAGCCTGCATTGTCTTTACTCCTAAATCCTATCCCTAAAGGAAATTAAATATTTAAAACTGGCAAACCCAAGTCACACTGTGACACTGGTGTTTCCCATTCAGAGGCTGTTCCAGAGCTCAGCTCTCCGCACTGGCAGCCTGATCATTCACTGCCTCAATGTACTGATGCCTCTCTGCCTTTTCCACTCCCTGATGTTTATCTTCCTGAAACATGTGTAGGAAGTGACCACCTCTTTGCTCTATTTCATTTTGAGAAGCCAAAATTTATTCTCTTTCTGCAACATTTTGCCATTTTCCCCCACTTCTTTTGCACTGTGGCTACTGGTAGGACATAAATACCACAAGCAGCCTATTTGTAATGATTTTTTTTCAATAAGGATAGTGAAATCTAGTCTGCATTGAGGGGAGACGTAGCAATCAATTTTCTTTTGTGGGGTTGCTTTTTTTTTTGCTCTTTATAGGAATTCTAACCTGAGACAAATTAAAAAAGAATATACAAAGTGAGGATTAGTATAAGGCAATTTTTAGCTCCTGGTATATGATGGTAGCCAACAGTTCTAATTTTGAGGATATGGGACTAGAAGGAAACCAAGTTCTTGGATACATATGGTAGTTACTGAAATGTATTTGAGAAAGCATTGAGTAAAAGTGTGTTTTATTTGTCTTTTGTGCCCTGAATCTCTCCTGCCTGGGACTCCTGTTGGGGTTCACAGTGGCTACCAGCTGAGGTGTGCTTTGAGTTTGCTCTGCATGGAGCTGCAACCAAGGAAAGAGAGCCTGAGGCAAGTCTGGTCCCCACAGATGGATCAGGAAGATATTCTAGTTTTAGATACAACAGGTGATCCATTGAGAATCAAATCAAGAATAAATGCTGAAAGTCAAAACTAAAAAACAAATTTTTAAAAAAGTAAGGAAGAGGTAGAATCTATTCTCTTAATTGTAGAAGTAGGATTTGTTAGGAAGTGTCTTGTGTGTGGTGGGAAGTGCAATTCTCTCTGGGAAGAGTTCTGCTGGATAGAGGCACAGTGAAGTGCAATCCTTTCAGTCCTAAAATTATCCTGAAGTTTAGAACAGTCTAACTGATCAAAGCTAAAGTTAGACATAATTCTTTGTTTATGCTGAATGAAAAAAAAAAGTAGGTTCTTATTTCCAAAATAATCATATAAGGATTCTAGCACTGATGGAAGAATATCCTTCAGGATTTAAGCACCTTCCCCATGTTTGAGGCTTTCTTCTTTGACTGGATTCAGTCTCTCTTCTGCATAACATCTGGCTGAAAGATATTATGTGGTTGTTGGGAGCATCCTATTATATTTCTCAGTGTCATCATAACCCACATATGTATTATGAAAAACTTGGTAATCATAATAGAGTATTATTTATCTCTCACTTATTCAGTACTTGAAACTTCAGCCGTGGTAAAGGAAAGAACATTGGAAAAGAACCTAAAGCTATGTGGATTAAAATAATTAACCATTTCTTCTTAGTGTAAATTTTCCTCTAATTTATTAGTGAGGGCTTCGTGTGTAACCTGTATTTTAAGTTGATAAAACATGGGAAATACAAGTGGTGGGGAGGACCTTGCTATTTGCATGCAGTCAGTGAGAAGACAATTAGTTTGTCCAAATGAAAATACTGTCATGGGGTTTGGTTTTTTTTCCCCACAATCTGTCAGCATTGTCTGATTGCTCACAGGAGAAAAAGAAGTCAAAATGTCATTGACTTGAACAAGAATTGTTTTAGAGCATTTTGGAAAATCAAAAAACTAAGAATTTGTTTCCCTGCTTCTTAATCTTTTCCATTCTCATCCATTCTTCCCGAGACAAGGAAATACACGAGAATGTTAGTTTCCATGTAGAAAAATACCTCCAGTGGTTTTTCCCTGTGCTCATTGGGGTACAGGAACTTTTATATACTGTTGGAGGGATTTCCACTGTCCTGCAGAAGGGAATTTTGTCTGGTCACCTAAGTTTTCATGGCCATCTCCTGTTGGAAGGAGATAGGGAGCAAAGTAGTGAAAGTAAAGGCTGTACCTTCTCAGTCCTAGGGTATCCACATGCTTTTTCTTCACTGCATTTCCACTTCATGATTTGTTGCTTCATTTCTTTTATTTAAGATGGTAATGTGTACAGAAATAAAGCATCAAAAGAGCTGGCAGGAAATGGAATTGTGGATTAAAATATTAAATACATGAATCTAGTTTGTATTTCAGCCTCTCAGAGATCTAGTGTTGAAATCTTCACCTATATAGGCAGCATTACCTTCCCTTAAACAGGAATAGGTTACTCAGAGATTTAATAAAATCTAATTCTATCTCTGTAGCAGAATATTGTACTCAGAATGAAGGGAGTTGTGGATGTGGTTTTGGACATAGTTGCATGAAGGTGGCTTTGGTTGTTTGCACTTAAGACAAAGTAGAAATTGGACAAGTTCCCACTGATATATATTGCCTCTATTAAAGAGGCTGAGGCACCACTGAAAAAGGAATGAACAGTCTCATTAACTTCCTGCAAATGGCAACAGGTCTCAGTAAGTCCAAGTATGTTAAGTGATGTTAAATTAAAGCAAATTGTATGTGCTCAAACTATATTGCTTCTACTTTTTAATTAGCATCTTTAAGACTAATGCCAGGATGTTTTGATGTGTGTTGTGTCTGATCTAGGAGAGGATGAAAGTCGGTGTTCATTTGACAATAATTTCACCTAATTAACAGGCAATAAACCTCATTTTAAAATAAATGTGAAAGAATATAAATATTCCTAAAAATCTTATCTCCACAGTTTCAAGAAAGTGGAGAGTCACTATATCTCATATAGTGTTGCCTAAATTTGGCTACCTGAAGTGAAACTGTTCTAACAGGAATGTTTATGATGCCAGTCTCCACACGGATTTTTTGTTGTGGAAATTAATCCTGTAAAAGATTAATAAATAACCTTGCTATGTCATCAAAGCCTCCAGGCAGGTTTATTTTCTCAAATGGTGGTACTGCATTTTTTTGGCAGAATGTATTGGAAGCATGCTTACATCTTTGAGGAACTCTTGAGATGCACTTCAAAAATAGTTTGCAGGAACTAGTTCATCTTTTTTCAGAACTCCATTGAAAGTGGTCAAATTTACTACCCCAGGGTATTTTGTAAGCAAATTTTATAAGCTAATTAATTAATAATGTTTGTAAAGCATTTTGGGAGGCATATACTGGCTGTGATAAAAATCCAACATGAGAAAAATACAGATTTAGTATTTTCTTGCACACTGGTGTCAATTTTTCATTGATTTGCCTGCATCTCACCATCTGTAGTATAACAAGGAGTGTGTGTCTAACCACATGGAATTCTTTCCTTGTGCTCTTCCTGGACACTTGCCTGCCTCCCAAGAACACATCCCAAAAGATTGGGGAAGGTCTTCAATCCCTCACTCTGTGTAAATACTTTAATTAGTTATGGACTTTGCAGCAAAGCCTACTGAGGCCAATTGTCTTTTCAGTGAGAGACAGCTCTGCCTGCTCATCTGTTTTATTGGCCTGCAGTTCCAGCCTCATGCCAAAACTGTTATTGCTGGATAAATTAATGAGAACATGTTGTTGCCTCAGCTTCTCAAAACTCCATAATTGCAAATGTTAGGCACTTAATTGAAACAACACTTTAAAAAAATTAGTCACTGTCTCTTGATCTTTGTCATGCCAGTGCCATTCTGAACAGTTTCTGAAAATATCAGTCTTAACTTTGATCAGCTTTTGCTTTGCTGATAGAATTAACCTAGGGTTTTGTGGGTTTTTTTTAATACAAGGTAATTACCTTTTATTTTTTCCCCTGCTGTGCAAGCTAACAGATTAAAAAAGTAATTGCTGGAGTTCTTGGTAAACACTGACAGTACCTCTGTTTTTAGGTATTTTTTTCTTGGTGAATGAATGAAGTTTTGTATTTCACAGCACATTTACTGCTTTCTTATCAAATCTTTACAGCTGTATCCAGTCCAGTTGCCTTCTGGTTTTGGTTCCACTTTTGTGACACTAACCAGGACAGTTTAAATTTATGTTTATGCTTTGTAAAAGAAAAAAACCCTTTAGTCCAAGTTTCTCTTCTCTGCTCTGGCTTTATGGAGGTTATTCATACACTTGTAAATAGCCAGGCAGTCACTGAAGTCAAATATTTCCAAATTTAAGGATGGATTTGGAAGTGCTTTTATAGCACCAGGCACTTGATTGTCAGTGTTGGAGATCAGGGTGGAACTGCTGTGTGTTTTGCACTCTGTATCCTTTGGAGAAATCAATACTGAAGTCACTTTGCTCTCAAGACAAGAGCAGGTCAGAAAACAAACTGAGGCAAGAGCCTGACCCAATTCAGAGTGAGACCACTGGGTATTTAACTGTTTTGTTCAGCTGTAGATTAGAAGTATGTCAGGAAAGAAAGAGACACAGAAATCACTGCTTAACATGAGTCATGTGGGGTTTTTTGGTTGTTTTGGTGGTTTATGCTTCAGTGCAGCAAAATAAGGAATGTACGATGCTTTGATCAGTTATAGTATCCAGCTTCAGTGGCTCTTAATTGGATGGTAATTGAATTGAAATCAGTTGAAATATACCAATTCATTTATTTTTCAGTTAAGGAATTTTTCATTAGGAAAACCAGCTCAGAACCAGCTCCCAATTCCACTGGGGGTGCTAAAGCTGTGCTGCCAGAGCCCTGTGAGGTTTGCACTCCCAGATGTGCCAAAGGTTATAAAACACAACCTGCAGGTCCTACCAACCTACTCTCAATCAGGAACAAAAGGGGAGCTTTGCAGAAGGATCCAAGCTCATGAAGATTTTTCTCTCTTAAGCTGTAAGGTGTATGTCACTTCTGCCCCAAGCCTGCAAAATATGTTCTCATTTTTCCCACTTGGATGTTCTTGGCCATGATGACACTGACCCTCCCCACCTAAGACAGTTTGGGGAGTTTTGTACAGGCATCCTACCTATTTAATAGCCTCTGGCTATTTTTCTGGCCAGCAAAACAAGTCAAGAGCAATTTTAATGACTTCAGAACTCCTCAGTTAGAAAATTCTGTCATGATACTTGTCAGACATAACAGGCCCACATCAAATATCCAGCACCCCTTGTGATAGCTGGGAGGATTCTAAATAATAATGGATGGACCTTACTGAATAGATGTATATTGAAAATGTATTGTGAGTGGCAGAAGTAATTATAGCCTCACTTTCACCTCACTGTAACTGAAGATTTTTTAGCTTTTTATTTTTATTTAGCTTTCTTGTGATTTTTGTAACTTGGGTGTAAACCTTAGTTCTTGGTAAGTCTCACAACAGGAGGTTTCTGCATGTGTAAATGATTGTACAAAAGTGGGGGAGAGAAATGTTGCTGTTTGGCAACAATTGTATCATTATTTATTTCTTTCTCCAGCTCTTAAGTGAGGCATAACAATTTAGGAAATCTGCTGCCAGGAGCTGTCAGGAAAACTGAGTAGCATTAGGCTAATAGAATTACATGTACAAATACTCAAATACAGTAGAGAGAAGATCTAACTTTAATGTGTGAATTTTAACAGACTGAATTTAAGAATACCTTGGGGGTTGTTTTGTATAGTTCTCTTATAGCACAGTCTCTTTTAAATTGGGAGGTTTTTTAAAAAGTAAGAGTAATGTGATTTTTTTTTAAATTAAGTGCCTAAAATGGCATTATGAAATATTTAAAGACATGTCTCCCTAGACTCATTAATCCTAACACTCTTCTTCACCAATAAAACAATCAAAACTACACTTTCCTTTTGAAACTGTAAAAACATGTGCTTTAGTGTATAATAGCAGATGAAATCATTAATGTGACTGATGGTCTTTTCAATTACTGTCTCAGAGATTTTTTTAAATGTTGCAATAATTGATGGGATCTGTGTGTTTGTATATGAATGTCCTTTTAGAATGAAGCTGTGAGAACCAAATTCTCAGCCATGATTATGGAATTAATGGTGTGGAACTGTGTTAGTCTGAGGAATAGTGAGTTCATATAAAACACTACTTGAAAAATAATAATTCTTGTATAGTTAGCTAAGAGGTTTAAATATAATATTCTGCTTGCAATTCTGAAAAAGATCTGAAAGTGTTTATGCAAATACAGGCTTTGAGACTCTTTTCTTGTGGAGTTCTCTGGCTGTGGAAGGGTTGATAACCATTGCATTAGAATTCGGTACATACAGTTGATTTTAGCTGTAATAAATGACAACCTCCTTTAATATTTTATATTCATTTATGAGCTCTTTTAATATACTGAAGAGCTGCCTGTTAGAACAAGCTTTATACTGTCAATAAAATTTAGGGAAGCATTTAAGCAAATTCACCAAGGCAGCAAACTAAGTATTCTAACTAATTTGATTGAAGGAATTGTGTTTACTGCCTGTGGTTATTTCACACCCCATCCCCCTCCCCAATTAAAGAAAGTCTATATGAAGTATGCACTCAAGTGTCACTATTTTATTATAATTTTTAATAGTGTACAATTAATATTTGAAGCAACATCAAATAACAAATCACTGAAGACGAACACTGTTGTCAACACATTCCTACATAATTTAAACAATAGCATAGAAAAAGTAATTAGCTTGACAATAAAGCAAGCTAACTCCTCTCTATATTTGCTCTTTGGCGGATAATGAAATAATCAGTAAATTAATGCCTGGCAATCAGTGCTGAACGTGTGTGTTGTTTAAATCAGAAATCCTCAAAATGAGAAGAATGACTTTGGTAATAAGTCACTTTTTGTGGCTTGATAAATAAACTGTCCTCCTATGGTGAAAACTGGTCACTGGTGAAAACCTGATGAAGTTGCATCCACCCTTAATGTTTCGAGAAACATTTGAAACTTTATAAACAAAAAAAGACAGCATTCCCACGAAGGTTTACAGGAGCAACTTCCCCATTACCCTGGAATTTATGAAATGGTTAAATTTAGGAGCAATCCTGAAATATTATGTAGCATCTTGGTGGCTGAATACAACCAAATTTCTATAAAAATATCCCCTTCTTTGCCCTTCAGTCCCCAGTTTTTCCATAGTAAAGGACTTCTTCCTGTGAATTCTAAGGTATGTGAGGTTAAAGAATATTCTAGCAGGGCCTTCAGAATTTGAGGGTAAAAGGACTTGCATGCTGACAGATACTACATATTTTTTGACCTTGCTGAATGGCAAGTACTGGGAGGGTGTGGGCAAAGTAAAATACAGATGTTGCTGTATGTGTTTTAAGAGGATTTAAGGTAGATTTCTACTTTTTTTTAATCTCTCACTATTGCCTTTATCTATATTTTAATAGAATTATTTTTATGCTATTTAATATTGTAGTCAGTTTGACTTTTTCACTGTGATGTGAGCATGATAGACTTCAAATTCTGATCATCATTCCTTAGTGCTACATGGCTTTGCACACAGGGTGCAGTTTAGATGTTAATTCACTTGCACAGCAGGTGAAAAAATTGGTTACACACAGCTGGCCCTTTTAGGAAAATAGGTTATACAAATTTTTCTTATGCTAAGTCATGATTGTCGCTTCTGACATAAATCAGTGTGGCATAAGCACATCTGATACTGCTCACACAGCTCATAACAGCTACTGAGGGAGCTGAATGATTTTCAATCTGCAATTCACCTCATTTCTGGTAGACTTCCACCTGACTCGTTACTGAAAAATCTAATCAGGAATCTGACTCGCGATGTTGCTCTTGTTTTGCAAAAAGAGTGGCTCTGAGGTTTTTTCACTATATTTCCCAAAACTTGTCTTTTTCTATGAATCAACCTTGATTTCCCCTAGCTATCCCTATTTCCTTGAAGCTGCAGATGAGCATTTCAGTTGTAAAAAGCAGTTTATCCTGCCTCCTTTGGGAGTAGGAAGCAACCCCAGCTCAGGTTCCTCTGCTGCATTTTTGCTGCTTTGGCTGAACCCTGACAAATCATCTCTTCCTGCAGCTCTGAACATCCCGAGTTGTGTGAGTGAAACAATTTCCTGGCAGCTGTTTCTGGATGGTTTGGAGCATCCCCTGCTTTTGGAGGAAGCAGCTGTGTCTGTGCTCTGTTCCCAGCCATCAGCAGTGTGCAGGCAGCACACTCAGTGGCACCACACCTGATGCTGAGCTCTGCACAACTGCTGCCTGGCTTAGCTCTCAATCCATCCAGCAAGGATCCACCTCTCCTGTCCTCAGAATCTGAGGGATTCAACAGCAGCTTTTGGGTGTGTTAGGAAGTGCACATGAAACTTGCAGGAAACTTGAGGAGGAGCTTGCTCTTAATTAGAAACGCTGTGGATGTTGCTGCTCTCCTTTGTTACAGCTCTGTCCTTGTTTTATTCATCAAGTTTGCTTTCAGCATGGCATCATTTAACATGAGGCTTTGCATCCTGCACTGTCACCAGGGCTGTGAGGCAGTCTGTTTAATAATGTTATTTAATGAAATGCAGACATTCCACTTCTGGCTGCATTACCACAACGTGCCCAAGCTTATCTTCACCCAGCAGCAGGAGAAAAGCACCTTCCCATCCCTGCCTCAGCAGCAGCACATCAGGCTGGGTAGAACCAACACCTGCCTGAGCAGCACTGGCAGCCACTGTGAGCAGTGCCACGAGCTCTGCAGAGCTTTCTGCAGGGCTCAGGGAATCCTCTCAGGATCATTTACCTTGGCAGTGTCAGCAGATGCTGGAGCCCCTGTGCCAGCTGCCCCCCCCGAGCATCACCCTGGCCCAGATGCTCTGGCACATCCTTCAGGATGCCTCGAGGTACAAGGCTTTTCTCTTTTAATCTCTTGGCTAACAGCCCTAAATGGGGTAATTTTTTATTTTGACCTGTTTGCTCTCTGAATTAAAAAGGGCAAATGTTTTTCTTAGGAGCTAGTGGGAGAAGAAATGAGTGAGAAGTTTAAAGGCTGTAAACACCTAGCTGTGATAATGACTGGCTTAATTAGTGCAGAGCCCTCCTAGTGTTACTCAGCAGCAAAACAGACTACTAATGGTTGAATTGAAGGAGGATAAATGTGCCTGTCTAATATTGTGCTTCTTTTTTCATTAATTTTGTCCAATTTAGACAACTGCTCTCTTTTCAGTAGAGTTCAGAGTAAAAAAATCTTTACCTGTGTAATTAGTGTAGTTTTGTACTGGCAGCTCTAATCTCAGGAGTACAGCTCAGTGCTCAGCCCACTGACACCAAGTTCTGCCAGCACCTTAAATGGTGAGTTTAAAAGCTTGGTGATGTTGGGGATGCCAACTTCACCCTCTGTATTTTAGCAACCTGCAGCAGCAGCTGAAAATAAAAACCTTTGTAGACAGTTTTCCTGGGGGAACAGCAACCCAGATACCCAAACTGAAGGATGGTATTGCAAATATGCTAAAACCTATAGAACCAAAGTTGAGAAAGAGGGGATTGTAGGCAGGAGTCTATGCAACTGCTGGTTCTGTTCCTCTTTCTGAAAAACACTTTTCATTTGCTTTTGTTATTTTCTTCTAGTGAGAAATGTGGATATAGAAATTCACATTTTAGATACTATTCTATAAAAAGTAATATCTATAACACAGCAAAGGGTCATATTGGGAAATAATGAGATGTCTTACATTTGCTTAAGTGATTATATTTCAAAGATTTAAAAAAACCCCTAGATTTCTATAAGAGTTTAGATGTTTCATAAGCACATTATGTGGCTGATTTAAGGCACTTTTGAAAGTAAACTATATTGTTCTGAGCCTTATATCATCAACTAATGAAAAAAGACAAATCCTAAGGGAATTTCCTAATCTCAGTTAATATTGTAACTAGCTGTATATAAAAAATACAGAAACCATTTTACCAGTTCCCTCTTGCTCAGTTTTGCAGATGTTAAATAAGCTGACTACACAAAACACTGTTCTTCTCTAAATAGAGATAAACTGTAGCTCTCTTCCTTCTATCAGCCTTGCTTTTTTGTAATTTCACAAGCCATTCTCTGTAGTCACTGTGAAAATTTGGCAGTCTGTGACCATGAGATGTTTCCATGATGTGATGGAGTAAAGGTTTCAAGACAGCTGCTCCAGCAGTCCCATCCCATTGTTAGTATATATGTAAATATAAGATAAGAGAAAAAATGTCACAGAACCACAGTTTGGGGAGGCAACAATGGCAGCCTGCAGGTTCATAACATTTTCCTTGTGTAGCATAGATCATGTACAATGCTGAGATGTACACTTCAAAGTCAGCTCTTTTTCCAGAACCTTCATCAAGACATACAGCTGCTTGCCTGAAATTCCAAAATGAAGGGCACAACTGCAGCTTCAATCATTATTTTTTCCTTTCGCAGTGCACTGAAGATTTTATTCAAAATTTCACTTGGTGACATACAAAAAATGTGCAAAACAAATTCTCTGGCATTTTTGTTGCTTTATATACAGCTAATTTACACAACAGGAAACTGATTTGAATAAACAGTAGTTCGTAATTCAAGGAGTGCTTGGCTGAAAACCTTGGCATTGGGTAAGATATAAATTTAAATGAACAAGTCTGCTAGCCTCCTCAAATGGGCCTGTAACAGAAATCTGCAGGCAGATTTGTAAATAGAGAAGCAACATTAGTCACCCCTGTAATGGAAAATGTCTAATATTGTGCATACATTTATCAGGATAATTAGATTGCAAAAAGTTACCAGATGGCATAGAGGTTTATATGGGTTTCAAATGAATTAAAGTAGTGGGAGCCCACAGAGAGGCTGTTAAAAGGCAATTCTGTACATAAACTGTGAAATATGAAGAAGTAAGCAAAAATTCTCTTTGTTGAGGGAATAGTTAAAATAATTACAAAATAAGTAATGAAACTCTGAGGATCTGATTTTTTCCCAAACATGAACATTAGCATAGCCTTGTTAACATGCTGTTTTCAGGTTTATAGTAAAATATCAGTTGGGAAAATACACTCCCTAGGCTTAGAAAATGCTCAGAATACAGAATATAAATATTCTGTCGAGTGGTCAGCTATGTCTATTAAACAGCTTTGTTCTATTGATTTCTGAAATTCTCTGTACAGTTTAAATTTTGGGAATAGTGAACAAATGCTGGTATTGTTAAACCTGTTTTACTGGTTACTGAAAGTCCCATGCCTCATCTTTTTAAATGTTAAATAAATCTTGCACCACTGAAATAGCAGAGGCAGTGTTAAGTTTTGAGAACTGCTTGAGCAATAAGGGAGCATCACAGTTTTGGTAACAGATGTGTGTCTTGTGTGCACTGTGCTGCCAGCATGGGAGATAATTTCATTTAAATTGTTCAAGAGTGAGTTTGAACCTGCATGGGTTTTTCTGAAGTTGGACAGGAATTCAGTAAAAACAGAGGAAACTCTTGGATATGTATTTTGTCCAAAGATGTCTTGCAAATGTCTGATTTAGCATCTCTGGGGAAACTGTGTCAGGTTAGAGAAATAGATAAGTTTGTTATTCTGCAACTGTTCCAAAGTCATGAGTGTGATGAAGGTAGACATCTCAAGTCAGTGTGGGCTACCAACTTTTTGACATGTTCAGGTTCTATTTCTCTAGAAGAAGTAATCAATGACTGCACCTGTTTGCTGTGTTTGGGTCAATTTACTGCAGATTTGTGTTACAGCATATACAGAGGTCTGGTAACCATTTTTGCAGTGTCTATATTGATGTAGTGCTGTTATTTTTCTGTTAAATATATTGTGGGAGTTGTATTAGATGGCTGGGAGACTGAACTGAGAATCAGGTTGTTTTTTTTTTTTCCTTAGATTCTCTTTTTATTGGTCTTTTTTGTGTCAGGAGACAAATCACTCATTTCTGTGTCCCAGCTCTTTCATCTGTTAAAATGAAGCTAATGGTAGTGATTTTCCTACATTAAACACTTTCATACCACTAATCCAAGCTGCCACTTAAGAGTTAAGTATTACTTATTGCTAAATTCCCCACTTCTGCAGTGATCCCTGTGCAGAATATAAGCCTTGAGCTCATGCTTCACTGACTTCCTAAATTGAAATAGACTGAAGCATATGTTTAACATCTGTCTTTAATTGGGGACCTATAGGTGGAGAGGAAACCACAAAGCATTTCGAGGTCTCTGAATTCTGAATCTCCTTCTTCCCAGTGCACACCAGAACTCGTGGTTGCCCATCCTCATGGGAATATTACACTGCCCAACATTCTCAGCAGCCTTTTCCAAGAGGAGCTGTGTTCACTGTCTGAAAGATTTTTTAGCAAAACCACTTTGTGCATGTATTTAAATACATTCAGTGAGCTTGCTAGTTTCCTTACTCTGAAATAGGAAGATAGTTCTGGGCTGTTTATTCAAAGTATGGGTCATTTTCTTTCTTTTTTTTTTCTTCAGATAGCATCCATATTTTTCCCCTCAGTAATTCTATTTGTTAATTATTTGTTGGTTTTCAACTACTGGTTGATACTGGTTTGGCAAGGAGATCTTATACATGTGGTAGTGGAAACAAGTGACTCTGATCAGTCTCATACTCTAACACTTCATACCAGATAAACACCTACAGCATTAAATACAAAGTCCTGAAATACTGTGTTTATTATTACTGCAGTCTAAGATCCCATACAAGATTGGTTTTGCCCTGCTTAATTGGCAACAGATAATTTTAGCTGTTGACATGACCAAAAAGCAGAAATATCAGAAAAATCATTGTTACTTTATATTCCTCTTCACAAAGCAAATATCCTTTATTCTCTCAAAGAGAAAATAACCTTTATTCTCATGGTAGCTGCCATTGTGCTTCTGATACAGGAGGAATTCTGTAAAACATTAAATGTTGCTGTTGTGGTCTGTGAATTAAACATTTGTTAAAGTTGTGCCCTTTTGAAAAGGAGAAAAAAAGGCATATTAAATAAAATGCCAGAGCACTGATACTCCCTAGGCTCTAATGTATATTGAGGGACTTTTTTTTTATTGTTTGAAGAACATTCTGCACTTTCAGCAGTGCAATTTTTAATGACCCATATGTGAATGGTTCTGCCAGAGAGACAGAGGCTGTGTGGGATTGGCACTTCGATCCTGGGACAGCTGCAGGTGCTGGGAAGACACTTTGCTACTCACATGAGCTTACAGGAACTTCATCATGAGAGAGGAAAGGGATTTTCAGAGCTGGTTTTTCTCATGTTACAGATTTGTACACATACTTAATTTATTTGCTTCAGGTGCGTTTTTTAAAGAATGTTTTGAAAATTGGAACACATTTTGGTCATGGTCAGTGTTTTTAATGATTTTGTGTTGATACTAGGATATGTTCCACCATAGGCATCAAAATAAATTAAGATTAAATACCTGCATAATGGCTCTTGAGTAAAATTTACAATAGAAGACTAAAAATCACATGTAATTTGTATCCAAATCAGCAGAGATTAGAAAGCAACTGGCATCTCTGCTTTGAGGAATGACTGACATGCTTCCTTTGTTTGCCAGCTTTATAAAAGGAATTTACTGCTGCTTTTGAGTATTTTGAAAGCACTAATCTAATTGTTAAGTAGGTAGAAATGTACAGACCATCAGGCTGCTTACTTAGGAAATGAATTTTTTGCAGGGTTGCCATAAAGAAACACAGTGCAATAAAGCTTACTGAAATTGCTGCAATGTAACAAAGAGATTAAATGCATTGTCTTCAATGTGACAGCTACATTTTGTTCTCTGCAGAGTGTTTTGAAGCATTTATTCCCTGCCAGGAAAAAAAAAAAAAAAAACAACAAACCACCAACCCTTTTGGTGTGACACATTGAAGTTTCACATAAGAAATAATAGTGTAAAATTAGTAGACCTCTCCATGAATAATTCAGGATTTTTATTTTATCTGTAGCTTGTCTTTACAAATTAAGTTAATGGTAAACTTAATGGTAAATACTGATTTGAATGAAATAATAGACTTCTTTCTTCATGGAAAATTTAAATACTGAGACCAATTAGAGAAATTAGATGAGAGAGGACTGAAGTTCTTAAACTAATCATTTTATTTATCCTTCTATCCAAACTATCCTGTAATTGACCTGAAATAAAAAGAGCAGAGTGTAGTGTGAAAGCAGAGAAGAGGATCTGGTGACATTAAGTTGTCCCTGTGCCATGTGATTACTGAAACCACTTAATGGCCTCACCTGGACTAAAACCAGGGTTTGTGCACTTAAGTTACAAGCTTTAGAGGAGTCTGAGCTCTTTAAGTATTCCTGCCACAGGAAATCTGATGAACAGTGAAGAAAGGCAGACACTGAGGGTTCTCTAAACCAGACTGACAACTCCTCCAAAATTCCTAAAGGGCTGTTTCTGGGTCCCTATTAGGAAGAAATAAATGCCTTTAAACATTTCAAGAAACTCCAGCTTGGAAGGTATTTATTTTTTTTTCAATTAATTGTCATTTTATAGTGTGTAACATACTACTATCCCATATGTGAGGGAACAAAAAAGTAATCTATATGCCCATAAATGTCTTTTTTTCACTGAGAAAAGTTTTTGTGGTGGCTGCCTTCTCTTACATGGTGCAGCCCTTTTTAGGAACTTTTTCAGGACATGCCCCTGTTGGCAGCCAGGAACCTGCTGACTAAAAGCTTATCTTGCAAAAGGAAAGCCACAGGCAGCAAGCCCTGAGCCTCAGATGTGAGAAATTGAAGTTTTATGCTTGCTAACATAGCTGATACCTCACTGGAAGATAGGGAAAATTCTTTTCAGAATACTAAAATAACCTCACTAAAGCCCTTTGCACCATTTCAGAACCATGTGAGGCCACGGAGGCTTCTGTTTCATGTGAGGTGTTTATTTCTATTACATGTTCCACCATTTTTTATTTTTCTTTACTGGGAGGAATATGCTATCTGCCTGGTTCTCTGATCTGAGTTAATTCAGTCAGCAGAGTTAGGCACAGAGCTGGCTCCCAGGGAGGTGAAAAACACATTACTGGACTGTCTCTGTCCCAACTTGAGACTGGTATTTATTTTGGTAATAAGAACAAGGTGCATGTAAAATATTTCCATGCCTTCTGCCACTGATATCCCTCTCTCTAGGAAGGTGATCTGCAGAGCCCAAATGTCTGCTTGTACAGAATAAAGTTCATGTCACATTTCAGTCAAAACCAGGAAATTTTAAAGGGGGGAGTAGTGCAGTGGATAGATCACGAGTGCCTTTAAGCCTGTCTATAAATATGTAGAAGAAAAGCCCTAATTATGGGTTAGGTGTGTTCATAAATATATATATCTATACTCATGGTAATGCAGTTAGACATATATGTAGATCTGAGAGGCATGAATTTAAATTTAATACTAAAAAGAGAGACAAAGACGAGTAAATACACTGTCTCTAAGAAGTCTGCATAGCAAGAGTGGCAATAATTGAGGCTTGAGAAACCTGCTGGCAAGTAGTTGAATTATCCTTGGGATCCTCTGCATTCTGAGCATGTATCTGCAGCTTTGTTTTTATGTTCTCTGAGCCCTGTGCATTTTAGTGCCCAGAACAGCAGTAAATTGAGTGTCTGACAGCTCTTGAAATGCGTGTTCTGCTGCTTTCGGTTGAATACGTTCTGAGATCAATGAAAGAAAATGTACAATTTTTATACATGTTTAATATCTCTCTACAAGAGAAGGTCAAATGAAGTGGAACATCTCGTTTCCAGTGATCTCAGTGTTTGTGGTGGCAGGTGAGAGCTGTGTGGATCAGATGAGGCTGAGATGCTCTGGCAGTGCTTGGCAGGTTTGTGCCTGGCGAGGGGAGTGGTGCACAGTTGCCATATAAAAAACATTAATAAATTAACCTGTGCACCTAACCTGCTGCTTCCACATTCAATATGCTCCACTTAATTACTTTATGTTGAATTAGAAGATTTAGTTTGAAGCAGCCTAAGTGTTACAGCCCTGTTTTCTGTTCTGTGGGAAGCACATCAATACACACACAACATGTTCTTAAGGCTTCTTCCTCTGGATGGCAATAACATCTAAAACATCTGATTCCTAATACAACATTGGTCAAAAATGTATCAGGTAATCCAATATACAGAGTATGCATGGAATTTAATTGACTGCAGAAGTATAAAAATAGTGAAGCTAGTTAAAAGCTACTCTGCAATATTATACAGAGATGTTAGAGAGGAATGGAGCTTGTGCAATGTTAAGTTTTATTTAATGACTCTGGTTTTGCTCTCTCTGCAAGAAGAAAAGAAACTTCCACTAGCTTCACTTAGTGGCAAGTTCCCTGAAAACATTAATGATATAAAAAGGGAAAAGATAGGAATGTGTTTCACTTTATTGTATTGTATAGAACAAACAGTTCTCATGAACAAAATTAACAATTATTGGTAAAATATAGTTCCAAACTTTCTTGTCTTTTTCAGATACTGAGTATCTCAGGGGAGAGAACTAAATCTAAACTTTCAGATACAGATCATTAGAGCTTCTGAAAGGAAACTATTTTCATTGCCACTGACTACCACTTCTTTGGGTTTTAATCTGATTTTCAAACAGAATGAATGCCCTCAGCTGTGGTTTCAGGGTTTGGTTCAAAGTTAAGTGTATCTGGAAAAGTTAAGATTCCTGCAAAGAAAACTGTGCTGAGCTGCAGTTTTGTCCTGCAGTTTTGGCTTGCTGATGTTGTGGAGATCAGACCTCTTCTTAGATCTAACAAACCCTGTAGTTTAACAGATCAGGGGGTGGAGAGATAGAAATTTTACCAACCTATTAAATTTTGCTCATTGGAAGTCACAGTGCATTCCCTGGATGAGCCAAGAGAGTTAGTGACATGGTTTGCCCTAATTATAAGGGAACCACATCTTCTCAGGAGGGGTAAGGCAGTTTTTCTGACAGACCCACTCAGTCAAAGTACTTGTATAGACTTATTTTATCTTCAGTGACTCTTGTGGAGACCTGTGTCCCCTTTTCTCCCCACACCAACAAATTGTGGTGCTGAATTCATGCCACATATCTATGCCACATCTAGGAATAAACAGCCAAAAAATCTCTAAGTCTTAGATGGAATCTTACAGTTTGTAGCAAATATAATCTAGGTTGTGTATACTGCAAAAGGAATTATTTTGCTTCTTTTGATATTTCTGCGAAGTCTCAGCAAGTGCAATTTTTTGGTGTGAGAGGTGAATTGTGAGATCCACTTTGCTGTGCTGATACAGGGCCAGAGCCTGTCTGTTACCTGAATGGAGCTGAGTGCTGCAGAGAGTGGAAAAGCTGCCAAGTTTAGCTAATGGATTCTTTTTTTGTCTTAGCTGCTTTTTTTCTGCCAGACTAATTCAATACTTATCAGCAGAAAGCTTTGCCTACTTCTCTTTCACACCAGTGTTCATGGTGGTTGCTTGGAGCCCTGATTTAAGAAAGTGTTTGATCACAAGAGAGAACTCTACTTAAACCAGCAGTGACCAATTTCTGTGTGCTTTCTGCTTTTTTCCCTTCTTAGACATCAGCTACATATGTGCCACTGTCTAAGTCCCAAACTTTCCACTCAAATCCTTGTTTTCCAGACTTGGTTTAGATAGCACAGGAAAAGTTCAAGGTGTAGGTTACACAGGGAAGCCTGGCATGGAGGTATTGTTCTGCAGCTCAAAGATCAGTCTGTGATTTCATTTTGGGGAAGAAGAAGGCTTTAAAATAAATAAGTAAATAGATGTTCTCTGTGGAGCTTCATGTCTGAGCTGAATTCTACTTCTAATTGGCTGCTCTGCACAGAATTTGGACTGCACTCCAGCAGATGCAAAGCTCTTAAAACTTCACCTTCATATGACTTAACAACCTGGAGAAGCTCCTCTGTATCTACATAATGTACCTATGAGGTTTAGATGGGTGGATTTGATACCCTAGAAATGAAGCAACACGCACTTTCAAGATAATATTAGTATGGGAGGTAATATAAAAGTGGATCATTTTTTTGGAGTTCATGGGGCAGTTATGGAAAATGTCCACAAGTGCCCCAACTCCACAGGGGAGCATACAGTTTTATAATTTAGCATAATTTACAAAAAAACACCAATTAGGAGCACAAAGGGTAATGCAACACCCCCAGCCCAAGCCCCTTCTAAACCCCCCCCACCCTCAGATGGGTCTGTGCTTTGTTGATAAAAATATGCCTGAGGAGCTGGTTTTTAAGAACTAAGATAGAAAAGGGGTTTTGAATGTGTTTTGTCTTTCTACCTCAATAAAGGGCATGGAAAAGTACTGGGGAAACTAGCTAGAATAGAATAATAGGCTGCAGAGCTCCAAATCTATGTTTACTCAAATATATGTGTAAAGAATAAAGAGAATACATAAAAGAAAAAAAGACAAAAAACAAAATGGCATCAAGCCACATTTCCTTCAGTGTTGGTATCCTGCATCCTCTGGCTTTTCTTCACAGGATCTTCCCATAAACCTACTGATGGCTTTTAAACAAATCCAAGCCAAGCAGCAGAAAATTTTATTAGAGGAAGTGAAAGCATTTGGTCATCCCATTGGGATATCGAGCTCCCCATCTCTCTGAGGTTTGATTGGTACCTAAATTGCAGCTTAACCTGAAAGATTTTGCACTGAAGCAGACCATGTATTTTTATGTGCTTTCTTTGCCTGTCTTAAAACCCTTTAAAAATTCTGAAAGGAGTGGCAGGATACTGGCAACCTGAAAAGGTGCAGCCCCAGCAGATGCAACTGTGCTGTGCCAGAGTAGCTTGTGGGATTCTTACACTACTGTGGTTTGTTTTCATGACTGAAATTGAGCCATAAAGAGTCTGGGTTTGATCCATAAACTGATGTAGCTGAAACAAATTGTGCTGATGGCAGCAAAAGGAGGCCTCTGCCTAGAAGGTTAGCTCAGGTGAAGGAAAAATCCTGGGCATCATTCAGCCTAGCTTGGCTTCCAGGATGACACTAAACTGCTGCTGCAATACTTAGGGGGAAAAAATGGAGTATTGTGGCTCAATTGTTCTCATACTTTGTGCCTGACTTTTAAGGTTGCTGAAGATTGGAAGCTATTAACTTTTTTTTCCTCCCCTAGTATTATATATTTTGTTAAAAGGAATGTTCTAAACTGGTGGTTTTCTAGCAGTAAGGTATTCATTGGTGGTTGTAACTAGTAGGTGATTTTCAGAAGATAAAAATTTGAATTATTCTGTTATACCTTAAATGGCTTAGAATTTAGGTTCTTCCAAATATGATTCTGGAAAAAATTTTGTTCCTTTTTTCCCCAAGCCCCTGACCCTCATATTAGGGTGGATGAGGCCTCATTTGAAACAAATTACTTTTAAAAGCAAAGCTCTTTTCAGCCTCAGGAGATGTACATGAGTAGAGAGTTACTAAGCACTTTAACACAATCACTCAGGCTGTAAGAAAGAAATATATTAATGGAAGAAGATCTGCAGCAATCAATAATTTTCTGGAAGACCTCAGAGAAGGAAAAGAAGCCCCTCTGGCTTTTCATTTTGGAATCAGCATTAAGATGTGCTGAGTACTCATGATCCTCCAGAGATTTGCCTTTCACTATTAACAGCAAATAGGATGATGTTGTTTCTAAAAAGGTACATATGTCAAGGATGGAAGGAAAATGGCAGATGTGGTAAAAAGTCTTAGCTGAAAACCATAAAACAACATTGCTAGAAGAGTTAAAAAGATTGTTGCTTACCTTATCGTTCTATCCACTCATTCGTTTGTTGGTTCTTTGATCAAGTTGTTATGTTCTTTTCCCCAGTTAAATGTAGTCCCTATGTAATTCAAACCCTGGTTTATTGTATTTCCCCTATCCCAGTTACTTCCTCCTTCCGCCCTTCCCCTTACCTCATTTCCGGCCTTACCATTTCCGCCCTTTCCCTTACCTCATTTCCGGCCTGCTGCTGCCTGCCTATCAAGTTAGCCACACCCTATATGTAAATCTCCAGAAGTTTCCCAGTACCACCATTACTGGAAGTTGTTGTTGAAGAAAAGATTCACAAAAATAGTCAACCAACACCGAACCCAAGTTCACAGATCATCTCAACTAACAAGCCAAGTCACCTGCAATATGTCCTTTGTAACTGTTTAATCACCACAACCTTAAGGGCAGTTAAGAAGAATGACACCCCCAGACCAATGAGCCACTATTGAGATCTCGGACGTGTCCGTAAGGCTGAGACTCCCATCCCTATGTTCGTCGGGATCGGCAGGACCTCCTCCCGGCGTTGCCTGGCAGCAGCAGCAGCAGGCGTAGGGCCTACTCCCTGTGACCCCCCATTAATAAAGAGCTGTTTAATAAAGGCCTTGGCCCTGCTACATTCATTACAACTTGGGGGCTCGTCCGGGATAGGCCACGCCCAGAAGAGGACGTCGGAGGGGGAGGCGCCACCCCGAAGAGGCCCTCTGGGACAGCTGGCCACCCCGGACCCGGAGCTGCGCGGAACCAGGACAACGCCTGGAGCACCGGTAAGTAGACCGGTGGCGGGCACGGGAGGCGAGCGAGTGTGGTGTGGATGAGACGGGGGCTGGCAGCTCAGACCCCCGAAGCGAGTGTGGACCCCTGAGTACCGCGGTTCCGGACTCCCGCGAGGGGGCCGGCCGGGAAAAGGGGGAAGCGAGTGAGGCCTACCAAGGCCTACAGCGTGAAAGAGGCGCCTCCTTGGGGCCTAGGCCCAAGCTTGGGGAAGAAGGAGAACCTTCGCTAGGACCCAGCTTTCTGTCGGTTGGGGAAGGAGGGGAACCTTCGCTAGGACCCAGCTTTCTGTCGGTTGGGGAAGGAGGGGAACCTTCGCTAGGACCCAGCTTTCTCTTGCTTGGGGAAGAAGGAGAACCTTCGCTAGGACCCAGCTTTCTCTTGCTTGGGGAAGAAGGAGAACCTTCGCTAGGACCCAGGTTTCTGTCGGTTGGGAAAGAGGAGAGAACCTCACTAGGACCCACCACTGTGTTTATTTTCAAAGAAGGGGGGGTGCAGGAAGGGGCAGCCGGCGCCCCGCTGGGACCGAGCCCCCCAGGGACGAGGGTTTAGGAAGGGGTATCCGGGCCCCGCTGGGACCTTACCTGACTCCCACCGGTGGAACTGAGAAGAGTAGAGGGAGGGGGCGACCGGGGCCCCGTTAGAGACCGGCTCTATCTCAGTTTAACTGTGGGCCAGGAAGGAGCATAGGGAGGGGGATATAGGTAAACCCCAGTAGTGACCAGCTCTTTCCTTTGCCCTGTTTTAGTTGCCCGTCATTAAATTTGCTTTGAAGTAGGGGCACCGTATATTTTTTTTTTTTTTTTTAAAGAAAGAAATTATACGTTAAGTTAGAAAGGGCCAAATTTTTTGTTGAGTGTGTCTTTAGTTGCCTGTCAGTTGTTTCCTTTCGAGTAGAGGCACAGTAATTTTCTGTTAGGCCCGTTTGAAAAATCACTATGGGGTCTTGTATGAGTCAAAAGAGTAGAGCGAAAGAGAACAAAAATGTAAAGAACATCCCTCCTGATAGCCCTTTGGCGATAATGTTAAATAAGTGGGATACTTGTGAAGCTACTAAAAAGTTAGATAAAATAAAAATGATCCATTATTGTGTTGAAGTATGGCCAAAGTTAGATTTACCAGGAGCATGGCCATGGTTCGGTACCCAAGATCCATGGATGTGTACAATGCTGAATCAATATTTAAAGACTTGGGGAGGATCAAATGTGGAACAACTTGAATACGCAGCTTGTTGGAGAGGGAGTAGAGCAAAAGAAGAACCAATAAAGATATGTAAAGTAGTAGAGAAAAAGGGACAAAGGAACGAGGAAGAGAAAAATAAAAGTAAATGGGACCCCCTTGATTATCTTCCCCCTCTTCCCCCGCCTGTCAATAACCCCGATTACCCACTTCCTCCTCCTCCGACCGTCACTCCCCTTCAACCTCCTCTTCCTCCTCTTCCGTCCATTACTTCCTTCGAACCCCCTGCTGTTTCTCTACCCACCAATGCTTCCAATAACCTTCCTTCTGCTCCATCTGTCAATTCTCCTCCTACCTCCTCTCCACCCACCAACACCCCCACTTACTTTCCTTCTTCTGTTCCACTTGTCAATTCTCCTCCTCCTCCTCCTCAAGCATCTAGCATAACTCCCCTGTCACCACCTTCCCTTAGTACCCCTATTCCAAATCAGCTTTTTTTACCTATGTGCCCACTTCCCAACCTGCCTTCACCCCTAGTATCTCCACAAACCCCAATTCCTCCTGCCTTGGTTCAGGCCCCTCCACCAATAGGTGTCCCTTCACCTCCTTCCAATTGGGAACTGAGTCTATCTCCATCCAACAGTAGCTCTTCCTCCAGTAATCAACAGAACCCTGTACCGGCACAAGCAGAGGGACCATATTATAATACGAGGTCAAGGGCAGCAAAAGCAGAAAGGATGTTTCCACTCAGGGAAGTCCCTATGGGAGGAATAGAGGGCAGACTTGGGTTTGTAGACGCACCGTTGACGGCCTCAGAAGTGAGAGGATTTAAAAAAGAAATTGGGAATTTAGTGGAAGATCCCGTAGGCATTGCCGAACAGGTAGATCAGTTCTTAGGACCTAGCATTTATACTTGGAGAGAAATGAATTCAGTTATAAATATACTATTCAACCCAGAGGAAGTTAGGATGATTAGAGAAGCCGGCCTACGCATATGGGAGAGGGAAAACCGGCAAGGACCACCGGGTGACTATAAACTACCTCTCACAGACCCGGGATGGAACCCAAACCAAGAAGAGGGGAGGCGGAATATGATTGACTATCGAGCTTTAATAGTGAGAGGAATAAGAGAGTCTGTTCCTCGCCAAAGTAACACCAAATTGGCCTTTGGAGCAGTACAAGAAAAAGATGAAACCCCATCCGCGTGGTTAAATCGGTTAAGGAAGAACTTTCAGCTGTACTCTAGTATAGATCCTGATAGTCCGGATGGCCAAGCAGTATTAAGAGTACATTTTGTCACCAAATCTTGGCCTGACATCCGAAGGAAATTAGAAAAGATGGAAGACTGGCAGGAAAAAGGGATAAATGAACTACTTAAAGAGGCTCTAAGGGTGTATCTGAGAAGGGAAGAGGAGAAAGCGAAATCGAACGCCCGAGTGATGGTAGCGATAGCTAGAGAATGTATAAATGCAACTGGAAATAAGCTAGAGAAGCCATGTGGATCTAGAGAAGGAGAACCTAAGATTGCGCCAGGCGCAGGAGGTTCTAATGCCAACCCTTGGCAGAAGGTCAGAAAATTTCAGGGCAGATGTTATTACTGTGGTGAAGTGGGTCATCTCAAAAGGTACTGTAAAAAGATTGCCATCGATGAAGCAATTGAAAAAGAACAGGAAAATTTAGAAAAGATTCTGAGAGGGGAAGATTAGGGGTGTCAGGGGCTCTTCCCTTTAGGGGACCCAATGAAACATCTAGATGAGCCCTTGATAAACCTCAATGTTGGTCCCCAGAATTTAAGTTTTGAGTTCTTAGTTGACACGGGAGCTGATCGGTCCAGTTTGAAAGATCTTCCAGTAGGAGTCCATATTAGTAATCGAACGTGCGAAGTAATAGGAGCTGAAGGGACACCCTTCAAAGCACCAATAATTGAAGGAGTAGACTTAAAAGGAAACTTTAAACAGTGTGTGGCAGAGATGATTTATTTACCACATTTAGAAAAGAATTTGTTAGGGAGAGATTTACAAGTTAAGTTAGGAATAGCAGTTATTCCAGAAAATGGGAGGATGGTTGTGCGTATTATGAAATTGACCAAAAAAGATATAAGTGAAATCAATCCCCAAGTATGGGCAGAAGAAGGGAAAACTGGCTTTTTAGACATCACGCCAATAAAAGTGCAAATGCAAGAAGGAACTACCCCAGTCAAGGTAAAACAGTACCCAATATCAGAAAAGGGTAGAGAAGGACTAGCGCCAATTATAGACCACCTTCTGGCGGAAGGTGTGTTAGAACCATGCATGTCCCCCCATAACACCCCAATTTTAGCAGTCAAAAAGGCAGAGGGAAAATATAGATTAGTCCAGGATTTGAGAGAAATTAATAAAAAAATCATCGCTAGACATCCTGTGGTGTCTAACCCTTACACTCTGTTGAGTAAAATTCCCAGGGAACATGCATGGTTCACCACCATAGATTTGAAAGATGCCTTTTGGGCGTGTCCGCTAGCAGAAGAATGCCGTGACTGGTTTGCATTCGAGTGGGAGTACCCAGGAGGGAAGAGAAAACAACAATTAAGGTGGACCCGTCTACCTCAAGGATTTACTGAGTCCCCCAATCTTTTCGGACAGGCTCTAGAAGAACTATTAGACCAGTTCACCCCTGAAAATGAGACACGAATCCTCCAATATGTAGATGATTTGTTAATATCTGGAAAAGAACAACAGCTAGTTAGAACAACTAGTATAAAACTCCTTAACTTTCTGGGAGAAAAGGGTCTAAAAGTATCCCGGAACAAATTGCAGTTCGTTGAACCAGAAGTGACATACCTTGGTCATATAATTGGAAATGAATACAAAAAGTTAAGCCCCGAAAGAATTTCGGGCATACTAGCCATTTCGACCCCAAAAACTAAACATGACATTCGAAAACTTTTAGGCTTGTTTGGATACTGTAAATTATGGTTAGACAAATATACTCAAAGTGTAAAATTTCTTTATGAAAAATTAGTAAACCCTGAACCCATAAATTGGACTGCACAAGACGAAAAACAATTAGAAAAATTAAAAGAGAAATTATCTTCGGCCCCAGTCCTAAGTTTACCAAATCTCACAAAGGAGTTTGAACTATTCACGAACACTGAAAGGGGAGTAGCTTACGGTGTACTAACTCAGGAATGGGGGGGTTTTCGAAAGCCAATAGCTTACCTCTCTAAATTATTAGATCCAGTAGCAAAAGGATGGCCACTATGTCTCCAAGCAATTGCGGCTGCAGTAATTTTGATAGAGGACGCACAAAAACTGATTAATGAATGCAAGTAATTTAGAATTGTCCACCTCTAAAAGTATTAATCCGGCTCAATTTCTCTCAGGGGAACCCTTGCCAGAGCTAGAGCACAATTGCCTGGAGCTTATAAATTTCCAAACCAAAGTAAGGGAAGATCTACAAAGTACACCGTTGCCATATGGAGAAGTATTGTTTACCGATGGTTCATCTAGAGTAGTAGATGGATCATTGGAAGAACAATAGAGCAACTAAAGAAAAAAGGATACCTGCCCCAAACCTCTCCCTTAGATTCAAATGCTCATCAGATCAACCCTGGGGACTGGGTTCTTGTTAAATCCTTAAGTCACACATCTCTATCTCCTAGGTATGAAGGCCCCTTCCTAGTCCTCCTAACTACACACACTGCTGTAGGAACAAAAGAAAAAGGTTGGACTCACATATCACAAGTTAAAGGACCAATTCCACCTCCCCCTAGTGAATCGGACTCCACAGTATTTCAGCCAAAGGCACCTGAATGGACCATTACAAAAGGAGCTACAGACCTCCAACTTAAGTTTAAGCGAAAAGAAAAAGACAGCTGAAAAGACTTAAACAGTTCCAATTTGAAAACAAAGTGTTACTGTAACGCAGTTTATGTTGACTCTAGTTGTTGTTATAACATTGTTGTTGCATACTTGCAGTAGTCTTTCGAGTTCCCAGTAGTTCACTAAAGTTCTTGTTGTTACAAAATTGTTGTATCATACATCCTTCTCCGATTGTAAGTATCATTCAATCCTCTGTCGAAATCCTCAAATTAGAAGTTTGCCAAACCATAAAGACCAATTCCCCTACAGAACACTTTATAAAAACACCTAAATTAGTATAAAAAGGGGATGAGAGAACTCTGGGAAAGTAAAATCTTACCTAAGGGGACCCCCACCTCCAAGAGGCAAGCCCGGGTGAGACTGAAAGCAGTTCATACCGGACTCTTGAGAGGAGTGTTGCTGGCCTTGCTAACAAATAACCTGATAAGCAGCGAAGAGGTTAAATGCAGCAAGTGTTACCATCTGATATATGATGGGGAGACCCAAGAGTCCCTAATAAGAATTCACACCAACGTGAATCCCAGCTGTTTCAATCATTCCCAGATCTCCACTTGTCAAGAAAGTGGAAAAACGTATTGGATTGCTAAGAATACTGCCACTTTTCGGCAGCGGTTGCTTGGAGAATGTCCTATAGGGGAAGCCTGGTTTTGCTTTGAACATAAGAATAATCAAGGAGAATTAATAGATTGGATCAAAGAAAAACAATTAGTAATAAATACCAAAAAGGAAAACGAATTGGAAATACCTTTAGGGAAAAATTTATTCATAGATTTAGTTGAAAGAATTAGTAAAGAATTAAATATGACCAATTGCTGGGTATGCGGTAATACACAAATGTCTGAGATTTGGCCATGGGAAGGGATCAGTTTAAGCCCATTGGAAATTCTAAAATGGAAGCAAACTAACCAAACATCTCAATTACCTAAGCAAAAACGAAAGAAAGAACAATGGAATTTAAAATATAAACCTATTGGAGAAGAATGTATTAAAAGAGTTGGAAACCCATATAGAACATTTGTAGGAACTATGCCCTGCAAAAGGTACCTAACTATAAAAAAGTCAATTATAAGGTGGATACCTAAGGAGCCAAACAAATATTGGACAATACACCAAAAGGAAAAAGGATGTGTTTATCACGAAGGATATGATTTACATGAATGTGCTGGAAAGAAAATAAATCCCTTTTGGGGATTAGAGGAATTATCCAAGTATTGGTCATGTCCCACCGAAACCAACCAAACCTTTTGGACAGCACCCGAGTATCTATTCTGGATATGCGGAGACACTGCATATACCAATCTTCCAGGAGATTGGGCCGGGAGCTGTACAATTGGGATTATAAAACCTTCATTCTTCCTACTTCCCAAAAATTCGGGGTCTAAATTAGGAATTCCCTTGTACGATGATTTGAAAAGGGCTAACCGAAAGAAAAGGAGTATGATTAATTTAGGAAGTACTCAAAAATGGAAGGGACAAGTGTGGACACCTGAACGCATCATGGAAGTATATGGGCCAGCTACGTGGGCACAGGATGGGTCGTGGGGATACCGTACTCCCATTTATATGCTGAACCGAATCATCAGACTCCAAGCAGTATTAGAAATAATATCTAATCGAACAGCCCTCGCATTAGACCACATTACCGAACAGTTAACTCAGACCCGAGCAGTGGTCTATCAAATTCGGCTTGCAGTAGATTATTTATTGGCCGATGAAGGAGGTATTTGTGGAAAATTTAATACATCCGAATGCTGCCTGGAAATTGATGATAAAAGCGAAGTAATACGAAACATATCTAAAGAAATCCGAAAAATAGCATATGTAGGAAACCAACAATGGACCCCTCTAATGGACACTAGCTGGTGGGATGACTTCTGGTCCCTAAAAAATAAATGGTGGAAAAAAGTAGTCTTTTTAGTTGCAAGTGCAGTCATAAGCTTTTTATTTTTACCATGCCTACTCCCATGCCTAATTAGGCTTATAAATACCACTATACAAACCAGTATAAGGAATATGACTGATCAAACGAGAGCTAAAATTTTGATGATCGGAACCCAAAACCCAGAACATGATTCAGCTAAAGAAATTTTAAACCAATTTCTAGAACTACAAAAATTATACCCCCAAGAAACCGAAAATTGTGATTTGATGCGGGTCAAAGACCCGATCAAAGAGAAAGAGGGGGGATTGTGGTAAAAAGTCTTAGCTGAAAACCATAAAACAACATTGCTAGAAGAGTTAAAAAGATTGTTGCTTACCTTATCGTTCTATCCACTCATTCGTTTGTTGGTTCTTTGATCAAGTTGTTATGTTCTTTTCCCCAGTTAAATGTAGTCCCTATGTAATTCAAACCCTGGTTTATTGTATTTCCCCTATCCCAGTTACTTCCTCCTTCCGCCCTTCCCCTTACCTCATTTCCGGCCTTACCATTTCCGCCCTTTCCCTTACCTCATTTCCGGCCTGCTGCTGCCTGCCTATCAAGTTAGCCACACCCTATATGTAAATCTCCAGAAGTTTCCCAGTACCACCATTACTGGAAGTTGTTGTTGAAGAAAAGATTCACAAAAATAGTCAACCAACACCGAACCCAAGTTCACAGATCATCTCAACTAACAAGCCAAGTCACCTGCAATATGTCCTTTGTAACTGTTTAATCACCACAACCTTAAGGGCAGTTAAGAAGAATGACACCCCCAGACCAATGAGCCACTAGGGAGATCTCGGACGTGTCCGTGAGGCTGAGACTCCCATCCCTACGTTCGTCGGGATCGGCAGGACCTCCTCCCGGCGTTGCCTGGCAGCAGCAGCAGCAGGCGTAGGGCCTACTCCCTGTGACCCCCCATTAATAAAGAGCTGTTTAATAAAGGCCTTGGCCCTGCTACATTCATTACAGCAGAGATGTAATTCTTGAAATGATTTGAAAAAGCCTCTGAATTGATGTTTTAAGTTCAGCTTCATAAATGAGACTGGTTGAGCAGAACATGACACATGGCTGCTTCTTTCGTAGCCATGAGCTTTGAGTGCCAAAAACAAAATAATGTGATGCTCCCTCCTACCAATACAATTATCTGTGTGATGTAACAATTGCATGTATCAGAGAGTGTAATTTAGAGTTTTCTGACAGTGTTTTTCAATATTTCCAAAGCAGTGGTGATGATCTGGTAATAGAGAATTTGAGCTGAATTTTCCCACTGGGCCCTAGTCCCATTTTTTCTGTGGTGCAGGGGATCTGCTCATGCACATACACCAAATATTGGTGTGCACACCTACATAAGAGATCACAAAAACCAAAATGTTTATAAGGTGTCAATCAACTGTATTTGGCCCCAGAAAACCATTCTAGCACAAAGAGTTTTCAGAACCACTGCACTGAATTCCTCTTTCCTAAATAAAATGTTTTAACATTTTATGTTTACACTTACATGGTGGATGCATATGTGATAGGCAATCATTTACTGTACTACAATGCTGTGGTTGAAAAAACCCTCAACTTTTACAGGTAAAGAAGTGAGAAACAGAAACATTAAAGATTATTGAAATGGTTTGAAGTCTGAGGTGTCAGAATTACTGAGTGCCATTTCAATATTTTAACTATGTAATCCTTTCTATATGTGAGAAGTTCTATATTCCCATTTTCTAGAAATCCTCTACTAAAGAGATGTCACAGGCTCTTCATGCTGCCAGAAGGAGTAAAAGTCAGGGAGTTTGGTATAGTCTCCGTTATTATTAATTTGTTTGAATATATAGTCTAACCAAGTTTTATCTTCTTTGTAATCCTTCTTTTGGATATGAATGTATATTGCTTTCAGGACAGTAACACACACTAGACTGGAACTGCAGGATTGCAGAATTATGAATACACTTATTTAACAGTGCAGATAACAAGTCCATTGCTACTATAAACAGAGATCCCATTGCTGAGTGTCTCCAGTATCCCCTTTTGGGCTAAACTTTCTTCCTCTCTGGCTTGATAAACAGACTTCCCATGCATTCAACCCAGGTTCTCAACTATGGCCTCCCATTTATTTATTTATTCCCATGTTTAGGTTTATTTTTAGAAAGCAGAACATAACCAGTGTTGCATTCTTTGAGTCCTGCTGTTATTTTCTCTTTTAGAAGAATATTCAGTGCTATTTCTGGCTTTGTCTGTGCCCCCCGTATGCTCCAGCTGTGGTTTTTTTAGCACTTAATATCACTTTGCATTATATTAATTTACAAATCACAGTGCATCCTGGTGCCCTACATTACACCTAATGACCCTCCATGCAGCCAGAGAAAATCAAATCACTCTGAGGACATGAAGGAAGTACAAATTCCATAGGCTTGAATATAATAAGTTGAAAGAGATGTGTCACAGACGTTACCAAGCTGAGGTTAAACTGACTGAGCAAAAACCTGGGAGCTCCAAACTTGCAGCAATTTGATTCCTTAGGAAGTAGAAAGAAATCAATAGAAATTTAGTCATCCATTTTCACAAAGCCCCTACTTCATTTTGATTTCTACCTTCCTGGCCAAGTTCCTGTCACTGTTAGGTAGATCAGAGTGGCATTTGTCTCTAAAAATAAAAAAAGTTCTTCTTCTTGCCCTTCCATCTACAAAACTTGATCTGACTTTCATTTTGGTGTTCAGAAAAGCAGTCCACTTTCTAATTCAACAGATGCTTTACAGAAATGTTTTTGATATAATACTGTTAAAAGGCATTTATTTTCATTTTTTCTTATTGTGTGTATACATGTTCCCTCTCTTCCTCTAGTTTTTACAATGTACAGACGTAAAACCCTCTTTGCATGACAATTGGAGAAAAGACATTGTGGTGTCAGGGTCTTACAGTTCCTAGCACTGCATTTGTTTTGGCTGGCAAACATGTGCCAAAGTGCTCTTTGTATGTTAACAAGGTAGAGAAGTGCTTGTTAGAAAAAATCCTCTCTGCAGAGTGTGAGGGCCCTTTTGGCAGCAGCAGGAGTGGAACTGCTGGAGATGAGATGAGCTTGGGGATGGGACATTAGTGCATCAGGCTGTGGTGTAAAATCAAATTATTTTATAGCCTTTAGTGTGCTGCACTGAGAGAAAAGTGGGGAGCAGATGGATGTGCTGTTCCACTCTGATTTCCAGCCCAGCTCTCCCCACTCCAAATCCAGGGCTGGCTTGTGTTGCATTAGAATAAGAAGTTCTTTATACCAATAAAAAATGTGTGATGGAGAAGTTACAGAATTTATAACCATCTATACACAGGCTCCCTTGTAATGTATTTTTCTGGAGGTGATGAAGCCAGCTTGAAAGCTGCTGGATCTCCTTTCCTCTGTGGGGCTGGGAACCCCTGGAACCCTCGTGAGCTGGCAGCCTGGTGCAGCCTCAATAATTTTTAAAATAATTTCTAAAAAATCCTCAAGAATTCAGCAGCTAAGTGTGCTTTTCAACTTCCCTGCTCCTCTCAACCAGAGATTTATTGGCTTGCTATGATGTTTTCTGAAGCCTTTGTGTGTGCAAAGCAGGAGCTTTGAGCACAAACACCATAAAGCAGCAAGGCAGATAGCAGCTCGAGCCAGAGCAAAGGATGAATTTCATGCTGCTGTTGCAATTATGGGCTTTCCAGGCTTTGGTAGCTGAGGTAAATTTTCCATTCTAAATCCTGTTTTCAACCTTTCTGAAGAATAACATAGCTCATTCCAGGAGGAGGAAAGTACTGATGGTAGATTTAGGGATCAAGTAGAGTTTTGGCCCCTTTGTTGATTTGGTTTTGTCTTGATTAGTTTTTCTTCCCCACTTAATGAAAAGGTAGGGAGGAATAGTTTATAACTGTTTGTAATAACTTTATAAACTTTTATAACTTTATAATATTTATAATAACTTTATAAACTTTTATAACTTTATAATCACTATCCCTGTATTTTAAAAAAGACTGGATGTGGCATTTGGTGCAATGGTTTAGTTGAGGGTGTGGGTTGGACTTGATGATCTTGGAGGTCCCTTCCAACCTAGTTATGCTGTGGTACTGTAACTTTTTTACTGCTTTTTTGGGGTGTAATTTGTACATTTTGAGATTAAGCTGTGACCCTCTGAACTTTATGTCAAAATCTGGAATTTAAGATACATACTTTTTATATTCTTTTGAAAGAAAACAACTTGGTTTTTATCTAAAATAGCTTGGGCTGATAACTGCACAATTGTTTTATGTACTGAGAATATGATTTAATTGTTGTTTGCTACTTGGAGTGTTTGATCGAAACTTTTGTTTTCTTCAATAACAGTGCTTGCCTTTGAGTTTAAAAAAAACTGAGAATTTAAGATTAAGCTGCAAATATTTAATATGTGAAGAGTTAAATAGTGACAAGAACTAAAAAATATGGATGTGGAGGTTTTCTGTGGAATTCAGCTGCACAGATCTGGAACTGTTGCTTTATGTTGTATTCTCACAGTATTTTTCACAATTGTTGCCCAGAACTTTGCTTTGTGTGTTGGTAAATGTAAAGAATTGGCTCTGAAGATTTTCAAAATACAGATTTTGAAGAAAATGTGCAAAAGAAAACTGTTGATCAGTTTTGGTGTTTTGAAATATGTTTGTATTTTATATTAGATAAAACTAGGTATCCATTATAATCTTTTTGAGAAAATAGCTTTTTTAATGGAGAAGCATAAAAACTTTATGGATGGAATTTTAGTCTGAATTTTAAGCTGCTGTTTATGCTCATACTGTGTGTTCTGAGGTAATTTCACTTGGAAAATCACTGGTTTTTGTGCTGCAGACAGGTAACAAAACCTTTGAACTGTGGAGAGGAATATAAAGGGCTTGATAGAGACACCACACGATGTCTCCTAATAATTTACTCAGACTAGCAAATCCTGGTATCAGATGTCTGTGAACATTGGATTATTTCAGTTATTTCACTTAAGGAAATTCATAAACAATGTGGGTTTGGGTGTGTTTATTTTGAAATTATATATTGAAAAATATGTGGGAGGGAAAATTAATTTGAAAAAGGAACTCTACCCTTTGCTTTGTTTTCTTACTGCTTTGCAAATTTTAACAAATTTAACCACAAATAAAATTTTGACATGAAAATTAAGATGAAAAGTTTTCTTTTTGTCCTACAAACAGGTTGGAATGGATGTAGTTTTCCTCAAAGCTTTTCTAATGCATTTTTGAGAAAAGCATCTTCTAATGACATGATCATGAAATCTGTGAGTGAGCCTGGAGGGCCCATGCAAATAAACCTGAGGGGATGATAAAATGCATTTGTTTCATTTGAAATGGGGAAAGAGTTCAGGTGAAGCAGAGTTTTGATGAAATAGCATTTTTTAAAAACAACATTGTAATTAATGTTTTCTCACTTTGCCAACATACCTCAAAACTGCTTAGCATTGATTCAAAACTTCTTTAGACCCAGAAACTTCTGTACAGATTCTGAACTGAAAAAACACCCAGTGGATAAAATCCTTCTTCACCTAACACTTGACAGCATTTTTTTCCTCATTGACTGCAATGCAGCAGGTTTTTTTTCCCCCTGGATGTATTTGTTATCATGTACTAATGTAGGAGTAAATAGTAGACCCAAGTAATAGAATTTTGTCCTCAGACTTTGACAGATACTAAAATATGACTCATCATTTCTAGTTAATCCTTTCCCACTGCTTCTCTCTGATTTTATTTCTCTTTTTCCTTTTTTGCATTTCGAACTTGCAGACATGTTGTTTGAGTTACTTGTGGGGCAGAAAGTTGTATCCTCAAAAGTTTTCTCAGCAAAAACATCTCTTTGAGATGAAATTAAGTTATGATGGACTTATAGATGTGGATTTTAAAACTGAAGATTCTCTAGCTTTTCCTCCTCTTTTAATAACAGTAGTTAATCAATATTTTCAAAGTCACTATTTTTTTTACCTGGTATTAGATGCTGATGAGACCTACTGTGATCATGATCATTTGTGCCCTTTAAATAGGGCTGAGAACTTGTGAGGGTTTGGAATCCTTGTCATACAGCACCAGCTAGAAATGAAGTTGAAAATCAATATAGTTAAACAAGACTGGGCATATTAAGACTTCTGGGTAACTTCTCTGATCTCTATGGATCCAAATGCATAATTGGCATTAATATTGATAGAAGTTATGGGCTTTAGCTCAAGGACATAAGACCCAACAGAAAATTAAATATTCATAAAAAGAGTGTTATAGCTAGCATTCCAGGCAGCATGTTATTGAAAATTTGCCATAGTTTTTGGAGGTAATGGCAATCTCTTCACTATGCTGTGGGCTGGATTCACTGGAAGAAATGGATAGAAAGTGGGAATTGCTAATGCGACAGAGAGACATCTGTCTTCAGTCCATAGCTCTAATAATTAGATGTTTTCTCTATCAATCCACCAGGTCCCCAGGACATGGATGAAATGGGATTGATTTAAAAATTTATTTGTCTTTAATCCACCTGTTTGTTTTTTACTGAGCTCAATTGCTTGCAAATGAAGAACACAGCTTATGGTTTTTTGAAGGTGGCAATGTGGATTAGAAATGTCAGTGTTTTCAAGGCAAGTAGCAGGTACTAGATTGTCCATGACTGATGTATACATAGATAAAATCCGTGGCATTCACACCTTTTAGACTGAGTGGGATTTATTGCAGGTAAAGCCTATATATTTTGTGAGTTTTATTATTTTAAGGGCAGTTTGTAACAGCTGAAACTTGTACAAATTATTTCTGGTCAACTCATCTCTGTGAGCAAGATCATCTCATACTTGATCTTTTCCATTTTGATCAGTATCAAGGTGTCAGCTTTGATCTGCTTCTTCCACAGTCACAGCAAGGGCACTGTGTGTGGTATCCATGGAATTTCCTTGCTGATTTTAAAATCAGCCTGCCTGATTTGTATGAGATGAGCTGTTTGGAAAATGCAGGTGAGAGCTTTGAGAGGCCCTGCTAATCTTGCCTGCATGAGGTGTTGAAACAGAAATGTGGCACCTCCTCTTGCTCTGCTTTGTCTATCTGACATTAATGGTGAGTGTGTCATTTATGCGTATGTAAAATTTGCCAACCTGTAAATTATTCAGCAGATTAAATGCCAGTTTTACATGGATTCCCCTCGAGGTAATTATACCATCACAGAACAAGAGAATAGTGGAAAAGTTCATTATAGCACAAATCACCCAAATGCTGGAACAAATTGAGTTCTGTTTTGTGTAGGAGTGAACTTGGTTACACCTGTGGGATTTCTTTCACTGTTGTATTTTGTAAACTTTTAAGAAAAACCCAACAAATCACTCTGTAACTTGTATAATTAAAAGCTTGGAGATGATTTTGTGGACTGAAGTCCTGTGGGTGCATATTCAGTCTTTCTTTGGTACATTTCTGTAGATATGAACTACCTAATATAGACATGACAGGATAGGTATAACTATAGGGCAGACCACTTCAGTGCAGGTGTTTCTGTGCTTGCAAATGTGTGGGTGTGGAAAAAAAAAAAGTGAAAATTATTTTATTCAACCTTTTAATGTCATTTATTATTGAGTGTTATGTTTTTCCTCTTTTACAGAGGCTTTTCTCCATTCATCTTCATTGTGCAAATATTGCTATAGCCTCAACAGCTGGCCTGATTGATCTATAAATAATAACAAATTCCTCTTTACTGCTGGGGAGACTGCAGTTCAGACAGCTGAATGCATATGGGTTTAAGAATGTCAGCTCTGTAATGCATTTTATGTAGTTATATCACAATTGCAGTTAAAAGGTGTGCAAATGCCAAAAGCTTGATATTTCTCTGAAGGCCAGCAAAACAATTTTTTTTCCTCTCCTTTCTGTTTTTGTTCAGTGGTGTTTGTTGAGCATCTCTAATTACAATGACTTTTAAAAGTGCACTTGCTAATCTTCCTGTAGCTTTTTCTCCTAGTTAGATGAGTAACCACAGAGCTCTTCCTGTGAAATATATCAAATGTGGAATTGGGCTTTGCTCCTTGATTATAGTTCTCCAGTTACATGATAATTACAGGGTGTGATTACAGGTATCAAAATTAATTACAACATTTCAGCTGCACTGTTTTATACAACGATGCTGCTATTTACATGACATGGTACAAATGCTTGGAAATAGATTGACAGAAAATGCAAGAAAATGTCACTTCTCATGGAGTCTTTGCTTGGGATTCAGTCAGCATTTGAAGGGTGAAGGATGACTGAGGAAACAAAAATAACAGTGTGGAGCACCAAATGTGATTCAGTGCAGCTCCTGACCAGAGCATGACACACTGAATTTTGCTGTTTGTACAGAGCACTGGTTTTGACAATGGCATTGCTAAATGAAGAATTGGAGAAGATAAAAAATTTGTTTCAGAACCTCCAGGTTTTTAGAGGTAGCTGCTTGAGCAAAAATCAGAGAGGCAGGGCAGGCTTTGTTTGCCTGGACATTTGTCACTTTCCCTTTTCAGCAGCTCTTTGCTGGGACCACAAACACACTCTGTAAATACAACAGATGTGTGTGTACATTGTTTTTTGCTGACTGTTTATTCACTATCAGTTCTTTAAAGTGGTGAATGCTCCTATCCCTGGGAGGCCAGGTTGGACAGGGCTTGGATCAGCCTGGTCTACTGGATGGTGTCCATGGAAGGGCATTGCAGCAAGATGGTTTTAAGGTCTCTTCCAACCTAAGCAATTTTGTGACTCTAAGACCCTATAATCCATATTTTTATCATTTTATTTATGTTTTGTGATTTGATTGACTTTTTTGCCTTTATGCAATATTGCCTTATTTGCATGTGGTTTTTTTATGTCAGCTCTCATTAAAATAAATGAGGGTACTTTTCTCATTTGAATGGCAGTTAGTGTCAAAACAAAATTTGTTAGAATCTATTCTGCCTTATAATGAAACTTGCAATGCTATATTAGCTGCATAACCAAGAACATTATGAAAATTAACTACTGCACCTGCTCAGTACTTAATATTCATTCTTGCAGAAAAATACCTGGCTCATTTCAAATATTTTCCCCACAATACCCAAAGACCTATTCTGAGGATGCTTGGTAGAACAAAATCTAGTTGTTTTAATTTAGTGTCTCTCATTAATTTTAGGGAGCAGACACAACCTCAAATTAGGCTACAGTCATATGGTGTGAGGTTCCAGTGTGCAAAGCCATTTAATGAATTTCAGTGTTTTTCTGATATCTGGGTGTACTAAATTTCAGGCTGCTGGGGTTCATTCAGCCAGTGACTCTGAAAATCTGTTTATAAAGCAAGCACCAGCTCAGCCTTGTGTATCATACTGGGGCTATGAAAAAAAACCCAAAACAATAGCATTTGAGGTTAATGAATCTTTTATTTAAATGAGATGTCACCAAGCAGATATTAAGTATATCAGAGTCTTGGCAAGTTTTTATATATTTTAATCCCAAGCCATGGTTGCTTGCAGAGCATTGAAGATTACACAGCATTTTCTTTTAAATGATACCTTGGAAGCTCCATGTGCACTGGCTTTGGGTTTGCCATGCATTTTCCCCTTGACTGCATTTTTTTTGTGTTGACAACATTACTATTTTATTGTGACATACCATCCTTATCTGGCATTGCTGCTGCTTTTTTGTCATGGATTTGTGAGTGCTGTGATGGTTTCCTTTCATTCTTCCACATGAAAAACAGTTGTTTAACTCCCTTTACCCTTTAGAATGCTGCTTCCCCACTTCATTTTTCAAAGCATTATTCAGTTTCTTCTGGTTGGTTTTTTTTGTAAAGTCTGTAAAAGCATCTTCCATCTCTCCCACCTTTTCTGCAGTTTGGCCAGTGATTAGTCCTCCTTTCTGCTGTCACTTGGGACAGTTTCTATTTACAATTTTGATCAATGGGTACATGCATTTACTGCTGCAGCTTTTGGCTTTCAGTCACCTTGTGCAGCCAGTCCAGTTCCCCTTGCCCCAAGGTTGGGACTCTCCCTGTGTTAGCCAGGCAGGTCTCTGGGGTCATTAATGTCAATTTGTGTCTCCCAACAATACAGGTGCAGCTTGCAGTAGCAGTAATTGGAATTAAAATAAAGAAATCAATACCAAGGAACCCATCTCTTCACATCGTCACGTAAATTGCATTCTGAAAATCTTCACTGATTCTGCTCAGAATATACTGAGATTTCTTTAATTTTGTTCTCTTCATTTAAACGTTTAAGAGAGTTTTTTTTTCTCATTTCTAATATTAGAACTTATCCAGCATTGGGCTTTTTTTCAATGCCATATTATTCTGCATTTTATGTACCTTGATAATGTGTATGAATGTGGAACCTGCAGGGGGCTGGTCTAACACTATACACTTCAAAAAATTAACCCCCTTGAAACAGAACAAAAAGTACATTTCCTTATGTGCTGGGCTTGAAAATGAGGAACCAGGCTGTGATTTGAGGGGTTGATGTGTGACAGTGCTCGAGGTATTTTTGATACAGCTGGTGGAGACTTTTTTCATCTGTGGCAAAAGGCCTTAATTATTTTTATGAGAACATGAAAGGAATATTGGCCTCAGTTATCACCTGTAGCATATTGCATTTTAAGAAGCTGGAGAATTAATATATGCTAGAGAATGTCTCAACTTCCAGCAGTGGCATTCCCTAATTGAATAACTGGAATAAATAACTCAGGGAAAGTAAGTGGGAACCACTTTCCTAAATGCTTTCTCAGTTCTGTGTGAAGGTTTGAATTAGTTTTAGAAGCTGAAAAACATACTTTTTTCTATAACTGAAAAATATTTTCAATAAATATCATGTTTTAAAAGAAAATTATTAGTGTGATAAGAAGAATCAATGAAAGAAATCATTGATGAGTACAGTAAAGTAATTCTTATTATAACTTTTGGATGTTGTAAGTTTTTCTGTAAAATTCTCCTCAGTTCCAATTCATCTGTTCATACTAAGGGAACTGTGTTTTGGTGGTCCAAATAAAAGTTGCGTCCTCTTTTGTGCTAATAAAGAAAGCATGGCACAAAGCTAAGCCTGGCTTAGGAGTGGACTCTCTACCATCTGCTGAGCCATAACTAGATTAGGAAAAATAGTCTTCACAATTGGAAGGTTGTTGTAAGACATGTCCTTTGCACAGAATTAGTTTTTGCCCAAATTATATTAGGCACATGAAGAATGATTACAGGCGAGCCCCAAGGCTAAAAAAGATTAATTATGGGGCTATTATTAGAAGCTTCTTTTGCATAATCCTATTAGTTTATTCATATGTTCATTTTCCCCCATATGTGTGGGAGTGTATTTACTAAGTTTATGTAATGGAATACACTGCTGTTTATTTGAGGGGTTTTATGTTGTTTTATTTTGGCTTTATTTGCCAGCATGATTTCAGTCCCTTCTCCCTCTCCCAAGATGGATTTACTTTAGGGATTGCACAGAGCAGTTAGTTATGAGGAGCTACACAGAGCATTAGGCTCTTCCTCTGCTTCAGACTCTCTCTGTTGGCACATCAGGGTTATTAAAAATCAAACAAGTGTAAAAGGCTGAGTTTGGTGCTGTGAGATTTATCACTCAGGATAAATGAACAGTTGTCACAAGGTCGTAAATGTGACAGGCTCCAAATTCTGCCTTCAAGTGGAAAACAATTTACGTGGCTGACACAGTCCATTTCTTAGAAAGTATGCAGAGAGTTTCCCTTTTAAAAAAATTAATTGCATTGAACATTGAATTTTAAGCATTTGGCTTTCTTGAGGCAGGGCTATGAATCTGTTGGGTTTTCTCTGTTCCTACTGTGGTTGGCATCCTCTGGCTGTCAGACTTGCACTTGTAGTGCAGAGCTCTGCTTAAGATGCCACATTAATGTACCTTGTTTGCAAGGAATACTAATGGCAGCACTGGGGAAACAAATCAGAAACGTTTGTTTTATATATTCAGAGCAGGATGTGGGCATTATGATCTGGATAAGCTTTTCAGTGCATGGAAGTCATCTCTTGTGGGTGCTCAGACCCAAGGTTATGGGGGTGTAGGGGAATAATACAATATGCTAGCAGTTGTATTTTCTTAGCTTTTGATGGAATTTTGAACCTTAGCCTGGAATTGTTTTTTAAGTAAATACCAAATTTTATGCATTGGAAGCAAGGACATGTTACAGGAATGCTTCTTGTGGCAACTGTGGTCACAAAAAAAAATAAATTAAGATATATGGAGCACCAGCTCTGAAGACCTATCTGTGCCAATCCTGTTCCACAGCTTTCCAAAACTCAATTTGAATGCTAATTTTTTTATACTTGAAGGTGCCATTCCTGCTTTTGGTACAAAATTCTCTCCTTGAGAATACCTGACCTGTAGAATAACTATTTCATTCTGGTGATTTTTCCTTTCTCAGGGATGAAGAAGATAATATGAAGCAGAAGGTAAGAATGTGAAACACCTTCCCCCACCCACCTCATCCCTTTTTTGCACACTCATAGTTGTCTTCCCTGTTTTGACTTCATAGTGCTTCAGGAGAAAAGAGAAGAATTGTCTCCAGAACTCCTTTTGGACCAGCTGGGGTTGGCTCAGTTTTGGCAGTCAGGTGCAAGAAATTTTTTCTTGAGGTTCAAACAGAAGCTTCTGCCCATGTGCTGTTTTTCTTCATTTCTACACTCTGGTTGGTTTTTGTTTTTTGTTTGTTTGCTTGGGATCTGGGTGTATAAAAGCTAAAACTGTTGTTTCAGGCAGTCCTTTACCACTGGATTCTCACCTCAATGCACAAAACCCACTCATAAATTTTGATGAGTACTGAGCATATCCATAAAATAAGAAACTGATTCCTTTCTTAATTTCCCTTTGTTTAGTGTCCTGAAGGAATCATTGCTGCTTAAGTGTGTCTGGCTGAAGCTCCTTGAGTGGAGGCTGGACAAGGGTTTTTCTCTTCTCCTAGTCTCGCTATATTATTTCATCATAGTGGATGCCTTGATTACATTCCTGTCTGCCTTGTAAGATCTCTGCATTGAGAATGATCTGCCTTCAGTTTGCTATTCTTTCTCATTAAAGCAAAGAAATTGCTTTTGTCTGCTGGCTTTTAAACATATGCACACACCTGAATGTATTACCTGCTGCATCTGGAAATTTCATTTTAACCCACAGAGCCACACCAAATTAGCATTAATGTCAGGGGAGGGAGCACGTGGAGCTTTAGAAGCCTGAAAGACACAAACTAGTGCTCCACCCCATCCCACCAGGAATCCCACTGCTGCCCCAGATAAGTGATTTATAACAGCTCTTGCTGGGTTGTCAGTCCAGAGTTTGGTAATTTTATCCATAAGTGACCTCAGTGGGGACTTGTAAAATAAGGCAAAGCCAAAGGGGAGCAAAAAGCCCCAGACAGAAGCATTAGCTGCTGTCCTTGTCAGATGACAGCCTTGGTCTCAGGAGGGAGGTGTGTGCAGAGCAGAAGAGATGGATTCCTGCTCACCTGTGCCAAATGTTCTGATAAATAAATATGGGATTATTGAACAATGCAGTGTGCTGTTTGCCTCTTATTTTTTCAAATAAAAGCATGTCTGCGAAATCAATGCTGCTGGAAGTGCTGTGCTGTACCTTTAATAGGCAGGGTGGAATAGAGATATCTGTAAAACAGTTATGTGCTTGCTTAATCCTGGTGGGACTGGAGAGCTCCCAGGCATAATTTGGGGATTTCTGGGAATCTGTTTTAATTTAATTTAATTAAATTGACTGTCTTGTTAACTTCTGCAGCAGGACTAGAATCTTTGCAGTATTGCATGATGTACCCTTGAAGCTCAGGATTCTGCTTGAAAGTTATTTTGTACTTTGATAAAAAATGCTAACAATATAAATAATCACCACTTTTCAAATTTAACATTTTAAATTTTGAAATATGGTGGGTTTTACTTTACCTTTCTATCCTCATTCATGACTACAGAATTCAAGCTGAAATGAGAGGGGTGTTTTTAATGAGCTGGTTGTATTTGTTCAATAACTAAAGTGAAGTTAATGTGTTGAGTAATGATAATTTAATTTTCCCAAGAGAAGAATTCATTCTGGCAGTCTGAAGGCAAAGCTTCTCACCAAAGAGAAGCTGACTCTTCAAACTGAGTGTGTCAGGAAGCAATCTGTGAGCATGTGGAGCATTTACAGTGTGGAAGCCCCACCACAGCTGTAAATGCATCTTTTTGGAACAGTTTTACACTGCCATGTTAAAGATGCACTCACAGTGACATCTGCATGACTTAAAATAATGGGATATTAGGAGAGGTGCTCAGTTTCTAGCAGCTGGCACCTCTATAAAATTCCTGGCATCCATAGGTTTCTAGTGGCACTGTTTATTTGTTCTGTTTCAAAGTAAGAGAAGTAGTGCAAGCCTTAATTATCTGTATTACCTCATTGTCATTATTATTATTATAATAACTTGAGGTAATTCTAGAGATACTATTTTTAAAAATACCAGAGAGAGCTTACTTGATACTTTATTTCTCCCTTCTTCTCTCCTTACCCCTTTCCTTCAGGGGGTGATTGACTTTCTTTTTAATTTGGGCAGGAGGGTGGATGCTGGTGTTTGCTGTGCCCTTGGGAATTTTTATAGGTGTTCAACACCATGGGAACAGGTTTGAGTACAAATAGCAGTAGGTTGTTAATAGACCTTCTAAAAATCCCATTTTCTGTTGCCATGAATTTATTTTGGGTCTTATGCTGCAGTCAGTGCTGTACAAAGAGACTCTGTGATATCCATGCCATAGAGATTCCCTTACACACTGCATTGTTCACCTGGCTCTGCTCTTCTGGGCCTCTTCCACAGCACAGGGAAAGAAAACGAGAAATTTTTTTTTGTGAAAATCATTTAATAAGGAAATGTAATTGAGCAACCTCATAATTTAGCAGCATAATTTGTAGATAGTGAAATATTACTTCTGTTACATGGAATTGGATTTTAAGCTGATAATATCCAAAGGAAGTAATTTTTTTTCTTTCTTACTGATGGCACAATTGACATTATGGTAAAGGATGAGTGAGTGGATTGTTGTGTTAGAGGTACCAAAATTATCTTGATTTCTTTAATGGAAAGCTTCATGCTTAAAAAAATTGGCTTGGCAGTATTTGAGAAGACTCAGCTTACTTTAAAACTCTAGCTGTAGAAATGTATCAGCTTATAGGGCCTTTGGAGATCTTCCAACTTACCCATCAAATAAACCTTTTATTCCTCTTAAACCAGCTGTTAGGAAGCAGAGAGAAGCACGATGTTTTATGATGCTGATTAAAGCAGTAATCTGGTGACTGCTTTATTCAACACATAAAGATGTGCTGATGAAACAGTGATAAGTTGTGAAATTACTGCCTCAGGTTGACAAACCTGCAATCAGATCTGGTTTTTTCCACCCCTTTAGTGGCTGCTTGTTCTTAATCTCCTTGAACAACTGTATTTTATTCTAACCAGATGTTTAATCATTTTGGTTTAATCATTGCTAGATTTTCAGTGACAAGAGATTTCAGCATTTAAAGGCCTGACCCTGAATTCTTAAAATCACTGATTTTGACACTAACTTGGTGTATAAGGAATGGCAACTCAGATGTTAATTATGATTGCCTTAGCATCTGCAAAACCCTGAGAAGTCTTTAGAAGTAAGTTGATTGCATTTCACACAAGTACAGTAATCTGCCCATGTGTATGAAATTGCAGGCTCATGGCCACAGATGTTTTAATTTAGTACAGTATGGCAGAACAGTTTTGAGGTCCTCCCTTATGTAGATTTCACTGTGGCTTTTGCTTTTGTTAGAACTTATCAGTAAAATCTGTCCATTAATTGACTTTCTGAAGCAGTGTTTGTGCTTTGATGTAGCTACTATTTTCAATCTACATCAATATAACAAAATCTTCTGTTGTATTTTCTTCTAAAAGTCACATAGAAAAAAGCTAATCTCTCTCTTCAGTCTAATTAACTTTCATGTGGTTGCTGTTTTGTTTATATATATGGTTTACATACAAATAATAGTTTGGGGAATTCTGTATATTCAGATCAGGAGAGGCATGGACTGCCACCAGTGGAGCTCTCTGTGATGGGGGCTTGTGTGAGACTATGAATTCATCCCTTGCAGTTTACCAGATAATCAGTAATTTTGCTAACTTCTGAAGTGGCTGTCTGAACATGTGGGAGGTGCTCTCAGTCACTGATGGAGCCTTTTGTTGTGGGTAATTGATTATTGCACTCTTCTGTGCACCAGCAGCACAGCAGATCTGGTTTGAAGAAGGAATCAGGTTTTTAGGGCAGTTGTCAGCATGCAGACACAGAGGGAAGTTTCTGCATCACCTCCAGTGCTGGGAATTCTCTCTGTGATGCAGTGCACAGTCACTGCAGCCCGTGGAGGGGAACACAGGCAGGTGCTGCTCCTGCCAGAGGTCACTGAAGGTCTTGTTATCTGCACAGATTTAAAGAGGGCACTTGTGAGGGGAATTGATTTCCAAGAGACAAGATCAGTAGAGTTATGCCAGTTCTTTAATAACATCCTGGTGATTCCTTACAGAATGATTTATTTTTTAAGCAGAAACAAAACCTGCAGGTTTGGCCCTGGAATGGTTTAGTACAGGCAAATTACTCTGGTGTTTGGTTCTATTTTTCTTGGAGGTCAAAAGTTTTGAAAGATAATAATAAGGTTGTGTAAAGTAATAGAATCTGATTTCCTGATTTCCTGAGACCTGAAGAATCATTTGCAGCAGAGCAAGCAATGCAGCTCTTGTTTTCAAGGATGCAAAAGCAGGCCAGCATGAGAAGTAAGACACTCTATTATCACAGAATCCAGGCTGTGCTGGATCTTCATATAGAGATGGTACATATTTTCCCTGCAGGGATGTATTTTCATATGAAATGTTGTTCATATTTCTGGCAAATAATTTAAAATGAAGTTCTTTTTAATGCAGACTATCTGGAAAGTTTTAAAAGAAGAGAATGTTGAGGCTGAAAGACAGTGTTTTAGTATATGTATTTGGAAGATTATTTTGCCTAATTACTTTTAGAAATATAACCAGCACTTATTAAGCAAGTTTCTGTTGATATTCAGATCTTAAAATATTGGTAAATAATTTTAGGTTGCCAAGATAACAACTGCATGTAGCCACTGCAAATAAAATAATTGGACATTAAGGGTTAAAAAAAGTCTGGTTTTACTTAGTGTTCTGTGTTCATAAAAGGATGAAAAATATGAGGGCATGAGGGATGAAATACTATCTGCCTTAAATCAACAGGGGTTTTTTTTCCATTATAACCTGAAGAAAGATTTTGTTGTGCTAAATGTGGAGGTGCCAGTAGACTGCTCCCCCCAATCTTAGCAATGCCAAGTGGGTGAAAAATCACTGCTGAGTGTGGTGTAAACACTCCCTGTGGAGGGGTTGCCCCCACAATGTTATGAAATAAATGCAATAAATGCAATAAATGCAATAAATGCAATAAATGCTGGAGGGGTGGGAATACAACTCTCAGGGGAGGGAATGGGATGAACCCATGCTCTGTGTTGGGGCTTATGTGAGCAGCTCTGTGTGTGTGATTGGGATTAACTGCAGATGAGTACTTAGGAAATTAAAGTCTCTAACATTTTATAAATGTGCAATACTGAGGTTTTGCTGTTTTAGTGCAGACACTGATCCTGAAAGCACAGTTCACCAATTCCAGTTAATTAGGCCATTAATGAATCAATAGAATGGCTCCAATCCTGACTGTCCTTTAAACCCTGAGAACTGAGCAGTTTTCCCCTGTGGCACTGAGGAACTTTTCACTAAGGTTACTTAATGTGCACATGATAATATTCCTGGTTTTAAAAAAGTGAAAAACTACTTAACACAAATGTTTGTACTTCTGCTTTTATAGCTTGGCAATCAGTCTGAAAAGAAAACCAGCAGGTTTGAAGTGTTGCCTCCTCTAATGCTGCATCCTGTAAGATTCAGAAGCCCAAGGACAGCCTTCAATTGGGATTTCCACATATGGTGCCCTGTGTGACCAAGAAAAAATAGGAAAAGTCAGTCACTTGAAGAGACTGTTCAATATGGTCATTTGTTCACAGGGATCCCAGAGCCTGTTGCTTCAGCTGTATTAAAGTGTGCAGTGTGTGGTAAATTGCTGTGAGCAGTGATGGTCACACTAGGAATTAATGGCAACAAAAATAAATGAATTTAAATTCCAAATTTTATGGGTCACTACAATTTTCCTTCATATCAGGGAAAAGTTACCTAGCAGTCATAAATTTCAGACATTTTAAAAGGAGGTGAGAATAAGCTTACAACAAAATACACATACAAAAAAAGAGCAGTTGCTTTCTTTTTCTTACAGTCCTATTAAAGGTGAAAGACTGAAATCCTAAAAGAACTTGTAGAAAAACTAAGATGAAGAACTTCTCAATAAGCAAAATGTTGGGAGGGAAAAAGCATAAAACATAAATTCTGTGTAGGAGAAATTAGTTCTGGTTTTGTCAGGGTACTTGTTTTAATGTTTAGCTTGAAAAGCTGTTTCAGTAATTCCCTTCTCATTTGCCTCCAGACTTAATTATTACAGAGCAGTTGGTATTGATGTGGCCTTTTGCCAGTATTTTTAAAAATTCTGATTATTATTGTGGTGTTTAACATATACCTTTTCACAGATGCAATCTGAAGTGTTCATACAAACTTAGGAACAATCATCACAAACCATTCTGGTGCCAATATTTGCTCTGACAAGATTCCTGCCACAGCAGAACTACATTCAATTTGCTTTAGCAGGTTGATTTGAAGAAGAATTAAAGATGCATGAATTTTTTTGAGAGGGGGGGAAAATAAAAGGATACTTTTTTCATTAATATAATTTGTTCTCAATTAAAAAAAATTAAATTAGCAGCTGTGTTATCAGCAGCCAGGCCTGGAGCCCCAAGGCTGCTTCAGTCTAGGTGTCCATTGTGCACAATTCCTGCTGCTCCCACTCAGCCCCTTCTAACAGACACAAGGAAATAAAAATAGATAAGGTAAGAGAGGAATCCATTATAAATGAATTGGTGAATATTTAGCAGGTCATATTTACATGTGATACTTACAGTGGAATTATTCTTTTTGAAAAGTGATTAATGGATTTTCTCCAGTGGCTGTCTGCTTAGCATTCCTGAAAGAATGCTTCCATAATCTCATATCATGAAATAGTTTGCTTATTGGTTCCTGAGGCTGACATTTTGGCTTATGCCTCAAATTGCATTAAGCTAAAGGATATCTGAATAAGGAGAACAGAATTCAAGCATAAGAAATTTTAATTATCTTTCATCTTTGCCATTAGAATCTTACAAATCAATGAGTAAGCACTGCATTCAGCAGCATATATCGGGATAATTTTTTCTTAGGTTGGAATTTTATCTTCCATTTAAAACAATAAAACTAAATAAGTAAACTTTTATTGTATTTTTCACTTAATCTCAGAAAAAAAAATCAGATGGGTCTAGAATCCCTCCAGCTTTTATGAATTGCTGCATATTACCAATGTTCATATGAATAAAATCCTTTCAGAATATTTAAATTAAATTTTCTTTAGATTTTTTTGGCTTTACTGTTGAAGTACTTTAAAAAAAATCTGTCTCTCTAAATGAATTTCCTCTTTCTGATAATCCAGTTGATGAAGCAAATGTATAAAAATCTCACTAATGTAGGCTAAGACATGTCCCAAAGTAGCTTGCTTCTCTAGTCAGAAAATCACAGAGCACTTAATAATCCTCCTTCTTGAGAAATGTATAACAATATTATGGTTGCTCAGATAGATTTTATTTAATCCTTTCAGAATATTGCATTAGGCTGGGAGGCTGAATTTACTAATTGTGTTTCCAGTTAGAAAAGGATAAAGTTAGAAAGAGGAATTTAGGTTAAATTGACTACTAATAGGAAACAGTTCTGCTGAAACCCAACAGCAGATCTGGGTGTGATAAAGGACTACTTGCTTTAGTGACTAAATCTTTCTTGAACATGTAATTTTGGATGTGCTGGAAAACCTCCATGAGGAGCATGGAAACACAAGGCAATCCAGAGCAATCTCATAGTTCAGTAGCTCCACAAGAGCTAAAACTGAAATCAAACTCCTGAAGTCTTTCGATGCTGCAAAAGTGAGCATTTTCCCAAAAACATTTAACAAAAAAAAAAAAAAAAAAAAAAACCCAGCATATGAAGAAGTATCAGAGCAAATTATCCTTTTTCAGTTTATTCCAGTTTAACACACATGCACATCGTGTGTTTTCAGTTGTAATGATGTTTTTTCCCTTCTGATGTGTGGGTTTTTGGTGCAGATTATTTTTGTTCCCCTAGTGGCTGAGTGAATTATAGGTTTATACAGTTGCTTATCTGAAAATACCCAGTATTTGGTACTGGATTTTGGGGAGGTATCATAAGTACTTGTCACACTTTTGTAACTCTCATCATCTTCCTGGTCACAGAATTAGATGGTCCCTTGTTCTGGTCCAGGACAGGTGTTCTTTTCTGATTTTATCAGGAGACCCTAAACCAGGGACGGATTAATCCCATTAACAGCATTTCTGAAAACTATTGTTAGAGATTATTTCTTTCCTTATGACTTTGGTGATGAACTTTGCCAGGATATGGTTGGGGAGAGCAGCTGTGTTGTGTTCTTGACTTTACACTGTTATTTTGTCAAGCAGTGAAATGCCAACAGCACAAATTTTACTTGCCTATAAGGCATTCTAAAATGTCTAATTCTTTATTCCTTCCTGCTTTATGTCCTGGAGTGAAAAATGCATGAGTAAATAGAGAAATAAACTAATTATGGACAGAATAAACCTGAAGAAAAATCTGCTAGGTGAAATTCAGTGCCAGAATTTGACTGGAAGTTAATAAACATCTCTTGTTCACGTATCGTTAAGATGGAATCTTATCTTGAAAAGTAATTAGTACTTATGGGAGGAAAAAAGAGAAATAATGAAGAGCTCTTTCTGAATGGGCTTTTTAAAGGATATAGTCTGTTAACCTTTTGGGGTTAAATATCTATTGGAGGTGCTGGCAGGAAAATGATTGCTCTGCAAAGAGCCCTCAGTTCATGCAGTTTATTGACCAGGGCACTGCTTGGAGGATTCATCTGCTTCCTGGAGTTTCTGCTCCTGCCTCTCATCCCATGTTCATCTTTTACATGAGGAAGAGCAGTGCACGCAGGGATAGTCACTTTGTGCTTCTTCCATGGGTTTCTCTGGAAAATGACTTATCCATTAACTAGCAGTGGTTCTTTTTTGTATGTTTTTCCAGTACTGCACTTCCTTTTTATAACAGAACTCTGAATATATATGGAAGCAACCAAACATTCTTTGCTATAGATGTTGGTAAATGAGCAGTGGCAAGGAAAGAGCAGATGAGATTGGATACATCCTCCTGGTTTTAGATTTCCTAATATAAAGGAAAGTTCTTGAGAAAATTTAATTTGTTGAGAAGATCTGACAAGTCTCTGCCCACCGTAATATTTTGCTTGTGTTCTTTGAGGAAAAAATATGTGTTGTAATGAAAATGTGAAAAAAAGGTCTTTGAATGCAATACTTACTATTTATTACTGGTGTTATGTGTCTTTCAGAATGCATTGAATCAGTAGGCTTTGTTTGCCTCTCTTTTGTAATCAGAGCACTATATCCACTTAAAATCAGTTTGGGAAACCTCCTGGGACAGGATTTCTCCCAACCAAACTGATAATGGAAATTGATGAAGGAAGAACAGTACAGTGTTGATCTGAGCTATAGCCTTTAAAACAATCACAGGAAATTTCAAGCACAAATGGATTTTCTAATCATGTTTTCTTTAGGATTGCATCATATACAGAGGGAAATAGCACATTATTGAAGTGTATTGCATGTCTAACTCAAAGCAACAGCACCATTTACCTTGTGTCATTAAGTCTTACACAAATAGACAGTAGTCTCCCACAAGGGGAATATTTACTTCTGCTTGAAATATGAAGTAATAAGTCTAATAGAAGTAGGAAGGTGTAATGCATTGTAAAGCTATTTTGTGTACCAACAGAATTTCCAATAAGCCTAGTTTTTGTTCAGCAGCTCTGCAGGAAATAATTTACTATGATAATGGTTTACATTGGACAGAGGGAGAAAACATTATGCTATGGGTCATAATTAGCAGGAGTCTTGATTCAGGATAGCTTTTTTCTTTAAGATATGTGAATTCAAAATAGATGGTAGGAACTCTTAAAGATTAATTGGAGTCTTAGCAGCATACATGCTTTTGATGTAGGAATGAATAAAGGAGAGTTGGGGAGGATTTGCCCCCCTGAGATAAAGGGCAGGGGTTTGTTTACACTTTTTAACACAAGGTCTGACTTTGAAATTAAGAAAACAGCCGTAGCAGATTTTCTGCAGTGCAATGTGAGTTGGGAGTATTGGAAAGGATCAAGTTTGAGATGAGTATTTTGTACCCTAAAAGCAAATGTAAGGCTTTTGCTGCTTAAGAGCTGATTTAATTTTATGGCCATTAAAACATTTTAAAGAATGGACAAACTGGAAGTTAAGTAAATCACAAATTATTTGACTTACCCACAATCACATTGTTTATTATCATTCATTATTGTTCATTTATTTCAAATTCCATTTTTTCCTTGAAGTTAAATGTTGAGAATTGCATAGAGAATTGACAATTAATAGACAATTAATAGAGAATTAACAATAAATGAAAATATTAAAATAGCTGAAAATATCTACTGCTTCATAGTGTTGATTGGAAATGTGTTGGTTAAGGAATCCTATGGCAGCATCTATAAATATTATACATGACACCATTGAGCCATATTTTACAGCACCTCTGGGTCATGGTTTTCCACTGATTAATCTGCATAGCTGGGATCTTGTTCTCCTCAAGGGCATTCAGCTTACTGCCAAAAAGACAAAAAATGAGGTGGTATCAAACCACAGGCAATATCTGGCTTCTAGTGTTTAACTGGGGAAGTCTTTCTACTGCTTTGTGAGCCCAAACTGGTGCACATTTCATTACCCAACATTGCATTTTATAAAATTATTTTCAGATCTATATCTTTTATCACATCTCTGGCTATGTCAGTTCTATTTTTTTTTTTTTTTTTTTTTTACAATGCTGTGATAGCATCCTCATCTTAAAATTGACTTTTAATGCAGAATGGGTACTTATCTCTAAACAGGTTTTTTTCAGCTCTTCAGAAGAGCCAAAAACCAAGCCACATGTGAATATCCTTTCAGTCATTGTTCCACTGTACAGACTGGCCACTCCCACCTGAAACCCACAGGAAAAGTACATTTTATGTCCATGTAGAGAATTTAAAGCCAGCTAGAGTTTATGAAACTTTGAAGGGCGGCATGTGACCTCATAAGAGACAAGGAGCTTAACTGTGAATTTATTTATAAAATATGATCCTATGTGTTGATTGCCATGTAGAAGCCTCTCTCTTTATGGCTGGAGCCAGTGAAAAGGTGATTTCCTGCTTCCTGTCCCTCTGGACCTCCTGTTTTCTTGAGAACGAGCCTGGGAGGTGAAGAGAGGGAGTGTTGTGTGTCTCCCAGTCCCTGTGCCACTGCTGCTACAGGGACCTTGGTTCTGGACAGATGGATCATCATGGAAAGAGACCAAAAACAGGAACTTTGTTCTTGCTTGTCGTTGGTTAACTTGCCAAAATTAGAAATGGCTGTGTTGGAGGATGATGTGAATTCTTCCCTGAGGACCCAACACAAAGGAAATCTGTATGGGCTTCCAGAATAGTGCCACTTGCTGGAGTCTTTGAAGATCTCACTTTTAATTTTAATTTCTGATTTTCTTTACCAGAAATGGCCTCTTTCACAGGTATTTATTTGAGGGAAAGGTTAGGGTGAGGGTTTTAAGAGTTTTATTTCTCTAAAACTTCAGTGTCATTCATTTAAAGTGAACCCTCAAAAAGGAGACAGTGAATTTTTCAGACATTGAGGAATAACAATGACTGAGAAGTTTCACTTTTAATTTACTCTGGCTTCAGTGACAACCTCTCCTTCTTTAACCTTATTAGCTGGAAGAGAGGAAACAGCTATCCAAGATCTAGCAGGGAGAAATTGATGGCACTTTAACTCCCTGCTAATACCTTTGTGAATGAAGAGCTCTTTTGAAGACAGACTGCAGTAATCAGCTGGCAGATCCTCTGATAGTCAGGCTCTTTTAATGACTTGGATCCTGAGGGGTCATGGCTTCACAGCTGGAGAAAAAGTATCATTTCTGGAGGGACATGAGTTCTCCTGCCTCAGAAGTGATCTTCAATTCCTGGATGACTGCTCTGTAATTGAGCTGTAAGAGCTGTGTTGGTTCAATAGAGAGGTTTTTATAGAGAGTAGTACCATTAATCCCTCAGAGCTACAAATATTCTGCTGGCACAGTGTTGCTACATGGCACTGTCTCCCCAGGTCAAGGGTAGGGATTCAATTACAGAAGGAAAAGATGAGAAGTGTAAGGAGGTGGCAAACAGCTCAGTGAGCTGCAGTCTCAGTGTAGCAGAGTTATGCAAATATTGCCTTGGCCAGGTGCAGATAAGAACAGCATTTAACAGCTATACTCTAGCAGTGCCTCTCCATCTTTGAGGTGTTCATGATGCACTTGTTTAAAGTCAAATTTTCTTTCCATCTTCAGTCATGCTTTAGCAGACTGTTACTTCATGCAAACACTTCTGTGGAGGTTTGGGCTTTAACTTTTAATTCAAGTTTTTTTCCTTGCTGTTCTCCATCTCACAATATATACTGCCAGAAGTAACAGGAGAGGCTTCACTGCAGGTAAGCTCACCAGAAAGTTCTCCTGGATAACTGAGTAACAATTGGAGTGAGCTTTCTTCAGGTTTTCTCAGTCACAACTGAATTAAAGAAGGTACTATAGGGGACCCAGACTCTTAAGATTAGCTGCCAGAAAGTTGCCTAAAAGTGTATTTCTAATGATCCTTCCAGTACTTCCTACTTTCTTCCCTCTTCTGGGTGTCTGTTGAGTATTTCTATACTAGACTTCTTTACAGACAGTGGAAAAAGGTGCTTTGGTCACATTCATTCTCTGCTGACAGTATGAGAACTGGCTGCTCCCAGGAATCCAGCAAGGAAAGACTTTCATTGCAGTGTGCAGTCACTGCAATCTGGTGCCACCATCCTGTTCCTCGTGAGTGTGTCTGACTTTTGAAGATTGTTCAGTCTTTTGGAGGTCTCAGCAGAGTATGAAGCACATGTGGCCACAGCTGAAAAGGAGGATTGCTCAGGCCACAGGGAAACTGAGCCAACCCATTCATAGAAGATTTTCCTCTATTTATATGACTTTAAAAGAAAACATATTTTTAATAAATTGCAATCTGTTTCCTGTACCTCAGTAAAACTCTAATTCGAGTCAATGAGAGGTACCACTGCAGAAAGTTACAGTAATAGTAGGAAAAGCTGGTCTTAAATCATGTTGAAAACACTGTGAGTGTTTTCAGAGCTGGATGTAATACACTCCAGAGTGTATAGTTTCCCTTTATGAAACATGCATGACTGTATTAGCTGCTGTTTATTGCGCCTTTGGTTTGTGCTCAAGTGGTAACTGAATAATTTAAAATCGCAGATGTGAGTCATTAACTCCACTGTCTTCTGTGGTTTTAGCAGAAACTGACCTCTCCAAGTCTGCCTGCAAAACAGGCATGGGAAACAATAGGGAAGATTTCACTGGTGCTCCCAGCTATTCTCTAACCAACTTGACTTTAAAATACAATTTTTACCAGGCTTCTAGAACCTGTTACTGAGAGCTGAGTCACAGCACAACATGCATGAGAGATTGATCAGTCTTATGTTATTATCAGTGTTAATGCTGTCCCTGGTTTTGGGAAATAAAGTCTGGCTTCTCTAATTCATGGCCACACAGTTACCTTCCTGTAAAATTTTGACAGGTTGGATGTGGAAGTTAAATGCAACCATAATATTCAAATTTCCTAAGATCATTATTCCATGATCTTATGGGGAGTACTTAGCTCTGCTATTCAGTGTAATGACAGTGATTTTACAAAACCAGGAGGCAAAGGACAGATTACATTTTTCTGTATGACTTTTTAAAAATAGGATTTCTGTGTAGGTTTAAGCTCAACAGCACAGTGCTTTGTCCCTGCCCACAATTAGAGCAGTGACTGGGTGTGAAATAACAGAACAGGCTATTAAAAACATTGATTGGTGGTTTATATTCCAAGGAGGGAATAATGGGCAAAAAGACTTGCCATCCTCTTGGTTTTTTCAAAAATGGGTCTAAAGTGGGAAATTGTTTTAGGATTATGTGGACTGTAAAATGATGGCTGTGATAATTTATGTTCCTGTAACTGGTTTATTTTATAAATATGTACACTCAAATCCAATATAAACATAGTGCTATGTGTGTATAATATACATGTCTATCTGCAAATAATCTGCAGAATTTTTTTCATGCTGTTTAATGATTTTCTAAAATGTTGTGTTCTGTTAGCCTTTACAGGATTTGTTCATACAGCTGTTTAGTAGCAGAACAGAAGTAAGATTTTATTAGCATTTATGCTGCTTTTTTCCTTGATGTTTCAACTCATTGCCCTGGCTGTCAGTGTCTCCTGACCCAGCCACAGAGACCAGCAGGACACTTGGAACGTGAGACTAACCTTGAAAAGTCACTTTCTTTATCATGTTTTAGTTATTAAATTGTGAAGAGAGCCAGAGGACAAGTCCTGCTTTGCAGGCTGTGTATTCATGGTTATGGAATATGAGTAATTACATGGTGAACCCTGCATGGAGGAAAAGTGAGTGTGCTGTTCCCAGAGCCAAGGCTCCCATGGGATGTGCAAAAACATCTTGATGTGCGTGGCCCAGACATCCAGGTAGGTCTGAAAGGCCCTGAGGCAGGAGCAGCTCTAGGGTACACAACATCTGCAGCTTTTCATAGTTCTGGACTGAAATTGATTTCTTTTCTTATTTTCAGTTCATACCTTCCCTTCCTGGAAAGCAAACACTTGACTAACTCTGTGTGTGTGCAGCTCCCCTCGTGACACCCTCAGGCAGTGGTTTTATGCCAGGCTTTATAGATTTGGAAAGCTGGGAAGTGGAAGGTTACAGCAAATTATTTATTCAAACTTCCACCAGTAATTAAAGACTACTTGAATTACTGCCTGCTTGTTTGGATAGATATTTAGATAGATATAAGGTCCATAAGAACCCAAAATTAGGAAGCAGGAAAGCAGTAAATAGGCCTGCATGTTACCCCTTTTTGCACCCAATTTGCAGAAGTACAAATCTGCATTTTGAAGTCAAGTCCCAAGAATTTTGACCATGTTACAAAGTGCAGTATTGCCCTTAAGATTTGACAACTCCAATCTCTTCTCACCCTTTTTTGTTAAGACTATAAAATATTTACTCAGACAATCATTTTTATCTGCCTCTCTTTCCTTTCCTTTGAGAATGTTAGAGGATCTTGTGATGGGGTAAGGGAAACTTAATCCTGGTGCTTTTGAATTACCAAATGTAGCAGTAATGGAAGGGTGTTTCATGGGGTTTTTGTTGGTTTTCTGCTTGGTTGTTTTTTTGTTTATGTTTGTTTGGTTTTGTTTTGTTTGTTTGTTTGTTGTGATGAAATCTCTACTACTGTAAATGGAGATTGCTGAATCCTGCAGAATTTTTTATTTATATGGGCAGATATGCCCCTCTCTCCCTCTCCCCCCAAAAACAACCCAAGAGACCAAACTCCAGGTATTTTCTCCCCTGCCTCTAAGCAGTCTAAATGACCCAAAGATAACAAGTGATACTTACTTATCCATAGCAAGTGATGCTTTTTCAGCTGGAACCCATTAACTGAGGAAGAAAATCACCCCAGTGATCTATCTGAAATTTATGTGAATCAAAAACATGCTCTAATTCCAGGATGGGTGTCACAATCAATGCTTGGAGAAAAGATAGCTGTACATTTCCAAAACTGGAAAACATTCAAATTAGGTGAACAATTCACAGCACTTTCTAGGAGAATTTTTATTTTGTGTACTAGCTAAAGAGCTTAACTTGAAGTGGAATTTTGTACATGAGTGGACAAAAAATACCTCTGAATATTTAGAAGAAAATATGGTCTCCACAATCAGGGATTTCACAGAGACTGAGTGTAATGTTAACTTAATGGTGATGACACTTGGTATATTGTAGTGCTCCATTTTATTTCCTCTCCATTGCTTTTCAATGGATCACTGTGCTTTTATCCTCACACACAATTCAGGGCTTCACTGCACCTCCCTGCCTTTCCCAACAGTTTGCTATTAGTTACAGCAGTAGCTTGAAAACCATCTGATTCTTTTAAGCATCTATTGATAAACATCAACAATGAGGTAAAATTAATTTCTAAGACAGGGAGGTTTCTAATAGAGCAGTCTCTTCCTTACTCTTTTAATATATGAAAATAGGAGCTGGAAAACAGAATAAATTAAACAATCAACTTAGAAAAATCAGCACTTCCCCTTGAATGCAGATTCAGATTTCAGTAGCGTTGAGTAGTTTCTGTCTCTTCATTCCCTTTGCTTAAAGACCAGTTGTTTTCCTAAAAATGTCCCAGAGCAAATCCATGATAGCAATATGAAAGATGCTTCTGTAATATGGTGGATGCCAGCAAGGCCACACCACAGTTTTCCTTAAGACATCCCAAAATCCAACCACTCAGTGGAATCTGGGAAGATTTTGTCCACTCCTCTGATATTAGAAGCAATACTGGCTTTCTACACTGTGCAATAGAATATTTTGATTCTTCATTTTTGAGTATTTTGAAATTCCATTTTCAGGACAATGGAGTTTTGGCACAACATGAAATTGCTCTGAGCTGCTGGATTTCCCAGAAGCAGATTGTAACTCTTTTTATTGAGAAAACACACACTTCTCTAAAACATAAACCACAAAGAAAATAATAGTTACCATTTTCTTAGAGGTTCCTAGATGGATGCAGTTCCATTAAGATGGGAACAGCTGGTTGCCCACAAAGGGTCAAATTGATTTTACTGGTTTAAAAAAGAGGTAGGTGTGAATGAGCTGGTTTTGAGATTAGCTGTAGTTTTCCAAAAGAGTTAATATTAGTCAGCCAGGTACCCTGTAAGAAAAGAATCATACTATTTAATTTTAATGTGGAAGTGTCAAAGAGTGAATATAAATATGTCAGGAAAAAATTCCCTTCCATTTTGATTTTCAGCTAATATCTTTAAAGGCTTCCAGCCTGACTTGTCTGATCCATTTCATAAAGAGGTGATGGGAGATGGAGGTTTATCAGCACTTCAGTGTCAGTAAAACTGTAAATGGATTGTTGTTGCTTTGGCTGATGGCACACAGATTAAACAGAGAGGAAGTTCTTTGGGTTTTAGTGCTTTTAGGTGAGATGAGGAATTGAAGAATGTGATTTCCTCCTGTCTCTGTCTCTTTGGGTCAATAATAATGAATTTCCTTTGAACATATTTGCATGATTGGTAAGTTTGTCATGTTGAGCAGACCCAGGGATTTGCTGTTCCAAGTGTGTAACCTGCCTTGGCCCCTAGGGCTGGGATATGAGCCACTTCCATGAAACTCTTAAAAATGCAGGTTTGGAATTTCATTTAGGGCCAAAATCCATACATTGGTTCAAATGCCATAAATGGGTATTCTTTTTATTGCCTGGGCTTCATATCAAATGGGAAGTGTTCTGGCACTCTGTGATAGTGTTCATGGAGAGAAATGTGGCTGCTTTTTTATGGCTTTGAAAACATACATAATACAAACCCCATAACTTCTCACTCCATTACTCAGCTGAGGAAACCTAATGTTTTGCAGAGACTGAAAATATATTAGCTGTCTTGCAGCTGTCATAATGTATACTTCTGGGCTTTGTCTTTAATCTGTGGAATAATCTGTTCTTCCTTGCAGTCTGTGGAACTGTCTTTCTCTGAAATGAGACTGAAATCTTAATGATGCTTGGTGGTAAAATTCACCTCACAGCATCAGCTCAAAAAAAAATTCTTCTATGCTGATTTTTGAAATTTAAAAATTGACTTCTGAGACAAGCAAGAAGTAACCAGTGCTAATAAACATACTGAAGAGGAGGGGAGAAATCAGTGAGGGAAGGTGGAAAATTTAAATACTGCAGTAATTGCTCATACTTTAATTTAGATTCACTTACTCCAGAAAGGTCAAATAACTATTTTAACTTCTTCTGTCACTAAATTACTTAGAAAATTATAACCTGGGAAATTCACTGGATAAGACCATGTCCAGAGTAGAGAGAACCATTTTACTTGAAATGTTTTCTAGTTTAGCTGGCACCCTGTGTTAGAATTATTGTTTGTTCTAACAATAAAGTAAATACAGATTTTCTGAAGTAGATCCAACATGTTCCACAGAGTGAGGACATTGATAGAAATATTATTTTATAAGAACAATGAGATTGTTTTAAATAGTGGCAACTTTTCCAATGTTATACAAAACTTTAATTTCTCTTTGATATTCTAGTACATTTTAAAGTGTACTTAACACAAAACAAAGAAAACAAACCAGACTGTAGTGAGAATGAATCTAATAACTTTTAGAAGTAACAAGATAAGACATAAACCACATAGAACTACAGTCTTTACTACCTAATGAAAGAATTTCAAGATTAAAAGTAGTGATTAAGATTCTAGCATGTATTTTTGAATATAACCATTAACCAGGCAATAACCAGCTCTCCCTAGGATCATTCAGAGCTATTAGTCTGTTCTCTAGAGATGCTAGACTATATTCTTTAAAAGGTAAACTGTAAAAAGTGTGCATTACTGAAATTATTAAAATAACAACCCAAACTCTATTTTTCCTCTTAATTTATTTACCTCATCCAGACCTCCATAATTAACAGAGACAAGAACTCATGTCATTAAAATACAGATGTTATGAAAGAGTGAAGTGAAGCTTCTTACTTCAAGAACGTATTTTAACATCTGTCTAAGAATCCCATGAGATGATTACTGGAGAGATAGATATTTTTTACTTGTGCTTAGTATTTCTTTCAAATTTTTAGCCCTTTCCTGTTGTTTCAAACTTTTTTATTTTTTCATTCAGAAGTGGAAAATTGAGAAGTATTTAGATTTATCTTTTGTTTTTAGAGAAGTTTGAAAGTCTTCAGGCAGTGACAGGAATGCAAAGCAGTTAAAATGTTATTTTAACATGGAGAACAGGGAGAGACGATGTGTGTCCCAAGCTGCTCAGTTGAAAACAGCTAGGGTCATTCACCTAGCCAGTATTTTATATTCTGGAGGTTGTAAACTTAGAGGGATAAATAAAGACATGCAAACTTTTAGTGTTTGCCTCATTATACTGCTACACCTTTCTCTTTGCTTGTTTTTATTTATTCCTAGTTATACTTCAGTGGCCTACTAAATGTGTTCTTTTCAAGAATATTTATCTTTCTTTGCTGCTTAATTCATCTAACTATTTAGACATTACTGTATTCTCAGTCAGTAGGCTCTTGGTTAATCTATACAAATTCATCTCATTTATAAATTATTCCTTCTAGCTCACTGCCAGCTTGCACACACCAGAATGCAAAGTAAAGGTGCTTCAAACCTTATCAGCCAACAAACCAAGAACAACAACAACCCATCTTATTAAAGCGTGGCAGCTTAAGCCAAAGGAATAGAAACTTTAATTTTTCATGAGGAATCCTGAGAGAATTTGGGAAAGCAAAACAAGTGACTGCACCTACACTGATCAGCCCTTTGAAGGGCTGGAGGTCACTGCTGCTTGTTTGCCACTTTTCATTTCTGACCTTTTGCTTGAACCTGGTGGTGACTGGGAGAATCTGAAGCAGAAGATGCCCCTGTGCCCACAGAAGAGCAGATGAAGGGCCCAAACCCTTGTATAGAAGCAAATGCATGGTACAGATATGCACTAAATATCCCTTGGTTCTTTGCATGGTATTAGAGAGTTGGAGGTGCTTTTCTGCCTGAGGGCAACCTGATAGCCTTCCAATTAAAACAAAAAAACACCCATTGCAACATGAACACAATTACAGAATTCAAAAGCTTTCAGTATATTTTATTTTCACGCTTAGTTTTTGGGGGTTTTTTTGTTGGGTTTTTTTTTGATCCCTTAGCAGCAACAGCAAAATATAACTGTGAGACATGTTTGAGTTTTATGAAGAGTTTTCTTTACTGAAAAGCTTTAACATATATATGCACATGGGTTTTAAGAGTTTGGAGGTTTTTTCCTCATTAAACAGACTTCCTGGAGGGGAAAATAGGTAAATAAATAGAAGAGATCCCTGATTTTTGCTTGCAAATATCCACTGCAGGAGAAGATAAATAGCAGCATGATTAATACTTTATTATTTAGTGACTATCAAGCTTACTTCTTGAGATTATCCCTTCTTAGAGTATTTGGGCTTGGTTTGACTCAATATAAATTTAACTGTGCTGTAAGTAAAGAAAACTTAAGGTTGTTCTCAATATTTAAGAGCAGTGAAGTAAAGTCAATGGTGTGGAAATAACATCTGTGGGCAAAATCCCTGAAATCAACAGGAATATTCCAAAAAAGCATTTGTGGCTTTGGCTCAAAACTGTCTCTGTGAGTTTTGGAGGAAATTTGCATGCACATGGACTTGCTCATGCAGATGTCTGCTGTGTATTCAGAATAAACAATTGCACACATCAGCCACTGTTTTCACTTGCAAATGGTTACTGTGCATATGGATTTTATAGGAGCTTTATGGCCCTATTTTATTTTATTTTATTTTATTTTATTTCTGAAATTGCAGGTTTGTGTATTATTTAACAGTAACATGCATCACAAGCAGTGGTTCAGTGATGAACATGGTATGTCAGCTTAAAAGACCAATGTTGGCTGGGTTTAGTCATCTGAAAAACATAAGATGGGACCTTGGATCTAACCCAGGCTCTCAAGTCAGCATCAGGAATCAGCAGCAGGACTTCATGGCCAGTGCTGTGAGACAGGTCTCACCCCATCTAGTGGGTCATAATTCCCATTTGGAGCAGCAGATCTTTAAGAGTTAGAGGAGCCAAGACACACCAATTCCACCTTTTGTCGGGGGATGAACCTATTTATGTTAATTTCCTCTCATATTCTTCTTTGTATAAAATGTTTTACTAAGAGCACCATATATTTCTATAGGAGCCTGGAGCTTTCCCCTGCTGGAATGTGGGGAGTAGAAGAGGACAGACCAAGTAAGGAGGAACCAAAGTGAAACTTTACCCTGGTGTGACCTTTTGTTTTCCTTCATTGCAATTTAGGAAGCTGAGCCTTGCAAAAGTGATAAAGTGATAGGTTTTTTGGCATTGCTGTTGAAAGACAAGTTTTGACATAGTAGGTCCTACACCACTGGCACTCATTACAAACCAGTGGAATCCTCCTGAAGCAGTCTCCTCTCAGAGCCCCCAGTCCTCCTGTGAATTTGCTGTGTGCCCTGTGGCTGGCTCAGCTGTGCAGAGGAGGGCAGGAGCTGTTCCTGTGCCCACTGGGAGCAGATTGGGATCTGCAGGCACCAGCACGAGACAGGAGCCAAGCCACAACAGCACTGCAGCCATTTACAAACACATTTAGCTGGGGTTCAAACCCATAAACATGAAGCAAAGCTGTGCTTTTTGTGAATCAGCTCACAGCTGCAGAGGCTGGCTCAAATGTGGCAGCCACCACATTTGTCTTTGTCTGGGCAATGCCTTCTATACAAGGATGGGAACAAGGAGGGGCTTTATATATCTCTATATGTCATTTACTCCCTCTGTTAGCTGGGAGCACAAGGACTGTGCTGCATTTGTCACACAGGTTGACAGGAAACACATGGATAGAGGAATTCCTTGTTGCAGGCAGACCTGCTGCTGACAGGACTGGAGAAAAATCTGTGGGCTGCTCTGATTCCTCATCCTCTCTGTATGTGGCATTCAATGACACCACTGTAGCAATTTGGTTTTATTGTGTAGAACAGAGGAGGTTATTTTATTCCATAATATTTGGATTGGCTGTCAGTGTGCATTTAACATCTTGGAGACATGAAAATCTCCTTTTCTTCATCAGGTCTAGCCCTTAGCTTGCAGAAAGGCTCTATAGTTGCTCTATAGTGCAGAAGCAGTTGGAGGAACTGCTTGATTCCTTTTCCACACAGTGCTCTGGAATGATGACTTGTCCCAAAAAGACCTTGAGGTTTCCTGCTGTGACTGCATTCAGTGTGAATTCAGTCTTTGGCCTCACAAGGAAGGCAATTTTCCTGTGGAAAGGAGGAATATAAGACAGAGAATGAGATAACTTCAAATAATATTATAACTGTGCAGTTTAAAAAGTGCTGTGTTAATCTTTGGTCTTTCTTTGGGAAATTTTTATATTTCAGCTTTTTTTTTTGTTTTGTTTTTACAATAGCAATTATAAGAAAACCATGTCACAAGGTCAGATAACTGCCTTTATTTATCTAAGTGTCTTTGGAATTAGAGTGTACCCTTATCTGTGCCTTCTGTGTTTAATATTTTCATCCCCTAATGCATCAATAATTGAATGTGAAATACATGTCAGAATAGTCTTAGTCTGAAGATACTTTACAGGATCACCTATATTCTCATCTCTTTGAAGTACATATTGCTAATGGAAGCACTAAGGGGTAAAATATTTAAGAATGGGGAAACTCCTCAGCGGTTCTATTTGCCATTAATTCAAAAATGCCAGTAGCTTGATGGACACAGGGACAAGAGTAACCTGGATCTCCAAGATAGTCCTCTCTAAAACTAAGGATGGCACTGGATTATTCTAGGCTGATCTTGATTACATCTTGCATCTGCATTGTACTTGCAGACATTTATCTTATTTGTCCCTCAAAAGCATCCAAGAATTAAGCTCAAATCCTGCTTTGTCTCTCTCCCTTTTTTTCCCCACTGAACAGGGATTTTTTGCAGTGTTTCATGTATTCTGAATAGTAGATGTCACTCAAGTTCTGAAAATCTAGAGGTAAAGATCTTCTCTTTATTCCTTCCATTCCATATTTTGAGTGGCTGCTGCTCTCTAGATAATGAAGCAGTTACCTCATTTTGGATTTAAAGTACAAATGACAATAAAATTTATGACAGAATCAACAACTTCACACTGGAAAGGCCATGTGGTTGAAGTTCTTTGGACTTTAAAAGAGAAATCTGCAAAAGAATCCTTCAGACATGTTAAACCATAACAGGAGAAGAGAAGGAAAAAACCCTCCACATTTTACACTCAGCATGTTGTTAATTGCAGTGCCGTCTATAGGGGGATTATTTAAAGAGTTTTTTCTCCTAAATTTGAGAATATTGATGAGTTTCAAATATGAATTGACCAGATTGAATTTGAATAGTGCACTGGGTTGCCATATGCACCCAGTTTGTTTCCAGTATAAAATGCTATTTATTTTAAGGTGAAGTTTTTGGATTGGTTTCATTGTCTCTAGTAGAAGATGATGACAATATTATAGGAATGTGTCTGTATAATGACATTAAATTGCAAGTCTTTACCTTCTTCTGACTTCTTGAAATAGAGCAGTATCTGTTTCTGAAGCTTTTACTTGATACTTGGCAAAAGAAGTAATCTTAAACCGTTGTTTTTCTCATGTATCTGCTATTTTTTACAACTATAAGCTTTTAAAAAGTACTTTTTACTACAAATGTAGTAGAAAAACGTTTGAATTGTCTGTGATTTTGACAGTGATGTTTTCACATAACTACAGTGCAAGTTGTCAGCCAGTTTTGTGTCCAAAACCCAGCAAGAGACAGGAATTAGATTCTGCTACATGAAAAATAATTTTACCTACATCTGTAGTGATTTTTGACAGCTCAAGTTGGCATTTAAATCTAAGACACTTTGGCTCAGTTTTTAAAAATCTTAAAAATACAGAGGCATTCACATGTAAAATTATATTTCTTAAGCTTTGAGAGGTTGTTTTCCTTTGTCTTCCATTCTGTTTCCAGCTTTGTAAAATTTATGGGCATGGTGATGTTTAATATAATGTAATAAGGTAGCAACACTAATTTTTTTGGGGGGGGTCTTTGCCTCAGAGTCTACATATTGTCAGGTGGCCACTCAGAGTTCTTGGTTTTTGAAGTCACTGATTTGTCCTTAAAAATGGTGAGAAACAGAAGGTCCAGCTGACACAGAGCAGGTTAGAAGCTGAACTATTCATAAATAAGGCAGAGCATCATGCAGGATGTTTAGACAACTCACATTGAGCCTGAGACACATTCATTGTGGGTGAATAAATTTGTGTGATGCCACAGAAAAGCTCTGGAAATACTCCAGGGATAATTTGTACAAGGTGTGGGTTTTGTGTCCAGTCAAGGTCACTGGCTTCTTGGGACCAAAAAAAGTGTGAAAGCAAAAAGGTAACAATTTAAATTTCTCAACAGGAATGGAGTGCACTGCCTGTTGTATAACAGGGTGGGAAGGTGAAGCAGTGAAGTGAAGCAGTGGCTCAGAGAACCATGTGTTTTAATAGCTCTTCTCAGCCTGGGTATATCAAAATTACAAAGGTTTCCTCTCAAGGTAAAGCTCAAAAATGTTCATTTGAAGTCTGTCTGCTCAGGCTTTGTCCCCCTTATGGGTTTTGTACAGCACTCAGAGGCAGAAGTAAATTAGGGTAGGGGATATAAAAAGGAGATCTGAAGTACAATACTGATTAAAATATTCATTAATCTGTGGGAAAATTCTTCCTGTTTTTCAGCTAAACAGAAGTCAGGGCTGTCTCTGTATAAACAAGGAACTAAATGCCTTTCAATAGGTACAACAAAAATAAGATTAACTTAATTATGCAAGGAAATATACTTTGGATCATACTGTCACAAGATGTGCTGCATAAATTCATGTCCCAGGGGACAAAAACTTCTGCAGTTCCTAATTTGGAAGTTACAGAATAGAAAAAAAAAAAAAAAAAAGAAGAAAGGCCTGGGAGTATTTTTGGTTTACTGTGGCTGTGACCCAGACATTTGCCACTGCCAAGAGAAAACCAGTGCAGTTTTCATGTAGTGTTTGCTGCCATAATCCAAAAATATCCTGTAAAAGCCATTGATATGCTTTCATTTAGAGCAGTGTTAAAAGCCCCCTTGAACCTATATACATCCCTTTATTGGACTGGATAACAAAAGAACTGTTGGGCTGGTTACAGGAAGGAGAGTATCTCTGTTAAAGACATGTTCAAATAGCTTTGCTAGGCTTGTTTTAACATATATTAACAAAATTAAAGTCAAGGAACTGCGAGAGTATATTTCAATTGCATCAGTGAAGAAAGTACCAAGACAAGACAATAAGTATTTGGGTTGAAATACTGGTACAGAAATAGATCTGTTTAATAAATTAAACTTGATTTTGGTAAAAAGCTTCTGACCACCTAAAGAAAAAACGTCTTAAAAAAAAAAGGTAATAAAAGGGTAGCCATGAGTGCTACACAGACCCATGATGCTAATAGTGGTTTTAAACCTGTAGTGCATGGGGTGAGCACCCTGGGCATTGCTTTGTAGCATCTTTGGGATGGGTCATGCCCTGTACAGGTGTGTAGGAGCAGGCTGAGCTGGACATGGGCTGGAACAGCACAGGCAACACATCAAATCTTCCTGCTGGCCTGAACTCACATTTCAAACCTCTTTCATTGCCTTTAGCAGAGCCAACATCCTGGGTCAGTGCAGCTCCACAGCAGTGAAATGCAGTGGTTGCATTTGAAAACTGTGTGCCAAGTCCCATTTGGGTGAAGTGAAAGAGTTAAAGATTACCTGAAGCTGCCCATAATTACTTGTGTTTGATTTGCTTCTGGAGATTCTGTATGAAGAAGCAAAGCACAAACAGCCTGTTAGGACAAATCCAGCTGTTTCTCCCAAATTACTGATGGATTTAATTGGTAGCACCCAGCTGTTTTTTTCTTATCATCGTTGGTGTTATCCCTATCTTTTGCAGGCATTTATATCAATTTTACCCAAATTATACCTATTTAGCAAGTGGTTTGTATTTTAGTGAAATGAGGAGATATAAAAGAACACTGAGACTCGCCAGCTTATTCAAAATGCTTTGGGTATATTTTTTGGTATATATTTTTTCAGGAGAGTCCAACAAGTCTGTTTGTCGTGGACTGACCTTCTTTTGGCAGCAATTGTGCATCTGCCTGGCTGCAGCACTCTGCAAAAGAGCTGCCACCAGGAGGAACCAGAAGCAGCTGACTGGCCTGTGGAAACACGTGGGGGATGTCAGGAGTGATGTCCTCCCTGGAATGAGAAGCCCTAGTGGGTGTAGGTGTGTTTGCCCAGTCAAACATCATTTACCTGCTCCAGGGCCCACGCTGACACCACAGCACAGAGCTGGGGATGCTTTCAGGCAATTTTATATTCACAGAACCATTAGACAGGAGACCCTGATTCATCACAGGGAACAGGAACACCACAATTACACAATTATCTGGTGATTTAAAAATGAAGCTGTTTAAATGTGAAGGCATGATAGCAATGAGATGCATTTAATCAAACATGGAGCAGCCCCCCCCAGCCTCCAGCCCACGTTAGGTCACTGCAGCATGGGCTTTGTTTCATGAGAGGGTCACATCTCTCTCACCCTTCCATTCAGAAAATGACTGTGGTTGCCCATGAATTGTTGTAATCAGTACCACTTAGAAATGAGATGATGTGCTCAAATGGTGCAGAAAGAGTGATCATCCCCCAAAGCTGAACTTTAGACTTATTTTCCACAAACACCTTTGAATAATCAAGCAGTGACCATGCAGAGCACAGTGTGCTGGTGAACTCTGCACAGGCTTGGCTTTTCCCTGTCACTTGTCTCATATTCACAGCCAGAGGGGTGGAATATAAATGCTGAACCTGGAACAAAAATGCACTGGCTCTAAATTGGATCTGGGCTCTACTTGGTATAAACACCACAGGTCTGGTCACCTGCACTAGGCTAACATCATATTAGCATTGCTATTATTAATACTATTTTTATAGAATTGAAATTATTAAGTATTGTAAAATTATTTATATAGAAATTTAATGGATGTTACTATTAATTACCGCCAGATTTTATAGAAATGTAATGGTTTCTGTTTATTGCTATTAATTAATGTTAATTACTGCTACATTTAATATACATGTGATAATTTTTGTTTGTTGCTACTATAAAGTCCTAATTACTATTGTACTATCATAGCTGTTACATTTTATAGAAATGTAATTGAATTTGTTACTATTACTATTAATTACTCTTACATTTTATGGAATTGCAGTGTTTTTTGGTTTTTACTATAAATTAACATTAACTATTTACATATTTATTGGAAAAAATACTATTTTAATATCACAGTTGTTATATTATTGTAATATTTTATGGAAATGTAATGACTGTTGTTTGTTATGAATCATGATTAATTATTAGTATTAGAATGATCTTACTGGTGATAATCAATGTGGAATCTCTCTCCCAGAGGGGATGCTCCACAAGCCAGGCTGAGGGAATGGGATTGGTACTGAGCTGCTGCAGCACCTTCTGGAATTAAGAATGGCACAGTCCACATTGTCAGGAAGGAAGGATTCTTTTCCTGATGTATGAACCATGGCCTTGAAAGATTTCTTGCTTTATAGTGCTCAATTTTACTAAGAAAACAAAACCAAAAACTTTCAGAATGGCCAGAAAACTGAAGCTTTCGTAGCTTGCTACTCACCAGAATTTTCTGGTAGGTGCCTTATGTCTTTTCTCACACTGATTTGTTTTAATCATTAAATAGAAGTGATATTTTCTTTGGAGCTGGGGATATTTTTCTTCTCTCTGTGAGACAGGTTTGTGAAGAGAGTTAATATCTTTTATTAAAGAAACTGATGAAGTTAGAACAAAAAGAAGAATTGACCTTTCAGGCATACAAGCTGGCAGCAGTAACATTTTTATTGCATGTGCTTTTGTGAAGAAGGCCTAAAAGGGAGAGAGAGGCTCTGGAAAGTACTATAAACATGGATAAGAATGCCTAATTCAAATAACATTTCTCATATCTAGACTGCCACTCAAGAGTCTCCTTAGACTATGGATCCTTTTACAGGAAAGAAAACTGATTAACACTTCAGAATAGTTAGAAATTTACTGAAAGGCATAATATTACAGTGGTATTTAGTGCAAAATTAACTTTTAAAAATCTACTGTTATTTTAACTAAGAATGCCATTGTTACTTTTCCCTAGTGCTTTTATGCTCACAAATATCAGCTACAAAATCAGATAAATGCATGTCTGTTCTATCTGCCATCTCCCTCTTCCAGTGCTCCTCCTGTTTCAAACCCTGTGGATTTTGGGCTGTTTGATCCTTTCACAAGTGAGAAAATGGAAGCATCAAAGACCTTTTCTCATCTGAGAAGGCAAGAGGAAGAAAAAGAGGAATGGCTGAGCAATAACAGCTCCTGAAAAAGTGATAAAGCTGTAAATGATTTGAAGATTTTAAGGCTGTAATAAAACTAAGAGGTCACCACTTGCTGTAGGTAACACCATCATATTAATAATGCATTGCTGGAACTGTCTCATTATCATCATTATTTACTATTATCAATTATTATTATGTTAGCAGTCCTAACAACAGGTGTGGATTTGCACCCACCTTAGCACAAAGAGGGTGGTTTATTGCTTTTGCAAAGGAGCCTTGGCTCTTTGTTGCCATGGAAAGAAAGACAAAAATCTGTTCAAAAGAAATAGTTTGAATAAAGTATACAAATGGCAAAAGAATAATGGGGAAAAACAATCCAGGCTGTTTATTTATTTACTTTAAAGACAGAGTATTATGAATAAACTGACAGAGCAGGAGAAATACACAGTTTATAAGACAGCACTTCACATTTCTCTGTGCTGTGTTTTTCAGTCTCAGCCACCTTCTTTTCCAAGCCAGCTCCTTTCCTGAGCTAGAATTGTACTGTACACTATATTCAGCTTTCCTTTTGTGTGGAAATCTCTTTAAACTGAACATTGGAGCAGAAGGAGTTTTTTTCCCTAACCCATACATCCATTACATTTGTTCCAGCCCACATTAGCACAAACCATTAAAACAAAAAATGGCTGAAGAGGCACAGAGCAGATCCACCAGGGTATAAGGTTGTCTTAGACTCTGTTCAGGGGAGAAGACCTGTGCTAGCCCTCAAGTATTTTCTTATTAACACCCTTTTTTGTGTTCACCATTTAATCCTAGGTAATCCCAGGCAGAGCTTTCATCCTGGGGCTTTGCTTTCTTTCTGTGTGCAGAGGAGGTTGGCTCAGTTACACAAAATCATGTGGCTAGAGGACAAATTACTGATTGCTTTATGCACATCATCCTTGAGTTACGAGTAATAAAAGCAATTACAAATTATGAACACAGAGAATCCCTAGAATAAATCTGACACTTTTACAACTACCACACCTAGCTACCCAAGAGACAAGGGTTTTATGATATGGCACTATCAAATATGCTTAGCTTTATGAAACAAATGCTCTCATTTTTTATTTACATGGAGTTTGCAGTACAAGGATCTCTAATATGGGAGCAATTTAATCATCCCCTTCCTTCCTATTTTAAAGTTTTCATGGAGCTGATATCCATTACCCACACCATACCTCAGGCTTCTTCCAGGAAACCAGCTCCACAGGGAATTTCTGTAAGAGATATTCTAATGCTATTCTAATTCTTTCTGGGGTGATCTATCCTGCAAGGTGGATCAGATTTCAGCTCAATTCCCAGGGCATGACAAATGCTTTCTGGATGTGGGGTAACTTGACCTTCAAAAGGTTTCTCTTCCTGCTTTAGAAGCATTATTTGTATGAATTACTTGTGTGTTTTGTTGCTCCTGGATGCCTAAATGCACATTAGGCATTTGTTAGGCAGAAAAATAAGAGAAACAAGAAAGCAATGGCCCCACTTAGTGGATGAGGATGCTGAACTTCACCAAAGTCAAAAGAAACCCCTTTATTAACCTTGGCAGGATGCAGATCACACCCAGACTGATTAATGGCTCGTATAAGGTCCTACTAGAAATATTTTCTAAAAGTAATAATTGAAATCAGATTTTTCAAGTCCTAATCTGTTAGTACAAGCCTTCTTCCAAAACTCACTTGAACTCTGACCACCCAGTGTGGCTTCCCAATTTTATGAGTTAGGAAATGATTGACTCAACAAGAGGGGCACCTCCCCAGGGCCATTCAGAGCTGGAAGAAAAGAGTAACCTGGCATGAAAAGCTGGCAGTGTAACGAGACCTGAATAACCTGTAGAATTTGGATTCATGGTTATAAAATAATTTGGATCTTTTTTTTTTTTTTTTTTTGTTAAAGGATTTTGACACTTCAGTCAGGTTATCCAAAACTTTTAAGCTTATTTAGATCCTGCTCCCTTCTGCTAAATAGCATGAGAGTGATAACAATGCACAACTTCTCCTGGGTTATGGCCACGGATCAGCAGGGAAAAAAGCCAAGGAAAAAAAAAAGCAAATCATTCTATACTGAAATGATTCAATAACACTGAAAAGGTAAGTGGCACATGCTTATTTTTGTCTTAGGAAGCCACTATGGATGAAAATGATAACCATTTTAACTGCAATAATGCTGAGAGCAGGAGTAACACCCACAGAGATAAGTGGCTGCAGCAATCTCCTCCAATTACAGGCCAGCTGTTCTGTTCTGCACAGCTCCACAGAAGATTAAAACCACAGGCTGGAAGGTAGAAGAAAGAAACCAGATTTTAAATGTCAGAAGTGCATCACTGACCAGTCACACCAGCCTGAGTTTTGAAGCAATACTTGGCAAATTCAAGCTTCCTACAGCACAGGGGGTTTGGGGATTTAATGCTTTGTTTCAAAGGGTAGGTATGAGCCCTTTTTGGGGGGACTGACAATTTATCTTTGTTTAGAAATATAAGTAAATCACAGAAAACATGAGAGAAGTTCAAACTGAACAGAGCCATAGAATAATTCCTAGGCACAAAGTTTTTTTCCTTAACACCATATGAAGTGCTGACCTAGATCCCCCCATCCCCAGGAGCTGGCATTGCTTTTCAGAATTCCCACCAGGACAGCAGTACCTACAAAGCCAGTTGTTCATCTGGAGGATGAACAATATCATTGTTCCACTGATGGCATTTTACAGCTGCTTATGGCCACTGAATGGTCCAAACCTGTAAACCACAAGCACAGACCATCCAGTCAGAGAATTCACATCTCCTAAATGACCAGGGAAAGGGACATCCTCCTGGATCTGAGTACTAGTGATTTTGAGACTGAGTATCAGGGGCAGCACATACAAATTCCCTTGGCTGAGTTAAAGCTGGGGATTTGTTTGAACACTTTCCTCCAGCTCCCCACATGCAGCCCAGCAGGGACATGGAGTGGGAACTAGGGCAGAGATGCTTTCAAAGGAAACCCATTGGCAAAATGAGGAACAGGATAATCCCAGACCTCATTCCCACTGTAAATCAATCATTCACAGCCTCTCCTGTGAACAGCAGTGATAATGACTTAAGAAAAATCAAGTGGCACATGATGCCTATTAATTTCAGTTTAAACAGCTGTGTTTCATTTTGGCAGTAGCTCCAGTTTCTAAGACAGCAATATCATTCACTAGCACTTGTCTGGTACGTGTTTGTACACTTCAAGAATCTCATTTAACTTCAGTCCTTGCTGAAAGGAATGTGTTTTAGTCTGATGGAATTTTACTTGACTTCATATAATCACCCTATTTATTACATACACTATTTTTCTACAAAAAATACTTTTTGTTTTGTTTTGTGACCACAAAATCTATCCTTACTCCCATCCTCTAAGATGCACTCAAGTCCCTGAGCAAAAAAATTTGTGTAGGATTATGGATCTCTGAAGGCAGCAGTGAATTCCCAGATGTGGATACTTCCCTGTCATCAGCTATTGACACTGAGCAGCTCACAGTGTTTGTCACAAGGTAACTACTGTGCACTTCCAGGAATTTTTAAGGCTAGGAAAGTTCAGTAGGACATGTATCTCCAAAATCCCAAATTTTCTGCTACATGAGAATCTCAAAAGCAGCTGTGACTATTCAAAGTAGCAGTGAGTTTTAACCATAAATTTTTCCCTTTACAAATGATGCCTTGGGTTTTAGCTTTCATCTCACTGTGTGGATGGACACAAGTGTTTCAGCCACAGCAAATGCACCAGTTTGATTTCAGCAGTTTTCACAGGGATGAACAGTGCTGTATAAAAGTCCTCAGAATGTTGGAGCAGAGAGTGCCATGGACACAGCACCACACAAACTGGAGACATTCTCATCAAGGTTCACAGCTCCTGCTTCCCTGCTGGTGAATCAGCAGAGGCAAAGCCCAGTGAATAAATAAACCTAAAGAAAAGTGCTCTTCTGACTCCCTTTCTAAACAATTTTGCCTGGCTGCAGCTCTCTCTCCAAGCTAGATTTCCACCACAGATCAGTGCTTTGTCATTTTGTCACCATTTGAAGCACTGTCATTTTAAATTACATGATAGTCACAAGGAAAGCACCTGATGTGTCCAAATGATGAACCACCATCTCCTGCCAAAAACAATAAAGTGGCAACACTTATTTTCTGCTGGGTAAACCTCTTCATTTCTGTATTACAGAAGACTTCTTTCAAAGCTGAAAAATGGCACGTTAGCAGCCTCAGAACATTTGCAATCTTGAAATCCTCCCCTTTCTGTGCTCTGCTGTGCCCAGCCAGGTCTAAAAATCTGATGGGATGGAACTGCTGAAAGTTTTGATGTTGATATTTTTTTCCATCACTGCTTCCAAGTAATTCAAGGCTATTTAGCACATACCTCACAGAACTGTGCACCATCTGCAAACGTGGTGGAGATTATACAGGCTGCAAATAAACAGGTGTTTGTCTCATCATCCCACTGACCATTTGAGAGATGTCTGGAATGGCAGCAGCCCATCATCTGTAGGAAAAAATAACAACTCACTGCAAGCAGGCTTGGTCCCAGGGACTCCTAAAAGTGAGGAATGGGTAGCATGTGCTCCAAGTGCAGGCAGAAGGCATCATTTTACCCCAGGGCAGAAGATCTTAAAAGCATACTATTGGGTCAGGCTGAAGCAAACACACAAAACCACTGAAATATTCAAGTGCTCATTAGCATAAATGCCAACTGGAGTGAAACACTTCAGAAACTGATATTGCCAGGGGATTTTACAGGCATTACTACAAGATTTTGTTTCATCCAAGCTTTTCTTTTATCATTATCTGAACATGCAACATATCCTTGAGTTACTTCTCTTTCTTTTTTAAAATTGTGTTAAAATGCTTTTGCTTAACATGCACTTCTACATCCCTCAGCACCAGACAAGCAGAGTTTTGTTACATGTGTTGCAGGATAATAATTTTTTTTTTTTTTTTTTTTTTTTGTTGTTATCTATGTCAAATTCCTCTGCAGCTTGTGTGGCTGCTCATGAACGTGGTGGAAGCAGCCACAGGGAGGGCAGGATGCCTTGATCCTGTGCCTGGAAAAAGCACAAACTGCCCCTGTGCCCCTTTTACAGGGCAGAGATGTGTCTTCCTTGGGGTTCCACGGGTTCCCTTTCTCTCATGTGCCTGCAGAAGTACCTGGGTGGGGTGTTCTACTGAACCCTCAGCTTCTCCACAGGAAAAATTGTTGATGTTAATCCCTGTATTCATTTGACCATAGTCCAAGCAGAGTACACACAGAACTGAAAGTGCAAGTACAACTCTGAATAATCTTTTTATTTTGCAATGGCTTGCTTATAAGACAACTAGGAAAGCTCCTTCTAGGAAGGGAGCCAGGAAAGCTACAGTATGACCTGGTTTAAGGGTTTTTTCAATGAAATTTTAACAGTCAGCAATTTACTTTTCCCTCAAACAGAATGTATAAAAAGGCTTTCTCTCTAAAAGGTTTCCATATATGTAAATAGTGACCTAAATGTAAGCATATTCATGACTTTCTAAAGTTTGAATTAATTACCAAGCTGTATCTTCACATTTTCATTTTGAAGCTATAAAAAGATATTTTATAGTTTTTCACACTATCTCTATGCCTGAAGATGTCTGCACAGAAAATCTCTCTGCACAGAAGTGAAATTTGAGAGATCTGGGATGAATTTTAGACAGTTCTCCAATACTGAGATTCTTTTGCTTTCACACACAAATAGTGTGACACTTCAAATGCCACCAGAACTGACTGGAATGGAGCAGGAAGAAACAAGAAATTCAGATGCAATAACTTTGGGCTTTTTTTTTTTTTTTTACTTAGGCATCATACCAAACTCATCACACATTTCAGATGATAAAAAATGCCCAGAAACCCAAGTTTATGTGTTCATTTCTACTTTTTAAAAGGTAAAGAATCCCCAGTCAAATCTATCACAGAGTAATACAAATAAAGAATTTAACTTTCTATTGCATGTAGTTTCACTTGCAATATCCTCCTGTATTGTTTCCAGAAGTTAGATATGAGAAGATAGAGAAAAATTAAACTTGCCTATTGTCTCTTTGGACTGCTCTGCTCATTTCATCACTTTTGACAGATTATTGATTTCAGCACGGCATACCATTAGAATTTGCTCATAAATCAGAATACATCATGCTCTTCCCTGAAAAATTAGAGGCTCTTTCACCATCCCTCCTTTTAGCTAACAATAAACTATTCACATAACAGCAATTAAATCCCATCTCTGTTGTCATCTTCATAAATTAAACAACTTGACTTACTTCAGATTATCAGCAAAAAGAGCTTTCTGTGGCTTTGAAAATGCCCATGTGTTTTTTTTTTCCTGTTCTTGGATTTTTTATTTCCAAAATGGGGATATCAAAGCGAGTCTGAGCATTTCAGTAGCAGAGCATTAAGACATTGATTTTGATTTTGCCACCCCTGTTAGAAAGCAGAGAGGATGAATATTGCAACAGGTCTGGAAGGAAAATTCTCAGGCTGACAAATACTATGCAGAACAAAAGCTTGTACAGCTATTACAAATTCAAGGCCCACTTTAATTTACTGTATTTTAGTGTCCTTTACCTACCTTCCTCACTTATCACCTTTGCCTTAGTTTCTTTATCTGTGTGAGAACCACTTGGTCTGGTCTACCAGACAATTTATGTGAGTGACTGTTGAGAGGAAATAATATAAAACCAAAAATGATGACTTAGTAAAATATAACTTTGAAATTGTAATTCAAGTCATGCTTGCCACTAGTCCATTAACATTTTCTAAGCTGACAAGGTGCTGCTGCTTTTACAAAGGATTTTACTGGGATTGATTTAAAACTCTGCTGACTGAGCTGGTATTCACTACTCACTCAAACCCACTCTAGAGATATAACTGGCATGTTAGATTTAGTATCCTCAGATAAAAAACAGAGAGAAAATTATTTTATTGTTGGTATAACCATCACAGCACTGACATTTTCCATTACAACATTACAAATTTAGCTGAGGAGAAGAATTGACAGAGGAGAATAATAACTGATTTCTTTCTTCCACCTGAGTACCCTTGCCTTTAAAGAATTAATACATCTCAGTTTGAAAAGATATAAAATTAACAGGGAAAAGTCTCTAGTTTTTGTATTTAGAATGTCTTTGGAACCAGATATTAAATTCTGGATATGAAAGATATTTTGGATGTTAAAGGCTCAGGTTGGACACACTGCTGGAGGGTCAGCACAGCAGCACAAAATATCCTTCCACCCCTTTTTAAGCTGCAGGGCTGTTCCTCTCTTGCTGTAAGGTATTTCTAGGTGTTTACCAGCCATTAACCTAAAAGTGGCTGTAATTTCTGAGCCTGTGATTAGCAATGGTGACTAAACCTGATCAGGCACCATCCTGTCAGCTGCTGGGATTACAGATGCAAGGCACCTCTCCCTCTCTCCAGTCATGACAATTCATTAGTTCTGCTGTTTGAGAGCAGCTGTACCATTTGAGAGGTAATTTATTCAGATTCCATCAAAATTATTGCTGGAACGTGGGAAGGGGAGGGGTTTGATGAGGCTGTGTATTTGCTGTCAGATGGCACAGGTTGGATCTGTGGTCAGAAGTGATGGGAGATTGTGTTTCATGAGAAATAACCCCCTTTTTAAGGCAAAAGATTAATAAATTCCACGAGGCAAAGGACAAAATGCTTTAACATGTCAGCCATGTCTCCACAAAACATCCCTAAAACTGTACATATAAAGTTCATTAAAATTTTACCTTTCTGTCACAGATTATTGAAGCACTCCTCTGAAAAGCCTCTGATTTAGTCAAAGCTGATCAAAGTATGAGAACATATAAAAATGCTCTGCTTGATTAGTGAGAAGGGTGGGACAAGTAAAATTCAACAGGCTTAATTGCCAAGCTCAAATGGAGGAATTTAGAATTTAGGGATTTAACTTTTGCTCAGAGAAATGACATCAATGTGTGTCTTCTGAACAGACATGGAACAAACCCACAACACTTGGAAATTCCATGTAACTTGTGTCTCTTCTCCAGCCCCAGTGAGAACACTCACCCCTACACAAGGCAAAGCTTGGGGAGAAAAACCTGGCAGTGGGGTTCAAACCACATCACTCCCTGGAAATTCCATTTTATTTCCCATTAATACTACACCAGCAGACCAGTCACACCAAGCTGGACCCAAAGCTAATCTGTAACTTCAATAAAACATCTCACTTTTGTTTCTTTGGGATAATATTTGCAATATTTCTTTCATATATACATTGCTATAACCATGGCCTGCTGGAACTGGGGATGCTCAGCTGCTTATGTTGCCAAATTTTCCTATGGATTTGGCTTAGCCTCTCACCCAGCTTGAGCATTCAAATATATCCATGCATGGAGTACACTGATATGTTTCCAGCAATGAAATGTCAAAAACACTGACAACCTCTTCATGGTCTTAAATCCAATATCCTGTGGCCTCACTGACTCCTGGATTTTAATTTGCTATCCCAGTGCACAGTAATTTCTGGTTATCTCTGTCACAGTCTTAGGCACATCTCAAGATGAAATTTTGGCAGGTTGTCACGTTTGTTAAGACCAGGTGCCCTGACTTTTTGCAGCTGGTTATTTTTTTCTGTCTGTTCTTTGAAATTGTGTGTGTGTGAATGTATCATCTCTGACCATCTGAATATGCAGATCTTTTAATCCCCGTTTTTACACATACATGCACAGACATTAATTTTAATCAGGGAGAGCTAAGATGAAATACCAATAAAAGAGGAGTTGTTAGGCATGACATTTCATTTATGGATGTAGCTGAGAAGATTAATGTCTGAGCCAGCAGCCTGTCCATTACCCCCTTCCACTTCTGAGGAGCAACGTGCTGTGTAACAACTCACTCCTCACTGATCTCCAGAAATTCTCACTGCCACATCATTCTCTTGCCCTCAATTTGTCTGTGCAGCACTGTTAATTAAACCATGGAGACCAGATAATTTTCAGTGAGGAATTCTGCATGATCCCATTTCAGGGCACATGGGTACGTGTACATTTGTGTTTTTTCTCTTAAATAATATTTTAAATTTCTTTAATGTGTGACTTACCTGAAGGAAGGTCAGCTCCCCAGGACTCTTCTCACTGAAAGAATAATTCAAAGCAAAGGAATGCACCTGTAAGCTGGATTCAACTAAAAGATTGAACTAATTCCCTTTGAGCACTTTATGTGGAAAGGGGTCACATAAAAGTCTGGTTATTGATATAAAAGTTTAATGCCCCATTTTATAATGGAGTTTTCCTTTCATAATACAGACAGCTACTTTTGGCTGCATACACTGAGAAAAATTATAAACTCATTCTTACTACCAATTCCAATCTCCTGCCTGGGCAGGGACACCTTCCACTAGACCAGGTTACTCAAATTTCTATTCCAGGTGGCCTTGAACAGTTGCAAAAATCCCCAACTTCTCTGGGTAACCTGTGCCAGTGCTCCACCCCCTTCTGAATAAAGAATTTCTTCCAAATATCTAATCTGAACCTGCCTTTTCTCATTTTAAAGACATTTCTCCTTGTAGGAGAAGGGAGAATATTGGTGAAAGTACAAGCAGATTTGTTTCCAGACATAATTTCCAGAATGATTATTTTACAACTGAATTAGGAACTGATCCTTAGTGTCTTGGGTCCTTTTTATTCTCCAGCCTCTCTATTCACATTGCTAAATTAATTTCTTGCTTCTAATATGGAATGAGAAAATACATTTTTTAGGGGAAAAATAATTGTAGATCAAATACAATATTTGGAAATGAAGAAAAATCCATTTTATTTTAATGCCTTTTAAGCAGGGTGTTATCTTTGAGTTTTACCTTATGTGAGCATTTTAACTGAAAAAAAAAAAAAAAAAAAAAAAGTTTCCTAAGTTATCTAGCAAGCAGGGATATCCCTAAGAAAAGTATTTATTTGCAGACCAAATTAGACAGGAAACAAAGGCTAAACAGATTATGATATGGCATCTGTGTGTGTGAAAAAGGGAAAATTAAAAGAAGATTGTATTTTTTTCCCCACGAATGCAAATAGATTCATACCAATAATTTTGATACTGTCCTGTGTTTAAAAAAAATTTCTGCTGTAAGTGCAGAAATCAAAGTTATATTTAAGAGGTCAGAGAAGGAGGACTTGGCATGTCCTAGGACAGTCACTGTGTACCAGCAGTGTAATCCCAAGAGTCTGAGCTTCTCCACAATTTCACTTCTGCATCATGTCTACAACGAGATTAGCAGGAAAAACCCAATCCTTATGAACTCAAATCCATGATTTGCATCATTTATGAAACCTCTGAAAATCAGAGGTGTTGGATATGTTCAGTCACCATCAAGGAGCTCATCCCTTATCTGTGGATATTGTTCAAAAGACAGTGAGAAAATCCACCGTGTTTAAAATGAAACAGGTTTCTTTGCACTACTCAGCAGGAGTAAAAAGGCCATCCCTGCTTTTATCAAATGCTGCCTTTATCTCCAGCAATGTTTTGTGTATTTTAAGCACCTAAGTACTTCACTAAACACTTTACCACCATCTATCACAGATCAGTATCACAAAACTTCCTGACACCCTTTACATTTTTCAGAATAGGGAGCTTCACACAGCAGTAACTTGACTTGGGAAAGTGTTACTATAGGAAATCACTGGAGAATGATTTTGTTGACAGCGAAAAATTGGTTTGCTGAGCTTCTCTCTTGGAGGAAATGCACTGGCTGCCACCAGCAGGTATTTCAGCTTTCCCCCTTCTCTCAGTCCCATCCTTTCTGCAGCTCCAAAATGTCACACGCTTGGCAGACACCTTAACATCTGCCTCATTTCTTGTTACTGCAATTGTCTCTGGTAACAAAAAAGAAACTCAAAGCCAATTTTTCCACCAGGAGTATCTGTCATCACCTTGGACTCCACATGCAATGCATTTGGAAAATGCAGGGTAAGGTGGCTGACGTGCAGGGTTGCTCCACCATAAAAATCTCCTAATTTTTTTTTTGCCATGCCTATTGTGCTGAACAGAAAATGAGGTGCTGAAATAAAATGTGCTTGTTTGTGTTCATGAGTCAACGTGTTAAACTGCTCCCTGCAGCATTAAAGAGAGAAGAAAAATAGTAATTCCAGGGAAGAAGCAATATCACAGGGAAAACATGAAAGAACACCTGGAGAACCCTACCTTTTAATATTTTTTATAAATTGATGCTCTACTGGAATTAAGAGACTAAGGAACTCCCCACCTTATGCCTGCATATAAGGACAAGCAGTTCAGAGGTGGGGTGACCATGCTGGGACGTGCAAAAAACACATCCACTATTAAATTTTCTACTGTTAAGTAATGTGGCAGAAAAAAAGAGTCAGTGACTCTTTAACATCCAATTTTCATATAAAGGGAATATTCATTACTTTTAGCAGGATATACAGATCAGCACAATTACAAAATTAAGTCAGACCACCACCAACAAGTACTTCAATTCAGTTAACAAAAAACTAAGGGGAAATTTAATTTTTTTTTTTTTTACTTTTGCTAATCAAGACATCAGGTCTCTTAAGATGCAGATGTCATTCTCATTCCTGCTGGAGGCTTTCTGAGTGATTTTGAGAAAATTATTTGTGTTCTTTGTGCTTTAGGTCTCTATTCATTAAACTGAGATAACAGCACTTCCTTTCTCTGACCTTTTGAACATTTTCTCTGAAGTCTATTGTAAATTTTACTGGGCATGTACTGTGTCTTATTATGTATAAATTCAGTATCTATTAAAACTTTCATTTCAGTTGGAACCTCAAACAACAGCTAGAGAAGAAATAATAACATACAGACACTTCAGCTGGAATAAATGTGCTACTTATTAATTTCTTTTAAAATACAATGTTCTTCAGCTGGGAAGTTTTTAGATGAATGACAGTATAAAATAGATATTTTAATTCTGTGCTTTATAATGCCACATCCTCTTACATATTAATGTGGAGATCTCTCTCAGAATGTGAGATATTATTTCTAGCAACCAAAGTAGCATTGATTACCCCATGTATCCTTTTCAAGCCCTTCAGTTTATAGACTAAAAGGTATTTTTAAGACATAATTGATACAGCAGAAATTCTCTAAAACAAAGGCAATGAATACTTAAAGGATGACCAAGTATTATCTCAGGATTGATCTGCTAAAACAAACCCCAAACAAAGAAAAACAGAAAAAGAAAAACAAAAGAAAAACAAAACAAACAAAAAAACCCCAAAAAACCAAAAACAAAGGTGATTTTCTGCCATCTTCCCTCCTCAGGTGGCTGAATCCCAGTGCCAAGTACCAGCATTCCTAGGATGAGATGGAATATTCCCTTCACTGACAGATTCTGAGCACAGAATAATGTTGAATGCACACCAAGAAAGGAACAAGGGATGGCAAAGCCCAGGCTGGCCCCTGTCTTTAAGCACTTTATTGTGCTGTGTTTCACACTTGGTGACACACAGAAGGCCACTGAAAAGCTGCACCTTCAGGATCATGAACCTGATGCATTAAATATTCTATGGCATTGACTTGTACCACTGAAGAAATAAAAATACTCTGAGTAAAACTAAGTCAGGAGGATGAAGTGTCTTTTTTTCTTTTTTCTCAAAATAGTTCTTTCCTGTCCTACCCTGGTAAGCTTAATAAGGAAAATCGTTTTTTTTTCTCCACCTCTCCTCTCAGAAAATCGACTCATCATTTCCTTTGGTTTGTTGCTCTTGTTTTCACCTTTGCCTGGAGTCAATCTTTAGATGTGAAAGGCTTTTCAGATGCAACCACAGCAGTCAGCAGTGTTCCACTGTATAGTACAAAACCAGCTGCAGTAAATTGATTTCAGTATTATCCCTTATTTCTATAGTTTAGTAAAAATAAATATTTTCTCTGACCACTTTTCTTAAGGAAAAAACACAGAGATAAAGAGAAGGGGATGGGCAGTGCCTGTTTTGGCAATGCTGGGTGGTACCACACAACCTTCAAGAGCTGGGTTTCAGATTCCTGGCTATTTAAAATAGAACTTTAAAATTATTTCTTCTAAAACATGAAGCCACACTGAAGAAAGTCACTATTTTTGTTAGCAGCAGGCACAAATTTCAGCAAAAAAAAAAAAAGAGGATTCGAATCTCTGAAGAATTTCTACTTCTTTGTAAGGTAATACTTTTACCTCTATTATTTTGTCTGGAAAATGACCTGATTTTTTTAAAGGTCTCTTTCAAATTACACTTTGTCTGCAATCACCTTCTAGTTTAGAAAGACATGCTAAAAAGTCTTTTAATACTTTAATTTAATGAATCCTGGAAGCACAGAATGATTTGGGTTGGAAAGGACCAAAGATTTTGTAGTTCCAACCCCTCTGCTGTGGGCAGGCATGCCAATAATGTTCATTAATGCCAGAAAAGTTAATTAATGTAACAGCAGCAGGTCTACTGTAACTTTATACAACTGGCTGATGTCTTCAATATGGATCTCCTGGAGCCTGCAAACTGCACAATACTGAAAGTCATAAATTGGAAAGACCTGCAAACATTTAAATAGAAAAACAATCAATAAAGATTCTATAGGCTTTAAAATAGAGGAATAACATAAGGTTTTCTGGGCTGAGAAAGCATCAATAAAATGCAGATGGAAAAGCATTATTCAAAGACAAGACACTTGGGAAATAAATCTGTTCACATCTCTACATGTCTGCTATTCTGTTACAAAAATAATTGCAATCTATATTGTCTCTAGGTGCCTCATACAGTCAGGAAAACATAAAAATCATGCTAAAATTAGAAATTAGTACTAGTAATAAATCCATTGTCTTTGTCACCAAGGTGAAATCACAAAGCCACCTCCAGCTCCACATGTCCCACCCTGCCTGGCCTCCCCTCCCCTCCCTGAGAAAACTCTTCATCCTCTAGAAGGTAAAATAAAAAAATCACCAGGCACATCATTCATTGCCCATCACACTTTTTTAGCTTTTAACAATGGGAAATGTCCTTCAACTCAAACCAAGGATACATCAAATATCTGGAGAAAAGAGGATCTTTCCTTTTTCCTTTCCTTTTTCCTTTCCCCTTTCCTTTCCTTTCCTTTCCTTTCCTTTCCTTTCCTTTCCTTTCCTTTCCTTTCCTTTCCTTTCCTTTCCTTTCCTTTCCTTTCCTTTCCTTTCCTTTCCTTTCCTTTCCTTTCCTTTCCTTTCCTTTCCTTTCCTTTCCTTTCCTTTCCTTTCCTTTCCTTTCCTTTCCTTTCCTTTCCTTTCCTTTCCTTTCCTTTCCTTTCCTTTCCTTTCCTTTCCTTTCCTTTCCTTTCCTTTCCTTTCCTTTTCCTTTCCTTTCCTTTCCTTTCCTTTCCTTTCCTTTCCTTTCCTTTCCTTTCCTTTCCTTTCCTTTCCTTTCCTTTCCTTTCCTTTCCTTTCCTTTCCTTTCCTTTCCTTTCCTTTCCTAAAGATCAGAGCTACACAATGAGAGGTAGAACAGGTCTGGCTCAAAAAAATGTGGAAGAACTTTATCTTTCAGGCACAAAACTCTTGAAGTATTAGAAAAAGTGGGGGAAAAAACCCAACAAACAACTAAACAGGTAAATTAGTTGACTAATAATCAAATAAGGGGTAAACTCCCCAGTTAACACAATGGGAATAAGAGGTCTGCTGGAAACAGTATTTTGGAGAAAGGAAGATGTTCTGCAAGTGTGCAAGATGGCCTAAGGCTGAGAACTGACAGCTAATTAGTTATAAACTTGTAAATGCAAATGACAGCAAAGAATGGTATTGTGATTTTACACCCTATTAATAAAGACTTTATTCTCTGGACATCACAGCTAATTAAATGTCTTCCATTGACAACTTCCATCAAACCCAAATTTACCATATTGCACCTGATGCAACCCAGACAGATACAGAAAAAACTGAAGGGAGTTCTGGGCAGAGAGAAAAAAAAAAATCCAAAGCATTGCCAATTCCATGTGAAGGAACATTTAAAAAACTTTAATTAGGGGGGTTGGACAAGATGTGCCTTCAGCCTCAGTCTGTTGTTCTGCAGTTCTCAGTTGTTCAGACAGTTCAAGAGACACAAATAGACAGAAAAGGAGCAGCAGAGACAGAAGGTGCATTTCACACACTGAAGTTTTGCTTTGGGATAGAGAAAGAGCCTGAAAAGAATTTGTGTGAGGTTCAAAATTCAATTTAAAGATGTGTTGTTCTCGTTGGAACATCTTGGGGAAAATGCAGAAGCTTTTCTATAACTCACTCTCAATTAGGAGAGGGTCAGTGTTGCTTTGCCAGGATCAAGGGGCAGGAAATGCACATTTTCTTCATGTCTAAGCTCAGTTCATAACCAATTCCTATAATCACAGGGGTCTGATCCTCATGCAAACCACTTTAAATCAGAAACATCTATTCCCAGAATTGACACCAGCACACAGTTGGGAATTGCACAGAATTTTCATGGCAAGATTAATAATTACTTTGCCTCCTTTCCATCCCTTGTCTTTGTTTCTCCTCATTGGGTGGGGAAAGGAAATAACCTGCTCAGGTACCATTGCATGCAGTAAAGGAAATAAAAATAATTCCTGCACAGAATCCCAGTTTGTTGCTAATCCACCTAGGGAAAGAATATTCCCCTTTTTTTTTTTTTTTTTTTTTTTTTTCATTATGAAGGAAAGACAGATAAAGCAGAAAAAAAAACCCTTTACTAGCTATTTAGGCATTTGTCATAGCTGTAAAATATTTGTCCTTCAGGGATATTCCTGAGTGGCTTGTCTTGGCAATAGTCTGGAATATGATGAGATTTAGATGCTCTGCAGTTTTCACATTTCTTTCCCAATTTTGCATCTAATTTCGGCCTTAATTTTTCCCCTGTAAAATCACAAATACTAATCATGTGTTTTTAAAAGAATAATTAATGTAATAATATGCTATGGATACTTAAATATATATATGTATGAGCATATAGGTATGTGTGTGTACATATACATACAAAATAATCCACTTAGCAGTCAAACAACCCTCAACATCTTCACATTGGCTTAAGGAAAGAAATTATAAAATTCAGTGACAATTGCAACTTCAAATGGAGAGGACACAGCCAATTTAGCTCATTAACAACAGTCAGCTGTAGAAAGGTTTACAAGCATCACAAGTGCCAACATCTACTTTCCTTCAAGAAGCCCTTGTTTAATGAATATTTACCCATTTCACACAGATCTGTTTAGATTTTCTGGGCTGTGGGGAAATTTTCATGATCCACTCAGACATAAGAAATCTATATGTAAAACTGAAGTGATATCAGCTGACAATCTTATTTATAATGAGGGTTGCAGTATCATGTCAATATTAAGAAACTAATTTCTCACTCTATTTCCCCCCTGCAATTTTTTTGAGATTTAACCGATCATTCCTGAGCTTTAATTTTGAGCTCTGCTGAACTGTTGTTGATGTTCCATTTAAAAAGAGGGAAAAAAAAAAAAAAAAAAAAAAGAAAAGAAAAAAAAAAAAGAAGGAACATGTGTGAACTTGTCTTTCTCCTGCAGCCAAATGGTGCAACTGATTCTTTCAACCTTCCAACCTTGCAAGCAGCCCTCAAATGGTGATTTAGAATCTTTGTTGGGTAAGGCAAAGAGATCAACACTAACCCTGATTTTCTTCTTGACTAAAAAGCCACCATCATGAATGGAAAGACCAAGTCTGTGTCCATGTATGCAAGTATTTCTTTGCACTTATATGTTACACACATTTTGTGTATATGCAAGAAATGTATTTTGGCTATTCAAAGTAAGTTATTGGGAGAATGTGATTAAGAAGTTAGAATTTGGACAAGAAATAACATCTAGTTATATCTGCTGTATCACCTCTTCAGTAGTAGAAAGATGCTTATTTTTCTGTCTACTTTTCTTAGAAGGTGGACTAAAGCATGCTTAAGGGTTTTGATAGAATCTTCAAAGTAAGTAGATACAAAACTCCCAGCCACACACAAATCACTGGTTATTGCATCTCAGGAAAATAGAGCTTAAATATAAACTTCATAATGAGTTATTTGTGGGCAAGATATCATCAGAATCAACTCATACAAAATTACCAATTTTAAAAAAATTACCATTGGAAAGGAATAAGGTTATGGATAGAACAAATAAAATTGTTCTGCAACAGCAATTAACCTGTTTTTGCTCTAGACCCCAAATTCTGATATACCTACATGGATGCTCTTTAGCTTTATTGTAAGACTGTTTGAATATTGCCTTACAAAGAAACTTATGAAGCATTTCCATGATGATCAGAATAATTTTTAAGCTGTATTTTTATGTACTTGTAGCAGAGCCTCTCTAATTCCCATTAACTGCATCTTGTTCCTGCAATTTGAGCTCTGTGCTGATTAAATGAGTCAGCTGTTCAGCTCTGAGGCCTTTTCAGCAGAGGAACCAAAGTTTTCTACAAGAATTAAACAGCTCAAGAAGGAACTCCACATTTCCCTGCTTTAGGCTTGGTTACCATGAAGTCTTTCCAGAGCTCCAATCTTTGTTCCTAAGCAGGAAAACCCCAAGTACTGATATTTGAATCCAACAATTCAGATTTTTAGCCCAACACCACAGAATTAAAACAGTGTGACAGTATAGGGTACATTAGAATAATAGAAAGACAATGACAGGCTTGCAGAAGGGTGAGGAATATTTAACTAAGATGTAGAAAAGATTCTGTTGGAGCAGCACATACATAAGTTCCCCTGTGGAGCCGTAATAATTTCCAATGTATAGTTTTGTTTCTTTCCCCACAAAGTTATAGATTGTTTTTCAAGGTCGTGTGTTTTTTTCACCTAAAATGCAATGAAAATGCCTACATTGTTTATAGTTAATGGCTTCTGGAAGATTAGCAATATTTTAAGCTTACATGACATGTTCCCCTTGCTCTCAGCCAAAGGCCTATCACCTTTTCCATTCCTTCAACATTACAATTTAATTACTGTGGAAACTACACATGCAAGCTGCATTTATTAATAAATACAAATCAAAATGTCTAAAGTAAATTATTGACATGCTACATTATCTCAGCTTTTCTGTGGAAGTCCTCATAAAAATCACTTTAATTTTGAAAGGCTGACTTCCAGGATTTTATATTACAGCTCCCAGTAGGACACAATTGTTCATAGATATGTTAACCTTTAAATAAATTCTCTTTAAGCAAATGTAATGTCTCTGACACCAATCCATGCACATCCAATTATTGAAGGTTATATTTTTAATTGCAGTATTTTTGTGTATTTACTTGCATTGGAAAAGTTTAGAGATTTAGAGATATTCAGGAAGGAAATTACAGAAGATAGGCACAGATATAATTAACAATTATACCTATAATATGCAATTTATACATGTAAAATATGTATACAAATTATTTTTATATTATGGTAATTATTTTTATATATGTGTCTTGATTTGAACAATTTAATGCCTCCAAAGATACCAGGTGTACCATCCTGAGAATAAAGAATTAGATGCCCAAAGTAAACTTGCCAGTGATTTTTTACCTTTTTTAAACAACCTTTTCAAGTAATTATAGCATCTCCCAGAACAGTCCCCGTGCAGGATTAAGCCAGCTAACCATATCTGTCAGAGGAATTTATGTGTCACCAGAAGTGCCCCATCACTACAGAGAAACGATTACTGCAAAGAATCTAAATCACTGTTAGAGCAATCTCAAAGTACAATGCTGTAATTACAATTTGAATTTCAAATAGAGGATACAGGGAACAATACATCCTCTTTGGGACAACTTCTTCTAGCCTTGCTGCCTCCAATTTTTGTGAGGTTTTTTATTAGAAAATAGTATTTTCCATTATTTTCGTAACACATTGACACACTGCAAATGCATTTCTACAGGCAGAATACACAATGCTATGAATACATTTACATTTACTCTAAATATTTAAAGAGGAAAGGCCTCAATATAATCACAGAAGAGTTATTTCTGAGCTGTTATATTTTTGCATTTTATCTGTGCATTCCACTGGAGCTGAAAATCAGTGGGGAAATAAATCACCAGCACTTTCTGACTACACCTTCAGGCTCTGTCAATTTGCTTCAAATGTATCAGATGATGCTGACTGGTAAGAAATAATACACCTGCTCTAACAAAATATCTAATCCACCACTGTGTTGTGGTTCATTTATTTTATTTTTTTTTTAGAGTTGGGATTAAATGTGTGAGATGGTATTTTTTGTTTGGACTTAGTTTTTATTAGTTTTATTTATACTACAGTTTCATAAATTAAATATATTTTACAGTTTTATAGTATTTTAAGTTAATAAACTAAAAATGACATGCTTTTTCGTATAAGGTTTTTTAAGGGTAAACTGTTTAATGATGAAATGTTATTTAAATTATTTTTATTTTTAAATTAATAATTAATTATTTGTGTCTTTTATTGTGGATTTTTTTACTTAATTATATAATATTACTTAAACTTATGAAGAAGGTGAAGAAGGACTGGCTTTTGCTTTTAAATTTTCATTTTGTTTTATATATATCAGACAAAATATTAATGACATTGTTTGTTGCCCTCTTCTGAAAATGTCTGAATATTCTGTGTTGCACAGCTGCAATGCTCTCAAATGAGAGATTAACAGCTGCCATTAATTGGAGTACAAATAACCAGGTTTGATGAAGTGCCCTACCCTGCAGACTGCAATGTTCAATGTGCTGAAGGTAAAATTGATCCTTCTGTACCTGGATATGCAAGAATTCCTGAGGAATTGTTCTTTACACCAGCATGGGCTGATGCAGGATGGGCTATTCATCCTCCAGCACAACTAGAGCAGGTATTTCTAGTTTCTAAAGAACAAAATAAAGGGGTTGGGGGCTTACCTGTGCTACCATGAACCCTCAGTTTTGATGGGTTCATTAAATTAAATAGTTTTGTATCTAAGATTTTGGCCAGGATAATTTTTCACCCTTGCTCTTAAGACTTAAACCTTAGCCAAGATGATTCTTAGCCCTTGAAAGACTGGTGGTGTTTCCTCTCAAATTGGAATTTGTTTGAAGTAAAAAGTATTTGTGGCCAGGAATATTTAATGCCCAGCTATTTATTTCTTCTTTAAAGAAGAAAGTGTTCTTTTCAAGGCACTTGATAATGTGCTTTTACCCAAATGTTCCACAGAACTGTCAAATGCAGTGGCTACTGAGATGACCAAAACATTCCTCTGGAATCTCACTTTTGAGCAGAAATACTTGTCTAGGAAAAGTGGATCCTCCTGGCAGGTTTATTATTCACATTTCAAACTGCTCACAGCAACACACCAGCCTTCCTAATTAACAAACAAGCATTTCAGTCTCTGCAGTTAAAATCACAGATGTTACCCAGATCTGTTGGGAGATTTCCAGGCATGCTTTGTTTTGCCAGTTTTGCCAAGTTCTTCCCCTAACTTTAAAGGCTGTCAGTTCTTCTCATTGTTAGGTGGTCTGGTGTTGGTTTTGCTGTTTTTGTTTATTCACTTGGGGGTTTTGTGATTTTCTGTTTGTTTCTGCATCCTATCAGTTGACTGTGCTCTGACTGTCTATACTTACATTTCTTTTCCTCACCCAAGAAATTCAAGAAAATCTGTATTTTTTTTCTCCCTGTGAATAAACAGATATTGTGCATTTCTCATGTGTCTGATTTCTCACTGATCAATCCCAGGGAATGCTCCATGATGCTGTCCTCCCATGCCTTTCCCTTACCCCACCTGTGCAGTTAACGCTAAAGGACATGCTAGCAACCTCCAGAATTCATTAACCAGCTTTAGCACCTTTTAATTATAATTATACAGCAGCTAACTGTACTGCTAATGCTTTTTATTATTCCAAATACCTTCTTTAAATCAGGTTCCACATGCAAATGTGGTGAAGGAAACACAACAGCTCCACTGCCATTAGCACCCAGTGCAGCTCACACATTCCTGCCCACTGCAGGGAGCCAGGAATTTTGTGATGTATGGATGTTCAACCCTGCACCTGTCTGACCTTTTTCAGCTGCTCTGTAGTCAAACCACACCTGCAGAAGCTCTGATGCATGTGATGCAGGCTGTTCAGGCTTTGCATAGCCAAAATCTGTGAGTGTGAGGTTCCAGAATATGCAGCACACAGTGCAGCAGGTGTGTGACTTCAGAGTTGTCTGACACTGCACATCTGGTTTGCTTCTGGCATGTCCCTGCTGCACCTGCAATTTACACTACTCCAGATATGCACAGGATCAGATTATAGCTTGTTCCCATGTGTTTTGCACCAGAAAACACAGATACAACAGGCAAGAGTGGCCTATTGACTTTGAGTGGTTATTGACTTTGCAGTTTTGTGATAAGCAAGCAAAAGCTGCAGAGCTGAGGTGCTAATGGGGTAACCACTCAAGGCTCACACACTCTTAAATCCATACTTGTGGTGGATAATGAATTAGTAACACAGCCCAGGACTTCAATCAGGAATTGCTTTTGATCATTAAGTAATCAATACTTGCAGCACTTGTACTCAGCATCCTCCAGAAGTGGTGTATTTCTTAGAAAGCACTAATGGAAAAACAGTGGGAAACACTGGATCATCTACAATTTATGGCCAATCTCCAAAAGCCCAGATACAATGTGATCTCTTTTAGAACACCCTTGGTTCTGGAGACAGATTTTTAGCCTATCTTACAAGAATCTGCACATTCCTGAACATCTTGCCCTAACCCTCCAATTGTTAAAGGTGCAAGGAGGGCAGTCACATGAGGAATTTTGCTACAAAAGCTCAGCATATGAGTAATGAACATTTTGACAGCTAGAGAACATGAAAGAAAGTAAAAAAAACACAGAACTGGTGAGGTTGGCTTGTTCCCTTCCTTTAATTAACAAGGGTGAAAGATGTGCCACTTAATTGGGGAATTGTGTGACACATGACAGCCCCTGCACACAGTGCCAGGAGTGGGAGCAAGATAAGCTCGGATCAGTGGAGAGAAAATCAACAAGGCAGAACATGTAACTCACTAATACTCACTGACCACGGGCAAGGCAGGGTGTAAAAACTGCATTATTTTCATTTTAGCTGCCCTGGCCATGGTCTCCTCATGTGGACTTGGAATGAAAACACGGAAGCACTTGTCAGGCAGCTACAACTCTTTTGCAATTAGAGCAGTGATAAACTTTGATATTTGTCACAAATAAGATCACAACCACAAAAGATGGATCAATGTTCTAAGTCTGTCAAGACACCAGCTGGGCACAATTATTTTTCTGCTTTTATTATCAACCTATTTAGTATGCAACATACCCTATTACCACAACACAATTCAAGATAAACCTGTCCTAGAAAAACTCAGAAAAGTACATTAAATACCAAGAAGCACTGAATTATGTTTCCTCACATGGAATAGTATTTCTCAATCCCAAATTTGATTCTATTCTAAATGATTCAATAGCACATTACTTCACCTAAGGCACCAAAGTGTCTATCCCATTCTTACACAGAAAATCTTTAAACATGAAACTTCTCAGCAATATATTCAATATGTATTATATGCAAAGTTTTGGGAGAACTTAAAATATCTTAAGAAACTCTATCAAGAAAAGAATGCATCCAAGAAAAATCTGCTTTTATATTTGTTTATAAAGATCTCTTAACAGTTATTTTGTACATCTATTATATTTATGGCACTAAAAGTTAATGATCCAAAAAAATAAATTTGTACTTTTCCCTGAAAGTGATTACTTTTGCTCATGACTTTTGCTGTGAGAAAAATTAGTTTTAAAACATCAGAAAGATACTAAATTCCTTATTTAAATATGTAAGACAAAAAAAAACCAGCATATAGAACTCCCACTAGATCCCAGAATTTGTATAAGGGCTATAGGAAAGTTTGAGTCACTTAAATACACACTCATCAAATCTCTCAAGGAAGTTTTTCTTAATCCTCAAGAAGATACAAGACTTTCCAGACTTTACTCAAGATACAAGACTTGACTTATTCCACCTATATCCTATTAAAGTGGAATAATTTCCTTTAACTACCATTTTAGATGAAAAAACTGGTTTCTTCACTTGAAAGATAATATTAGTTAATATTAGTATTATTTAGCAGGTATTTTCCTTCAAGTATTTTTTTCCTGATATTCCAATTTAATGACTTATAATCTTTAATGTACTTACATTTACAACAGAATGTGCATCATTTCCATCTGGGAGAGGGGGGGTGGAAACCAAAACCACCACCAAAACCCAAATAAATGAACCATAGCCTTAAAAAAAAGCCCTCTTGAAGCCCTTGTGCAGGAGTCTGGATTTTTTTATTGGATGCAATAAAGGAAGCCTGGTTTAGCAAGCCTAGCCCTATCCTCCACCATTTTTAAAAGGAATGGTTCTGTGCCAGCCCATTACCCTTCACAGCTGAAGGGCCTTGAGCTGGAACAGTATCATTTATTCAGATCAGTATTATTTATTCATTACTCAGGAATATGTGATTTTATGAGCTGGCAATCAAAAGGAACCCAGGGATGCAATGCATATTCAGGAGCTGGCCTTGCTTGTCTCTGTCACAGGGGAGAAATCCCACCCAGCCTGCTCGAGGTCATGCCTCAGTGTTTGTGAGCAGGTGGATAGAAAAGTCTGAGTGTGGTGGCCTCAACTTGCTTACAAAGTTCAATTGAAAACATCTTCCAGCCAGTCTCCAGGAGAATTTTGTTGTATTAGTCACAGCCTATAGAACAAATCACTAGAGAACAATGTGCCACCCTCACCTCTCCCAAATCCTACTGCCTTACAACTTTTCCCTTATGGGTTTCTCCCTCTCCAATAAGGGATGATTCTGGTGAGAATTCATCCATCCATCCATCCATCCATCCATCCATCCATCCATCCATCCATCCATCCATCCATCCATCCATCCATCATCTATCTATCTATCAATCCATCCATCCATCCATCCATCCATCCATCCATCCATCCATCCATCCATCCATCATCTATCTATCTATCAATCAATCTATCTATCAATCCATCCATCCATCCATCCAAACACCAAAAATAAAGAGACTTTGTGGAGTGTAAGTCACGTCCCTTAAGTTTACTAGCCAAGATTCCTAAACACCCCAGCAGATTTATAACCAGTTTCATTGCATTTCTGGACAGAACTGTGTTGTCACAGTAGTGACAGTTTGGGAAAATGCCTGTGTCCATGTTTAAGTTTCATCTGGTGTTTACAGAACCAGATTTACAGCTAGTGTAAACATAGCTGTCACTGTGCTTTACATCATGGCATAACAGGCAGCTAAAATGTCAAAAAAAGCTACATCTCAAAAACATAACAGACAAATCAAAGGACCATCAACACAGCTCCCTGCAAGTGAATCTTTTCCATGTGGGATCTTTGCACGAACTTTGTTTTTACAGTAAACCACTTAAGGACACCAGTGCACATCCAATGGCTGTGTAGGACAGTGGGGCTTTTCTACCTGAGGGAAAACTAACCTGGTTAGAAAGGAGCTTTGTTCAAATCACAGGAAACTTGTGCTCTCTGAAGAGTAAACTGCCTTCAGCAGAAAGAAGCAGGCATTTACAGGCTCTTCTCTTGGCTAGGATGAAGTCTTGGGCCTGACAAAATAAGACAGAAAATTATGTGCAAGGATTGTCCCTAAAAACCTGCTCTCTAAATTGGCATCTTAAAGAGGTTTTCTATATATGTGCATTTTCTCAGATCCTACTATCAGCCCTGAGTGCCCCTTTGCTCACAAACAATAGCTGAGCAGCTGCACCTGTGAGGGTGGAAATTTTAATTCTTTTATGGATGGTTGTAAGGAAAAACTCCACATTGGTGCTGTCCTGCCATCTCCCAGAGCACCCAGAACAAGCAACAAATGTGCAACACCACCCCAACACGCAGAGTTTCACAGCAGATGCAAGTTATGATCTGGAAATATGAACAGCAATTGAGTTTTCAAGCCAAAAGCTAGGCAGGATGTGACAGCACAGCCTGGGCATTTAAAATGTCTCTCTGAAGTCTCTACCCCTCCCCAGGAAAAACTGTCCATGCCCCACTCATTCAGAAATAAGGGAATTGCAGCCTCCTGGCATTTTACACTCACACAGTAAAGCAAGCTCAGCAACTTGCCTACCAATTCTGATTCATCTAGGTAGGTGGTGAATTGAGTATGCACACGCTAGGCTTAAAATTGCTTCAGAAGGAAAAAAACATTGTGTTAGGTACTAGATTTTTGCCTTTCCCATACACAAAAAATATCTCAAAATACTGAGCCATTGCACCTTCCCACAGTAATGTATTACTTGACCACACTTCATTAGAATCCACTAGAAAACTTCAGATGATTCATATTTCACTGAGGACAGGCAGCTGTGCTGTAGCACTTGCTAAAGTGCCACCAACTAAGTGTTACCCAGCCTGCTGAATTCCAAACAGAGGTTTGAAATCTAAGCACTCTGAAAGAAGAAATACACATTTGTCCTGCTTAGTGTTTCAGAAAATCACAGTTTATTGCTCTGTTCCTGACCTCACAGCTGGGGCTCCACCAGGTGAGTAGAGCCAGGATAGTGACAGCAACACAATCCCTCCAGTGATCCTCAGCCAGGTCAGCCCAGGAAATCCAAATAATAACTCAGCAAAGCGAACAGAAATCCTTAAACCAGTTCTACCCAAACCTGAACCTTCAGGCTGGAGCTTTAAGAACCTCTTGGGACTGATAGTTGATTTGTGATTTCAGCTCTCCTGATAGTGCCCTTGAAGGCACAACTTGACCAAAAGCATTTGAGCCAATGACTTAAAACTCAGAATCCAGAATGAGAAAGGCACTGGCATAACTGGGTAAACTGATGTTCCACAGCATGTCCAAAATTCATTTACTGGAGCTCAATTACATCTTTTCAGTAGCATTTAGTAAAAAGAAGTGCAATACAAGATTCAGCTCTTGAAACCAGAAGGATGAAATGCAATTATATTGCATGTAATGAAACAAATAATAACTGACACAGATTGTGTTTCTGCCACACACCTGGAAATTATTAATAAAAGTTTTCCTACACAAATGTTCACTCTCCTGCAGAAAAGCAAAAATTACCATGCAAATAATTAAGCCGCTGTATTTTTTCTACTCCACCTCAAATTAGTCTAAACAGGAAAAAATGAATCTGTTGTTTTTTTTTTAAATAAAAAAAAGAAATACAGAAAGGAACTTTATACCTTGTCAAAAGAAAATAAGCTTTTTACAAGGGTTTTTTTCCATGTTCATTTTAAATTCTTGTTTTAAGCAGGCAGTATTTCAGAGGAAAGAAGATGTATCATCATTTCCTTTTGTTGTTATACATGAATATATTCTCCAGCCTGTCAAACATCTAAAGGGTAAGCTGAGATTCCCAAAACCCTACAAGGCTGACTTATTTGAAAAATTCTTACAGATTTTTTTTTTCTGAAGATATGAAGATGGTGGAAACAGGCATCAGAGAAAAGGGATCAGCAAGATTTCCAAATCACACAGTGACAAACCATGTGAGCAAAGAGATGAAATAGTATCAAATTTCACTATGACAATGTTGAGATTTCCATGTCCTTTAAATTTGGTAAAATTGGAGACATCTTCCAGGCCACACACTTCAACCTGTCACATTTGAAGAATGGAAAATAATTCTAGGAAAAATACATAAAAAACCATTAGTGTGTCCTATAAAAATTAGTCCCATAAAAATTAGTGTGTCCTATTGGCATTTTAAATTTGGGGTGTGTGTTTTTCAGAATGTTTTTAGTTCCAGAATTGTTTAATTCAAATATTCAGCTTTCATAACATGTCTGTGAACTGAAGATCATGTTCTCTACTTACACAAATGGAATGGAGATGATCTGCTTATCTAAGGAAAGGTTTGCCTTGGGTACCTGCATGACAGTGTGAAAATACAGTAAAATAAACCATCATTTCAAACAGATACAATCCTTGCCAGGAACATCGACTACAAAACTGACTTCACTTCCCTTAAAATTATACAAAGGATGTAATCTCATTATTTTAGTGAGTTATTTCATGTGCAATTAGGAAATTACCACATATTTTTCAGAAAGGTACACCAGAAACCTGCACCTTCCAAGGAGTTTTAGATGCTGCTGCACATACTGTAAGCACTGCAACCATTTTTAAAAGCTGTTTTAAAAGTGTTGCAGATCAAGCTACAGCCAAGACTACTTGGGTACTGCTGTATGAAGTACCCCACACATATGAATTAATTTGGGTTATTTTAGAATTGAAGGAAGAGCTGCCAAATCAATTGCTGGTTGCCTGTCCATCCTGTGCACCTGTGTTTATAGAAAACATGTCTGGGAATGTGGTCTGTGCTTTTTTTGCCCATAGCACAGCAGATTGGGAACCATGCTGGGTACTTCAAAAGCAACATTTGTTTATGTCATAGAATCTTGGAATCACAGAGATTTGGGTTAGAAAGGACTTTAAAACTCATCTCATTCCACCCCCTGCCATGGGCAGGGACACCTTCCTCTATCCCAGGTTGCTCCAAGCCCTGTCCAGCCTGGCCTTGGACAATTACAGGGATGGGGCAGCCAGAGATTCTCTGGGCACCCTGTGCCCCACTCTCACAGGGAAGAATATATGGTGCCTTTGCATTTTCCAAAGCAATATGTCATAGAAATCTTTATATAATTAATCATTGGTACCCAGATAGCCACACAGGCAGTGGAACAGCCCTCAAATCCTGCCTTGCTGTGCAGTGTCCCTAAAACATTGGACCTGGACTAAAGCTCTTACCTTGTGTGGGTTCTGAACCAGCTCTAAAGTTTGGGATGGTATTTCCCTCATCTGTTCATCAGCTGATACAAGCTAGATGGTTTCTTGAGTGCTCCTGCTCTATTTCCACAGTAAGAAAACAGTAAGTTTGATTCATTGCTGAAATTTTCAAGGGGGTGCCAGGGTAAACCATGACTTGGAAAAACTGATAAGTTTTAGGAAGCCACTCCAAAAGTGTTTTGGGCTATGCTTGGTGTGATATGTTATCACTAAACTGTGTAAGGAAGGCTTTTTATTTGCTTCAACTATTGAATTAAAAATGGAACTGCCTAAGAGGAGAGAAAGTTGAATTGTTGTGGCTTTCTTTTCTCTGATGAAATAATAACAATTTTCTTCACTTCACTGATAGAAAAGTTCTTGGCTCTCAGGCTTATGGGAGAAAATCCAGGGCAGCAAGGAATTTTAACCAGTGGATGGATCTCCCAGTTTGTTCCATAAAAAAGTGGGGGACAAGGAGTCAGACCACCTCTGCAGCACAGAATCCAGCACAAGTCTTCTTGGATGAGTCACTCCAAAACTTCCAGAGGGACTGAGGGGAGGCAGACTGGCTGGGAGTTTTCCAGGTGCTCCTTCCTTCCTTTTTTTGAATGTTTGGGTGTTTCAGTCACTGGGGAGCAGCTGCAGCTGCTGAGACCCTTCTCCTGCTGGGGAGCAGCTCTGAGGTCTCTCTCTAGTGTTAAATTCCAGAGCCACACTGGGAATAGGAATGCTTTGTCAGAGCCTCATGGACCATGCTGGGTGTTATGGATTCCTGGCTTTGCCATTTCCCACACAGACATTGACACCCACTGAGGTAATTTCTGAGAATGGAACCTCATGTCTGAATCATCACCTGAATCATCAGGTGAGCATGGGTCAGAGAAATATTGTTGTTTTAATAGACAATCAGCAGGAGGGTGAGGGGCTGAAGAGGAATCCCCTTATTGCTACAAGTAACAGCATATTTCTTTGTAACTACTGAGATTTAATTGGGGAAAAAAATCAGCAATTTACGGGTAGCTATGGCAACTAGGGCGAGAATAAAAAGGAAAAATGGATCAAGCAGAAAAACAGATTTGCAGGGAGATCTGGAATAAATAAAATTGAAATTTTGCAAAATCAAGTGCACAACTTCCATTAAAAAAAATGATCCTTTCAAGAGGAAATTAAAACTCTCCCAAGAACCTGTTTTTAAAGTATGCAATCAATTTTTATAAGTGAAAACCTGTAAAAAAAAAATGAGTTCCTTTTCTACAGCCAGTGAGAGAAAGAAGAGCTTCAACAAGAGTTTTTTAGCTGCTTACAATACCAGGCTTTTGCTTCAGATTTAATCCTATAATCACACAGAGTATTTACTTGTAGTTGAATTGACTGAGGAAAGTGTTACTGTTAGGCACTTGCCTTATCTAAAGAAGCATTAAATCTGCTGGATGTGATGAAATCTGTCCCAAAGCGTTTATCAAACACTGTGGAATTGGGCCAGATTAGTGCCACGGCAATGTCATCGTTTGTCTCGTCAAGGGTAAAAGGTTCTTGCAAATGGTAGAAGTGGAGAGTATCTGCTTCAACAAGCAACCTCAGAAAACTCTGACTAGTAATGCTGGAAAAGGCTGAAATAATAGATGCAATAATTCTTTGGAATGCACTATCAAACCCTTGGCAGGGCTTCCAGGGCAGTGTCCCAGATGGAGCAGGCATTCCCAGGGTTTGGGCACTGCTGTCCTGGACACAGGCTGCCTCTTACCATGGCAGTGGGGAGAGAGAGCAGCTTCTCACCTGGAGCCCTGCTGACAGGGCGAGCTAGGAAGGAGCACACTCATCCAGCACAGCATGTGGGAAGAGCTGACACCCCCTTGTCCCCACCAGCAGACAGACTGTCTTGGGCTGCAATGCAGGATGTAGCCAAAAATCTGTATTCTATCCCCATCTGCTGAAACCAGCTGGGACAATGTCTTTATCTCTTCCACAACCCATCCTTCCTTTAGGAGATATCTCCTGTTAATGGGCCATTGAGTCCCAGTGCATGACTGATATAATTACATCATCCCACTGGGAGATGCTCCAGCCAGGGGAGCAGCCAAGCCTTTCCTACCCAGATAAAAACTGAGATCTGGAACATCAGACACAGACAGATGGCACTTTGCCACTATGGAAGTGCTGGACAAGTTCTTCACATGCATCCTTGTGTGTTACAGCTGCTACCTGAGGTCCAACCTCCCCATTAGCACCACTCAGGCAAACCCTGCTGTTCCCCAGCTTTGCACAGAGCCTGCTCTGCAGCTCAGTGTCCCCATCTCCATGCTGCAGCTAGGTAGAGGCAGATCAAGGAGTTTTTGCTAGAAACCTGCTCTGTGTTTTATAATTCCAAAGCAATTTTATCAAAACAAATTAAAAAATAAGCTTTTTTCCCCCTACTTGTCTGGGAGTTGGTGGTGGCATTATTCAGCCACCAACACATCAACAGGTTTGTGTTAAAAATCAGGGGTATAGGAAATGAAAGAAATTAATTTAAAAAAATAAAAAAGGTATACATATTTAGAAAAAACACAGGAGTAAAGACAGTTACATGCCTGAAGCAACTGGGCTTCTTAGGAAAAAAAGACAGATAATAATAGATCTTTGACAGAAAGACTGAATGTAATACTTACTTTAAAACAAGCAAGGATGGAGCAGCATGGACAATTTTCTCTAGTTAAAAGGAAAAAAAACCACTTTAATACACAGTCTCTTGGCAAAGGGAAGGTCTATGTCCAACATCACCTCCAATGTCTCCTCCTGGGAGCTCTGTAAAAACACATTGCTTCTGTCTTACAGAGGCAGCAAGGTGGGTCTCCAGAAATCTGTGGCATTAGATATCAAACTTACAAACTCTAATGCTATACACAATCATTCACAACAATAAAAATGAGAACAGCAGTGATGCAATGACTACACTTCTGGCTAAATGTGATACCTGCACTGCTGCTTCACCTAGGTAGAAAATTACTGCATTTCCTTTTTTTTTCTGACAAACTTTTAAGAAAATACGAAGAAAAAAAAATGTTAAACAAGATGAAAATCAGAATTAATATATTGAAGACCTAGTGAAATTATCATCACTGGCTGCTCTTTTCCTAAAGTGAAATAATTTTGTTGTTAAGTATCAAACAAAACTGTAACTGAAACACACAGCATATGAATAAAATGCCTTACAGCTGCACTGCCTCCCAGCTATGCAGATCTCTCCACTTCTGTGGCACAGCTACATTTGATTTTATTTTTTTTAAAGTGCTCTGTCCATATTCAATAACCATGTAATTAGGTATTCTGACTGACTTCTCCCATTCTGGAATTGAATGAGCAATTTGATGTCATAAATTCCAGCTGATTCAGTGGGTGGTGAAAGGCAGTGATTTTTTCCTATTCATCTAGAAATCCCAGGACATAGATCTCTTAAGGACATTTGGACAATCCCACACTATTTTAATTTTGAGGCGCCCATTGCACTGCATTTTGGCACGGACAAAGTCCCTCAGAATCTGCTTTATTTGTCCCTGCTCCTTTGCTTTGACATGTCAGTATCAACACATGTCAGCACAGCAGGGATGTCTGTGCTGCTGCAGTCATGCAGAATGAGGGCTCCTAATAAAAGCTGCAGTGTGTGTTGAGATACTCAGTCTGCTCTTTTCAAGCTACTGCTGCTTGGCACCCATGAAGTCCTGATGAACTCCTCCAACCAACCCCAGAGCAGGAATTCTCCATCCAAACAGATGGCTGGAACTGCAGGCAGCCAGGAGACCACGTTTCTCTTTTTTTTTTTTTTTTTTTCATGATGTGTGGGTGTTGACAGCATTTCCAGACATAATTCCAAATGGCTGTCAGTTCTGAGCTTCTTGTCTAAAGGGGATATGTCAGTGCTAATCTACCTCTGAGACAGATTACCCTTCACAATGGAAATTCTTCCCCTTATTATAATTGGTTTACTCTTAACACTTGCAGATATTGCCTTTCCTGAGCTGTTTAACTACAGTTCCCTCTCAAGGCTGACAGAGCCCAAGAATCAAAGACTCAAAGACTAATTTGTGCACAGTTTGGGGGTTTGATGTTTAGTCCCATATTTAGGGTTAATTACAAGATAGTGGAGGCAGAGGCATTAATTTTTTTTTTCTTTATGTATGTTTAGACAACAAATAAAATACAGTCTCTTGTTCTGTGTTTACAGCAGGTGATTTCTCCTTTGGTGCAACACTTCCAGAGCTGTGTAAGGTGCTTCTGACCAGGAAGATTCCTGCCAGCCCTGTCACAGTGGAATTGCTGCACTGGCTTTTCAAGGACGATGCTGATATGAGTTATATGAGCACATGACCTGCCATGATTTAGTGACAATCTGCTAAAATCAGCTACATAAGGCTTAAGGCATAGCTAGTCTGCACAGAACAGGTGGAAGCTTTCCAACAGCCCTTAATTAAATAGAGTGGTGAACCATGTTTAAAAAAAGCTGATTTCAGCTAAATCCACATACTGATACTATTCTCAATGCAAATAAAAGCATTAAGAAAATTAAAATACACTTGCAGGGAACTGTAGAGGATTACCCCTAGTCTGCCTCAATACACAAATACACTTAGATGGTGTTTGCAATAAATCAGGGACAGAATGTTTCCATAAGGTTTAGTTTGCACTTACTCCTCTATTAGCTCACATCAGCCCTAAAATAGCCCTTGTTGATGCATTGCATCCTGCAGCACAGTAAATTGTCACAGCCTGCTCCATCTCAGACCTCAGATGAACCCCTGACAAAGCATGGCCATGCCAAAGGAACAGCATCAGTTCAGAGTTAATTAGAAAAATGTGCATGAAACCCTCAGTGCAGTTAGTTCCACCAGGTGAAATGAGCTTTCTTTCACTCATGAGCAAATGGCACCCACAACAAAGCATTTTATATGAGGCTCTATTAAGATTGATTAGAAGTGAGGATAAAAATCTATACATTGCATTCTAATATTTTTTCAACAAAGGGCATTGATTTGAAAAGGCCTAAAGTGCTTTCATCCCTTTTGTCCATGTGCCTTTCTAGATCCACATAATATCTGATTTTCCAAGGAGACAGGCAGATAAAGAGCCTTCTAAAAATCCACATTGTTTTCCTTCCTTGGCTCCATGCCCTGTTACTGAAGCCTTTCATAGCCCTTGGAGATGACAAAAGACAGAGATGCTTTAGCTTGAGGCACCATGGGGATGGTGCTTTGGTACCTTCACTGCCAGGTGAGCTCATGGACACACAGGTAATTTCTGCATTTTCCTCTGAGGTTATCATTGTTCATTTGCCACGTTACCACAAATGCAGTGCCACATTGCTCTCATAAACTTCCCATGGAGAGCTGTGTTTCTGCCCCTGGATCTTGAGAGCAATGTCTAGGGGCTGGGAATTCAGAGTGACAAAGGGAGGGTCTCACAGAGATCATCAGCACTCGCCTGAAATTCCCCCATAATTGTAAAGGGCCCCATGAGAAGAGCAAATAAGCCCTGCCATGTTTTCTAATCTTGCTACACTAGTTATACAGAGAAATGTTCTCTCCTAATGATGGCACACAAGCTGCTGTAAGCTTTTCTGCTGCTTGTATCAGCTATTATTCAGTTATTCCATCCTAACAGCGAAGAATCATTTTTGTGCTTTTCATTCTCTCTCCCAGAGGGCAACAGATGTAATAACTTATTCCCTGTCTGGCACATTAGGCCTTGAAAAATTAATGTAGTGCTGCTGAGATTTCCAGTTTCTGCTTTACTTAGGGTGCCAAAGCTTTGAATTTCAGTGAAAAAATATTAAGTAATAAAAAGCTTATTTTAAGTTTGTTAATGTACTTGTCTGTTTTAATGCCCTTCTAAAATTTTCACAAAATAAGCATTCCACTGACTAATCTTTCCAAATTTCTTTTGCCTCTAAGCTATTACCACACAGAATCACTTAGACTGGGAATGACCTCCAGCATCATCAAGCCCAGCCTTTGACCAATCACCACCTTGTCAACCAGACCATGGCACTAAGTGGATGTGCAGACACTTCTAGAACATGTAATTATGCTACCATATAATTGAGACCTCTCCTGTTCTACAATTATGACACAACAACTGAAATTTAAACACCATTTTCGACTGCACTGTGTTAAAACCCAATCCATTAAGAGCACCAACCAGTCACGTGCTGCTCTGTACATGTAGTGAATGTTTTATGCCTTGGTCCATTGATTCCTTCCAAAATATTCTCCTGTTACATGAATTCTGTAAAAGAGAGTAGTGGTCCAAACCAAATTCCACTTGTGTGTTATTGCTTCTGCTCAAACTCTTGCTTTAGAAGCAGCATGAGAAGTGAGCACTGCAGTTGCAGTGCCTGGGGTTTGGAAAACTGCATCACAACCTTGCAGCACTAAACCAGAGCCCATCCAGGTGAAGATTTCACCACAGAAGATCCAAAGGAAGTCACAGAGGTAAATGTACTGCACTGCTCTGGAGAAGTGCAGAGGATGGGTAAATGTATTTAAATGCATGTAAATGTGTTTCCCCGTAAATTAGCAGCATCTAATTATTTAGATACCTTTAGCAGGCACACCCACAAACTGGCTACCTTTGCAAATAATAACCAGACCTGCATCAGGTTATTACAGTGAAAGAAAAAAGGCAAAGAGAAGTAGGATGTGCACTGAAGAACAAAATCAGAGCTGGGAGCTCCTTCTCCAAAAACAATATAATTTTTTTCTGCCCTCTCCCAGATCTTTGCAGTAAGATTTAAGAAATTAAACAAATCTGTGACTTTGACTTCATCTGTGCAGAAGAGAGTTTTCAGTGTCAAAATTCTTGCCCAAAAGGACAGGTGAAAAGTCTCAAACTAAATATACAGGTTCAACATGTGTTAGGAGTTAGAGGAAAAGCAAGTTCCAAGCAATTTCTCCTATCACTGCAGCATTTACTAATGCTGCTGCTTTGTGTATCCCAAGCCTGCTAGCATGGGAACAGGCAATAACCACACATCCTATCAGGCTGTCCTTGCACTCCTACACACAGCCACTTAGGAATCTTTTCCTCCTTGGATGGAAATCCTCAAGTAATTTCTGCTCTGTCCTCCAGGCTGCTGGCTGGGCCCCAGAGAGTGCTGAGCTTTTAAGAGCACAGACTTCATATTTCCAGTCTCTGGCAGCACTTGTTTCTTTATTCCACAGAGGATCTCTGTTTCCTTAAAAGCTGGCTTTGCTGATTCAGGCTTCCCCATCTCAGCAGATTTCAGCAGAGAGTTTGATCTGTCAGCATCAAAGACATCCCTCTGTTCAGAGCATGCCTCAGCACTCAGACAATAAGCAGAAGAATAGTTTCAAACGAGGCTAGTGGTTCCCCTGGAGACCAAAGGCAATTAATAACATGTTTTTCTGCAAGGAGCAGAGCTAATGAAGCCTGATTTCCTGCACATCTGAGACATCCATCTTCCACCCTGTCTGGAAGCTGCTAACCCAGTTACTACTGCAAATGGAGCTCCTTTGCCTCCAGTCTCACCTGCTGATCCCACCTTCCCCAATTCCTCCTCTGTCATGAAAACAAACATCCACTCCCCTCTTTTTTCCTAGCAGGACCTCCAAATGGTCCTCAGCTTCTTCTGTGAGCCTTTACCTGTTTCCTCACTTGCCAGACAGGCACACTGTGCCCAGAGCTATGTGGGTACTCAGATGCTGGCAGGCAGAACAAGGAACCAAAGGCACACTGCAGCACCTGCCAAAACAGGGATTTTAATGAAAACCATTGGCACTTCACAGCTGTGAGACCCCAGCTCAGGCAGAGCTGCCAAGTTTGCCTGAAACAGGCCAATAAATACAGAAGTTATCAAGAAGTGTTGGATGAGTGGGGCAGGAGAAGGAAGGAAAAGTGTGAGTGCAAAATTTTTCTCTGAAAATAAGGCAACCAAAATAACAAAGAAGTTTTTCAACTACTCAACTGTGACCCTGACTCAGGATTTGATTTGGACTACTGCAGTTGTGCCACTGACCATCTCTATTTTTTTCAAGTGGGAACTGAGGAAACCTTGCAAAATAAGCCTCGAATGAAAGAGTTTTCATTTAGCAAGTGGCAGCTCAGCCAAGTGGGAGAGCCTTTATGAGATGCTGCCTACCTTCCAGACAAGAGCCTCCCTGCAGGTCAGGGCACACTGGGATTGCTGCTGCTGGCAGTCATGACTGCATGAACTCCTTGCACTCTTCTCTTTCTTCTTATTTTGAAATCCAGCTCCATAGCTAAAGAAATATCAAAGGAGCATAACATCACTAAGAGCATCATGGCAGTGACTTACACTTGAGATTCAGAGGAGTTCAACAGTGGTTCTTCTCCCCCTCACCCCCCCCCCCCCAGCAGATAAAAACTGTCATAAGGATGTAAATCAGCTGTATTAATTCTATTCTGGAAACAAAAAGAATAAATTACCTTATTTTCTACAACCCTTGAGACACACAGGATTTATTAAACAGGGCAGAGTACCCTGTCTATTGCTGCTTTATGTGACCAATTGAAATTGAGTAAAAAGATGTTGCCATTCTGATCAGATTATTCATACCTTTGTACTTCATGCTCTAAGCACAAGGGACTACTGAATTTTCTGAGGGGGAAAAACTTTTTAATTTTTAATTTACTTTAGTCATGTTCTAGGTTGACCTCTGTCTAGTGCAAAATTGTGCTACATTATAGTCATTGGCTAGCAGCTCTTGTATTTGTAGAAAATAAATGTTTACAAGAAGAAAGAGATTATTTCCTTTTCAAGATAGAGAGTTCCTGCAAAGGAATTTGTTAATACATCTGCAGAGCCAAGGAGAAATATTTCACAGCGGCACTGATGGAAAAGCTCTGACTGAGGATTTACAAACCATGTGTGAAACTGTTTCAGACAGTTCTTAATCACTAGCTTAAAAATCAGCAGTCTCTCTGAATGTCACTGGTATCAAGGTGAATGTCACATACTGCAAAGGATTTTTTTTTTAATTGGCAATGCTTGAAACGGGTGGGAGAGATTTTTTTAGGCTATCAGAAAGGTGCAGAAAGTACAGAACTGATAGAGTGTCATGCTTCACTCAGTGCAGAGGTACCCTGTCACAAAACATTTATTGAAACCCTCGAAAATTTGCAGAAAGTTTTGCTTTGACTGGGAGGAGGGGGATTATAAATGTCTCTATGGATCAGCCTTGGAGTGCATGTCGTGCCATCCACATGGAAGAGCAGGAATAGCTGAAAGGAGAGGGGAAAACTGCTACTGCCTTACCCTTTCTTCTTCTTCCTCATCCTTACAAAACATAACTAAATACAGAAACCCCATCACCTTCAGTGATGTCCCTGTTATTGTGAAAATGTTACCTGAAACACCAAAATGGTGTTTCAATTCTTAATGTGTTTCAGAGGAGACCAGAGCAGTCTTTGGAAAGAGTAACCAGTTGTGCACACAATCATCTGCAACAGAGCACTGGGATGTAATTTATGTTCATTAGACGTTGTGGGGTGCAATAAATCATTGTTTTCATTTGTAGTGCATTATTACAGGAGTGATTTAACTGAGGAGATCCTTGCTCGTGGCCTACAGGAGTGAAAGGTTAATGGCATAATGAATTCCAATAAAGCAAATAGTAGACTTTGGCCATCCTTCAGCCAGCAGGTGGTAAATTAGCAGGTAATAAAGTGTGTTTGCAATCTGCATTCATAGGCCAATAAATAATATGCAGGGGCTGGTTTTACCTGCTTTAGTTGACAGTGCATTACTGGGACTGTGTAGCTTCAGAGCATCTAAGAAAGGCACAGAGAGCAGGAGGCAGCTGATTTTGCAGTATCCTGACTTTTAGCACTGATATATATCAGAGAGGCACATCTAGAATATTATAGCAACGCTCATAAATTCCACATTGGGCTGCAGTAAAGTACAGCTTCCACATGTGGCAAATACACATTCCTGTGGTCCCTTCAGCTTGTGACATTTACTCTGCCATCCTATTAACTGGTGGCATTTCATTCTGGTAATGGAATAGCTGAGGGAAATAAAACCTCAATATGCAGCACCACTCTGAAGGCCAAAAAAAATCTCCCCATCCTAAAATAACATGCTGCCTCCCACTATTCAAACTAAACATATTATCAATATATTTCTATGAATGGGAATTAATTACCATTCAGTCAGCAAGGCTTACACAATGTGTTGGTGCTCTCCTGCTACAAGAAATACTGCTACATTGCAATGTATTTAAATCAAAGTATTATTAGAACAGGAGAGGGATTGTATTCTTTGCCCTAACTGGTCTCAGCTTTCCCTTTTCTTGCCAGTATTAGAGGAAAACAGATCCCCAGTCAATTCCTTGCTGTTGCTATAGATGGTTCTGTACTACACAAGGTACAAGACCTGTGTAAGGGGTATTGCAGCGAATCCCAAAGCAGAAAGTAAATTCAGCAGCTTTGTTAAAGTTTGGTTTTGTTCTGTATTTCCCAAGGAAAGTATTTTCTGACAGGTAGTGAGAGGTCTGGGATAATATTTGAAATCCTTTTGCCCTGAAGAGAAAAAAAAAAAGCCAAGTGTCTGAGGGTATTAGGATGTTGATCTCTGCTGCCTGAACAGATCATATGGGGATTTTTGAAAACCTCATTCCAAGCCCTATGTACCTGCAATGCAATCAGCCCCAGAGACCTGCCTACACTGCAAAATGAAACTGCTGAATTAAGCCAAGTGACACCACCCAAACAAGATCCAAGGTCTCCCCAGGGGCCCCCTGCTCCCAAAATATAACTGTTTGTATTTGATTTTTTTCCTGAAAACTTACCTTCAGTGTGGGACCTGCGCATCCATGCTTTTCCTAGCACAGGGAAGTGGCAGAGGCTGCAGGGACAGTGCTGGGGACACAGAGGAAGAGCCCAGCAGGACACCCCAAATTGCTCCCCAGTTTCCAGCAGAGGCTGACACCAGGCATGAGTTAACAGCACTTCACAGTAATTGCCAAGTCTCCTCTTAAGCTTACATATTTATACTTAATTTTACTAATTTTAGTGACTAACTTTATTACTGTCAGGGCAGTTACTGCTGTGTTATATAACTTAATGGATATAAAGTCTCATCTCTCCTGCTCAGAGAGGTAAAATTCATATTTAAGCTCTTTGCATCATCCCAAATGACATTCTCATTTGGGAGCTGATTAAAAGAAACAAAACACAAAACAAAAAACAGATCAAAAAACTGCATCAGTCAGGCCACAAGTATTTCTATCTTTCAAGAAAACTTTGTAGAGTAAAACTTGAAAAAAATAAATTATGGTTATCCTACTTACTTTGGTACTTGAGTGAGGGTGTGAAAAATTATCTTTCTTGAAGTGACAAAACATCATGAAAACAAATGATGCCACCACAGTGATATTAATGTCATTAAATTGCTGCTTTGATGGGAATAACAACTTCCTGTGTGACAACTATAGACAGACCAAGGAATATCATGAGTCAGCCTATGCCTTGTTTGTTTTATTTTGATTTTAGTTTCCTGTTCTTGTCACTCCAGCCTCAGTGTTAATGCTAAGCTTATTCTTTCAGCAGTTCAAGAAGTCCAAATGGCTTTATCCAGAATATGCAATACCTCTAGGATGATTGTGCTTGCTGTAAAGCAATATTTACCCAGTGAAGTTTGGAGGAATTCTTGCACTCACTGGTCTTGCTGTTGAATGGGTGCCTCGTTGCTTACATACATTAGTGGAATCAATAGTGGCTTTTTATTCCTCGAGTATTTATCACTTTTAAATAGACAACATGTGACTCAGAATGCCAGTTCAGGGCTTTTATCAGGTGATAAAAGGGGGCATTCAGGAGCCCTGCTGGATCACAGGTGTGGCAACCAGCTCCACAAAATGCTTTACTTCTGCTCTGCCTCAAAAATTTACCATTGTTGTGACTGGTGTAAGAAACAAACAGGCAATTATGGATTGTGATATGGCTTTCATTTTGAACATTGCCTTTTCTATCAGTGCCACAAACAATCTCAGGTGCACATATTTGCTCTTATTTTGAAATGGTTGTAACAACACTTGCATTTAGCTTGTGATTTTTTTTTTTTTTGTCTCACCTGTGTGAGAGACAGTTTCTAATTTTTTTTAGGTAACTCACTGTGGAGAATATGCTACCAAATGTTAAACAGAGCATGCTGGCTATGGTATCACACAAACATTAAGATCATCATCCTGTGAGTCTGTTTGTTACAACTCTCAGGCCCTGCTGCACCATTCAGGCTGAAACAATTTTGTCAGGAGCAGTAAAACTACAGCAAGCTAGGACTGAACTCTTAAAATCCATCAGCAAGCCATTCACACTGGGGCTGGAAGCTGAGGCCAGGGAGCCATTCTGAGGCTGCTGGCTGGATCCCTGCTCTCAGACACATGCAAGGAGCTGGACAAGGTGTCCCCAGTGCTCCCCTCCCAGCCCCATCTGCTGCCATGGCACGGTGCCTGCCTGCCAGGATGGAGCCAGTTTGCTCAGAGCCAAGCAAAATGAGGTTAGATGGGCACTCTGTGAGCTCCTCTATAAAAGTCCCTTCTCTTAAGGGCACTGCTACACAGGTGCCAAATGCCACTTTGGGCTTGGTGGCATCTGCTGGTGCCCATGTGCCAGGAGCACAGCACCTAAATGGAGATGGTGACAAAGATGGGAACTGGCTTGTGCTCAAACATAAAGCCATCAGGACAGCACAGGGCATCAAACTCCACGTGAAACTCAATCACAGCCTCAGAACAGCCTGGTGAAGGATAAATCACAACCAAGGGTGAGATCAGGAAACGAGAAACCCATGATGTGAAAAGGTCCAAAATGTGGTTTTGCACTTACCAAAAGGCCTATAAAACACCCAAAACTTCATTACCCTTGTGCACATGCTCTCCAGTACATTTACAGTGGAAGAATTAAGTGTTCTGTCAAAACCCATCCAAATGCAAAGGCAATAAAAACAAAGACCAACTAATCAACCAAAGTCTCACTAGAAATTCCTATCTTCCATTTGTCTGCATAGATGTTTATGCTCCTCTCATCCTCTTAATGGACAAATGGCTGTTAAATGTAATCATAGGTGTCTATTCCAGACCTCCCAAGCAGAAACAGATCATTTTGCTTTCCTTCTAAGGCAGAAATTACGAATACTGGGAGACTCTCCCCAAAAGACAATAAGGGATAAATGACAGGTTTTTCCTGCAGCTTCCTCCTTGCCTGACCTCCCTTACCAATAAGCTCCTGGCATTCATATTTTCTCCCTCATAGGCTATATATCATAATGGGTTATAATTAAATGTTATTTCTTTGTATGGCTTCTACATCAAAAAAGACATTTCTGTAGCATTAGGAACTGTACACACACAGAGCCCGAGAAACAGTTTGTCCCATACATAGCAAACAGTCCTGTCTAGACAAAGGTGTCCCAGATCAGCTCCTTACTCCTCCCTCCTAAGATGGGGAAGAAGATTAAATGAGGAAAAGGTGTTGCCTGTAGCTTGCCAATTACTAAAGGGGTTGTGAATCCAAGGAATTCTTGTTCTTGTGTAAAGAGCAACACACAAAACTTTAATTATTACACTCAAGACCGGCTAATCTCTTACTAGTGCATTGACTGGAATAAACAACAAACTCTGCCCAGCTCTTTCTCCCTTTTTGTCAGCCTGTATCATATAACCCAGACCATGAGGATGGCAATGGCTCACCCAGTCCATCTGTCTGCTCTGGCCATGGCCCACAGGGTCTGGTTGAGTAAGCACAGATCAAGGTGTTTCCTACAGGAGTTATAAATCTTAAACTTTGTAAAGGAAACTTCCCAGCCTGACCACTCAGGAGCACTCTGGCAGTCACAGTCCCAATCTTCCAAAGAAACCAGAGCCCCTTCAAACAGGGACCCAGCTGGGGCCCCACTCCTGCACACCCCACTCACAGCCAGACCAGGTTTGTTTAGAGAATCCCAGACATCCCAATCCTTCAAATAATTAACTCTTGGTGCAATAACTAAATAAAAAAATAACAGCCTGAGATGGTGCCTCTGAGGAGGGACCCAGAACAAAGCACCCACTGTGCTTTTATTGCCTCAAGGTCCCACACTGAGCTCCTCTGCAGCTGCACCCCAAGCTCCTTGCACTCAACACACTCCCCAAAAACAGTCAGAGCTTCAGCTCTTATGCTTCTTTCTGTTGTTGTTGTAGTTAGGCTTTCCACTCTAATTTTTCTTTAGCTAAGGTTTTCACAAGTGTTTTTTCTCAGCAGTTTTGTTTTTTGTTTTTTTTTTAATAGATGTGCATTATTTTGTTAACACCTTGTATTTCAAAAAGAAATCTTAATGAAATCTCTTCCTCTACTCTAGCTGCCTGTGATACATTTAAAGTGTTTGCACCTTGTCTGAAGGAAGTGTTACCCATTCACAGATGAGGCAGTGAGAGCACACAGAGCCAGCCAGAGCACATTACTCACCACTTTCCCACCTAGGCTGTCTATCAAACCAGCCCCTGGAGCAAGAGGAGCCCTGTCACTGCCAGGAGCCAGCAGCAGCATCCTGGGCTGGACTCAGCCTCCCTGGCAGGGCTGGATGGGGTCCCAGGGGAGCTTGTCAGAGCCTTTGGGTGCATTAATGCATCACTGCCCCTCCTGCTCTGCTGCATTCAGCTGAAATGTGTGTATCACTCACCCAGACTTCTGTAACTTCACTGTCCTTGGTGGTTTTTCTTGTGCTGCAAATTGTTCAATATATAAACACATTTTGCATATCCCTCCTCTGGCTCCCCATCCAGCTCTTTCCACTGTAATCAAGTGATTTTTACCCTCCCAACCTCAGACACCCCATCCTATCTCCAAAACAGCTTTGATGAAGCCAGTTTGAGACCTCACTCCCACGACCTCATCTCATCTGAGTCAACTGCTATTCAATTCAATGGGAATATTGAAGAAGGTTTAATGTTGAGTGGTTTTACCAGGAACTGGATCAAACATATGATCTTGTAGCTGCTGAAACTCCTATTACAACCAGCAAATGTTTCACCTTCTGCCAGCCATACTTAAGGAACACTTAAATATCAATATTATTTACTTCTAAACAAGGTGTGGCAGTCCTATTGCTTTCAGAATGACTTTAGCACGTACTAAAATTTAAGGACAAGAAGAAATATTTTCTGGAGGCAGTAATATATATTTTAATTGTCTTTAATTGCAAGAATTGGCAAATATGTCTTTCACCCTCTACTATCTGTCACGTATGTTGGATTGCCAATAGCTCCTAGCATTTTTCCACTTTCAGTATGCTGCCATTTCAGCAGCACAGACCGTGCTGTTGTTTTTATTCTCCAAAACAGCCTGACTTTATGATTCCGTTCATTTCACACCTGGCAACACAGAAAATGCAGAGGTAATAGAGGGGAAATCCTTTAGCAATCAGGAAAATGACTAGAACTGCAGTGGAGATGTGTGTTATTTTCTCAAGCAGCAATAAAACGCGTGTGAATTTTCAAGGGAGCTACAAGTCATTGTTTGCTACAGTGACATGCCAGCAAATGCTCATGTTATCCTTTAATAATATGGAAGATAGCACTCATCATAGCCCTCCCAGAGCAAAAGACTGGGGAGGCAGGTGTTGAAACACAAAGTAGCTCAATGTGATATGTGTGTAACACGCTGTTGATGCTAGAAACAGATTCTCTGTAGCTGAATATAAACACAAAAGTTCACAAACATACACAGGCACACAAATGCATGTTCCTCTGTTGCTTAGAACAGTGAAAATGGAATTTTCTTTTACTTGATGGTTCTGAAAAATAAGTCCAGTTTCCTGTCTGTGGCTTCATGATGTTTTCTTGGTCACAACTGAGTCTGCTCTAGTGATGGCAGGTTTCTTGCTGATTGGAAAAATAACCTGCATGATTTCCAATGGGTATTGATGGGAAAGAACCTGCTAAACATTCAACATAGTCTTAATCTAAAAGCAGTTTATGTGGTAATTTTTAATCAGCAGCAGTAAAACTATCTACAGAGGGAATCTTGTGTTGTTATGAATCCAGACACAACCCATGAGTTGAGGAACCACAGCTTGGGTCGAGTTCCCCAGGCTAAATTTCTGCAAGATATCCAGAAAACATATCTAAAAAATGCAGTGGGAGAGAGGCCAGGTCTAGATAAATTCAGGAGTCCTTGTCTTAATTCAGCTAGGTGAGGGAAAGAAGGAAAAAAGTTCCCCAAGACAGAAGACAAGGAATAAAAGAACAGAACTTCAATAGGGATTAGATCCCAGTCCTATGAAGGACAAATCAAAGGAAACTGTTCTTCACAACTATTTCACAAAATCCTTATTTACCTCAAATTCATTTTCTGAACTCATTCCAAATAAATGCCTCTGCCTGTTTCGCCACAAAAATATGTTTTAAAAAAATCCCTAGAGATTTTATATAATTTGTAGAAGTTATCATTTTAGTTATGAAAGCTAAATTTCTCTCCCCATGTTTCATTTAATGCCCCAATAAATGTTGAGGCTGCAATGAACTAGCTCTTCCAGCCTAGTATATGCTGGAAAAACTGTTTCACACCACAGAAAGTCCCTGTAAAACATATACAAGGATTCAAATGTAGATTAATTGCTTAGTAAAGCATAAAATAATGAGCAAAAAATATTAATAAAATTAAGCATTAAACTGACTACATTTACATGACTATTTAATTTCTTTAATACACATTTATTACATAAATTTGATAACATTAAAAAATTGCATTCCTAAAAGCTCCAAAATGGTCACACAATCGGCATATGAAAGAATGTAAAACTTCTGTGAGGAAAAACTGACTATTTTAGTGATATTTGGTAAGGAATCATTATTCCATTGTTTCTAGTAAAAGCTTTTCTTTTAATAACATACCCTTCCAAAAATATAATGTGCAAACAAAAAATAAAAAAAAAAAAAGTATGTACTCTAATGACTTTATGCCTTATTTTTTCTGTGAAGGGCAAAGCCTGTAGGGGCCTTAGGGAAGGCAGGCAACAAATGTCATCTTTCTTTTCATATAATTGTATACCCATGTGCTTTATGTAATCAAAATGAATACTTCAATTTGTTACATATTTCGCTGGAGGAACAGAAGGCATATGGAAAAAAAAAAAGCCCCAGGGGCAAATGATCTCACTTACCTGGAAAACAATGTGTGTGTTAATAGAGTAATTTGTTAATTAAAGATTCTAAGATGCCCACCAAAGCCATTTATTTCTGAATTACCACTTCCTGGAGTTCCAGAAGATGCCTGGCAAAAGGCAATTAGAAGCTGTGTTTTTCCTGTGCCTGTGCTGTGGCTGAGTGCAATCCGTGTGCCGGGAGCCCGAGAGCTCCCTGGGCAGCAGATGGGCTGCACGCAGCCACGAGAGGGAAGGGAAAACAATTTCATGCCTCTCACTGTTGCTCCAAGACACAGTGCTCTATTGAATTATCCTCCAGTTAAGCTTCTGGTGGCAGTGGGACACAGAGCAGGGATGACTGCAGAAGACAAATACTCATTTATAAGCTTCAAGCGCGGGCGGCTTTTTTTTTTCAGGGTGCTTCAGCTCGCCGTGGCAAATGTGAGAGCTTGGCCATAAAGATACCTGGAATACTGTCCAGTTAAAGCATGTAGCACCACTTTACAAAACTTAACTAGGGTGCTGTTGTTTCCTTTTTCACTGTGCTCCATGTTGAGAACCCAAAAACCAAACACAAGTGAGTGCTTTGCACTCAGCGCAGCAATATCAAACACAGGTTATTTAAATACCCACAGGTGTGTGTTACTCAGGAAAGCCCTGATCCCAAGGCTTTCCAGGGGACTTTCTAGGTTCCTAAGGCAGGAAGAGAGAAGAATTGCTCTGGTTGGAATCACAGAGTTTGGCTTTTACTCCTGCTGCTGCTGTTGGCTGTGCTCCCAGATTTTTCCTCATGTGTGCTGCTGGACTCTCCATCCTTCCTGAGGCAGGAAACCAAAAGGATGAAAGAAACTTTTATTAAGAAATGGCACTGGAACTAGGGGTTATTTTTAAAAGTGCACTTCCAGGTGTGAAATATAGCAGGAAGTCAGAGCTAATAGCTCAATGAGACAGTGGGGAGCTGCAAGGTACAGTTGCTTCTATTCTTAATGGAGGAATTTGGCCAAAGCCGTGGGCAGATAATATTTGAATTATAAGTACTCACAGCAGAGCTTCCTCTTGGCAAGTTGATAAGAAACACTTAAGATTCCAAAAACTCCATTGTCTGGTTCCAGAAAAACTAGGAAATCCTGTACCAAAGACTGCTCACCTTTTATACTGTAATGAGTCTTCGGGATTTCTCAAACAAAAGCATCAATGCAGAGCTATTTTTATTTATGGCTTATTTTTTAGGTATAAGCATGACTTACCACATGTGCACCCTCATGCAGCAGGGGCTGGTCTCTGGTTCTTCACCAAACTGTTTATAAGGGATTATTCCTTAAAGTAAGCTTATAAATTTACTGTTATAAAATTTAACAGTTGATACTAAGAACAAGATGTTCTCTTTGCATTAATATGAGATTTCCCACATATAAAGTTATATTTATAAAAGCATAGCTGTCTTCAGTGATTAAATCGTAAAAATACTAATTTCTAGACATAAAACCCCTAAATTTGACATGTTAAATGTTTGAATCAAATGCATGTTATGCACCAGTCAGAAGGTACTCTTAAACACGAATCCACAGCAAAGTCATTTTGCTGCAGTAAGCATTTAAAAGCAGAGTAATTAAAGTTGACATGACAATAACACAGCAGGATGGTTGGTACACTAAACCCAGCATAGAAGACAAGACAGTCCATGAAGATATATGGTAAATAATGGTGTTCTATATGCCAGATAATCAGTGCTTCTGGAAAAAGTGACAAAAGGCTCAGCATTGCAGTAGCAAAATGCTTCATATAGGGAAGTGATAGTTTATATCCTGGCTATTACCAGCAGAGAAGTTTTATCCTTCTGTGTTTGCCACATGTCTTAAGAGCTCAGTGATTCTGATATTCCCCCTCTTTCTCTGTACTTACATTCACTTTTGGCACTTGTCTTGATTTCAGCCATTGGGAACTTTCAATATTGGCTCACTTTGCAGTCTGAGGAGTGTGTTTCTTTACAGAGAAGGGGTTTCTTTCCCTAAGCTTCCTGGGTGCTTTGTCACACCTTTCTTAAAGAAAAACCCAATACTCTGTGAACACAACCAGCCTCATTTTTCTACTCCAACAATCAGATCTGAAAGTGAGCCTAGAGTCCCCCAAACCTGCTCTATACCAAAACTGACAGATGTATTTCTGTCCCTCCCTGCATCCTGCCTCAGCAGCCCTTCTAATGTCCATTTTGCTTCAGGCTGTGGCTGAACACAAACCCTTCACCTGCCCATGTCACAATCTCTTTCAACTTTCTCTGAACAATTTCTCAACAATTTCTCTGAAGTCTGAAATGGCAAAGGAGAATGTATTTAGAGCACAACTGATCAAAATACTATGCTGAAGGTTCCCAAGTTCCTTTCCATAAGGCTGATCAACATGCATGGAGGAAATACTTTTTTTTTATATCTTTTCCTGAATCATAAAATTACTGAGGTTGGAAGGGACCTCTAAGAGGATCACCCCATTTTGTTTCTATGTAGAAATATTTTTAAAGAGAAATCTAAGTGAAAGCCATGGAGCCTACTCCTGAGACTTGATCTGTGAGCAGTGTTTCAGAATATTTTTAAGGCTACAAACAAACTGTGTTTTTATGGCTGCTAGCAGAGCAGCCAGTAAATCAATGCCTGGCAAATCAATAAGATGATCTAATGGGACCATGAGAACAACATGAAACTTGAGATGTTGAACCAAAGTGAGCACAGTTCTGCCACTGTAACTGAACTGCATCTTATATTACTTGGACAAATAAAAGAGTTTTGAAAAACCTTTGACCCATTCTATTTGATAGAATATGATTTAACTGTAAAATAATCAATAAAAATAGTAATTTCCCAAACATCTAGAAGTGAAAAGGTTTCACTTGATGTAGTGAATAAATATACAGCATAATTGTGTTTTTTTAAAAAAACAAATCATGCCTTGATGAAATCCAGAGAGATTAGAAAATGTCAGTTGTCAAAAATGAATTTAAACTATTCAAATCAAAGCACAGACAAAAAAAAAATATTCTACCCCAACAGTGCACCCAGGGAAAACAGGATTAAGCTACTGGTAACTACACAAAGAATGAAAATTCTCACATTTTATGCCTTGCCATGTGTCTTTAGACAGAGCCACCTGTCCTTCCCCTGCTTCAGAATTTCACAAGTGATTTTTGTACCAGTGATAAAAAGTGAAGGAAAATACACACAGAGTTGGATAAAACCTTTCTTAATTTGGAAAATAAGCTAGGATTTGGATGCCATTGACCAAACCTGGATTTTAATTACGATTTTTTGTGAGTTAGCAGTCACAGGGCTTAATGGAGATGCTGATTTATCCCTGCTCCAGGCACAAGATTCAGCTGTTCCTTGTAATCCCACTTCTGTTTGGGCTGATTTTTAGCAGTGTGCTTTTAATAAAATCATCAGGATCCATGGAACTTCCATGACCAGATTCCTCTGTCTTCCTGAATCCTGAAAACCTCTAAGAATAGATATTCTACCACCACTCTGAGTAAATTTTCTCATTACCCCACAAATGAAAAAAACCCACAGACCCATTCCATTGCCAAAAAACCCCTAAGGCAAACCAAACACCCAAAAAAAAAAAAAAAAACCCTGTTCACTTCTATGTAAAGCTCTAAGCTTCAACAGAAATTTTCATTTAAATTCTATCAATATAATTTTATCACTAAGATTAAAATTAATAGCAAATGTACTAAATAAAATATATATTTTAAATGACATAACATTTAAAAAATGGATTTAATCTTCCCTCATGCATGTTTAATTAAGGCTTTAAATTATGCCACCCTGCACTGTTGAGCAATGTTTCTTTGCATTGCTGAGAAATGGTTTCACATCACACCAAAGGTAAAAGCAACATCAGGATAGTGTGGCTTTTCTCACAAGTTTTGGAATGTGTGTGTTGATTCATTCATATCCATGCTATTCTTAAATATATATATATATATATATATATATATATATAATGTGATAAATATTAACCAATGTTTCTGTGTTTCTAACACATTCCCAAACCCACCAGATTTTTTTATTTTATCAATGAAAAATGTAAACAGTTTATACTGAACCAGTATTAGCTACAATACATTACAATTCACATCACCATATATTTTATGATCTGGCTTTTCAACCAAAAACAGGGTTTTCTCTAAATTGTTAATGGCAACTCTCCAGTCAAATCATGTAGAATAAGGTGGGACATAAGCTTATGTGCCTGAAATCAGTAATCCTGCTTAGTTTTGTTTTTCTTCATAATTGGAAAACGCAACATTATACTACCTGGATCTGTTATTAGTGTAAGTTTTTGCAATTAGTTTGGGGGTTTTTGGTTGTTTTGTTTTTTTAAATGATTACTCACTGACTGAAAGTGATGTGAAAATGTGTATCTAAATGCAATCCCATACATGCATGTTGTCTTCTTTAATATTCCATGATCACTACAAAATTCAAAGGGTTTATTCAAAGATAAAGCCCTGTCATACAGGTGACCAGATATCTAGATGGAAGGGTCAGTGTAATTTGATATACAGACAATAAGGCATTTACTACAGACACCCATCACTGGCTGCACTGACAGTGAACAGCACCAAAATTCCAAAGCAGCTTCATTAAATTCATGAGACAACTTAAAGTAAAGAGCTACTTAGGTAAGACAGAATATTTACACTCTAACCCCAAATGTATTGGAGGAAATACAATAAAAATTATACAAAATATTCTTCACTCATATTTAAAGTGCACTTACCTGGAGTGGCTCAGTGAAGAGCTTTGTTAGACTTCAGCCATGCACAGGTCTTTGGCACTGAGTGAATGCAATTTCTGGGCATTATTTCAGCTGGGAGTTTTCTTCTTTTTTTTTCCACTGCTGGTATTGTCTCTGTACTCTCTAGCTTCACAATGAGAAGCTGAGTTGTTAAATGAAGTTATAAAAGGGATGGGATTTCTCCTCATATGGTTCCATGATCAGCAGCTGCTTCCCTGGAGGTTCCCTCATGGCATTGCCAGGATGTAGCACAAAAGAATTGCTGTAAGGTGAGAGTGGGAGAACAAAAATAAACATCAGCAGCTCAAACACTGACCATGGCATGAGCAGCACATTACTGTACCAATAAACCTCTGTAGTGCACAGAACTTGGACATGGAGAGGAAGAAAGGGGGACAGAAATGAGAGTATCCCCTCCATTCATAGCCCAAATGCCATTGTGTGGCAAGGCACTCAAGAGAAACTGGCCACCTAACCTGCTTTTTTTATCTGTACTCAATAGTTAGACATCATCCACAATTGGAATGTTTTTTGTAGATAACACTTCTTTTCAGAGCTCACAATTTCAACAGCGAATGTCTGAAAACCAGGCAATGTGAGTGACTAATAGGGGTAGGATCTACCCTCTGGTGAGGAACCTTCCCAGCTACTGGGTTCTCTATTTGTAATTGAAAACCATTGATTCAAGCATTCAAAATGAAAAGGTTTGCTTGCAGCACAGTCTCTTTGCAGATCAGAATTAAATTCACAACAGCTGCGATTATGATCTCTCCTCTAACCCTCAAAAAACAATTAATGTTGCTGCAAGGGTGCACATCCATCATGGCAGAGCAGAGCTGGTGGAGAGTAGAAGGCAGTGGGCATGAAAATCCTGCTCAGATTCCATCAACTATGCTGACAAGAATTGTATCTGCCTTGTAAGTGCAGGTTGTACAAAGAGATAAAAACACTCATCCCCCCCGAGCTGCACATCTACACACTTGCCTTTCCTCCAGGAGTTTTCTCAGGGTTTTGTAACTCTGCTGGTTAAAGCTTATTTCCAAATATCTGCCTTTTAAATGTTGTTGATGCAAGTAATTAGGCAGTGACATCAAAAGTTGTTAAATTAACTGCTTTCTATTTAGGAGCTTCCTTGCATGCTGCATTCCTATGGTAACCAGGCACTCTCCATCCCATCACACAACACCCACCTGGGACAGAAGGATCAAGGGAAATTATACATTGTATAATTGAACATACTTTCACACTTTTTCAATGTGACCTGGTCCAAATGCATTGACAGTTTGGGTTGGGATTTTTCTGTCTGGAAGGAATCTGTGCAGAGAAATTACCTATTGCACACATGAAGAAAATCACTGGTCTCCATGTTCACTTCTAACAAAAAAATATTTCTTAAAAAATCTGCAATTACTTCAATTACTATCTTATTTTGCACTAAACAACAATTGGAGAAAATTGTGTGACACATCAAAATTGAGCAAATTATTCTTTAAAAAATCCAGTTATTTATAAGATCCCAAATTTTGCCTGTTTATCAGAAAAATCCAGTAGAGTATCTCTGAAAATATGCTGTAAGCCTGTCCTTTCCTACACCTACAAAAACATGCCCTGAAAATGAGCTGTGGGTTACTGACTTCAAGCAGCCAAAACCTTACCAAAAAACCAATTAATTTCATTTTATCCCAGTGAAAGAAACCACTCTGCCTATGAATTCTGCCAGTAACAGTAAGGGCCTCTTTTAATTTTTTTTTAATTTTATTGTCTTGCTAATTAGTATTTGGCATGAATGGAAAAATTGGCGTATTTTGTAATTCCAACAAAACAAGCACAGAGGCAAATTAAGATCTGGATTTTACATTGTTTGATTTTTCATTAAAATATACCTATCTGTCCTATGTGCATAGGGATCTGCTGTTGTTTGATTTCACTGTTTTTTTCCAGGTTGCTTTCCCACATCAGTTTTTTTTTTGCTCCATGTAAAAAAAAACTGACCTGACTGCAAGATATGGTGATATATCCATATCCAAAAAAGTGACTTATTTACAATTATTGAGAGTGGAATAGGCTCTTACTTTAAGAAACTGTAAAAAAATGATCTTAAAAGTCTTCAGAACGCATATTAGATAAAAATCAAGCACCTTCTATAATAAGTGCATAGCCAAAATGATGGCTGAATCATTTAAACACTGATTGAAACACTAGAGAAATATATAGTCCTGGATTATTCTTCAAGTCCTGTGAAATGAGCAGCACTTTCTCTTGTGCATCATCTCCCCTGGATGCACTTTATTAGTCAGACTGAGAGGAGAATAGGAGCCAGGTTCTGAAAAAAACTGATTTAAAGCTGCATTAGTGGCACTGGTGAGCACTGCCACTCCAAACCTCTGTGGTTTATGGGCCTTGATGGTCTCATTGGAACTGGGAGCAAAGGGAGCTGCTGCAAATGCCTCCTTGCTGCTTGAACTACTCTCTGCCTTCCTTTCAGAAATTATTTCAATTTGTGCAAAAAATACACGGAGGGTTTGCACAGTAATTTCGTCTATATGATAGATATCCGGAAAAAAAAAATTGTAGTATTAAAAACATTGTATTTTTTTCTAGCTGAAAACTTCAAGAAACTAAGAAAGTTAATAAAATTCATTTCATCAAGTGTGTAAGTGTATCCACTACATCAGAAAGCAAATGCAACTGTTCCAGTCTCCTGAAGGAAGGAAAAAGAAATTATTTCTGAGTCACACACCCTGTTTGTGCTTTACATAGAAATCAAACCCCTGACCCTTCATCTCTGTACATTCTGTTCCTCACAAAATAAAAACCACTTCAGCATCTTGAATCTGTTCTAGGGTGAACATCCAGGGCTGACAGTAACCAAAATTGCTTCCTAACCCCAAAACATGGCCAGGATGGCATGTGCTGCAAGCTTCAGATGTATGCCAGCAGTAAGCAGGAAAGGTTTTTCCTTCTCTTCCTCTGCATTTTGCAATGCAAAACCAATTCCCCAAAAGAAAGGTGTGGTTTTAATCTTCCTTTTTGACAGCTCATGTACCAGCTGACAGCTTTAAAGCACATTAATCTGACAAGGAGCATCACAAGACAGAGAGTTGAGAGGAAATTAGAATTCATGTTTAAACCCTCAAAGAAGCAAAGGGTTGTTGTTTTTTTTTTCCCCCTGAAAAAATATCCACTGGGATAAATAGTAATTTTCTTATTGTATAACAGAGCAAGTATATTAAAATTTCTGGATGACATGAAAGAAAAAATGTATTATTGAATAAAAAATTAGTTCCCTTTGACAGACATCAAGAAAAAGCCAGTTCTCAAAAATCTCTCCTGCTTGTGAAAGGAGAATGTGCAGATTATTGCCCAGACTAAAAGAAAAATAATACAGCCAGCATTTTTTTAATTACCAAATTGAGTTAGTTCAGGATGGTATGGTGAGATCTTCTAGGAAAACAGGTGGCTGAGTTTCCATCTATGGTTAATACAGATATGGTGTGCTTGGGATGTTAAACCTTCAGTGGCTGAGTATGTGAGGCTGATGATCAGTGTGATAGGGCTGTGGAAAGAGAACATTTGGATTGTTCTCAGCAGCCTCAGAAAGAGCCTTCAGAACTCAATGGCTCCAGAAATTCCAACCAGACCCCAAAATCCATCAAATCTAGACCTATCCTGAATTCAAAATCCAGACTGGCTTGAGATTTCTGAGCTAAACCTTCACAGAATCAAAACTTTCACAGAATCAAAAACTCACTGAGACAGAGGAGGTCAGGCTACAAATACACATTTGTGTGTTTGATAACTAGATAAAGATCTTACAGATGAGGATATGCAGATTTCAAGTTTAACCAGTACCAGCTTATTATATTTCAACAGAACTTTGACCAGGAAAGGGCACCTTTCCCAAAATGGCATCACTGTTATCACAGCATAAAAGAGCTACACATAAGCTAGAGGAAAACCCAAATCTGCTCCAGGAAAGGTGCATGTGACTATTCTGTGAAACACAGCAACCATTTAACAGGACAAGCAAAAATTATTTGAACAATCACACAGCAAACACAAATATTTATAATAGAATCGCCACGAAAATATTCCCAGTCTCACACAACACCCAGCTGAAATGGTCTACATGTATTGTAGACTCATGGAACTGTAGGGAAAATGGAACATGTGTGGAACATGAACACTTTAGGTCACCTGGTATGTTTGTTTCTGATAGCCAGGAGCAATCCACTGAAGAGGAACACTCCCAGGGAAAACACCAGCAGGACAGGACACTCCCCAGCTGAGTGAGCTCTCACCATCACAAGGAATATTTCAATTACTGGGATTAGAAAAACAAAAATTCAATCACTACTGAATCTTCTGTAAATCCCACTTATTTTGTTTTAAAACACATGAAAACAAGGTGCTGAAATTAGCCAACAGTCAAAGGCTGCAAACAATTTGCAAAATTTCCCTGCAAGAATACTGCAGTTTGAGCCTGTGAGGTCCTGTTTCTCCTCCTCACCTTTCTTCCCACCCCTGCAATGCACCACCAGCATCTCCAAACCCTGCTTTTCCTCAATGGCTCTGCAGATCCTGTCCTTTGCTCTCAAACCCCAGAGGCCACTGCTCTGCATCATGCCACCTAAACCTACTCAGCACCACAATGATAATATTAAAATTCCACCTCGTTGTTTACGTGCACTTAAGGCCAGCCCTGAAGGCTTTCAGGAATTCCTGAGGATGTGAGCACTTGGCATTATGGCTTTAGGATAAAAAATGGCTCTATTTTGCACATTATTTAAATTACCTCACATTTTTTATTTCCACTGTTATTAAACTGTAATGAATTTATTTGTTTATGGAAGTGTGCAGTGCATGTCTAGTACTGTTCTGTAATAGCTGGATTTAGAGCCAGCCCCTGATTTCTATCCTAGACATCATTAAACAATTTATTTTCTGTGATAGGGGAATGTGCTCTTGGGCAAGAGCTCTCCATTAACATGAATTATTAACAATATGTACATACATGCATTATGGATTTTAAAGATGAAAAGAAAGGCTGCCAGTTATTCTGTGGAGCTTTCTCCACCTACGAGGCCACTGAATTTCAGCAAGCTGCTGAATGGTCACAGACAGGGAATCCCTGATGACCACTAGGGCTTGGCTTCCCTGTTGCCAGAATTATGTGCAGTGCTTCAGAACACAATTCTCCAGGTAATATCTGCTTAGCCCAGCCCTGCTCCTCCCCACTGCCAGGTGATGCAAACCAGCCAAGAGCTCCCCAGACACCCACGCTCCCTGCAGAGGGGAGCCAGCACTGCCATCAGAAGGCATGCAGTTTTGTTTTAAAAATAAAAAAAACAAGGGGTGTTTTGGTAAGAGCAGCATTTGAGGAAAACTGTGCCATGTTCAGCATCCTGCTGATGCATCTGATGTGTCAGCTCACATCTCCCAGGCTGGCTGAGCCTCATAACCCTGGTGACAATGAAGGATGGGGTGCAGCAGCTTTGGTGCCACACTGCAGCACACACAGCCTCAAACACTTCCATCCAGCTAAACCTCTGAGCCCAGCAGCTGCTCTGGCCTCCACTCATGCTTCCCTGAAAATTTACTCTCTGTGAAAAACACTCTAAAGAGGTGTTTGTGTCTCCAGCCTTTCCAGGTAATTAGTCCCCGAGCTGCTGCAGGATTGCTGTGTCAGGAAACCTCAGCACTCACCACCCTGGGGTTAAAAGTAGTACCCCCAAAGGATAATTGAATAAAAAGGAGCAGGGGGGTTCTGGAGATTAATTATCACTAATTTCTGCAGGCTTGAGTAGAGTTTATGAGAACTGTTTTTAAGAACTCTTGCAGCAGCATCTCCTCTCCACCCAGCCTCATTTGTATCTCTGCTGCACCATCCAGCTCCATCAATATTGCAGGTCTGACTCCCCTCATCCCTTTCTTTTTCTTCCAAAAGTAAAACCAGTTTCTGTTGTTCTTCAAGACATTCTTCAGAGCAGCAGCTCCTGCTCCTCCTGTGAATACTGTCCTATGTCTCATACAACACTGCTTCCCTCGACCACCTGCTGCCCAAAATTCAGCTCCCAGTACTTGGCTGGTGACTCAAGGCTGCTTTTTTTTTTTTTTTTTTTTTTTCGCACAGATGTTGTCTATGTAAGGGTATTTTTTACATTGTTTGTAAAATATTATTACTATTTCTCTTTTTCTTCATTCTCAGTTTCTTTCCTTTGACAATTCCCTCATGAAGCCTTTTGTGATCGACATTCTGTATCTCACCCCAGCTCTATTCAATCAGCTTTTTACAACCTTAATAGCATTTTGCCTTTTTTATTAGCCAATAACACATTCAATGGCCCACATCACTTCATGGAGAACAGACCACAAAATACCCCACATCCCAGACTGGGTTTCCTCTCATGGCTTCAAAAGCAGAGTCCCTGACTGACCTCTGCCATGAGCACCAACATCCAACAGAGCTGAGAAAACCCAAATGGAGACCTGATCCTTCTTCAGCTGGTTGCACTGGAAGAAAATACCTTCATTTTCATTCCTTCTGCTCCTGCAGAATGGCAAGTTAAAGAAAGGTGAGCAAACAGGCAGCTGTAGGCAGTGCCAGGGAGAGCAAAGGGCTTATTTTGCACACTGAGGGTTCATTCCATGAATAATTTCTCCAGAGAGAAAAGGGATTTGATTAACAGCAAATTGTATGCAGAATTTCTCCTGCTAACCTTTTTTTTTTTTTTTTTTTACACTGAAGGATTGATAGACCAGCTGAGGGAAACAGCACTGCTAATTTCAGTGGTAAAAAGATACAAAACAGAGCCACCCAATAAAAACCAAGTGGAATAACTTCATGCAACTTCCCTCCACCCTCAAGAGGAAAATTTTTCCTTATGACATGTAGGATTTTGGATGTCCAATACTTAGTTTTTATTTCTTACCCATAAGAAAGGTACACAGGTCCCATCCAGCTGATTTAAAAACAAGTATTTTCAAAAGTATTTTCCTGTTTGCTGCTTCTTTTGAAGAAAAAGAATTCTCTTTTAAAGTCTCATTCATAGCAAACAAACACCACTTCTGATTTTAGAGTAACCATCTTTAATTCTAGTACATATTACTGTATTCATCCTGGGTTCACATTTGAAGCTTACTAATGTTTTTCTCTACAAGGATTTGCATATTTCCATCTTATCCCAGCAAAACAAAGACTACATTATGTCACCTACATATTGTGTTAATGTTGTTCTACTTATTAAAATTTCTAATTGAGCCTGTACAGGTAGAGAAATCAATATTCCAATGAACTATTTTTTTCTTTGGTATTAGACTAGAAGGTGTAAGTATACATGTTTCAAAGCACTGATGATACAGAACAGAAATTTTAATTATATAACTTTATGGTCATGAATTATATAAACAATTTGACAACAAAGGAGGTAGAAAACTGATTAAAAATGGATTCATTTACCTTTACTGGATTGTGCTTCTCATCACACCTTATGAAATTATTATTCAACTGAAAGCAGCAAGTACTAAGCAGTTTTAATAAATAAAGAGGCCTAATGCTCCAGGTCAAAATAAATCCTCAGTAACACTAATGGCAAAGCTTCCTTAGATTCCACTGGTTTCAGAAATTCACTAACAGGTCAAAATTTAGACTTAGGGTAGAAATTCTCCCAACCTTTTAAAATATCCATAAAATAAAACAGAAGCTTGAAGCAAAAATAAGATGTCTCATAATTCATAAAGTTAGTACACTAATTATTGCAGATGAAAGTAATAAAATAGCCTGGTTCATTTTCATAAATAGGCAAATTCCCATAAACTCTGATAATCTTAGTCACAGAGAAAAAGAGAGAACTTTATAATGCTCCTGAAGAGGAGAAGGGAGGATATAATGTACAAGTAGTAAATCAAATTGATCTATGAAATAACACACACATTTAGATAGTCAGTCACGTTAATTTAAAAATATCCAATGATCTTTATACAGTAAAATGTCTTTACTTTCAATAAAGAGAGTAAATATAGCACTGTAATATTTTACAACTGGTAGGCATATTGCATAAATGTGTACACATACACAAGCCTTTAGGCAATGTACAGTAATTGGAGAGTAGAAAATGAATGTATGGAGTTTAGAACATGTAGACTCTGAGCACCACAGCAAAATGCCCATCAGATTAAAATTTACCACTTTACTCACAAACAAGGAACTGTCTTCAAAATACATTCACGTGGTCAAAATGTATTGCCTTAATCTGGGGGAGTGAACAAAACCCTTGGCATTGCAGCATGAATGATTTTTGGTGCTTACAAACCAAAGCCAGAAGCTGTACATAAATCTACACCAAGGAAGAATCTGAACAAGCATATTTAAAGCTCTATTTTAACTGCAGCATATCAAGTCAATATTATCATAACAGAAAACATGTATTTTGAGGGAAGATCAGTTACAGAAAATAAACTTGTCAGAAAAAATTATGGCCATGTGATCTGTTGTATTAGCAGCACATCATCATGTACAGGAGAAAAGAGAATTAGATGCTCCAATAGCCTTTTAAAGCTTAGTTTCAAATACCAAAAGGAGTCTTTTACAGGTGACAAGCCAATAAAAAGTTAACATTTCAGGTAAAGAAGAAATTGCTTCATAACCATTTCATTTTTGTTTGATTAAATTGAAAGGTAAAATCATTCTCACTCAATAATTTACCAATGTCTGTGCCCTGCAGTTTCTCCATGGGTCACAACCCATTGCTCACTCACACAGAATCTGGAACCTGCTGATTTCACCCCAGCAATTAACAGCTCTAGACTGTGAAGGAAACCAAATTAACAATCCCATTCTTTGCATGTATTGGTAACATTTAAAAAATTCTGTGTACTTACAGACACAAGAGACACAAGACCAACGTGAGACAGTTTTGTTCCTTAAAGCCCAAGAGTTCCTCTGGACCTTTATTTTATGGCTCACATTACCTGAGAAATGGAACATCCCCAGGAAGGTCAGGCTGGGCAGGCTCCAACTTCCTAAGGACCAAAATCAAGATTTTCTTCTCATCAGGTGCTTCTCTGCAGAGCTGGTCTAGGAAATCACTTAATAAATTCTCTAACCTCACTTAGGGCTGGATCCCAATTCTTCTCCTTCTTGCCCTTTGGGAGCAATACTTTTACTGCTTGCACTAGGAAGAAATCCCAGTAAATTCTAAATTTGGCAAAGTGGCCAGGAGCATAGACATGCTAGATCTATGCAAATTTGGAAATTCAAAAGTAAATTACTTAGATTTAAGGAATTGGGTAGAATTTATTGAGAATTTTTAAAAATTAAATTGATTAGCACTTGCAATAATTTTTGTTTATAAATTTGATTACCAATTTATGGAATAAAAATACACATTTAATCTAAAATACCAGAAAAATATACAAAAGAAAAACTACCCTTCTATAAATTACTAGAAGTATTTAATAATAAAACAAAAACTCAAAAGAATATTTCATTAGGTAATTTAATTTAGTGTGTTCAATTTGAAACTTAACTTATGATTTATTTTTATACTGCTTTTGCTTTACATATGAAGTCACATATACAAACAGTTTTAGCATTAAAGGCAATACCATATTAGAAAATTATTACATTTTATGGTTATTAGTCTTTTATTTTAAATAGTTTATACACTATTGAACAGCAATTACAGTAGATAATAAAGAATTGTGCAATGTCTTAAAACTGTTTAACAACCTAAAATAATTTAAATCGTAAGGAAAAAGGAAGAATTCAAAACTCTTGGAACATTTTGGTGAAAAAAAAAGTGGACTTCCAAGCTCACAGATGGGACTTTTCAATGAACATTGCAACTGAAAATTTTAAAATTGGCTATTTTTATTCTGCCAGAACGTGCAACTGTATTTGTCCTATGTGGATTCTTTCTCTTTTTTTTCCTTAATGTACTGCTCTGTGGTGAGATGGATTTTGTGTCTGAGGGGACATCAGAAGCCAGGGCACTGTGTGTGCTGCCTGCCACAGAGGAGGGCAGAAGTGCAGGAGCCAGGACATGTCACCCAAGGGACCAGACAACCCTCCCACTTCCAGTGGGGATTCCCACACTCAGCAACAGGAGGTAGAGGAGACAAACACCTTATGCAGACTCTTGAAATAAAAGAGTATAAAGTCACTTAGTCCTGGGTTTTTTAGGTACCACATAAATAGAAGTGGGCATCCACCTGAAGTTAGAACTAGAGAAAATTCACCTTTCTTCTGGCATCCCAGGGTTGTGTGCTCAGTGACTCCCATTCCCTGCTGCAGCCCCAGGTGGGGGATCCGGGCACTCTCCAGAACCTGGCTGCTCTTTCCCACCAACTTTTTGCTAATTAGTTAAATTTTTTTAGCTAAATAATTATTTTTGTTTATTAAATTATTAACATAGTTTAGCCCTTTGCAACCACACAACATGGGAAACTCAGGTCCTTCGAGCAGATGACTGTAATCATAGTGGCAAGGTGCTGTTTGCCATAGCTTTAATGCAATATTATTCTAAAACTTTCAATATCAGTACAGGTAAGTCCTAATGCCATTGATGAAGAAAGTAAGATCCAGATATATATGTTGTAAGATATAGCATTACTTTGCAAATGGTTAAGGTCTGTAGCTATTAATATGCAATGTATATTAATAATACTTAAAATTCACTATTCTTTCAGTTCAACTTTATATGATTTTATTATAGTATATAAAAAGTGAAAAGAAGTAATTAATTGGGAGAGCCTACCTACCTTTTACTATGGAGGGCCTACTTCTAGCACTAACCTTCATGCTGCAAATCCTTGGCTTCACTCACATGGTAACACCTCATTTTAACTCAAAGGGATGGCTCTATCTCAGAATGACTTCTGGTTTTATTCTGGACTGTTGCAGATGCAGATATGGGTGTGATACACCTCATGCTAAAGCTAAAGCTGGGTGAGGTGTGACAGCAACAAAAAGGCTGCAGAGGTAGAGAGAAGTCTCTGAAAAACAGTTAGAAACAATGGCAGTATATTACTACTTTAATTAATCTCTACTCTGTGTTGTTCTACTTCTTTAGTGAAATGCTGCAGGTAGTTGGGGGGTGAAGTGAGGTAAGAATTTGTGTCAAATCCTGGTGGGTTTCCTGACCTCCCCTTCATGCTCCTGTGCTCTTGCTGCCTTCACAAGCTGCCCAGCAGCTCCAGCAGATCTGTGAGCCACCAGAGAAACTGCCTGGTGGAACCAAGGCTCTACCATTCCACTACCAGCCGTATTCCCTTGAAGCCAAACTGCTGTCAGTATCAGCCTTTCCTCCCCTTCCATCACCAGCATGGTATTTGTTACCTTGTCTTTCTGTGGTTTAGTAAAAAAGGGATCAGCTCCACCAGTCAGCAGTGTGTGCACAGAGTGCAAGTGGGCAGAATTTGTCACGGTGACATCAAGCTGCTAACACAAACACATCTATTACCCTTTCTCTGTGGCTTGGTGAGACAGCTGCCCTCAAGGTATTGGCCTCTGAGCCTCCCTGATAAATCACTGACGTGTAGGAAACCTGGTTATCCCAATAGTAGGGGCAGAGGATGCCATTCAGCTGCAGGAGGACATGGAAGAACAACGTCCATGAGGCATATAATGAAAGATTTTTTTATATACTTGAGTAGTTAACAAAAATTTATTGCAAGAGATAGTTCGTCACTAGATTTACAGTTTCAGAGAACATAGTACAAAACATAGTGCATCAGCTTTGTCTAAACATTAAATAGGTGCAAATACACGAGGATAAAAAAAAAAACCGAAAAAAGTAAATACTTTACAACATAAGTTATAGAACTATAAATATATTTTATATACATTATACATATTCTAAGACATGATTTTCACATATATATATAGAGTTCAGAATTAGTGTCAGCCTATTCAGTGCTTTAGTAATAGTACGTCTGTTGCATCATTATACTTACAGCAAACGCTTCCCAAGGAATTTTAACCAGTCCAGCCGCCAGCAGAAGCCCGAGGGGGCTGCAGCTGAAGGTCTGAGCCCTAGAAGAGCGGCTGCAGGGGGATGACGGCCGGAGCCAGCAGCGATGGGAAGTGCGGCAGCGCGGGGAAGGCGAGCGGGGCGGGCGGCAGCACCGAGGGCGGCAGCAGCGGCAGCGGCGGCGGCGCCACGAAAGCGGCCGGACAGAGCCCCAGCTGGGCCAGAGGGGCCCGGGACAGAGCCGGCACCTGCGACAGGAACTGCTGCGGCGGCTGCAGCACCTTGAGGGCGCCGTGCTGCTGCTGCAGCACCGTGTGCTGGATGGTGGTCACCGAGGCGGAGCGCAGCGGCGGCGGCGGCGGCGGCAGCGCGGAGCCCGGCGGGGCGAATGCCAGCTTCACCTTCAGGAAGGGCTCGGGAACGAGCTCCTTGAACTTGTCCTGGCTGTCGGCGGGGAGCAGCAGCGCCTGCTCGGGCAGCGGGAAGGGGGCTCGGAGCTGCTCGCCGCTCAGGAAGGTGCTGAGGTGTGCTTCTTTGAAGGGCAGGGGCGGCGGGCTGCTGAACACGGCGGGGTTGCACTGCACCCACTCGGCGGCCGCCTCGCCCACCTTCTCGGGCGGCAGGGACTCGGCCAGCTCGTAATGGCAGAGATAGGATTTAGGAGGAGTTTGTTCCAAGGGCCTGCTGGGGACGGGAGCTTTGTAACGCGCTTGATTTTCGCGGCTGCTGGCGTTTTCCTTTTTGCTTCCCTCTCGGGGGACGCCCTGTGTGACAGCAGCTGCTGCAGCGCAGCGCTCGGGGGCAGGGGCGGCCGAGGTTGTGGTGGCATCAGGCATCGTGGCCGCTGTGCTCTCCATCGCTCTACACGCTGGTTTATCCTCTCCCAGCACCTCCGGGCCAGCAGCTTCTAGAGGCGATTTGCTTTCCTCCAGCTCCATTGTTTCATCCCTCTCTGTTGCACCATCATCATCATCTCTGGGAGCTGCATTAGCTTCCTCTAGATTGTCTTGAGCCACTGAGTCCCCCGAAACTAACGTTCCCCCGAAATTTAACGTAGAATTAGCAGAACTTTCTTTGGAAGAGTCAGAGCTCTCGCTTCTTGCGTTCCTGTCAAGGAAGACACGATGGATTCTGGCCTTCCTTTTCCTGCGTTTCCCCTTTGCCTTGTGATAGGCACCCAAAGCATGTCCTTGCCTTAGATATTCCTCTGCTGGCAATGAGCTTTCATCCGAGGAAGAGGAATAGGAGTAGGTGTGCTGCCTCCGCTTGCGGTGGGGCTTCTCAGGGGTTTCTTCTGTCAGAACACTGTAACCTCTCTTTACGGGCTGGTTGTGACTCGGCCCCTTCTCCTCTCTGCACTGTCCTGGACACCTCTGCCCCGGGCTGCAGCTTGACCTGCTGCCTTTGCAGCTGCAGCAGGTTTTGGGGTGCCGGGGGCTGTTTCTCCTGGAGCTCAGAGCCAGCTGCCTCGCCTTGCCCTTTCGGTGTGCTGCTTTACAGCCGCGCTGTTGGCCACTGCTCCTTGCACTCCAAAGGTCACACCAGCCTCTGTCCCACATGTGGTCTGATGCGGACACGACTCTCTTAGGACCGTTTTCAGTGCCAAATTTTGGCTGGGACTGCTGCACCTCACCTGCAGTTAGCCAGATATTTCCTGTGTCATGTCTGCATTTCTCTGCATTATTTTGGAGGTGCTGATATTTATTTTCATCTCTGTATGCAACTTCTTTTTCAGCTACTGGAAACATCTCAATTTCTGCTACTGTTGTGCCTCCACAGTGATGATAATGACAATGACACAATTTTCTTCTCCTTTTCCGTTTTCTGTTTTTGTGAAGCCATTTTTCATGGCCCTCTTTGATCCAGACTTTGTTGTATTTCTCATCTATCACAGTGTTTTGTCGTAAGGGGTGATGTGATATGTGATACTTTTCTATTTTTCTAATCCTGAATGACTCATCCAAGGACACTTTGTTTTGATTTTTTGCAAGGTCACAATCTCTGAAGAGGGAAACATCACTTAACAGGGGTATTGTATAGTTGCACACATTTTTATCCACTTCTACTTCATAATCACCACACTCTGAAGTAGGTCTTTTTGTAAAATCTGAGACTAAGATATGGTTAGATTCAGTTTCATGGTGCAAATGAGGTATGTTTGGTTGATGCTTGGGCTTCTCTTGGCTTTCACTGGCTCTTGATGACTTAAAATCAAAATATAAAGGATTACAGCTATAAGAAATTGATGGGTCTGTACTCGTGTAAATTAGCATTTCTGATGGCCACTGAAGAACATTTGATCCATATTTGCTAAGAACAGGAACAAAGGGTTGGCAGGGTCTCTTGTGTATGTCTGGTTTGCTCTTTGGGGCTCCACTCCTTTCTTCAGACAGTGATGGAGCTACTGCATCTGCCCCCAGGTTTTTAATTTCTGTTTCAGTTGCAGGTGGATCGCTGTTGCTGTCATTACAGCTTTCCTCTGCAGCAGGCTGCAGGGAGGAACAATCCCCCCCAGGTTCCTGCACGGGAGCTCTGTTTGCCTGCAGCTCGTGCCCGCTGCCGTCCAGGGGCAGGAGCTGGGCACTGTCTGCAGCCAGGGGCTGGCTTTGCTCCCCTGAGTCGCCCACACTGACATCCACTTCCGTGTCTGGGGACACCAGCTTTGAGTGGGACATGGCAGGAGGCACAGCCGGGCTCTCCAGCACCCTGCTCTCCTCACTGGACAGCTCCTTGGACTCCAGAGCTTCAGGAGCTTCTGCTGTGTCTGTGCATTTCTCCACCAGTGGGTGAAAACAGCTCTGTTTCTCCTCAGGGCACACAACTATTTCTGCTGCTGAAGGAGACTGAAGGTTGCATGTTCCTGGGACAAACCTGCTCCTTCTGCTAAATCCGTGCTCCGTGGAGGTTTCCTCATTGAACTCATAGAAAACGGCAGCTGAAGACTCCAGTTTGACTGCTGCTTTCTTGGGAAAAGCAAAGGAGAACCCAACTCTGTGTCCTTGAGCTCCTTGGACCTGATCTCCACATTTGTTAGGGTCGGACTGATGACTGCCTGCATCTCCAGGGGTTGAAGAAATGACAGAAGCAAGGTCTTTGCAATTCTGGGCATCGTGCATTAAGGTGCAGCTGAAATCCTGGCCTCTGGCAGGATCTATAGCAGCACTTCTGGGGATGTCATTGCAATCATCTTGCACGGTCACTGTAGTGGATTTGAACATAGGGCCACTTCCAGGAGCACTGGGAAGGAAAATAAAACTTAGAGTCAATACTGTTCAGAGAACTGCTGACAGAAACATTGAGAACTTTTTAAGGAAAGAGGAAGACGCCGGATATGTACATTGAGACTATGAAAAAATGCCACCTTTTATAATAAAGATGACTAGTATTTGAAATAAAAGAATGAGTAAATATTATGCTCCCAGCTCCTTCATGTGAAGTTATCACCTGAAGGACTAATATTCCTACAAAGTAGTTAACTTTTCCTAGACACACTGACAGGCTGAAGAAGAGATTTTCTGTCTACAGAAATCTTGCTTCTCCTCCCAGCACACCACCATGGTTACAACACTGTTAGTACAGATAGCAGTTTTACATTCCTTCATGCTGCAAAACATGTTAAATCAGAGACTGCTTCATAGAGCACTTTGCCCACAGTCATCACTGCAGTGGCTGCTGCTCTGCCCACAGGCAATCCCCCAGCAGCTCCCATCCTGTCTGTGTGCACAAACCAAACCATTGCCATCTCAGCAATTTCTTTCATGGAGAAATAAAACTGGGGAGAGGACTTCAGCTGACAGAAGTAAAGTAAGTGATTCATCCCTCTTGAGAAAAAAATTTATTACTATCTACTTCTGTTCTTATTTTCATGTCCTCTTCCCATCTGTTCTATTTGACTTAATAGGAAGCAAAGAGAAGAGCAGAAAGTGTTTTAAGCTGACAATTTTCCAGAATCCACAGAAGCTGCTCAGCACTAGGAGTAATGCACCTATGTTAAAACCATTTGTTTGTTTGTTTTAGCCAAATCACTGTGTGTTACAGTGCAGAGTAATACTCACTGATGAGTCATTGGTAATGAGTCATTTAGGGTCCCAAGAAGTTCTGAGATGAAGAATAATGTCTTTACCCTAGCAGGTCTAGAAATTAAGGGAGATGTTTTATGAGAAAGGAATTTCTCATGGGAATTCCTGCCTTGCCCATTTCTTAATAAAAAACCTTTTCTTTCACAGAATTAAAATGGTGACTTCTACAAAACGAGTCTAGAAAATGCTAGTTTAAAAAATCCAATGTGTCTGTCTATGTCACACCTCTAAGGATGCAAAGTGATAGTAAATAGCAATTATGAAATAGATAAATCAGGTTCAGACAAAAATTCTCCTTTAGGAACTAGCAAAAAGATATTTTAAAAACCCCCAAATAATCCAGAAACAACAAAGGCTTGCAAAATCTGTGCTTCACTAGCAGGGAAAAAGAGAAAAAATAAGTTCCCCTTTCTTCATGCAACATGCAAAATTCAGGTTTTTGAGCACCTTTAGGGGGAATGATCTAATATACTCAAGTGTAAAAAATGGACACTTAAAACAGTCATGGAGGAGAAAGAATCTCCTTATAACATGAGTTATCATAAATGGATGTAAAGTTAGGTGCTGTGCTGCTCCTGTCAAACAGACCCCATGACATTTATGTTCCATCCACCTGCTCATTCAGACTTTGTTCCAGGACACTGCCCTCCATCCCAACTAGGGACAAAGAGATTATTTCTGAACAAGAGCTGCAGCTTGCTTGGACTTCTCTGTTAGCTCATCTGGGGGGGTTAAGGCTGAATAAAGAGAAAACATTTGCACATGAGCATCTACATTTTTTTTATTTTTTTCTGCAGAGATTGCACTGTGACAAGCACATATATTTTCAGTGGCTTATCAGTGTCAGAGCTGTGTCATATTTTGAGAATCCAGTCAAAACCAGAAAGCTCAATGCTAATTTCAACAGCTTGCCTAGATACAATACTAAAAATGTACCAATAGCAAGGAGTCACTTTTGCAGAGGGAGGTAAACACACTGCTGAGCAGGGGAAAAGGAGCAGTTACCTGTTAATATAAAAAATCTGGCTATTGAGATCTAAAGCTGGGTTTCTGGATGCTTTCCCAGGCGAGCATTTTGAAAACTAAATCACAGAGATCTGTTACATCCTAGAGAGACAGACTGTGTTCCTCACCTCATCAATGAAGTAGTGTCAGCCTGCAAATGCATGACCTAGTTCACTCAGCTTTCAACCAAAGTGCCTGGTTTTATGAAATATATATGAAACACATCTTTTTTTTTTTTTAACTAAAAATATGTGTCATTTTAGCTCAGCTGAAATAGCAATGTTAAACATTCATTCCTGCACACAGTGTGAATCAAACACTGTGCACAGAAACCTTCCAAAACTCTCTAAAAACATGTGTGTGACTATAGCCAAGGGATCCCTGCATCCCACAGCTCCAGCTAGCAGTGGAGGGATTATTTTCAAGTATTTTTTCTGTTTGAGCAGCTATGGACTTACCAAGTTCTCTCTTTCCTTAGCTCAGCTAGCTTGTGCAAACGTTGAAGGGCTTTCTCCTGTTTCCTTTCATCTTTCCTTGACTTAGATGCCACATTCCGAGCAAACTCCCTCTGCTTCAGCTCCTTCAGCCTCTGCAAGAAACAGCCACAAAATGCACATAAAAACCCCTGGGATGAGGAAATGTTGTACTGACAGTCACTTGCTGGTAAGTGTTCACAGCATGAACCTGACCATTCAAAATAATTAAGGATTTCAAGGCAATAGCCAGAACATCTAGAGATGCTAGAGATATTGCTGTAGCTTTTGGGATTATGTAGATCAGCCTCAGTAGGATGAGGCAAAGTTCACCCAGAATTTTTTTCATGATTCCTCCCCAAAACATTCCCCACAGCATAACTCCTTTCTCAGATATCAATAAAAAATGAGACCACCCCAGGTATTTCCTGCAAAGCCTCTCAAAAGCCTATTGACCCCCCAGATGATATTAAATCTGGATTTTTTTCTTGCCTGAGATGCTGGGCATGGCACTTGTCACTGCTGCTCTGTGGCAGGTCCCTGTCAGCTCTTCTCTGCAGATTACCAGGTCCCTCTGGCCCTGCCCTGCCATGTTATCAGCATGCCAACACCTGCAAAGCTCCTGAGAGCTCCTCTCCTGCCATGCCAGGCATTATTAGAGATGTTAAAGGGTCCTGACCCAGCAGGGGATCTCCAAGGGATGTGATGAACAGAGAAGTCTTGCATTCTGAAATGGGGATATTGAAGGAGCCTGTGTTTGCTGCTCTCAATGGTGTCTGACACAGCACTTACACTGATACCAAGGTGCAGTCCAGGATCTCAGCTGATTTTATCTCCAGTCTGCCTCTCTGCAGGAATCTTGTTTTCTTTGTATCACAGAAGGACAATATGCAGCAGCCCCTGGTTCTTCATGTCAGCGAAATGTATTCCAGTACCCAACTGGTTCTCAGTGTGCCCCAATTATCTCACATCATCTTCCAAAACCATAATCAAACAATTCTGGGAAGAACCCAGCAACCCTTTTAGTGTCCAGGGCTAATGACTGGCCATGAACTGTGGCCACAGTGATTTGTAGAAGCAAAAACTCTAATTCAAGTTGTTTGAGGGGTATCAAGAGCTTTTGTTACCTCTTGGCACACATAATAGATACGCAGAATAGAGTTCGCAAAATACTGTCAGCAGCATCCTCCAGCTCCTTCTCAATTCTTTTTAGTTCACCCCCTTTGTGAATTTTTATTTCCTCTGTTCACAGATAAAACACCTCACACATACTGCCACCCATTTCTTCCTTAGGAGGGAGGTCAGTCCCTTCCCCAGGCTCCACAGGGAAGTGGCCCCAGCACCAAAGCTGCCAACAGCTGAGGGACCAGGTGGTTCTTGATGACACCTGGCTTAATTTTAGGTGGTTCTGCAAGATTCTGGATTATTCTTTGCCATTTTGGGTAATGGTAACACTACTTGGGGAGCCCATTCAATGCCAAGAAATAAATGTGGAAAAATATGCAGAGAAAACAAACTTGCAGAAAAATGTGCACCAGTCTCTATTTTCAAATTTTGCATTATTTTTCAAATGCCTGGATATTCTTGAGAGATAGAGAAAAATAATCTGAAACATAATCACATCTTCCACCATTTATATTTTCTAAATATCAAAATATTCTATTGATAAAAGTTTGTTTTATTGTGCTAATACAGTATAAGATTCTAAGTATACTCAAAACTAGAGGGATGATATCTTTTTTCTCCCAGAAAAAGAATACTTGAAATGTGAAGCATCTTTGTTGAACATATCTTACCCTTGTGCACTCCTGTTTTCCTAGATAACATGATACTGACCCTGCCTCCCACCAGCCACTCATGAAACCTGAAGTGCTTCATTTCACACACAACTTCTGAGTACTCAAAACACAAGAGAAGAAATTTACTCCTTCCCCTCCTCACCTCCAGCCCTTGGCACTTAAAGAGAAGATTTAATTGCATTCTGTGGAGCACACTATTTTTTCAGGGTTTTTTTCCCCTCCAGTGGTAAGGAAAGAAGTAAGTGAGAAGTAAGGGAACAAAAGGAAGGTAGGGTGCTGTCTCACATGGTTAAAAAGGAGAAGCTGAGGTGTACACAAATCCATAGTCACCTGCAAAGATTAAACCTTGGCAACTCCTGAGGTCTTTATTCTGCAAATGCATGTCTGAGTGGAATTCCTCCTAGCTCTAAACCACAAGACTTGCACCTGGTGTTCAAAAAAAATTGTATTTTCTTTAAATAGAAGATCATCTAAATGAGTAACTGCGTCCCCTCCATCTTTTATTTTCTTGACACTGTAGTTATTTTCTACTTTGGTTTTTTTTTAGCCATGTGATGAATTATCATCACCTGCATTCCCTTACTGCACTCAGTCATGCTCAGGATTTCTGGCACTGAATTTATGCTGCCCTTAGTTGCAAATCATTGGTTTCACTTGAATTATGAAAATGAAGTTGAGGTGTTACCCAATCATACCATTAGTCCATTCATTATTAGCATCAGAAGGATCCCCCTAAAGTTGTTCAAAGTAAATAGTAAAAACAGAGAAACAAGTTCCAGAGAAACATATTCCATTTTTTTTCTTATCATTTCTCTGCCTTTGGTGTGGCAGAGCTGCTCACTAATGCTAACTTCAATAGCCAGTTTAATGCCTGGTATGTTTGGTTTTTTCCATGGATGAATGGGCAAATAATTTCCATGAATCAGTGGGCAAATCAGTGGGCAGGGATGCTGTACTGGATTCCCTCCTGCATTTTCCTCTGCAGCTCAAAAACGTGTGTGACCCAGCCAGCAGAGTTCAACCAACAGTCCACAATGAATAATTAAATGACATTTCTCCCAGAGACCTAAATGCCTCCATCATTATCCTGGTGCAGAGCATTGCCACGTTGGAGGTGCAGAGCACAGGCACCCTCGGTTTGCAAATGGCTCTGCCCAGCCTGGAGGGATGGATGGGAGCCTGACCCTGATTCCCCAGCCTTGGAATGGGATCCTGCAGCTGGGCAGCTTTCCCTGGGTTAATTTAACAAACCTTACTGTAACACAGGGCCTGAAGCAGAAATATTCCACCTACTTCTGAAAAACCCAGTTGGTATCTCAGTGCACAGCTGGTGCACTGTGCTGAGCTGAGGTTCATCAATCCAGGTGAAAAACTGACTTTTACAGGTTCCTGTGTACCTGAGCATGGATGGAGCTATCCATGAGAATGCCCCAGGAGTTCCAAACTCAGGTGTGCCTGCATCTCACTCACAAAGAGCTTTGGTGTTCCCAGACTTGTTTGTGGAAGACAGTGTAAGAAAAATCAAGGGAATCCTAAGAGGATTTCTCATTCCTGGTCTCTTCACTTCACCCTTTACCACATTAGACAGTTCATTTCAGCATGCTGCTTTTCTAGAAATTTTCTAATTCTGGGTTTCCTAATTAGGAGTTTCCTAATTCTCCCCTGTATTTTATAGCAGAGAAACCACAAGCCCAGATTCTGCTGCCAGAGTCAGGTGCCTGAAATCCCCCTCTGGATCAAATCCTCTCAAAATCAAAGACACATTATGGCATTACATGCACTTCTTACATCATTATTACAACCCTTTTGCCACCCTGAAAAGTGGCTGTTGGCTTTTATTTTTTTTTCTAAACTGAAGATTTAAAGACTTGCAGCAACAGCCCTTTAAACTAATGGACCTTCAAGACACAGAGAAGGAATTAATTAATAAATAAACCCAGGACAGCAAAAGCACATAAAGGCTGAATAGTGAAACCAAACATACATGAATACTATGGCATTAAGGTGATAAAATGGGAGGGGAGGAAACCCCAGCCTCAAATAATTCTATAACTTTGAATATACAATTTAACATTGTCAGAACTGATTTTGAAGAAAAGCAGTGAGACTTTTAACAAAGTTTATGAGGCTGAAGGGGAAATCATAACAAGCATCAGGATTGATACAAGCTCTCTCAGTGGTGCTAATATTTCACAGAAAAAGCAGCCATCCCACCAGCACAAAGGCATCATCTAAGGACTGCTTATTCAAACAGGCTCTCATAAACTACCCTGTGCAAAGCTTATCTAGGAACAACTTTAACAGGGTCAGGAACCAATGGGAACAGTTTTTATAATAGCAGGAGTCAGAAAGATGTCCATCAGGGGATTTTAGGGCAGTGCAGTTCAGATATTATTATGCTAATTTGCTTTTGACCTTAAATTAAAAATTAAATTACGTGGACTTTTACAGTGCTGAAAATACGTAGGCCATAAATTCATTTTCTGATCAATGGAAGTATAAAATTACAGAATTTAACAGGCATGACATCAAATTTTGATGCTTTATTGTCTTTTCATTTTATCAGGAAAAATGACTGTATTCCCAGTAGTCACTAAATCATTGATTTATGTGGTTTTAGCTTTTAAAAATAACTGATCAAAATAAAAGGCCAAGCCCACTCCATCACCACTGCCCAGCCTGGGACAGGCTGGGATCATGAAGACAGGGGATATTCATGCTATATGTGCATCCCAAGTCCAGCAGGAGCTTCCCCAGGTCCTATCCTTTCCATAACTCCACCCTGAAAGGGCCTGGAAGCCCACTGCAGCTCCTTCCTGCCCTTCCAAAATTTCCTAATTACCTAAACATGGGCAACATGGGTTGGTAGCTCAGCACTGTGGTAGAAGTGGGACATAATTGGAATTTGGATTTATTTAAAAAAAAAAAAAATCTCTTCCCTCTAAATGTGTACATGAAACAAAACATATTTTTCATAAAGCTGTTTTTTTGATGGTATTCATTTCATGTTTTTAAAAAACCTCTATGATACATAATGAGTATTGATATGAGTGTTGCTGTGCATATTCCCCCTGTCTCTGAGTGCTGTTCAGTGACTCCCTGTTAGCTGAGAGGGAATACTGCTGCTTCATGTGAATTATGGTGCAGCAAACAGAGTGACAAGAACTCATCAGATAAACACTTGTCACACCAAACCAGATTAGTGTCTTTCACAAAGAGGATTGAGCTTAATCAATTATAAATAATAACTGACTAGAACACAGCTCATGTGACACCTGTGAACGCTCAAATGGGGAATGAAGTATGCCATTTAAAGCAGAAAACATTGCTTACTAAGATGTAAAATGCACATATTTTCCTTATGTCTTTAGTGGTTTGTGAGAGCATATATATATATATGTTACTATTTTTTTTATATTTCACACAGCACAACAGGGCAGCATCTCTTTCCTTGCCCTCTGGTCTTCAATTCTACATACTCTTCATGACAATATCTTTTCTATTATTATTATTAATATTTTAAAAAATAAATTCCCCTCTTGCAAAGATTAGAGGAAAAAATTAAAGCTCCAAGAAAACAATACTATAATACCCAAAGAATTTACCCTGTTGGTGCTGCAGACCTTCCCTAGCAGAAGTTAGACATTATTTCCACAGAAAGAAGAAATGAAAAAGAAGAAATAAGCTAATGAAGAAATTAATAGGCTTTTTTTTTCTTTCTTTTTCATGCTGCCACCACAGATTAAATTGCTGTGAGATTTCTGTCTTGTGCAGGAGCTAACTCCTCACAATATCAGCATATAACCACATTGACCAAACTCTGCTTTTACGAGACCTTTAAAAATAACTTTAATCTATTGCAGGCTTAGCAATAACTTTCAGTTTGTTCCAAGTTCTGCTTGCCACTGCCTATGGCTGTTTGCATCTCTTATTGAGCTGCAAAATTTAAATCTTAAATACCAAGAGCTCCACAAATCTGCAACAGAACCACATTGTAAATGATGAGGTATTAGGCCCTCCAGATGACAACAAATAACACACAGGCTGTGAATAATCCTTTTCTGCTTGTATTTCTACCACAGATTGCAACCATTCCCTTCTGATGGTCTTTTAATACTAGAAAAAAAATCTAACACACACATAGTTATATGCAGGATTTAAAAAAGCAAGTCCCTGGAGCTCATAATATTCCTGAAAAGGTTGATTCAGTGGATGTGAAACTGCTCTTTTCTTGGCACTGTCATCATCCCAGGCTGGGATGGAAGTGGGGATGAATTAAGAGGAAAGGAAGGTTGGTATTGCTTTACCCATCCATCATGGGCTGATGGGAGGCAGGTGATGAGAAGATGAGATTCTTCATGACTCAGATTTTTCACTAACTTTAAATGAATTGATGTGAAGCAAATTTTCTCAGACAACTCTTGAGCTGCTCATAAGCACACTTAACAATACACAGTAGTACACTTGGTTGTGTAGTCTGCAAAAGAGAACTGTTGAGACAGCTTTTACAATTAGAACCTACCAATATACATAAAATACATGCATTATGTTATGCAACTGAAAATTCATATTTGCTAATTTTTCTGATATAAAGACTGAAATAAATTTTTTGTGAAACATAATTAGTTTTTGAGACTATATACTTGTGTTGAAATATCTTATAAAGTGTCTCAAGTTAGATTTTCCCACCTAACTTTATGGGGAAAAAATAAATTCCTCTTGAGCTTAAAATGAAAAGCAAAACCTAATGAAAGCATTACTATTTCAGAATCATGAGGAAAATCAGAACATTAAATGTTTTTCACACTTGCACCTGTAAGATACATGAAAGCTGGTTATGCTTGATGAATATCTCACTAATTACTCTTGATTATGTAACTGCAAAATATGTACACGGGAGCAATGGAAGGAAAAAGAAATTTCTTAGCTCTTGTTCTTTTCTTCCTCAAATTATCTGCCAGAAACAAACATGTACTTCATTATGGGATGATTAATGCTCTTCCCAGCACAAGAAGCCTCACTTGGTTTGACACCCTTGTGTGCATGTCTGCTCCCCTCCAGCATCCCCTGCTGCAGGATGCAGAGAGCACTGTGGCTCACACCTGAACAAGGCTCCAGGATTTGACAAACAGCAGCCTGTGAGGCATGAATTAACACTTCTGTTGCTTTTGTTTTAAGATAACTGTGTTTTCCACAGTTGACTTAATGGCTGCAGCGTTGCCATTGTGCAAAAACATTGTTTTAAGCCTGCAGAACTGCTGAGCGTTGCACACTGAATATTTCACTGTGATAGCTGCTAACCACGTGTGTAACAACAGCCTGGGCTTCTTGCAAGCTGCAGGGTAATTTTTTGTTGGCTTCAGCAAAAATCAGCTGAATATTCCATAAATATTAAGCACACACAAAGGAAACAACACAAAAATACAAAATTAGCATCTCACCTATCAAAATAATTTAACCAGATAATGAAAAGAGCATGAAGCTGACACAGGCAAGTGGTTACAGAGCCTCTAGTTTAAAGGTATTTATTTTAATAATTCTAAGCCTTATTCTTCTCTTGAAGTCAATGGGGAAACTCCTGCTGAGCTCAGAGGGGAGAAGAGGTTTCAAATTCACCATGAAAGTTTTCAGCAACACTTAAGAAAGCTTCCTTGGTCACAAAGACTTAAGCCAATATTGGTACACATCATTTCTTTAAGGGTCAGCACACCATTTAGGATTCTAATTAAAAGAAAAAAAATATCAAAACTACATGCAATCCTTGTAAATCCTTGAAAATCCTGACAAGAAATGTTTATTCCTAGCACTGTTAGAGAAGGGCTTAACTCCACACCTCTGGGAAGACCCACCCTAAGTGTGGGGAGCCCTGAGCAGCTTTTCCTCCCAGTTCTGGATGCACAAACCAGCATGGATCATTTCAGACATCAGATTCCCTGGTCCCACAGCATTATCCACCACTATTCCTTTTACTCTAGCAATGAACTTTGTGCATCCAGGATAATCTTTCTGAGCATTGCATATCCAATATTTTTAAATTTTCCTTTACTGCAACCAAAATATTGATTCAAGGAGACACTGCTTCCTGATATTTTCAGGTGGGCACCAGTCACTGAATGAGAAATGTTGTGTTGTGCTTTATTTTCTGGCCAGGTACAATTTTCTGTGCATAAATAGTGACAGCTCCACAACATTTCTTCTCAAGTCTATCCAGAGAGCCCTAAGCTAGGGGGAAAATCCCTGCCTGATCAGCATTCATTTTCCATAAACCATTTCACAGGAGCAACCACTTCTTCACCAAGGAGCCCTCTCAGAGGAAGGTCACCTCTGCACCTCTTTGGAGAGGGAAAATTGGATTTCCCTTCAGAATGGTTCTGCAGTGGGATTAGGGTGCAAAATGGATGCTCCCATCAACACAAAGATTGGATGGCTCAGCTGTTAAAGCTGCTTTTTGCTCATTTTGGAGACCACTTTGCTGTTTTCTGCAGGAATAATGTACTTGGCACCTCTGAGTTCTTTGACACTCCATCCAAAAACTCTTCTCTCTGGTCCCCTCCAACACCTACCAGTGTCCATTGGCATTTATCAGCTTTTCACTGTGTCCCCAGCACTGAAGTTCTCTGTAGGATCCTGCTGCTGTTCTGATTCTTGCCCTGTCCTGGCTGCAGGAGGACACAATACCCTTTTCTACAAGGAAATTAAAAATTAATATCAGACATTTTTAGTCTGTTTTTTCTAGTTTCAGCCTCTTGGGTCACTGACATTTTAGGAAAGTCTGCCACAGAGACTGAAATGAACCTACCAAATCTTAAATCCTTCTAATCTCTACAATGTGCATACTGACCAAAAATGAGGAATTAATATTTACAGTTAGGTCTTCTAAAGGTTACTTCCCATAACCCTTGAAGGACACACTAATAACTGATGGGATGAAGGAGACACATGAATTCCCCAAAGTGAGCTTTTTATTCTAGTTCTTTATGTCAGAGCTAAATCACAATCTGTTTCTCATATCAGTTTTATATTGGACCACTGAGCCAGTGGAAACCTTTGGTCACAAATTGCTTCTCATCAGCAGGGTCTGGTTCCTGCCAGAATTATCCCAGGACCATGACAAGCTTCCTCAAAGAACATCAATGTGACCAATGAAAACTGAGACTAGAATGAGCCTTTGAAAATTTTGACACACCTCAGCCACAGCAAAATAGCACAGACAAAATCTTAGTTATCCTTAAGCCAACCTTTAATACTGTACTCACAGAGTCCTTGGAGGAAAAGATTGCAGAAAAAAGTCTCAAATATAAATTAATATAATTATTTTATATATGTTTTCAATTTCAGTGATGCAGAGGGAGTATGTTGCAAAGTAACTCTGGAAAAACATCACTGACATTACCATTAAAAAAAAAAAAAATTATGTTGGGCCAGCAAGTCTGTATTTATGTGAATCTTCTACTGTCTCACTGCTTCTGCAGACTGAAATGTTAAAGCTGCAGAGCAGGGCTGTGTGCAGCATCATGCCATGCTAATAAAGTGTTCCTTTAATTATCAGAAACCACAGCTTGGAGGCTGCTGTGGGAAACCAGGACTGTGACAGACTGTGATAGAGACTCCCAAAAGGACAAGCACAAGTTCACAGCAGGGCCTTGAGTGTGGAAAGAATGGGATGGCAGCAGGGTCCCAGGGCTATAAACAACTCACTAATGCTACTTGCTAGAGGAATGCAGCTTTAAAACATGGATAAAAGTGAGTTCAGGGATGCAGAGGAAAGGAAGCCATGCAGAGTGCTCTGTCCAGTTCTGGGATGACTCAGATGACCACAGTCCCACTGTGGTCCCTTCCAATCTGACCCATCCAGGGATTATGTGAAAAAGCCTCCAACATATGCAAAAATTATTATATATAAATTATTCTATATAGCAAATTTGACTACACTTTCATGAATCATTGGATAAATAGCAACAAAGTGAAGCATTTATTTGTGCTAGTAAACACATAAAAATGTCCCCAAATAGACCTGAGTGAGGAGAAAGAAATCATCATTAACTTCACCTTCTTCCTGGCAAAGAGGATACCAACATCATACTCCCCCACATGAAGAACTCATATTGCTGACAACTTGTAATGACACCTGGCTTTCCTTCTTCAGGAGGACCATTAGCACCAGACAAGAATCAGACACTAGAAAGCTGATTACATCTGCATCATTATCAGGAATGAGTTCTTATAATTAGATAATCTGGACTGTAAGTGCCTGTGTGATCATAATTGACCTAATAATAATTCTTTCAGTAGGCTGGCAGGACTTTTGCTCAAGCTAAACTAACAAATCCCTGGTTTTGCATGCTGGGTGTGTTTCTTTCAGCCCCACAAGTGCAGAAGGTGTTTGGCTGGGTACCTTGAGGAACACATGACAGAGCTGGGGATGGGTAGAGCAGGTCCAGCTTTCTGTTTTGATATAACCCAGAAGGAATTCACTGCAACATTTCTTTACCTCAGTCAGATATGAACCTATCAGGAGATAATTTGCCCTTGATTGAGAATCACCAGGAATTTAAGAAAAACAATAATTAACTAATAACATAAAGCTCATTACTGAAGGGAAATGAATCCAAATCTCAGTCCACAGTCTTAAAGGCAGAAAGCAATTCCTAAGGAAAACTGACTTTATCCTGTTGTAGCTTTTCTTTACAATAATAAGAATAGAAATCCATCCACTTGCATGATACAGGTTCTGATTTACAAGGAAGGCAGCACAGAGCACAACCTACAGCACTGAACTCTGATATCTGAACTGCCATAAGCTCAAGGTGTGATGAAAAGAAGAAAAAATAAACCATAAAAAGCCATCTATCTGGCACATAAATAACAGGGGCAATTAACTAGGTGGACCTTCTGTATATCTCAGCAGAAGACAGATTTAAAATGTCTATGCTCCATGTGAAAGTAAAAAGCCACAGAAAGCACTGCCACAGAAAATGGAAAATAAGAGCAGAAGCTTTATCATCTCAAGGTCAACCTAACTGTAAGTTTACAAAAGTTTAAAAAGTGCCTCCCTCTCTTTCCCTACAGCAAACTCAAAGAAACAAAGTACTCAGCAACTAAGAGCCATCGATGAGAGCTATGAAACCCTTGCCTGCTCTTCCTACAAAGCCAAGGGAACAAAAAAAAAAGAATCTTATTGCAAGAACTCCCAGCCCTCCAAACAAACCTCTCACCATCCTCAAGCATCACACAAGCACTGCTATGGCACTCCACAATTAATAAGTATCTACAGAAAAGATTCTCTGCTTTTGCACAAGATTTACACTACTGAATTGAAGCAAGTGTCTTTGTTGGTCTTTAATTTGGCAGGAGCACCCTGTGAGTGATGCCCCTATTTTCCTGGTTGAGTCATCAAAGTAATTGTCTTTTTATTTTTGTCAACTGCACAATTTTTTTCTTTCTAGAAGGTCTTATGGGCATTTTTAGTGAAGAACAAAAGGAAAACCTGTTCACAAATTTGGGTTAAAATTTCTTTATGTACTTATTTTCTTACAAATAGCTATAGAAATATAGAGGTAAATCATGATGACATTTCCTTCTATCCTACCAAAACTTTGGCTGTTTTCTCCACAGGTTATCTCCCATGGAAAGGGAGATAAAAGATGTTTTAGATACCTATTCCCAGCCTTCACAACACCCCTTAAAGTAGGCTGGGCTCAAATTGCTACTTCTGCATTAACATTCCTACATTGCTTCTTCAAGAATTCTTACCAAAATTCTGCAGTGCCTCTGGGCTGGGATAGGGAAAAAAAAAAAAAAAAAAATCAGAAGATACTTTTTTCCTTACACATGCTCTCCCTTTATTTGCAAAACTTCCACAGATGATGCTTAGGAAAGGTTTACAAAAGCAGCACTTTTTTCTCTCCACACATTTTGGATTTATTGTTGGAATTCTCTCTCTCTCAATGCCATCAAAGTGACTCATCCTTTATGAAAGTCTCAAATCCATTCATCAAAATGTCATCCCCCAAAACTGTTTCTTGCCTGGTTGTGCAGGATGCGCCTACACAGTCACAGGGAGACTGGAAAAGGCTGAGGAAATTCATCAAGTTCCAAAGCTCAGACAGCTCCTGAACAAAACTTATAGACTACCTCTAACACACACACATTAAAATGTCTTCCAGTTACAGTAAAAAGCACAATTCAGCAGAATTTAAGCTGAAAGACTGGCCACCCTTTCCAGAGTGACACAAAACCTCAGCGCCGTGCAGGGAGTGGTGGGAGTTGTCTGTAATTAAAGGAAGGCATGAACAAACAGGCTTCAAACAAAGAAAAGCAGGAGAGCCATTCACCATTTCTGGCCCTCACTCAGATTTATTGTGCTGCCCAAGATGCCAAACAAAACAGCCTGTGCTTCAAACTCTGCCTGCAAATCGAGTCAGTGGGAAGCAGCTGCCATGGAAAACCTTGCACAGTGCTGACACTGCATTTCACTTCTGATTTGAGACTTCTCAGCATGGGCTGCAACCCCCATGGCCCATTTCAAGTTGTCCTGCCTTAACAGAGGCACAGAGATCAGCAAAGCCACAGATCACTCCCAGAACAAGGCAGGAGAACAGTTCAGCTCCATCACTCAAAGTATTTCTTCACATGAAGCACCAGGCAAACATGGGGCTTCTTTCAGGGCCATTCCCCAATTCACCATCCTGCAAAGGCAGCACCAGAGCCTGGTTTGTGCAGCAAAACCTGCACCTGGGCTTGGCAGGAGCTTCCCAAATTTTGAGGAAGCAGGTCCCCAAGTGAGCTGCTGACACACAACTAAAGCTCATTCTTGATCCCACTGTCCAAATTTGTATTAAAGGAAATAACTTGCCAGAAAATCACTGAAGATGGAACTAAAGTAATAGCTACTTAGTTTTAATAAGCTGGTTAAAGCTCTGTAGTGTTTTCTTTTATCATGAAGTCTTATTAATGTGTAGCACCTTGCTGCACAGATTGAATGGAGTTATGTCTTGAAACTCCATCTTACACTAAGGTTTCAGCACTCTTTTTCCCCTCTAAAATTTAAGAAGGATAATCAGATACTGGGTGAGAAATTGCTCTGTGAAGAAAAAAAACATCTTTTATATCCCCACAAAATAGAAGGACTGCTTAAGTCATTTTTGCATAATTTAAAGTATCGTGCATTAAAATAACAGTATTTTGCAGTGTTAAATCATCAAGCTTTTATTCAACCAGTAAAGATGGTGAAGTGCAAGAACAAGTTCCCTGAAAAGCTAAATTTGGATCTTTGGCTCCCCACCAGAAAGCCAGAGCCTTCCCTGGGACAGCAGCACACTCAGCTGCACCTGACAGAAACACGGGCGAGCCTCCATCCAACTCACACACACTTGAGCAGCAAGAGCCCCAGCAGCTCTCACTCCTGCAAACAGAGCTAGTGCTCTCCAGAGGCACCACGAGGCTGGTCCAACCTCAGGCAGATGCATTAGCAGAGCTGTGAGTTGCTCTCTTCTCCCACAGATGTCGTGGAACAAATCTCAAGTGCCGACAAGGGGTGCGCAGTGCTCCGGCATGACTGACAATAAATCACCCTGCCTGAAATTCCTGCTGACCTTCCAGACACCAGCTGGTGCCCTGAGCACTGCACACCTGCAAGCTGTGTCCAGATTCCTGCCAGTGTCAGTCCCACTTCCACCCTGGAAGGATTCTCCAGCCAGTGACACAGAAGAGCCTGTGATTCTCTTTCACCAGCACATGGCCAAGTGGATGTAACATTCAGAAAATACTCAGCCATGTTTCTTTTTTATATCCATTCACGTTTAAAACAGTTGATCCTTCTTCTCTTGTGCAGCTCCTCAGCTATTTCTGATCTGTCCTAATGGCCCTCTGAATTGGGTTTATGATGGGAAAGTCTTTCAATCTTTATCCTGAAAGTAATGGGAGAACCTGGGGTGACAGTCACATTTTCTAAGAACTGGTGTTTTCAGTCCTGGTAATTTGGGAAGCCAGAGTTGGCAGCTTGGTTGTGCAGGCTTAGCCCAACAAATATATTAAAAGTAAACTCTAATTAATACTGATTTTCATAGCTTTGCCTTTCACTCTTGAGGATCCTAAACATAATGAAACCATTAATTACACCATCCTAACACACTCAAGGCACTGAAGACCAATAGTTTATTGTCCTCTCTTAGTTACTGTGTGATCCCCACATTATTGTAACTCCACCATTTTCCAGGTCACAGGGAGAAAAACTTAGATTCTAGAGCATGCTAGAAAAGTCATGAGAAAAAAACAACAAAGCTCTTCATCAAAATACATCTGTCTGTCCCAAATAATATTCTGCTACTAGCCTTCTAGCAAGTGGAAGGAGAAGCATTGCCTTTAACTTGTGCTCTCTTCCTTGTGATCTGATTAGTGCTGTTCATCTGCTGAAATGTAAGCCAAATGCAGAAACCAGTGACTCCTGGTGGCTCAAGGACTCAAATACAGACAGCAATACTTTTCCTTACCCAAAACCTGCAATTCCAATAACAATCAATTGTACAGTGTTACAGTGGGGGGTTTAATTATTTTCCAGGCAGTGTTCTATCCATGGAACACAACTGTTCTGGCTCAGACAATGGCAGATCTCTGACAGTGCACACCAATTACACCAAACAGCAAGGACGGGAAGAGAAAAAACCACTGTCACCAGCTGAAGCTGCAGGGGAGATTAACACAAGGTGATCTGGATTTTGGTCAGTGCACAGCTGGAGGTACAACCCTCTCTCCTCAATAAGCAGCCTGGGAACTGCAATTACTGTGGTGGTCAAGCTCTTGGGGTGATATCTCTAAGGCAGCAACTCCATCAGCACAATTATATTGCTCCAGTGCCAACTCCAAGGAAAATGTGCCACCAGTCTCAGCACCACCATGTCCTGGAGCACATTAATGTTAATTAGCGACCTTTTTTTAGAAATTATGAGATGCTCTAGTCCTGCACAGTGTGAGATTCGATGAGATTAGAGCACTGGGTGGTACAGCTAATAAATCAGTTTACTGTACAACCTCATTTCTTTAATGAAGAGCAAATACCTGAGCCTTACTAGAGCAAGAGTCCCAGGTGTACTCTTGCTAACCAAAGTGCTGGATTTAATTTTCTTTTGCATTCCTCCAAAACGAGGAGCACTGACCTACTGCTCATCATTAGAGAACGCTCTCCTGTCGGGGGGTCAGCTCTAAGAGCAAACTTTGAAGTCAGAATAAAATAAAATTAAAAAAAAAAGAAGAGAAGAAATGAGTGGCAAGGCCATTATGGAAGAATAACTAGTATAGTTTTCATAGGGGAATAACTTTTAAAAGCTGACAAGAGCTGTCAAGGTGTCAGGCCTGGAGAAGAGCCAGCACAATTAACATACCCTAGGCTTCAATCTACTAGATGGGGAGAAAGCAGGATTTATTTTGGACAATTACAAGTTAATAAATGGAAGCATCAGTTCCTCTGTAGAGCACCCATTAAAGCCTACTAAAGGTCAAAACCTCTTACAGTTCCTGTCATGCTAGGCAACACACTACCATTATTTTATATTTCAAGCAATTTTACTGTCAATGACAGCACTTACAAATGTGCAAGAAAATATTTTCCTTAGCAGTATACCAGGCAGTTTGCGCCACAGAAATCATCTGTGCTCCCAAAAGTGACTAATATTTCAAGATTTTTATTACGAGCTCTGATGGCTTTATTTATTTATTTGCTATGTTTTCAAAGTGTGCACAAGTGAATGAGGGTGTGTGCACACTGCTTGTGTGAGAGTATGCTGAGCTTGCAAATTGCTTCTGCTTTTCTTTACTTCCACTTAAAAAAAAAAATCTAAAACTTAAAAAAAAATTAAAAATCATAACAAGAGCTGGGTTTGCTTCACCTGCAAAATTACCCTCTGCAGTGGACCAAGAAAAAAGAGATGCTGCTTGAACCCTGTTAATCTCAGTTGCCTTCTTAACAATAAATAACATGTCAGGTGTTGTTAGGATACTGCTGGGAGCCAAGAGAGCAGCTTTTTCTCAGGCTGCTCAAGGACAAGGAATTATAACAATGATTAAACACCTGCTGGATGATGTTTTGCAGAAAGCATATTTTCAAAGAGGTGTTGCCTTCTTGCACCAAGGAGTCTTTTCTATTCTGTATGGCACGAACTACCCTATATAAGTGTAGTGTTTCTTTAAACAAAGCTCTCTTCTGCTTCTCCATTACAGGAAGAAACATGTTGCACTATTCTTTTTGTCACTCTCCTATAGCTCAAATGCAACAGCCAGGTATCTCCAGATACCTCAGGTATCTCAGATGGCAGCTGGAGGGATTTGCAGAGGAGCCCATCCTCTCTGTGCACACCCATATGGGAAGGCACAGAAGTTCCTGTGAGCCAGGGGATCCCCTGCACTCAATGAGCAGACAGTGAAGCTGTTCTCCAACAGGGATACACACTTGGATTTTGACTCTTTTTTTTTACCTACACTTTTACACTTATTAAGTGTAAGAATAAAAAGCTTCCAGAACCAGCACTTTTAAAATACACAGTATTTTCTCTATTGCTTAAGGAAAGTGATACAACACTATTCTTACCTTGTTGATCTTTCTGTTGATGGAGGCAGGGATGAGTCATTAGCTACTCTGGCTCCCCTTTGTTCACATCCAGGCAGATGTGCAGAGCCAAAGCAAGATACCCAAACACCACTTGGTAAGAAAATCTGCCACCCACAGAGTCATTTGGAAACAACTAGCTATCACTGAAGACATTATCTAGCATTTAATTGAAATAAACCCCCACATCATCATCATTCTAAATCATTTAAAGGCTGCCCAGCTCCTACCATTACAAATCCTATTGCTCATTGTAATGAAAGCTTTGCTTGGACATTCACTCCTCCTCACTCCGATTTGATTTTATTTAGTATAGGAAAAAAGGAAAAGGATCATAAAATAGCCTCAGGTATATAATATATGCCTTGAAGGAATTTTGGCATGGGGTGGATAGACAGCTGCTTCTGACCTGACCTACTTTTAAGCACCTGAGCCCAAAAATCTCTTTCTAAATATTCCCTGCAGAGTACTTCTTTTGGCTGTTAATACCCAAGTGGTTTCACCTGCCCCTCAGAGACTTTTTTTTTTTTTCCTCTTTGAGATCCCAGCTGAACTCAGTTATGCTGGGTCTGGCCACTTGAAGGTGTTGGTCACAAAGGAGTAACTCAGGCTGGAGCTCCACTGTGCCATGCTCAGTGCCGAGGTGTCAGCCTTGCAGGCAGAGCAGGTGTGACACAGCCTGGGACTCAAACGTGTTCTTATTCAGTGAGCACATAAACCTCACACCTAGACTATAAAATTTATCTTAGGTGATGTTTTTAATGTATTTCTCATTACACAATCCATGATTTTTAACCAATCCTATACATTAGGCTGATGCAAAGTGAAGTGTGCTAATTGGGTATTCCTTAGAAATGCAAAACTGTGGGCAGAAAGGAGGGAGGAAAATGAAGTAAACTGCATCAGCAGCATGTGTTGTACTCTCATCCAAACAAAGGGGAAAAGAAGGATTCATTAAGCAAGAAATGAGTCTTGAAATGACACAGAAGAAAAGTCTCCTGCTGGGGCTGAGAAGTGGGACTGTAAAGAGAGATGAGAGAGAAGGAGAGGTGGCAGCAGGCTCTGTCTCACAAAACAGAAGAAAGAAAACCATTCCTTATAGCTTAAGGCTTTCTTAGCAAAAACAGTGAAAACAACTAAGGGTGACTTTGATAAGCACCATTTTAATGCTTCATTCCCTTACTTTACTTTTTTTCTAATTTGTCCCCTTTGTGAGCCTTAGGAAAGTCTGCAATAATGATCCCTAAGCTCTGGTACTGCTGTAACCCTTCTCTGCCATCCAGTCACTGGCAGTCCCTTGCTTTGTTTCCAGCTCTCATTACAAGCAATTTGTAAGAAGCAGATATATAGTTGTGTAGTAATAAATCATGTAACACAATGAGATCCTGTACCAGATGTGGCATACAGATGACAGTGCAAGCAACATTTAACAGTTATAAAATTTAAAAACAACAATAACAAAAAAATCAATAGTTTAAAATAAAAATTTAAAAATCAGCATTAAAAGAGTTTGAGGTTTTTTGGGTTGTTTTTTTTTTCCAATTTTTTTGAATTTCAGTGCTGGAAAAGGAAGTGAGGTATAGGAGCAGGGCTTACTTGTGTCCTCCCTTGTTATCATTATGTGCATCAAGACTGCACACCAAGACAACAGCAGTAAGTGCTATCAGAGAAGCCAGGCATTTAAAAGTAGTTACATTAATCATGAATGAACTTGAATTAATGCAATTTATAATTTATATTACAGTGTACCATGGGTCTTTTGCCAGTTCTAATTTCAGAAAATATCCAACACACTGTTGGAGCAGACAATTCAAGGAAAGAAGGATTGCTGCAAGATGCAGGTGGTTCCATACAGTGCTTGTATTTATATAATCTTCTACAGATTGAATGCCTTAATTTTTTTTTTTCATTATTCAACCAAAAGGCGCCCACACTCTCAGTTGTGTGATGCTGAACCACTGTCCTGGTTTGAAGGACAGGTGTCTGCCAATAAAGGCAGAAGCTCCTCTTTGAAATGGAGAATGTAAACCCCCTCCCTTCAAATTATTATAATTTTGAAATTAAGGGGCTCTTAGGCAAAGATATGGGAATTAGGAATAACAGTTCTTTACTAGGAAAATTAAAATAGAAATTACAAAGAACAATCCCAAACACTGCCAGAGTCAGAATCCAAGCTGACACCTGTCAGTCAGTCAGGGTGTTGGCAGCAGCCCCATTCAATGGTGGCTGCATCCTCCTGCAGTGGCAGATGTGGTTCAGCTGGAGCAGTGCTCCTGGAGAAGGTGCAGTTTCCTCTGAAGGTCCAGGGATGATGTGGGAAGGTCTGGCTTTCCTCTGGAATCCAGTGGAAAGAAGGTACCTTGGTGTCCAAAATCTCAGTTTTTATCTGGGTAGGAAAGGCTTGGCTGCTCCCCTGGCTGGAGCATCTCCCAGTGGGATGATGTAATTTTATCAGTCACACAGTGGCACTGAATGGGCCAGCAGCAGATGATCTCTTCCTGGAGGGAGAATGGGTTGTGGAAAGATAAAGATGATTGCCCCAGCTGGTTTAAAGCTGGCCCATTAGCAGATAATATGTGCCAGGAGATCAGGGTCACTGTCCCACCCAGCTCAACAGATGGGGACAGAACACACATTGCTGGACACATGCTGTACTGCAGCCCAAGACAACCACTACTCTGCCTTACATGGAGACTTTGGAAGAAACTGAGAAATCCTTTACATAATCATTCAGGTTTGTCACAAGGATGTTTGTCAAGAACAACAGTGAAAACACAGAGAGAATCAGCAGGTATGTCTGGAAAAATGTATGGTATCTTCGAGATGAAGGAAAAGCCTCAGCCAATCCAAAACACAAACAGGAGAAGGCAGGGGCAGATTTCTAAGTTTCCTTTTCATTTACTCTTGAAATGTTCTCAGGCCATGGCTACTCCTGCCCACTCATCTGTCCCTTCAAATGCTCAGTTGATTTAGGCTTTTCTTACTTCATTCCTTTGCAGTATGAGGGTGGGGAAAGCTTAAATTCAGAGGCCACTCAGACCCTTCCTGTAAAGCTGTAATTGTAGCACTAATTAAAACTAATTAAATCCAAACTGGAAAAACCCACGACCCAACAAGCAGAGGCTCTGCAGCCAAGACTGCATTGACTGCATGGGGAAAAGGAGAAGAAAAACCTGAGTTAATCTTTTAGCCTCCACTGGACAATCCTAGGGTGGTTTAGGACCTTGAAGACATTTCTGTGTAAGCTGCAATTGAAACACCCAGGACAAAAACAATTTCTGCTTCACCCTGAGAGGTCCTGCTGCCCCAGCTGCAGGATGGGCAGGACCATGGCTTGTGGCAAAAACTCTCTCACTTCCATGCAGTTTGCTTGCCTTGTCACATCTCCTCACAAAAGGCAGCACTGATTGCAACACTAAGTTTCATCAACAGGTCAGAGCCACCACTAAAAAAAGAATGAGCTTTTTTTGAGCTGAATGGAGGGTTGATTTTGCAAGGATCAGCAAAGACTGCAATAGTTACCCTAAGAGTGGCTGTGGTCTCTACTGAAAAGGTTGCTCAGCTCTTCCCAAAGAAGAATGAGCTCTCACATTGAAGCCAGCATGCACAAACTGCAGGGTATGAAGTAGAATATTAGCAGAGCTCCCAGAGGGCAAAAAAAATATCCTGAAACTCTTTTTTGGTGGCCAATAGGAAACTACAAGGTGGCTTTTGCAGGATCAGGCATAGAGTACTAACCACTGACAAACACCACTGAATTGTTTTTGTAAATTAGATCATCTTGTAAGAAATTATTCAGCTTGAGGGAGTCAGAATTTAATATACTACTAGGAATGTATTTGTTTTTCCTTAGCTTTCTTTTTGATCACTTAACAGCTCAAAACTATGGAGTAACAAAATGCTTTTCATACTATTCATTATGTACAGTTAATCTACAATCTGCTTGATTACTTTCAGGAGAGCAGTGGAATTGCACCTAGAATTTTTGAAAACTGCAGAAAAGGTGTTCTGCTGATTGGTTTGAATTTTGAAGCCATAATGAAGTTTAAATTAACTGTGGAAGACTGACTCTGTTAAAGCAGAAAGGAAAATAAGAAGCAGTATTTTTCTTGTAGGGAATTGCTTAGCCAATCTAATGCCTGATAGAACAAAGTGAGTGATAGGTAAACCATCATCTGATCTTCATGCCTGAACACGTTTTTAATCATTTCTCCCCATCAAAACACCGAATGTCAAAAGATGCATTGCAATATGTACAATGCCCCAGAATCATGAACTAAAAAACTGTATTTTTTCCTATCTTCAAGTCCTAATTATTGTGTCCACTCTTATCTTACTGATGAACAGAAAAAAAAGTATTTTCTTTTGCAGTAGTGCTGTCCAAACAGCATGACCATGACAGATCCTGATATAGTAAAGTTTAAAATTATCCCCAAGTTCTTGCATGCAAAAAAATTTTCAAGCAAGCAATGTTTCTTCCTGTCCCTTACTCCTCCCTCCCTCCCTCCCTCCCTCCCTCCTGTTTTGCAGTGGTGCTGTAATTTTGTTTCCTGTCACTGAAGTGACAATCTAGTTTTGGAAAATAGTAATAAATGAGCAATGTGCAGATGAAAAAAAACTCTTTTTTTTTTTTTTTTTTTTGGATGGAAATTTAATTTTAGTGACTTATCGGGTTATCAGGCTGATCTGAATATTGAAAAGGACAGAAATGAGAAGGCTGCAATAATTCAAAACCAGAAAAAATATAAAGAACTGAGAATAAATACCAAGTTTCTCATCTGAGGAAGGATTGCCACTGTGCAAGGCTCCTCCTGCAGTAAAGAACAGGCTCCTCATGGAATCAGTAGTGTCAGTGCCTGGGGTTAATATTCTGTTTGCAGGCTATTAGTGGGACAGATGGGGTATCTACTCCTCTACTGTAATTGTGTTTGCTCTAAAAACACTTCTCCAGAAAAAAAAAAAAAAAAGGTCAATTAGTTAATCAAACATTATTACAGAATCAAATTTCCCAAACATGAAAACAGAAAAAGTTACACAGTATCTCTTCTGTTGTAATTACTGTGGCAGGGACATAGTGATATGTTTTTGGTTGGTTTTTTTTTGGTAATGAGAAAACAGAATACTCACTGGCAACAAAACTGGATTTTGCAGGATTAACACTTTACTCAAAAATATCCTCATCTTACCTGTCAGTCCAAGTTTTGAGTTAAAGGATGCCTAACTACTCTGTTACACTGATACCCATCAAGAATTAAATTTTATAGGTAAAATAAAAAACCAGAAGGAAAACACTTTTTTTTTTTCTTTCATCCAGGAAAAGAGCATGTGAAGCTTCTCCCTAAATATACTGAAATATTCATAAAGAACAGAACTTACCTATCTAATTTTAAAATACATTCTGTATTTTCCCAAAACAGGCTGCCCTTGGTGCCCTGCCCTGGACACATCCCATTCCCCAGAGGAGTTAAATCCTCATCTGCCTCCCTCCCTCGTGGCCCAGTGGGCTCCTGCCACCTTGGCACTTCTGCCTTTCTCTTCACAGGAACAGCAGAAGGCTTTCTGTTTGTTTTTATTATTTAGAGGAGCTGAGGAAGGAAGCATCAAGTCCATCTCAAGGCTCAGCTCCTGTGCTCCCAGCAGCACTAAGCTATATAATTATAGATTTATAATTAATAGACCTGGTGATGACCCTTATTAGCACTAATACCAGCCCAAGTGCTTAAAATTTAAAAGGAAGCTTTTCACTAAAAAACACCTCAAAAAAACCCAAGGAACCACCAACCCAACCACAAAAGATAATTGAATAATGATCATGGAAGGAAAACCAAACCAGCCTGAAATAGTGATAGAGCAGAGTGTATTTGGGAGAGGAGGGGCTCATTTCATGGTTGTATATGCATCACAAAAACACATATTTATATAAATTCACAGCTGAACATTTGTTGGTGTTCCCTTAATATTTAAAAAAGCTACAAAGATCAGCATGTTCTCCTGAGGAAAAAAAAAAAAAAAGAAATATAGGAAGACATACCAGGTTGCATTTTGGGAAAGCAATAACAGCAAGAAAGGACTGCACAAGATAGTTTAAAACACAAATATTTAAATTTCTTCTATGCTTGGGTAGATAAGACTGCCTGCTCACAAGGATGCATCAAGATGTATCTCTCTAACATCTAAAGTAAAAAAAGGAATATAAAACTTCTTCATTCCAGAAAATTCAGCTGCAAAAAACTAACTCTGTTATATTAAAAATAATAAATCATTTAGCCTGAAAGAAAAGAAAGATATGAAGAAGAGAAATACTGAAATATATAGCCAAAAAAATTATTTTCACTTGCAAGAAATGAAAAAACTGGCACAGCAAGTGCCTCCCTGTGTCCCAGAAGCTCCATCCAAGGGCACATGCTGGGGTCATGCTCTCCCCTGGAGTGTGGAGCAGCTGGATGCAGGATGCACTGCACCTGAACCCTGCATCCCTCCTCTCAGGAGAGTTATTTTATTAAATCTCTCATTAGTGAACATGCCTGAAATCTGACACACAATGCATCACTTTTTGTTCATGAAGCCAATCTTCAGAAAATTCTAGGAACTCTTCAGTTTTTATCCTGTACTACACCAAAGCTCTGGACATGCTGCTCTTGGAGACAACAGGTTTTTTTGAGAATCATTATTTCTACATTTCAAAAGTTGCATGCAACACGTTGCCTCTGGCTCACTTCGATTCCCACAGCTCCAGGGGAAACTAACCTGCAAAAAGCAGGCCTGAAAAAATACAGCATTAAATACTGCTGGCTCTCAGTGAAGAGCTTATTTCCATCACTGTATAACCTCCCAGTACTTGTGCCATCTCCCTGCAGACAGATACAAACTCTTGGGCTGTGCCAGAAGCTGCAGATGCACTGCAGTGCACCCTCTGCAGGTGCCAGCCAAGGAGATTGGGTTTTTCTTTTTCAGAGGGAATAACTCTGCAATGAGAGCTTTTAAAAAGAGCTGTAATGATGACTACAAGGATTAGTTGCTTTGTTTTTAAATTGCAGGCTCAAACAACTGCTAACATCCAATTATCTTTGCTGGGAATAGTGGCATCCCAAATGTGCTATACTCCTCTTAATTTATACCTTACATGCCTTGTAACTCATAGGAGGTACAGGTTTAGCAAAAGGATGGGGGTTGTATTATTGTTATATCTAATCACACCTTTCCACTTACAAACTTCTTGTTCTCCACTCATATTCCACAAAATATTTATTCAAACACGTGAAAATTATTCAAGTTTGGACTTTTAACTGACTAGAGATTGATATTCTCTACTATGAATAGAGATTATCTCCAGCTTATTTGGCACTGATGTCAAAAAAATGTGCAAAGAAAAAGATGTAAGGAGACGAGTAAAATGTAGACAGGAGAAATCTGTGTCTGGAATAGGGAAAGAGGACAACTAATAATTTAGTCTTCCCACATAAAACTTGTGCATTATTCCCTGCATACAATTTTAAATACATTTGTAGAGCACAGAGATCATTTTCATCCAGAGAGAAACAGTTTGAGAAATGACCTCAGATTCTGTGGGGAAAAATTCCTGCTTACAATTTACTTAATTGATTGTATTTTCATCTGTGGATGCAAACACATTAGGGCTATTTATTTTTCATCCCAGCTTTTGCTGTTGTTATTGCTATTTGGTATGTGGAAGAGTCCTCCAGGGAGGGCAAAGAACTCCAAGCTCCAGTGTGCTGCTGTGGTATTTAGGTGATTAATCAGAAGTTCTGGGATGCAGACTTTCAAACCCTGTGGTTACAAAAGCCCCTGGAGGAATGGGTGGCCCAGGGGACAGAGCTGTGGGTCCAGATTTCCTCCCCAGGACAGCACAACTCACCAAGCCCGAGCAGCTACGACACAAAGGTCACTCAGAGCCTCAGGCTGAATGCTCAGCCACATTTATCAAACCTGCAGCACCTCAGGGAGCACAGGTAGAGGTTCTCAGCACTCAGAGGTGTAGGAAATGCTGCACAGAGTGTTTTTAAAGCCCTGGGATGGGTTTCAAATCCCACATTCTGTTTAGACCATCATTACCAAATAGCAATTCTCTCATTACTATATTCAGTAACAGCAGTTCTGCCTTGGTTGCTCATCTCTCTGTACTGAGCTCTGAACACTGCTGCTTTTAAGGACACCAGCATTTTATTTTGTTAGGGGTATTTTTTCTTTGTTTAAGCTTTCAAAGCAAGCAGAGAGTTCATTTTTCTCCATTACCACTGACTGCTTGCAAGTTGCTGTTCCTGGAGTATTTCATAAAGGCTGCAGATATGCTCTCCAAACAATACTGGAAAAGCTAAGAACAGGAAATCACTAACAGAGGCAGTGGGGCTCTTGAGACACTAAACTCCTTCAGGTCCTAGGAAATAAAATTGGGTTTACCCTTGTCCTGTGCTTTCTTTCTGGACTGCTCAGAAGGTGCTCATACTATCTCAAAGTGAATGTTCACAACAAAGACACAACAAATCAAAGCACAACCAACACCTGACAGCACAGGCTCTCCCAGCCGCGGGGGGAAACCCACATAATAAATCTTCTGGTTTAAATCCTGTAAATTTTGCGTGCTAGCAACATTTGAATGGATGGAAAGAAAATCTTCTACAATGGAATTGAGGTACAGGAGCTGTTGGGAGCATTTTCTTTGCCAAACCCTCCCATGGCTTAGATGGTGTGGTAACAGACTGCACAATTAGGATTAAATATGGCTTTTCAGACAAGCTGGGATGAACTGAGGTTTAGGCAGAGCTTTCACCCATTTGATCCTATGGAAACCACTCTTAGATGCTGGGATCTCTGAAACCAAAGTGGCTGCACAGGCTTAAACTGTCCTTGGGTAGTGGGAAACTCCTTTTACCTGTCCATTATTTTATTTATGTCCATTATTTTATTTATGTCCATTATTTTATTTATGTCCATTATTTTTCTAGAAAGAAAAAATACAAAGGGTGTGATAAAAGGAAAAAAAAAAAAACAAAACAGCAAAATCAAAAGACAGATTACTAGTTCCTCTCACCTCTACTGAACTGCTGGAAAACTTCTGCCACTGACACAGGAAGGACAAAATCAGAGTATTCAATAGTAGCACCTGCACATGTGTGCAGCAGGATTATTAAAACTACCCAAAAAAAAAGCATTTTCTATGAAGTTCTTGAAAACACAGCAAATCATATTGAGTCTGTGCAACAGCACATGCTGCCTGCCACCTTTTACACCCAAAATATGGGAAGAGGAATGTTGTTTCTTCATAGCACTAATAGGAGCCACCACAAAAATCATAGTCCAGGAGAATTAAACTCAATACTTTATCTCAAGGATCAACAGTTTTATTTGTCAGTAACATCACTGGAAAATTTTACTTTGGCCAAGCAAGCATCCATACAATTTTTTCTACTTGAAAACTTTAATTTTTTTTTTTTTTTTAATTTCCTAGAAGCGAGATTAGACTTGTGAATGTCAAGCAGAGGAAGAGGATGGCTTCCTGTTCCACCAAACACATCCAGAGAGCCACAGACCCTCTTAAAAAGATAAAAGATGGAGGCAAGATGGAGAAGCAAGAGCTACCATGCTCCATCAGAGGCTGGTGCAGTGCCCACCATTTCCTGCCCAAAGCCATGAGAAAACAAAATTACCAAGTCAAACACTGGAAAAAAGGCTCCTGTTAAGTCTCACACCTGACCTCAGCTTCAAAATCAATTTTTCATCAATTTTTCATCAATACTGAATAGAGGAACAAGGACTGCAGCCTTCAGGTTCTCATCATTTCAAAGTGCTTCACAGCACTAAAAGATTAATAAATATAAATCCTAAGTGAGGTCAAGTGGGGAGGACTCTGCCCATAACTTCTCTTTTCCTGCCATGCATCAGTGATATGCTGCTGTGTGAATGTAACACCTGGAGAATCAGTTCCAGCTGTACTTTAAATAAAACTTATAATAAACAGCTACAGGATGCAATGAAGCTACCTGCTAATTTCTTAGCTAATGTATGCTTCTTTCCCTCCAGCTTCTCACAGATTGCTGCTGCTTCTGAGGTCCACATCTTCACAGCTCTCCAAACTAATCTAACACTCACACTGACAGTGTAAATTATGGGCTAAATAAAAATACCAGTGAAAGGGAGAAAGAGAAATGTTTCAGGGACTAGTGCTAAAGAAAAGAAAAGCAAATCATTATTCTATAGAATACAGATATAAAACATACAGTAGCTTATCTATGTTCAGCCTGAGCAGAATAACAGGAAAAAATGGAGATTCAATTATAATGAAAAGCAATCAATCCAGATACACAACCATGTGATTTCACCAGAATGAAAAGAAACCAGAAAAGGTACAAAATAATTACCAGCTAAGTGGCCTGTGTAGGAATTTTCTGTACAGTTATTACATACCTTTACACTACCATTCCATATCTCTTCAGGGGAGCCAAGGTGCATAGTCTTTCTTTTTGAATTAAATAGATTTAACCCCTCTGCAGATTAGGATGTTGCCCTGGGTTGCATTTCCTCTCTCATTCTAGAGAAGCACTGCTTTTATCTCACCAAAGACACACAACTCAGAGGTGAAGTGATACACTGTGGTGATAGAAACCTAAACACTGATGCTTTAAAGCTAACACACAGAAACCTTTCATTGACACACTTCTTTTTAATACAGTGCATTGAAATAAAATCATAGCCCATTTAAGAACTCTACCTACACTATTTTAAGTAGTCATGGCCTCTTTCAGAGCTGTGTCTGCACTGAAAATAAAGTTTACCAAAGAGCATGTCAAGTTTCTTTTGCACATCTGTTGCAACAGTAAGTCACGTCTGAAGTACACCACAGAATTTATGTGAATAATTAACAGGTAAGAAGAAAATTATACATTTACAATTTTAATCATATTATTCATTATTATTAATAATTTCCTGTTCCCATTCACAATTAAACTGTTCAAATTTCTCTTTCCTCCCAACTCAGAATTTTTGACTTAAAATCTTTATAGTTAAGATTTGTTTCCAAGAAAACAGTGTATTTTGCTTTCCAAAACCTGCAATCAAGGACAACTCAGCTGTGATTTCCCAACCCATCTGAAGGAAATCTTATCTCATTATTCTGTCTGAAACTAAGCTGAAGCAGTGAGCAGATTTCTCTTACCTGTTTGTGAGCATGATCATAAGAGTTAATGTGATTGTCAAACTCCTGGTGTTTATAGTACTGCTTGTCACAGAGTTCACAGTAGAAGTTGGCTTTAAGATCTTCCAGAGCTTTTGCTATCGTGTTTTTCTTCTCAGCATAATCCTGGAGGGGGGCAGGAAAAAGTAATTTTAGTTTTGCCTTTGATGCTGCAAATGGATTTTGTGCTCTGCAGTTAATCATATTTGTAAACATTTACACACATCTGTAGCTAAAAGCCTTCCCATATTTGCTGTGTTACACTGCACATATTTACTGGATCTGCCGTGAGGCTGAAGATTTGCACACTTCAGTTTGCTATAGAGTTGGCAGCTCCCCTTCAGGGCTCTGTCAGAGGCTAGAAGGATTCCCCTGGGTTCTATATAAATACAAATATTTATCATGCTGAAGGCTATTTTCAAGTTAATGTTGATCCAAGCCTCACTCCTCACTGATATATCCAAGCACAATAAGCACGAAGATTCAAATGGCAATAATTTAGTGACAAGACTTTTACAAGAAAGTTAGCTAACTAAAACAAACAAACACAATCCCCCCAAATTAAAGCAACTATTAGGTCCTTCTTGGACATTTTCATAGATGAGATGTAATTAATATCTTCATCACTCTGTCATCCCATACACACACATCTCTGTTTAGCATACATCAACCAATGCATCACACACAACCCTGCTTATCATTTATGAGAAAATTGCATACAAGGATTTTTAATTTAAATGCATTGATGGTAATGTGGCCTGTTGTGAAAGAGCATGGAAATGGTCTGTCATGTCAGATTAGTGTAATACCAGTTAAACACTGAACATGTATAACCTCAGTGCAGTGGTTCCTGCTTTGACAAGTCTGTCTGGGATAGAATCTCAGGCTGAAATCCCAAACATGTCAAACATTGTTTAACAAAATAAACCCCTCGGATTTGTTTCTCAGAGTTGCTTCACTGTGAGCTCTTTGCTTCAGGTAGATTAAGATAAAATATAATATTGCCATCAGAACATCCAAAACTGAGTTAATCTGGGGGGAAAGACTGCATTTGCTTGCAGTTTTCACAGCTGGCAACTCCTATACCTCCAATATATTCTGGGGACTTTAAAATGGAAAATTTATGTTTATCACATTAGAATATTTTCATAACAATGCTGTTTATTCTCAAGAGAGAGGAACAGTAGTCATAAAATTAAAATTATATCCAGAAAGTACTTATTATTTAAAGTAGCACTTTAACTATAATTCAGCATGATTGGACTGCTACCAAACACTGTTGATTCATACCCAAACTGAAATACTCCCTCACCAAAATTTTGTCCATTAATAGAATTGCACAAGTCACTTCAGAGTGGTGTTTTGAATATTGGCTGACACATGACAAATTCACACATTCCTAACACTTTTCTACAGTGATGTTTCATAAAATCTGTTCCATTTAAATCCAGAGTGACTTAACATTTTATTTCAATAAGCAGCAGTACTTTACACCTGAAAATGCATTTTTGTGCTGTGGAAATTTCACCTGGAAACTCTGCACTTAGCTCTTGGTATCAGCTAATAAAAACTACTTTAAACCACTTCAAGTATTACCAGGATGCTATGCTGGAAAGCAGTGGAAATAGCAAAAAGACCCTATGGAGATACACTACCTTGAAACAATTTAAAAGTAATTCTTGTAGTCTACAATAGGAAGACACCTAATTTGGGTTTATTAAAACATGAAAAAGAAAAAAAATCTCAATTTGGGGGAATTATCTGAACTCTGGAATACTACTAAACATCACATATATATATGTATATATATTTGATGTATATATGTATGTATGTATGAGAAGAGTCAACATGATGGATCCTAAGACAAGAACAGTGAATTGAATAATGATTTTTCATAAAGATCTTACACCATGCTGTTGATTAACCCTCAAGCAAATTTTTGTAAGACTGACTAATGTTGTGAAATACCTTGAATAAAGTTATATAATTTCACTGGTGTTGCCCTTGACATAAGGCACCATTTTTGAAAGAATATACTTTCTTCAGAGCAAAACCCAACCTGAATGCAGTTACATTTGGCATGCCAATGCATATTAATGAGTCAGGGACCCTGGAACTCCATGGAAAACTTTACTGCAAAGGATCTTGGGGTTTTTATAAGTAAATTCCTTCAGCTGGGCCTTTCTGGGGGCACAGGATTAAATAATACATCAAAGTTTCAGAGATAAGTAAAGAATGGCAACACATCTAAATTAAATGAAAGTAGATGGGATGGACTACAATAATGGGGCTCAGTCATGCATGGAGAAGGGACTTTTAAATGACAAGAACTAGAAGTATTTGACCTTGGGAACATATGAATGGCTATATTGGTTTGACCTTTCAAACCTGTGCAAGATTCTGATCTGTATAACAAAGGAAAGTGACTCCTAACAAAGCACCATTCCCTTTGCTTTACATCTACTTTATTCTGCTGGTTTCAACTGTTGAATATTGGAAAAGGTCATAAATACATTTTATTCCCTTTGTACCCCTACCACACCTTCTCTCAGGTGTTGCTCCCTGAATGACACAGTTCTGGTTTATTCATGCATTCCTTACACCACTCATCACCTCTGCTTTTCCACAGTCCCCAACAGAAGATCTGGGAACATGCTACACCACAGCACCATGCACAAATCCATTCGTTGTCTCTGTTTTCTACCCTCCCCCTTTCAAAGTATTATTTAAAATCATGATGCAGCACTAAAGTAACACTTTTATACAACTCCATTATCAGCCACATCCTTTGCTGCTGTATAATATTTTGGTGGCAGGTCTTTCCATGCAGTTACAGAACTTCACCCAACTTTCAACAATTCCCATTTCTCCAGGTGCAGCAGTGGCTCAAGACAAACCTCAAGGCTTCATCCTATAGTATTTAACATACACACACACACACAAATCCCTCTGAGAACACCCTTAAAGGATGGTGTTCAGGAGATTCCCTGTTCCTGTGGGATTCCCTGGGCTAGGCTGGGACTGAGCCAGCTGTTCCTGCTGCTGAGAGGGAGCAAAGTCCAGAGACACTGGCAGTGAGGAAAGGCTGATTGCAAGGATGAGCAGACTGGAAACAGGAGAACAGAGGCTTCTTGTTCTCTTTCTAACCTGTTACTAAATAGTGACTATTTTGAAAGGAATGCTGGCTTGGCAGAGGAGGCTTTCCCTAGCCCAGTCCCTATTGATGAGGGATAACTTCCCAAAAACTGACAGTAGAAAATTACAGTGCCTGGACCTTGAGAGCAGTGGGCAATGGACTGCAGACAGAAATAACCTGGAAGATTACTGGAGAGGAATATTCCTGGAGTAAAATAGCAGCCAAAAACTCACTTAAACTGGTTAAATATGATCAAGCTTGGTCTCATTTTCATCAAGATTTGCAAACCGTCCTGCAAGTTTTAAAAGAAGTTTGAATTATGATTCGGCCTGGTAATAAAACTGAGAACTGAGTGTCACTTAGTTTCATTATTTTTTTCCTGAAAGGCTTATTATCTGAAAGCCTACGGCTATAATTCACTGTAGCTATTTTTCATAATTTATATGAAGGATCTCTAATAAGTGATCCCATCTATCAGCTAGCTTTATTCCTCTAAATCCATCTCCTCCATCCTCCAAAGCCTTAAGCCTGTGCAAATGCTCCTGCAAACATCTGATAAATTGGATTAAAAGCAAGCTTTATTCACAGAGGGGCTGTCACAAACCAGACTGGACTTTGTGCTCCCATTATAGGAGAGAGAGAGAGAGAAAGAAGGGAAACTACAGGAATGCTGAACTCTTTTCACAGATTACTCTGGATGCCTCAGCCAAGGGGATATTTTTATGCAGTGCACTTCTACTACCTGCAGAATGGTCAGCAAAACAAAAAAAAAAGGAAGAATGTGAAATTAAAATACATTATCTATTCCATGGTGATTACTAGTGTGAATATTCTTACTTTAAAATAGATGTGAGCTCCTTTTATTGCAATAAGCTATTCTGCATTTACTGTGGACTTAAAAAGGTCAGGCCTGCAGTCACTGCAAAGCAAAACATATTACAGAAATAAAGCCCTTCTTCAGGATAATTTACTGGTGTAGTCATCCCAGAGAGGATTAGGCTGCTCTGGTCTGATCCTCTGGATTAACACCCATTAGACCTGACAGATGTTCCAGGGTAACCCTGTTTCACAAAAAAAATATTTAAAGCTTTTTTCCTGTTGCAATAACTAAAACAAAAAAGCAAAATCATATTTTAGACATAAAAAAAAAAAATCAAACTAATACTCTTGAATATTTATGAGAAAAAAGCCTAAAGAGATATTGTTATCAAACCCCCCCCACCCCCCAAAAAAAATCCAGCCACAGCTTAAGAGTACACTTCCCTATAGTTAATAAACTGTGACATCCATTAGCACAATTAACAAAGGATTCCTTAATTTCTGGTATATTGACTTTGTATTATAAAGACAGCACAATGAAGCAGATTTTGTGGAATATAATGTACAACTTACTAACATCTCCTCTGCTATCAATTTTGGTATTACTTGGTATATACAATTTTTTAAATATCTTTGCAAAGCACTTTTTTCCCCCACGTAAGCAGTCTATACATCATCCACTGATGCAGTTGAGGGAATAAATAAAAAATGGAATACATTAATAATATTAGTACAGTCTAGTAACAAATCTAATTATTTATAAGGTTCCTGTCCTTATCAAGATGGGGAGCCCAAAGCAAAATGCAGTTACATACATGGATCAAATTACTCACTGATCCTGACAAATTCATTTCCAGGCAGTGCAGAGGGAGTTTCAGTAAGGAGACTGACAACTGACTGGGAAAACAATTACCAAGAAAATTGCTGGGTCTTTTTGATTACCTCACCTGAAACTTTCCCATTAGCTGTAGGAGGTGATAGCAAATATAGTTCACAAGACCACAAACACTATTTCCTTGATCCCTTCTGACATCCTCCTTTTGGGTAAATGTGTTTCCAGCAGTGATCCCACTGGATAGGCACGAGGAAGGAGTGGTACTCTATATTAACTGAACATCAGAGGGTGAAAAAATCCCCACACTACCTCTATTTTTTTTTCCTCAAGATTACCTGCAAACACCCAGTCCCAAGCAAAACACTTATTACATATGGGAGAGCTAATCAGCATTCTGCTGAAAATGCATACTTGAGAATGCTATTGAAGATGTGCAAATTATTATAAAACTGGTTTCTCAGCTTCCCAATAAACACACAGACAGCATTTTGTGTTTGGGTAAACACCCTAGCATTAGGATAAATAACACTGTGAAATTAGAACGAAATAGCAAAATTTATTCCCATTAGTGCTGTTTGCTTCCTAAAGTCATCCTGATTTTGCAACACCACATTTGCTAGCCATGCACCCACTGATGCACAGCTGAATCCCACAGCCCCTGCACTCAGTGGAGCCAGATAAACCAGAGCAGGGCCACAGCTGGACTCAGTGCAGAGCAAAGCAATGCAGAACAGAGTCCTGCAATGGTGAGACTGAATTAACTGCAGAGGAAGCTTACAATGAGGCAGCAATTTGTTATCAGATTTGTCTGTCTCATTCACTTACTTAGAGCACTTATAGTGTATAATCACTTTTAACTGGGACTCGTAAAATCACTCAATTGCTTTCTTCTGCCATTAAAACTAACTGTTGGGCACAGGCTTGCAGAATTATTTATTTATTCTAGCGCTTTACAAAACCTACTTTCAGGCAGATTTTAAGTGAGAGTGCTGGCCACATATTTTTGCTGTATTAAGAAGGAGCTCTATCAGTGCTTATGGAAAAACACGGGTCTAGTTATATCGAAGAAAAATTTATCAACCACATCTCTACAACTAATCTTCTGACAGAGTGGAACTGAAGGAGGATTTGCTGTAGAAAGGAAAGATGGTTTAGCTCTAGATATTATCTTCACTGAATGTTCATCACTGCTTAATGATAAGCAAGGAAAGAAGCAGCCTGGTATTAATATCCTTTACTCCTCTGTGTTAAATAGTCCACTCACTTTAATTAGAGCAGAATTTTGATTTTAAAACACCCTGGGATTTAAAACATTTGGCTTTTAATTTCCTGATAGGAGGCATGTAGATGTCTGAAGATTTTCATAGCTACTTGACTTAATTCAATTGACAGGTGAGTGCCTAACATCATTAGACCCTGGGAAAATCGAGTTCCTCTGCTTGATTCTTCCATTGACACACTGAATGAAATGAAGTGCTTTTGAACCCTGCAGAACTCACAGCCCTGGGGATGGGTTGAAAGCCCCTTTTGAGCATGAACACCAAATGCTGGAACAGATGTCAGTGTTTGTGCCTGGCAGCCTTCAATCCAAGGGTTATGACCACATTTTTCATAAGCATTCCAGCACCTGAGGAAGGGCAAAGGACAGGGTGAGGGCAAGTTGTTTATTTATTTCACCACAGGTTAACTGACTGCCAATTGACTGGCTGCTATTAATTTGTATTAAAAAGTTTCTCTAGAGCTCTTCAAGTTTTAATGAGTTGGTGGAGTTAGCTTTTGGTCTAGAAAAAATTGCCAGTGAAGTTGGGCAAGGCATCAGGGAAACAGAAAATTTGACCCTATATTAAACAGATTTAATTTGGAGCATGTGATTGACCTAGGGTACAACTTACTCCTGAAATTTTCCATACTTATATTTTCAGGATGAAGTTCTTGGTGATTATTGTGTTCAGCTTGCCTAGCTTTGGCTGGTCATGCTTGACTGTAGTAATTTTCTTTTCTGCAAGATTTTTAGCATGATCCTCTTTAGCAATTTTTTTTTCTTACTAAGCTTTCAGACCATTTTTCTTGTTTTTTCTCTTTTCTGCTTTTGCTTATAATTTTTTGCTATTTTTTTAAATTCCAGCTGCAAACCAGGACAATTGACTCCAGCATGCAGCTGATGATGATGTGTGTGGGTTTATCCCACTAGAAAAAACCATGTCCTACACAGGCATCTGGTAATTAAACAGAACACATGGTACAGGGCTGAAATTTCTAGTTAAAAAAAGCCCCACAACATCAAACCTCAAAATCCACTAGGAATTACTCTCCTGAGCTCCTTCAGTTGTCTAATTATGAATAAATATGAGTTTAGGATTTGTGTTATGATGCAATATGATGCAGTAAATATTTATTTTCCTAAAATTAATCCTCAGTGTTATCACAGTCAGAAAAACACTTCATCTATAAAAAAAAAAAAAAAGAAAGAACAAAATAAGAGTGGGGGAAAAAATGCGTCACTTCTTTTGGCATCGTTAAATAATGCAAATAAATCTTTGTACTCAGAAGCCCAGTGAAAAAGTTTGCCCTAATGGGAAATGGGATTAGATTTAAATTTGCCATGGAGAACAGTCCTTGAAAAAAATCCTTCTAAAGATTTATTCTACTCTTGAGTTGATTCAAAATCCTATTCACAATCAGTATTCAAGTGTGATGAGGACGCTTGGTCGAAGTGAAAAAGCAGCAACACTACCAAGGCAAAGAGAAATGAGACTGTAAGAACAGTGCTTTGCAAATGCACAAAGAGATTTTTTGAAGATCCTGTTCTTTCATTTCTGAGATTGTTTTTTAAGCTGCCAGACAATGAGAAGAGCCCTGCAGGGGTCCTGATTTACCCTGGCAGATCTATGCTAGCTAAATTAGGAGTGACCTTGCAGCAGTCTCAGACACAGCATCTCTGAGATGAGAGGGGCCTGCTCTTCCTTCTCTCTGAAAACATAATAAAAAATACTGCAAATGTCTGAATACTCTCAGGTTGGGGAAAAAAAAAAAAAAAAAAAAAAAGAGAAGAAAGGAAAGGATATTGGAGTGAAGCAGCTGCCCATATGCTAAATACAGTAGCAAAATCCCATGGCAAATGTCTTTTCCCAATGAGTTTTAAAGAGTTGGTCTGACTCTTTGTGTAAGAAACAAATGGCAAAGGAAGCATTTATCATTGCTGTGACCCTCACCTGTATAAGAAGTTTTTGAATAGATTCAACTCATGAGAATAGCTACTTTATGTGAATGCTAATACTTCAGTTTTGAAGACTTTAGGCAGTATGGCCCAATAGCTGATAGACAATAATTTCAATAAAAGAGAAAGACAATGGAAGCTTAAGAGAAAATACCACCTAAGGTTCATACATGCCTAAAAGCAAGAAGTTCACTCCACCTCCTGGCCATAGGGGAGAAGAAAAAATTTTGGTTGATTTGATACTTTTCCTAATTACAAAATTAGGAGAAAATGAAGGACTGTGGTACAGCCAAGATACATGGTTAGGCAAACACTTCTGAAGCCGAGAGTGTGAGTAACAGAAAATGCATGAGAAAGCATTTTTATTGATCTATTTGCTGTCTACCTACCCAGGCAAGCATCCAATAGAGCCATGAGGATATCCAAACTCCAGTGTTTGATGTCCACAAGCTGGTGGAAAATACCTAAAAATGACTGGCCATTAAAAGCAATGACATTTCCAAGGATGTTGGATCCCAGAAACTTGGGATTTTTGAGCTTTCTGTGCTTTCTGGCACTGACTCCCAGGAGAACACTGCTTTTGACCTAAGGCCTTGGAGATGGATTCCAAATTTGAGTGATGGAATTAAAATCAGGTGTGTGTAGTTAAATAGAAGTGTGTGATTTCACATCGTGAAGGGTTTTAAATTTGGGGGTTTTATAATGTGGTAATAGGTATGGCACAAGATGGAGGATTTTGAGTGCTGTTTCTTTCTGTCTTCTTTCTCCATGGTTTCAGGCAGTAGTTTTTGCTTGGTCAGTTAGTGTCACACTGAGGGTCACAAGAGTTTGGTTATTGGGTCAAAAGTATAAATAATATAGGTGTTAATTATCTATTGGACTGTTTAGCTTTAGAAACCTTATAACTAGCTGGATTCACCTCCATTTTGCTTGCTTTGAACTCGTACCTAGAAGTACTTTAGATAAAATTTAATAAACAACCAAGACTGAACACGAGAAAATTTGCCTGCGTGTTTTTTAATCCTGACTCTGAGTGAAGACAGAAGAAACTACAAACAAGCCACTAATTAAATAGTGTAAATAGTACTCCCTTTAGCCAAGGAGACTCTCAGAAAAGCACCAGGACTGTGGCTTTGATGTCAGCAGCACTGCCTCTTGCTGAGGGACAAGCACACAGAGATGCAGCAGTGCCCATGATCGTCAGCTCCTCATCCAGCACTGATCATTAACTGCATTCTGAGAGATGCAGGGAAAATGAGCTGCATCCACAAGAGTCAAGGCTTCCTCAGAAATATCCCACTTCAGCTCACACGTTAGCATAAATGATACATTTAGACTCACCCTGAGTCACACTCTTCCATTTCCCATCCTGTTTTTCTGCACTGAGCGCTGTCAAAAGTCCCTGCAGTTGAGCAAAAATGCAGGGAATGACATCTTGTCATGCTGTCAGCCAACGAAATTGGGTTTTAAATGCATTTTCAATATGCCCTGACAAAAGCTCAGGACTGGACTAGAGGCTGAGATCCGAGTGGAGTCTGAGGGACTATTTCTGCCAATCTGTCACACCCTGCAGGGCTCAGAGCAGCTATCAGGGAAGGAGATGCTGAACCACAAACCCTCTGTGAGCAGAGCTAATCCACTCGTGTCGGCTTTTCCCAGAAACCAGGACACTGCAAAATCCATCAGGTCCGGTTTGAAACTCCAAATATTCCATGCACCTCACTGAGCATTCCTATTAGAGGAGTGCCTGCAGATCCCTTTTGCTTTAGGGTCTCTGAACAGAGCAGAGAATGCAGTTTGAGAGTCCCAGAAGCTGAAGTTGTACTTTACAGGTATCTCCTCCTCAATAGCAAAGCCTCTTCTCTGTGCCTGGCCATTCCTGCTCAGTGCCAGCACACTTGTTTGCAGGAGCACATGTTTATCTAAATAAACCAGCAAGCTGATCTAGGTTAAAAACAGGGGGGGAAATATGTTTGCTTAAAATCTGAATCAATTCATGCAACCAGTTAATCTCCATCACCATGCCAGAGCAAACAGCATGCATGAGTTGTGAACAACTGAGAGATGGCCCAGAGCAACCAACCTTTTTACAGGGGAAATCAAAGCAGTAACAAAAGCATAAGGGCCAAAAGAATAATTGCAATGATCAAAAAACTAAAATCAAGACCTCCTAATATCATGTGCTCTGACCAAAAAAAAAAACCCACAAAAAAACCCAACCAAAAAAAAGAAGTTGCTAAATGGCTGTGAACTGATCAGTATTTAGAGTCTCAAGGATCTTCTGACAGAAAAAAAGACTGGAAGGGAGAAAGAATGGTTCAACAATCTAGACACAAATGGGTATTGAGTAGATGCCAGGACTGGTGGTGAGCTCAAGGCATTTGGTAACAGAAAACAATTTCTTGCACACAAATACTTCATGTCCTTTCATTATTCACTTCTTTCTTGTCCCTAAGCCACACCTGCCCTGCCAAAAGGTATCTTTTTAGAACTCCAGTTGCCTTGGAGAAACAAACAGCAGACAAATGCCCCCATACCCTGGATGCACAACAGGCTTCCCAGCAGGACTCATCAGTGGAATGCAAGCCAAGTTAGCATTCCTAAACATGATAATCACCTTTGTGACAAAGCAAGAGTGCCTGCACAGAGGCTGACACAGGACTCACAGCACTCCAGCTTAGCTACAGTTAGTAAACCAGGAAAATTCTGTATTAACAGAATGTGGCTATTTATAAAAGAAACAACCTGAGAGTCTGGATGCAGAGCTCAGCATGGCCTGCTCAAACCAGTGATGCTGAGTATCAGTATCCTCACAGTGCAGCCTGTTTTTCCTTTCCATTAGACCCTACATTATTGAAATATACATAAACTCTTAAATTCTTTGCTTCTCTGTTAATTGAGGTTGACATGGGTTTGCCACTTCTGCTGTTGTCTGCTAACAAAGTGCTACAAAAGCCACACTTATGCAATAGCTGACTCCAGTGTGGTCTTTTTATGGGTTTTAGTATGAAAACAGCAGAGTGAATACAAATAACAAATTTATTTTAAAAAGAAACACTCAGCACAGGCAGCTCTTCCAGATCAATATTCCTGTGCCATTTCAAAATACATTAATCTAGCACATGCTTTATCAAACAAAAAGCTGCCTAATAACATGCTGCTTCTTAAAATTGTCCTAACAATTAAAAGGAATTCACCTATTTGTTATTTTTCCATATTTATTATATGTGTTTTGGGCATCCAGTGAAAAAATAACTTCTTCCACGAACTGAATTCCACCATATAGCAAAATATTTCATGAATGTTAAATGAGATTAAAGTATTTGAACTCCTCCAGACAAGCAATTTATTTCCTCCAAACAGGGTGGAAGGGTGCTCAGCAGAGGATGCTCACAGTGAAGTTCTGTGTCAAGTTGCTGCCAGGAGGAGTTAAATGAAGACAAAGCACTTAGAGTTTTTGTTCCAATTTCATCCTCAACAATGCAAACGAAGCTTTTATAGATGTATATTTAAAGCATTTTTTATCAGAGTTTTTGGTGTATATTCTGATCACTTTGCATGTCAAATTTCACATGCAGAAGTTTAAAATAACGTGTCTAAACACACACATGCACGTGTGTGAAAATAAAGTGGATGGCAACTCCATTTATCATCATCAACCTTGTTTTCATAAGCAGCTTTTCAAACAACTTGATCCACCAGAGCACATTAAACCAAGTAATGACCATGGCCCTGGGCTGATGGCAGCAGAGCTCAGCCAGCTTCCACAATGTGAGTCAGCAATTGTTCTGTGATATCTTTAATTTGGTACAAGCTAAATCCTCTTAAGAGAGCCTGCTGCAATCCAAAAGGTCAAACAGGAAAGTGGCAGAAAATCAATACTGACAGCTTCTGTCACCCTCCACGATCTATATGGTTCCTTCTAAGCCAAATTGCTTCTTTCTAATCTTTCTCATATTTGGCTGCTCGAGCCTTTCTCATGTAACATTTAAAAAAAAAAAAAAATAGGAAAGGGAGGGGGAAAAAGAAATAATTATTTTCTGGGAGAGAAAGTTGTAATTTTAGCATCAAAATGAGAAGAAAGCTGTTTCCAGGCTGGGGTTTTTGCAGATACTGTTGTAATCAAAGTTGCATTTTCATATTTTAGACTGTCCAAAGCACCAGCAAAATGACTGACTACACTCCTGTATGAACCACAACATTTTTGAGGTGGGTTAGCTCAAAATTAGAAAACCACACAAATACCAGTAGGGGCCATTTGATTTTCTTACAGCTCTTTAGAAAGTACACTTTCTCTATTTACAGGCTTATAAGGGTTATTATGAAACAACTATGAAATAAAAATGCCAGAAGGCTTTAGATCAAGCTTTAAAAAATGTCTTTCTTGCCTACTGAACTTCTAATTATGAATAAATACCAGCACTAGTAATCAATACATGCAACCTGGAGCAGAACACTAATTTTTCAGAGAAGGGATTTTAATTTTTCTTCTAAAAGAAAAGAAAATGTCATTCTAATCTAAACCAGATTAATAAATTAGTCATCCCTTTAATGTTGATATGAAAATTTAACAGGTGCTGCAGCTGTTAACAATCTTTTCTTTTTAAAAGTGTTTTAACAATAATAGTAGAAAATACAGATTTTAGCAGGCAGTGAATGACAAATTTGTCCTCAAAAAGGCTGAAAACACATAGAAAAGAATCAATGCTCAGCAATATCCTGCTTTTATTTGGACTCTTTCCTTGAGAATGTGAGACACAGCTGTTGATTATAATAATTTTTTCTGCATCCTGAATTTGTGAGGATTTTGCAACATTTTTTCACGACTGTGAAAACTTAAAACTGGGATTTCCAGCTCAGTAACCACAAGTGAGCAAGGGATGCAAACAGAGAAGCTGTGATGGTGGTCATCACGTTGGGTTTTTAAAATAATTCTATTCAATATTTTCAAGAAAGCTGCTGAAGTATCGATTTTTGTCTTTATTAAAAGAAAACCTTTCTTTGGTCAAATCAATCCAGCATCTGTCTGCATGGAAATACAAACCTAGAGCAGTGGCTAAAATGAAGAGCAAGCCCAGCATCCCATCCCACAAGCAGGGATGCTCCCCTTGGATTTCACTTTGGTGTAAGGAAGGCAAACCCTGTGCCACAGCAGGACACTGAGGAGTTCTGCATTTTCCCTGGCTGACTTCCTTTAGGAATAATCATGTACCAGCTTAGAGGAGACTCAACTTTAAAGATCATATTGATGGTGTATATATACATTCTCTACATGGAGACTGCTTCATTTTTGGAAACACCTTGCCAAGAGGGGGTGCATGTCCTGGTTTGAAGGACAGGTGTCATACAATAAAGGCAGAAGCTCCTCTTTGAAATGGAGAATGTAAACCCCCTCCCTACAAATTATTATAATGTTGAAAATAAGGGATTCTCAGGCAAAGATATGGGAATTAGGAATAACAGTTCTTTACTAGGAAAATTAAAATAGAAATACAGTATTACAAAGAACAATCCCAAACACTGCCAGAGTCAGAATCCAAGCTGACACCTGTCAGTCAGTCAGGGTGTTGGCAGCAGCCCCATTCAATGGTGGCTGCATCCTCCTGCAGTGGCAGATGTGGTTCAGCTGGAGCAGTGCTCCTGGAGAAGGTGCAGTTTCCTCTGAAGGTCCAGGGATGATGTGGGAAGGTCTGGCTTTCCTCTGGAATCCAGTGGAAAGAAGGTTCCTTGGTGTCCAAAATCTCAGTTTTTATCTGGGTAGGAAAGGCTTGGCTGCTCCCCTGGCTGGAGCATCTCCCAGTGGGATGATGTAATTTTATCAGTCCCACAGTGGCACTGAATGGGCCAGCAGCAGATGATATCTTCCTGGAGGGAGGATGGGCTGTGGAAAGATAAAGATGATTGCCCCAGCTGGTTTAAAGCTGGCCCATTAGCAGATAATATGTGCCAGGAGATCAGGGTCACTGCCCCACCCAGCTCCAACAGATGGGGACAGAACACACATTGCTGGACACATCCTGTATTGTAACTCGAGTCAGTGTACATGAAATTACTGCTCTGAAAAGCAGCTCTTGAAAAAGTGGTAGGAAGAAGCAAGAGTTTTCACTCCTTTCTCTTTCTGGGGCCAGTATTTGACTTCTGCTTTAAATGGCAATCCAGCCAATGAACATACAGTTTTTAATTTCCACCTTGCATACTTAATTGTAAAGGCAATGAGAACAGAACAATTTCATAGAAATTCACTGACCTTTTAAAAACCCTTTTCTACATCGTTTTCTCTCATAAATTGGTAAGATATTTACTAGCATGAAGCTTTTACATTTTCCATTAACAAATACTTTTTCCTCTCCCTACCTGATTCTAATCATAGTATTCTTTATTTCATATAAATAATTGTTAAATAAAGCATTTTAAATAGCTTTTAAAAGTAATAGAGCCACAAAGAAAAGTGGTAGACAAAACAGTTCAGCAGTAAAGTAAAAATGCAAATTCTTAATATTTAAATGTCTGCTTGCATAATCTGAGAGCTCCCTGGCACCAGTATTAGCTGATCCAGTCTTTATTTTGGGCAGCTGACCACATCAGAAAGACAGACAGTAATGTCCTTGAAAAAAAAAAAAAAAAAAAGGCTAAATAACACTTCTGTCCTACAAAACATGGTTTTTCATTCCCCACTTCAAAGATTTTCTGTTCTGTTGTAAGTTTGTTATTATTTTGATTACTGTAATATTTATTATGATTTCTTGCTATGTTATGGTTTGGGTTCCTATCTCTGGAACATTAAAAAAATGTTTAAAAAAAAATCTCTGATTATATAAAGACGACTAAATTTTAGACTTTCAATTCTTGTTCCTTCTCCAAAAGTGACACCAATGGAAGATTTTATATGTGCAGATACACATTTGTACTTCTAATTTTGCCATTTAGAGCTTCAACACTAGGTTGAGTTTGGGGGAAGAATTTTTGAGCAGAGGATCATGGCACAGAAGTTGGCGTTTATTAATGTCAGAAGAAAGCTGACAACTTTTCTGCAGCCCTCGCACACATTAACGAGCATCCCACCAGTCCTGCTGCTGGCACAGGAGCACCAGAAGGCAAAGCCATGCTGCTGCAATTATTTTTTTCCAGCCAGAGGGAGCAGCTCTTAATCTACTGCTGAAGGTATTGACTTTTCAGGAGCAGAAAGGTGACACCAGCATCGTCAGTGGGCAAGATCAATGCAAAGGTGAAGCCAAACAATCCCACCTAAATGCAAGAGAGCCACATTAATGCCACTGTAACATCAGATAACACTGATTTGACTGAGCAGCACAGGGGAGAAAATGTGATGTGATAGGCTGGCACTTAACTTCACTAACCAATTTAAAACTCTGCTCTCCAGATTGGATTATACACAGAACTATTTGGAAGCACAATGCTATTACAGAAAAAAGGTGTACAGGATCTCTCCAGTGCTACATAATTAAAACCAAACATTGATCATTTGACTTTAGAAGCCAGAACCTCTGTGAAATAGAACTCCACTGAACAATAAATTCAACTGCAAATTCACTAATTATTTTAAGATGAAAGCATGTTGCATTACACACACAGAGCCATGTCCTCTGTCGGCCAGCAGAAAGTATTCATTACAAAAGCAGTCATGCTTCAGTGACAGCAATTACCACCTCATACTTGTTAAATGCCACACAAAATGAGACTGGCTTCAGATGGTTTCATTTCAGCCCACCTGACCTGAATCAAACTAAAGATGTACTGCAAAAGCTACACTTATGCAGTGGCTGACTCCAGCAGTTGATTACTGCGTGGTCTTTCCATGGGTTTTAGTGTGAAAACAGCAGATTGAATACAAACAGCAACTTTAATTTTATCTGTACTTTAAAAAGAAATCATCTATTCCTTTCATCACGGAAAAGCAATTTTACAGATTTTATTTCAACAGATGTAGCTTAACATCATTTTAATGACTGCACTTCAGATTGGACTTGCTCCAGGTTGATAATACTGAATTACATATATTAGCAACAGTTGATTATAAGTGATATATTCGGGATGAACAGATTTCCTTATTTAAAATATACAAATACAAACTGTAAGAGTACCTAGAAAAATGAACCTGCAAAAATTCAAGGGCACTTGGTGTAACAGTGATCAAGCCTCCTGTATATTCAGACTGAAGCAATGGCTCCCAACAGGTCCTGCCATTTGATTCTGATATTTAAGTTACAAGTGGCAAAAATGCCTTTTTCTACAGCACAGTGGGAGGCTCTGAGGATTGCCATGCTTGGGACATCAGTTACTTCTTCTGTCAAGGTTCTAAAAGAGCCCCAAGCATGCTGCAGCTCTGTTACAGAATGGCAACAGAAAACAAGTGTGAATGAAAGGCTGAGGAGTTGCCAAATCCTACCCAGAAAACAGAGTTTACCTTTCCACTAATTAAAGCCCAAAAAGAAGCTGTACAGCTTCCCAGAGCCTGTACAGGGGCGGGCTCTCAAGCAGCTTTTCTGAAACACAAACCAACCAAATGACAGAGGGCTCCTGGCAATCTTTCTTCCCTCATTTCACACATTTCTAAAGCCCATTGAAGCTGATTTTTCCTTGTCATTTATATCCAGGTAACAGGGGAGAACTAAGGGCTGTTCTCTCAGCCACCTCTTATTCCAATTGTTTGGCAGAGCACACATTCAGTCCATTTTTAACAGCAAAGAAAAGCTTCTCAGTAAAAGAGAGCAGACTGAGTTAGAAAAAGAAAAGTGCTGATGAACTACAGATACTAACTTCCTTTAGCATACAAATCACAGATTTGATCAGGACTGATAAAATCAGTAATACATCAAAGCAAAAAACATCCCTCTAAATTCTCCATCAACAGGATGTGTTGAATTACCAAACTTGTAATGTCTGCATTTCCTTCTTGGCTCTGTATGTATGAAATTCTGCTTAGAAATTTGCATAGCTTTTATGCTGGGAAGCAATTTTTTTTTCTGAATTTTAGAATCTCACCTGTTAGAACCAGATTTCTCAGGGAAAGTTGAGACCTAAAATTTAGTGAAGATGTGAAAGCTCAGTCTCGGGGAACTACAGATGATTTCCCTATTTTCAAAAACAATTTTTTGCTCATTTCTTTCTCAAGATATGAAGGAAGTATCTGGAGCAAAACATTTGATTTCTGTAAGACTAACACACAAACAGCCTTTTGGTCAGCAATAGTCTCCTGCAATGAGATGTGCACAAAAACAGAAAGCAAGACAACACTTCAGTGAGTTTATCCTGAGTTTAATTTTCTGAGTTTAGCAGCCCTTTTTATTGTTTAAAATTTGATATTACATATCTGGGGCAAGACCTGCAGTTTTGTGGGCTTTAACATTATATACAAATGTAGCACCAGGCTATAGTCAGACAACTGATATTGCTCACCAAATTTTTATGGAACTAGCTCAACAGTCCATTTTAAATGATGCAACTGTCTTGAAATGCTGATATTTTTCTGAAATGTTGCTGAAAAGGTATTTTGTGTTTCCACAGACGTATTGTATGCTTGTATTACTGCATCACCAATATTTCTTTCAAATAACTTGTAAAAATAACTCTATTCTAAACCAGTGAATTTAGTCAATAAATGGTAGAGCTCTGCAATCCATGCCTGCACAGCTCTCCCTGGTCTGCAAGTTCAGACCAGTAATCAGCTGAAAACTTAACTCCTCACCATTTTTTCTCCCACACGTGTCTTTTACACCTGCAAGAAAACCAGGAGATTTGATATTAAACTACAACACAGCTAGAAATTGGTGCAGCAAGCAATTTAGATGTGATCATGCTGATGTCCCTCTCCATTTGATGTGTTTGACCTCAGCAAGGAACAAGCTGGCAGCCCAGTGCCTTTAACTATGGCAGTGATGGAACAAGGAGGACCTGCCTGCCCCAAAATGTGTTGGGGTCAACTGCAGTGGAAAAAAACTGATGCACATAATCAGCTTGGGCTATTTGCCTCAGACAGCCACACTCACTCTTCAGAAGCTTCTGCTCACCCTGGACATTTATTCAGGAATTCTATTTCCAACCAAAGCTCAAGAGAGGCTGAGCAAGCATCTTGAAAGCTCAATCTAAAGGAAGAGTTTACTGTAAGAAGATATGTTACTCCAAAACAAACAGGTTTTGAGATGCTTCATGACAGTCAAATTACAGCTGATAGAGCCAAACTTGAGAAGACAGAATTAACTGGCAAAAAGAATTGGTAATTTGTTGTCCCTTTTCTTTCTCCCTTATCCCAACCCTTCTAAGAAGCACAAGGAGAAAAGGTAAAATATACTGCAGGAGATGCTAAATTCAATTACATCTGCCTGAAAATCACAATGACACTGCAAGTCAAAAGCCTCAACATACAGCAGGATTCCTACAAATGAGCCTTTAAAAGGCACTAAGTAGCCCAGAGAACCCTCAGACACCCACCCCCCCAACACACCAGCCACTCCTCTCTGAACCACCCACTTGGAAGTGAATTGGAACCTTTTCCCAATAAATTTATGGGTTCATAGACCCAAACAGGCCATACAAACAAAGCCCCACCTTTCATTGCCACTGCAGCACTGCCTGCTGATTCCATGCAGCCTCCACCCCCCTTCAGTTCAGCCATGCCCTCTTACTCTGCCTTCATTCCACAGGAACAGAGAGGGAACCCTGCTGGCCTGAACAACTACTGTAAATGAAGATTGAAACCAATGAAAACAAATGGAAATGAAGATTGAAACTAATGGAAACAACATAAGCATGGCACAACTTAGAATGAGAAAATGGTTTGGGCTGGGAGAGATCTTAAAGATCATCTTGTTCCACCCCCCTGACATTGGCACAGACACCTCTTTCACTACACCATTTTTTAAAACCTGAAATTTCTTTTTCCTTCCTTCTGAAGAAAATTGGAAATATTTTTTCCAGTTATTTGCTTCTGTATAATTATAATCTTCACATGATTTTTGTATTAGAATGAAGCTTTGTATCAGCTGAGAGATAAAGGGGCAGCTTTATCTCTGACAGCTACTCACAGAAGCTGCAAATCAGCTTTCTCAAATGGATGTCATATGGCAAATGCTAAAATTCATTGTGGGCTGACTTTGTCTGAGACTTTAAAAAAAAAGTCTGCTACTTCAGTCACTTCCTTAATGACAATATTTTACATCTATATTGATGTAACAGTGAATGGCAGTAAGGTCCATCTGCTGGGACCAGGACAGTACAAACACATAGAAAAGGACATTTTGCCTTCAAGAGTGAGATGCCAAGAAAACACAGAATTTTCAGGGGAAAAAAAAAAAAAAAAAGTTTATGTTGATGCTACAAATATCTTATTAGCTTCAAATAAGAACATGAGTTTTTTGAACATGTGCTTGAATTAATTGTGGTGGCGTATTGCAGTAGGGAGAGTATCCAGAATAATTTGTTTGGATGAGTGGGTATATTAATAACTTTTCTACATATGTGCTAACTAAATAGAGACAAGCCAAAATTAAATAATAAATTCATAGAAGGGTGATAATCTTCTACACAAAAAGGACTGTGTGCTAGTACATCAAATTTCCTTGTAGGAAATGTGCAACTAATAATTACAACAACTCTACTAGAAAGTCTGACAGGAAAAATAAATGCCTTTAGTGAAAAGAACAGTATCTCAATTAAAAAATAAAAAAAGATAGAAGGGACAGAAGGAACTAAGGATATATTTCATACTCTGTAGGATCCCTAATTGGATTCTCCTCCCAGTCCAACCTACTGGCAAGCAGGGAGACCTGAAACAAAATATCAAAAAATCACATACTTCCCGACTGGACAGTGTGCCTGAATTTCCCAGTGCAGTTGTAACTCTAATGCCATTGGTAATAGCTGTGCTAATTAATGCAATATCACTCCATTCCACAAACAAACACTTTACAAATCTATGGATGTACCCACTGCCAGCAACTTCCATGGCCAGATGGAAGGAGGGAGCACATGCAGACACTTTCAACAGAGGAAAACTACATTTTCTTCAGCAAATTATCCTGATGCACATGTTCTTCAACTCAGGCCTTTTACCAGAGTATGTGCTTGTCTTAATGAATCATATTGTGACATAGCAAGAATTGTCAGTCAAAAGGAAAAAAAAATAATGAGTGCTAACCACTAAGTCACATTTCTCAATGCTCTAATCTCCATAAAATTAAATTTGAGAAAAAGAAGATAAATTTTATATTTTTTCTCATAGGAGAATTTGATGGGGATGACATCCACAGACTGCAGAAATACACTCAGTAAATGATTTCAGCGTTTGCAGCTGAATTTTCTGCCATTTTTTTAAATCTAGAAACATAGCAGGCAAGCAAGAAAGACTGACTGCTCTCCAGATCTTAACCAAAACTGAGTCTGCATGGCACCTTGAAAATTCAGTGGCTTTTCATTGAATGCAGAGCCATCAGGTGCTGTGGGGTGAAGTTACCACATCCCAGCTGAGCCCTGGTGGGCTCTGCATCATCAGCCTTATATTATGCCTGGTGTAGGACAAGGGGAAAAAAAAAAAAATCCCAGTTTTAAAGAAATGAAGACAAACAATACAAAGAAATAAAGTAAATACAGTTTATGGCATTTGGAAAAATTACTTTTCTTTCCTCATTCTTCATTTTTATGAAGACAACACACCATTTGGAGTAAATGTGCTCATCAAAACTAATTGGTGAACGTTTGGGGTTTTGTCTTTTTCTTCCACTCCCCAAATTTACATTTTCATTGCCTGCTCTATGCAGTTACTGTAGCATGCTGTAATTTACTGTTTTATCCTGGAATCACATTTCAGCCTTTTCACAGCCAAGTCCCCAGCAGTATGATAATCAAGAATCAAGTTGCTCCTTATACAAATACAAACTTGGACTAAGTTCAGCTGAGTTTCACCAGCTTTACTCCCATGGGAAATTAGACTTTGACACCAGACCCTAAGTATTCTAGACACTGATTTTGGCAATATCAGTTCATTTTAATCTGATTTCCCAAGAGAAGAGCAGTGTCAATAACACGATTAGAGCTCCCAAGTCATGTCAATATCCATTGTGCTGCATTGTTGGAAGATCTTAATAAAACCATTTCTAAGCTATGCAGACAGGGAGGCACTTGCATTTCTAATAAAGTATTTTATATTCAAAAAATAAAGCCTTACTGAACAACAAATGCATAATTTACTCCACAGGAAAAATGGCCTTTTAGGGTACCTTGAAAACACACCGTTCTCTCCACTCCCACCTCCCTTTCTTTCACTCACTGCAAAATACTGAGCAATTAGGCAGGTTGCTATATTTGGTGTGCCCAAACTTCACAGGTTGATAGCATAATGATTTTAATAACCACTTTAAATGTAACATAGTGACAAGTTGACACCCGAGGTTTGCATTCTGCAATTTGATTTTTCCAGAATTCTGTTATGCCTCAGGAATAGCAATATGATTAGGAATAATTTCTTGTTAGTGCTTCTTACTTTTAACTTTCCCCCCCTTCTTTTTTCTCCCATTATAAACATTGAAAATGTACTAAGTACAGGCTCCCTGGTAGGTTCCAAAAGTTGACTCTTCTACAAAGGCTCCTGGTTCTACCTTTATCAAAAGAGCTAGCATTACCAAAAGCATTCAAACGAAAGGCAGTTATACCCTTTGTGAAAATATGAACATGTTCATACCATCAGTATTATACTATTTCAGCACTATGTAATACCAATAAGCTTTTTAAAAACCACTTGCAGAGCACCAGAGTTTGCCTCCATTGACAACAGCCAAGGCCCACAGCTCAGAAAGAATTGTCACGTTCCTTTGCTCTCAAGGGATATTCTCTCAAATATTCTTGAGTGCTTTAGCCAGTGTGAAAGTTTCAGAGTTCAGCAGCCCACAGAGAGGAACTGGACTCATTTCTTGATCAGGAAAAGGTCAGGTGGCAGGAGAAATGTGAAATGGTGCTTATCTGGGGTATTTGGAGGAATACCAGTCTCATGTCAGATGCTGTGTGTTGTCACAGCTCTCAGAGACACGTTTGATGTGTTATTTGCCATTTTGATATTTTATACAGCACTTTTCCCAGGTTTAAGGCATTTTGATCCATCCTTGTGTTTTGGCACTGGCTCCCCTGGTTCTGCATGTGTACTGAAAATAACTTTAATTGGAAGTGAAGTGTACAGAGAGTTTGTGTTTTGCACATTTCCAGGATCTGCAGCAAAGTTTACCAAGTGTTTCACTCCTGCCTTTTAGATGAAAATGGGATGTAATAAATTCCACATTTTAAGAATGCACATGGAAACCACAGAGCCACTAAAAAACAGTACATATCCATCTTTGACATATTCCTGCCTCTGTACAATATTTTAAGAGTTCTTAAAACCCACACTCTTTATATTGTCAATGTGAACACGTGCAATTTTGTTTGCTTGAGTCAAGTCAAAGGGAGCACTTTGGAGTCACTGAGCACCATTCCATGAAATGTCTGGTTTGCTATGATTATATATAATATATTTATGATGATGAATACTCATCTACTCATCTATTTTTCAAGGCAGGTAAATCTTCACTGAATTTACAATGTCAGACTTCCTTACATACAAGATCACTGTAATTTCAAGACTGCGTCATAAATAATGTAGCAAATTCAGACGGAATACAAATGATACACACAGAAAGCAGCTTTCCATCACCCTGATTTCATCATCCTTTAAAATGCAGCTGAGCAATTCTCAGTAATATACAAGAAGCAGCTTGTGGAAAACATTTTAAGGTCTTTAACTACAGAATATCTACCCCTGTTTTTCTGCATCTGATGTTGAACTAATTACACCTCTGCTTATGTCACAAAAGTTTTCTGGAAGATTCAGAAAAGTCACAGAAAGTGCTTAGAAAGTACTGTAATGCCATTTTCATGTTCTAATGATGATTAACCAAGGCTGTTTTATATGCAGCACATACTCTGAGAAATCAGTAAAGCTGCAAACAGCAGTCTACAAAGAGTAGCATTTGCTAGTTGCATGTGATGAAACAGTTTAAACAGTCTGCTTTCTCATTCATGTTTTACATTTTCAAACACCCTGCTTGGCATTTCACTGCTGTATGGGAAATAATAAGGTGTGATACTTATGGTCAGGCATTAATCATTGCCTTTAAACTGGGTGTAATGAGCAGCTTTCCTCTCTGCCTTCAAGAAAAACTCACTATTTTTTTAAGACATAATGGGATTCAGTTGCCTTAGCAAGCCCAGAGATGAGGCAGTATTTTTGATTCTCTAGTGTCTGTAACTTGACAGGACCTACAGAACACCCACACATTTCTGGAGCAGTAGCTGCTGGCCAGACAAAATATTTTAGAGCACTGAATGCATTACATTTTCTATTTATAAATCCACCCACCTTGTTAATTTTCCCTTTGGAAGTCTGTTAAAAATATTTCTGGCAACCCACAAAAGATCTGCTTGACCTACCAACACTAAAAAATTTGGAAGACAACACTTGTCTCAAAATAGGAATTGTAGAACCATGTCCTGATAGCCCTTGCAACTGGGGTTATTTTATTTTAACAGCCTGCTGAGCATAGATGAATTTTTTCTGAGACTAGTAAAGCCTCTGACTAGTAAATGCCTCATCTTGCCTGGGGAATATGCTTAATGTCTCATTTCAAAATTTTGCTTGAATACAATATCCACCTATATTTTGCAATAAATACATTAATGCCCATATACAGAAAAATGTACAGGTGATCCTTACCAAGGTCTTCTGTGCTTTATTTTGTATATTTATCTTGGCTTATGAATGCAATAATAACCACCTCCAACTGCATATTTCTAACTGGTAAAACCTCAGGTATAAACTCACATCCATGTTTTTAACTCAGAACTGCAAATCTTAGCAGCTAAATTGATTTAACATTTTTGCAGTAGTATTACCTGTAGAAGCATATTTCTTTGTGCTTAAAACATGAGTTATGCTCTGCTCAATGATGCTGCTCTGCAAAGACTTGACCCAAACTTCCCTCTCAGGTTCACACCCTGTTCCTCAGGCAGAAAGTAAGTGCTCATCCCAGTTCCATGGAACAATACCCTCTCCACCTATTCCCTCTGTGTTTCAGAACATTAACACTTCAAATTCCCTTTTTTTCTCTCAATGTCAATTTTAAAGTTTTTCCTATTCAAAGAGATACAAGCTAAAATTATCAGCTCACATAACACTTTTTGTTTGTGTAAGTAATTCAGCTAAACACTTGACATTGGTTTCTCACCTACTGTTTAAGTGCCATAGGGAAAAACTGCAGAGTATTGAAATGCTAAATTCAATCTATATCCACTTCAATGATGGTGACTCTATCATAGCCAGCAAAGTCAGGCACAACTCTCCAGCTGAAAACCAGTTCTTTATTTCTGCCCTCAACCAGGAGCACACTGATGTATCTGCTGATGTCCTGAGACACCTGCCATGTGTTAAAATCTAATCATAACTCTGCTAGGTGAAGGATGAGGCAGCCTTTCACTCCAGCTCTCAAAACCAAAGCAGAGGAGATACACAGTGGAACACTCAGAGCACATGGTGAAAAGCAGGTTTTGGCAGTGCAAAGAAGATGCAAAGCCTTACAACCAAAGTAAAATCTTACAGGGATACAGAGCATAAATTAGAGCTCAGAAACAATACTGATGGATTAATTTCATCTTGGTGAGCTGGTTCCAGCACCCTGAATTAATTGCAACCTATTTACACACATCATTCTACTTAAGAGCAAGAAATTGTGGCTGAGGTGTAGAGCAGCATCCAGCTGCTCAGGATCCCTGGGACTGGTCCCTGCACTGCTGAGATTACTCATGGGGCACCACCATTTACCAACATCACATCCACAGGGGATGTAGGAGTGGTCTTTGTCCAAAAAGAAATCTAATAACATAATTCTGGACTGCAGGTATAATGACTATTTCCAAAGGCTACAAAAATAAATATATTTTGCCTTGTTTAGCAGGTAGCATGCAGCTCATCTTCCTGCAGCTATGGACAAACACATTCAGCATATCTGGTTGCCACTGTCTTATCAAAAACATCTCTAAATCAGTAAAAGAAATTACCATAAAGAGGAAAGAAAACATTACAAGTAATAGATTCACCAATTAATTTCTTCCATGGATATAACTTTTCTTATCTGAGTGTGGTGGAGGGAAATATTCTGAATCATGGAAGCTTGAGCTTCAGCTGCTTGGGAATGACAGAGCTAAAGAAATTATCTATACAAAAACAATCTATGGGAAGAAAGGGTTACACACTTTTCACAGGAATTTATTTTCACCTGTGTGGTGATAAATCTCCAAACCATATCCCAATAGACAACTCCAGAGCAGCACAGCAGAAAGCCTCTTGTTTGCACTACCTTATCACAGACTAATAAAGGAGGGAGGAAAACACTGCATTGCAATGTTTCTTGTTCTGCTCCTCATCTTTAATTGTGAGGATTTAGAATTAGGCAGGAATTAAAAGAAGCCACCATCCCCAAAGACTGTGCCCTTCCCCCAAGCCTGGATTATTTAAAATATGCACAGGAGGAAATTGTGTTTTCTTTGCTGTGGAAAGCTGATTAACTTGTTAAGACTTCAGGCCTTAAAACTCAGCCTCACAAAGAAACTGTGTGGATAAAAAGAAACATACTTATACAGTTTATTAAATACTTAAATTATAATGCTAGGCCAAGCAATTATTCATATTAGGCAATTTTAAATACAGATACAGAATCTAGATGACAATTTCAGATTCTAACTTTTAAGGTGAGAGTCTCATCAAGGGCTTAACTATACTTTGAAGTGAAATTCCAAGGATTTTATGAATCCTAGATTACACTGTGTTTATGCTTTGCAGAAAAAAACCCAACCATTTTAACTGAATCATGTATTCTGGCCTGTAAAATGCTTTCATTAGATGCTTTCTTTTAACAATATCTCAATATCTTTATAACAAACATAAAGGATTTTTTCCATGTCCAACTTTTGTCCAGCATTATATTTCACTGAACCACACACATATCTATTTCTAGGTTTAAGTAATACTTGTAGACCCCAAAAAGTATGCAACTGAAACTCACTAAACCAGAATATGATTTAGAATCAACAATCAACATTAATAAATGGCTTGAAGTTCTGAAGTTTGACAATAACATTTTCTGCCTTCAGAGAAACTGTGTTTGAGGTAGCATAAGATATTTTGGGGGGGATAAAAAACAACAACAACAAAAAAAAAAAAACAAAAAAAAAAAACAACAAAACAAAAAAAGAACCAAAGAAGTCTCTTGCATTGATGAGGAGTTAAAGTCAGTGTTCCCTTCCTCTTACTGACTGCAATGATCCACTTCACCTACTTTCCATACAGAGTTTGTGCCAGCACAAATCAAACCTGTTTGGCCCCTGGGCACTAGAACAACACAGATAAGGGCAAGCAGCATCAGCCACATAAATATAAATGCCAGGAAACAGTGGAGAGGAAATACATATTTTTTTCATATGTCACTTTTCCTAAAGGTTTTAACAGGTTCATCTACACTGTGTATTTTTATACATAGTCATATCTGAGCTATTTCACATGACACACTTGAAGACAAGTGACCAGCAACTATGCTTTCAGTGTTCCAATACTCTGCAGGAGGAAAAACCCACCCACAGAACAAATGCAGCCTCATATTTCATTACATCTTTGAAACTGCAGTTATCTCACAAGACAAAGGATCCTTCATAAAGCAGCTCTGCTGTGGTGGTCTGCTTTGGGCCTTTGAGGTGGGAACTGCAGAGTCTCCACTGTAAAAGCTACAGACCACAGCTGGGACCAGAAAAATATTAACACTGCTCAGGCAAACCCTATTTCATCCATTTATAGAGTAGAAAACTTAAAGCAACACTCCCAGAAAACTCTCTGGGAAGCCCTTTCCTTCCTCCAGATGTGTGTGAGTAGAGAGGGGAAAAAGCCAGACCAGCCAAAGCCAAAGCAATCCACACAGCAATAAAATGAGAGAATGTATTTTAAGATGGTAAACACCCATTTAGTTTCCAAATGCTCAGGCACAATGAAACAAAAGAGAGAACAGGAATAGGCAATCAAAATTTGTGCAGCAACTGGGAGCAGAACACCAAGATAGAGGATGCCATTGTTCAAAAGGAGCAGGAGACAGCATGCTAATAATGCCTGCTCTGCAAAAGGATCGTTTGGGATGAGGATTCTTGGGATAAGAGCTGCTGGCCATTCACTGTACCCCCAGTCACCACAATGCAACCCCCTGTATTCAGCACTGGGGTTCTCACGTTGTGCTTTTGGAAAGTTCTCTTTTCTGCTCTCTTCATTCCATCCTGCCCAGCCTCCCACACTGACCTGGCTTCCCTGCCTTTCCTCCTCACAGCATGAACACAGAGAAAACAAGGAAACTTCCCTGAGCTGAGCTAATGCCAGGGGAATCAGTGCATTTAATATGAGCAGTTCAGTGAGTTTAGCAAGTCCCTGGATAATTGCCTTCAGCAATGCTTCTAACTCCTCTCTCCTGTGTCTCTAAGAGCCTAATTCTGTATTTTGATTTCTAAAACAGTATGATCCTTTATTCCCACAGTTTCCAGACGCACACACACACACACATATAATCACTACACTCTACTGAAACAGATCCCCAAATTATAATGCCAGTTTTGTCTCTTAAAAAAAAAATCCAGACAGCTATTAAAATATACTAAAATAAAAGAGAAAAAAAATTACACTTCAGACTTTGAGCATTGAATTTTTAATCTATCAGAGTACTTTGCAAACACCTGCAATATCTTTTGCTCTGTGTTGCACTTACACATACTAAACCTGATCATTTAGCATGATTATAATTTACTGCTGATTATAACCATCGTGAAATCAACTTAGAACATTACACTGTTTTGACAAAAGCTGATGCCTTTCTTTGCAAGAACCTCTGATATCTTTATTTTTGGAAAAACTATATACTATTTTTATTCTTACTTTCTTGTAAAATTATCTCTCTATTGGGCTGCCAAATTTTCCATACATGAAACCCAGAGAAATATGTATTGCATTTAGGATTGCACCTGAGTTTGACTAGATTAATCTGGTGCTTCAGTTGCATAAAATGTGGAACTTTTAAACTGTCTGTATTTATGTGGAGATGCATTCACAGATTTTTTTTGCACAACCAAGTTTGTAGTAGCACTCTAAAAGCTGCACATATATTTTATCTACTTTACAAGTCTATAATCTGCATTGGCATTTAGAGGTTTATTACCATAAACTGCAAAGTTAAATGCAAATTTTTCTTGGTTGTAATTGCAAATTCTGTGTGTTTTACACATTTTCTGAAAATTCTCTACTTACCTCCCAAATAATTAAATTAAGGGAGAGAACAAAATCATATCAGGACAGACCAATGATAACTCTCATTAAATATCTTGCCACCAATACCAAAAATTCCTTTCCAGGTCATTAAAACCATTTCATGAAAGATGCTGAAAAAATAACCATTTTCTAAGAAAATTTCTCTTCCCTCCCCTTCTATCTACATCTTTTTGGTTTTAAATTTATTTAAAGAAATGGGAGGGGTGGGGAGGTGTTACTCCTTTCCATGTTCCCATTTCATCTCCCGTAATTGCAGATCTAAAGGCACAGACACTGATTTTTCTTTAATCATATTCCTGGCCTCAGAGGTATCCTGGTATTCTGTCATACTGAATTACCCACGACTTCAAGCTCTTCTCTCAGTTTGAACTGTCATGTCCTGCAGTTTCAAGGACTGCTCACTCATTGCTGCATCTGAACAATTTTACAAAAGCCCTAATTGCTGTAACTTCCTGAGAAGGAGCCCTCATTATTTATGGCTCCTCTGTACCTCCCACCTTTAATAAAAAATTACACAAAAATCTTCTCACATCCAAAATTACTTTCAGACTTTTCTCACCTTGCACACCTTTTATAAAAGGATTCAAAATCTGCTAGAAAAAGCCTTTTAGAGAAATCAGGACTAAAAATGTAATTAATGTGCCTACATAAATGTGCAATGGTATCAAGCTACACATTCAAAATTGGCACTGGAGTTTTCACAGTAATTCCTGCAGCACCTAAATGTTAAAATTTGCAGAAATTAAAAATATCATGTATTTCTGTTCATCCTAACTAGAGAATTACCTTAGTTTTATAGAAGCCTATCACCTTTTTGTAGTTCTTTTGTTCATTTGTTCTGAAAGAAATTAATGAAGTTATAAAAAAAATGTTTTAAACATCATGAAACTCCACAGGGATATCCAGATCTTTTCCACACACGTTTTAACAAATGTATATGCTCACAGAATATTGTCTGAGGATAAAATACTGACTTCAGGATAAATTATTTCCCCTAGATGAATTCTACTGTGTAATGTTTATTTACTTCAGCTTAAGAATTTGCATGTCAATAGATTATAAATGAAAAAAGAAAAAAATAATCTAAAAGAAACATGAAGTCAATTATTCAAAATCCATTATTTAAGCAACTACAGTGTGTTTAGATAAGCCCTGTTTACAGCTCATTAAGAGCTGACCCAACTTCAAAAATTCCTGTGTTCACCACTTCTGCATATGAAGCATTAATAAAGCCCAGTTGACATCAGGATGAGAAATGAGCTGTCTGAAGTGGTCTTTAGGTGTTTTGTCTGATGGAGAACCTCACCTCACTCCTATGAAAGTTCTCCAGGAATACAGCTGGACTTCCCTAAAACCTGTGGGCAAGAAGAAGGTATGGAAATTTCTTGCAGCTTTGCTCAGCAGCTCCTCATCAATCACAGCTGATAGAAATCTGGAATGTTTCCTTCTATTCTCTGGTCTATCTTCAAGATCTGAATTCTCATAAGAACAGAAATTAATGCTTCCAGGAAGCTCTGACAAACAACCAATACACAAGAAAGTACTCTGATCTACTTTTGATGAAGCATATCTTGGGAAGCAAAGCCAGCAATTTATCTAAGGAGTGACTGAAAAAAATTGTAGTAGAACTCAGTAAAAAAGGTTGTTAAGTTTTATCTCCCTTTAGGCTAACTAAATAGTTCTCTTTTAGCCTTTCTGTAGTTTTTTTTTTCAGACAGTAGAGGCTGAGAGAAGAGAATTATTTTATCACAGTTCCCATTTCTGGGAAGTACCAGGGAACATGTGCATGGACATTAACTGGCAGCCTCAAGAAATCAACAAAAGGACCTAGCTGGTCAGTCAGAGAAACACAAAAGGAGAAAAGAATAAAAAGATTATTTTAAAATAGATGATTCTGTTGTCACCTACCATCCTTACACCCCTTCAGTCTTCACCTACGTTTCCTTCTTTCCACTGCAATCTTGCTGTCAGACAGCATCCAAACACCCTGCTCACAGCTCACCATCTGATCCAGAATGGCTTCTACCAGCAACTGATTGTGCTCATTACTTTGAGAAGAATGGTGGGATACATCATGCTCCAGGGAGACAGAGCTGTGCGCTAACTACAGGCTCTGGCTCAACAGAAAATAAACCCAACTCTGTCTCCAAGTTGCATCGTCCTTCACACAAAAAGCAATTCCTATGCTCTGAATTTACTCATTTTACTCCTGCACTGCTACATAAGCACGTGGGTTTTACAGTTTTTCATCCATACTTTGTACCCAGTCAGTGCCCTACAGAACATCATTTCATCAGCCAAATTTGTAATACCATAAAAATGATGCCAAGATAATTTGACAAGGTCTGTTTTCCATAAACCTAGGCTGATTAGCAATAACTATATTTCCCTTGTTTAATTCTTTATTAATTTTTATTAATTGAGCCCTTTAGAAACCATTCTGTTATTTTGCCTGAGATCAATGTCAGGCTGATAGACTCGTAATTATCTGAGTCTTCCCATTTAGCCTTTTATTGGCACAACATTAGATTTCTTCCCATCATCTGGAAAACTTCCCCAACACTCCCAAAAAAAAAAAAAAAAAAAAAATTAAAAATCAACAGCAGCAACTCAAGAATGCTTCAAACAGATTTTTCCAACTCTCAGACACTCTCAATGCAAGCCTATTGATTGCAAAATGCCCAGCATTACTATTATGAAGAATCCTTAGTTACAATTGCAATGAGACCTTGTCATGCTCCTGTGCTGCCTTTTCCAAATACAGAACAGCAATACTCAGAATTTCTGACATTTCTGCATTGTCTTTTCAAACTCTTCTATTTTTCATTTCTATGGCATCATTCAAACACTTTCCATTTTCATTACTAATTAAGTAATCATATTTTTAAGTTACAAATAATTATCTTTATATATATTTTTATATTATTTTTATATAGATTTCGAGTACAAATGAAAAGAAAATGTTTTACAGTATTGATCCTACCTCACCACTGATTTTTAGAGGTATATTTATATACATACACAATATATTTGATGTAGATAATGCATACACATTCTTCAGTAGCTTTTTACAATGCCTAGATTCTGATTCATAATTATTAACAGCAATTAACCCTTGGCTTTTTGTGTCTGGTATTCCTTGATTTCAGTGAGTTCTCTTTTTGAAAACAGTGTCCCAATTATTCTCAAATCCAGCCCTTTCAGTGCCCTGAGACCATGGACATGTCTATCACACACACACAAATTTTCTAAAGTCATTCTTGCAGCTCTCAATTCAGCTAACTCATGCTCTTTTGTACTTTGTTAATTACTCCCTTTGGTACTTCAACCACCACTAATTTTGTCTTTATCTGTGACAATGAGGCCTAACACAGAACTCTCTAAAAATCCAATTTCATAGGAGGAGATCAATAATTTATATTTATATACAACACATATATATGTATATATGTTGTTTTTTGGTTTTTTTTAAGAAAAACAAACTATACTGCCACAAGGCAGCATATTCCAATAACATCATTCAAATGGAAATTTCCCATAATAGTGATTTTTCTTCCTACATATTGCAGGAGGAACTGCCCATTACTCTCTGCTGGTGACCTCCTGCCCATGGTGAGCTAGATCCCCATCTTACACATTAACAATCAAAGTGGAGCTGTAAATCCTTCCAGATTTAAATATGTTTTCAGCCTTTCAATCATTTGAATTTTCCCATTAGGCTAGATTATTAGCAACCTGTTCAAATGTATCATCAATTAGGAATTTCATTAGTTTTTATTTATTGCAGGCACTCAACATTTGCACAAAGACAAAGCATTCCTTCTTTTCATCTTCTTTGATGAATTGATTAACATTGTTTTCCAGGATCTTGATTTTGTGCTAAATTAATGTTTTTTCTCCCTTTTCACATGTTCTTTTCACTGCTTCCTTGGCTAAATTTTATCTTCTGAAAGACCAGCTCCTCATAAGCAGGGACTGGCCCTACATTGCATCTCAAATCTCATATTTTATAACACTGTTCTGGGCAACGTTCATGTCAAAAACATCTATTCACCCACGGGACAGAAGGCCAGGTGGGTGCTACATTCCTTTGCCCTTTTTCTAGTTCCACAGTGGATTTTCTGAAATGAATGATTCAGGATGAAGAGAGAACAACCTCAGTAGATTGAGGGGCTGTGAAAGACAGGAGTTCAGGAAAGGCTTGGTTATCAATTTTGAACATGACAAGCCAGGCAAGAGAGATGAGGAGGAGAAATATCATAAACACACAGCTAAAAACAGGTCACTGCCCAGCACTATTTATCACATTAGCAATTCCTGCTAGGGTTTTGTACTTCTCCCCTGTTGCACCACTGGAAACTCTGCACCTTTTCATGTCACCTTCATTATTTCGGATACTGCCAGACAGATTGGCATTTTTAAAAAGTGAAAGTCTTTTACACCTTTCTTGTTTTCCTTGTTACAGGATTTACTTTGTTCTTTTTTTGTAATTTTCTACAGTTGTCCTAGGGTGACTATGATGCTTGTTTTCCTTCCAGATTTTCTTCCCAAAATTTGCCCTAAACCAGGACAACAGCTTCATTAAGGACTGTGAAAGAGCCACACATGATTTCAGTGGTTTTTTTGTTTTTTTTTTAATCATGATAAATCGTGGTATTGCAGAAGTTATGAAAACACCACAAAAGCAACAACTAAAACTTTTGGCTTTTTCATACAAAACCAGCTAAACACAGTCAGGGCAGGGAACATCACCCATGCTCAGCTGGATTAAAAGAAAAGCAGAATACAAAACCAGCTCCAAAGGCAATCTGCATTAATGAATTCAAATGTACTCCTGGTGACTTGCAAAAAGTTCTGGGCTATGGTGCTACAGCTGGCTTCATGCCATGAATTCCAAATTTTCCCTGCAAATAAAAAGAATAATGCCTACACAATAATCATTCTATTTTGATATTAATACCTGAATTTCCATGTGCAGTAGGAAAAAATTATTGGGGCATTAGCATAACAGGAGAGAGGAACAGTGCTCTTATCAGCACAGCCCGTTCAAACTTTCTCCAGGCATTCCAAAGTGCTGGATAAGCATTTTGACTCCACAAAAGTCCACACTAGGAAGATCACAGGGGCACACATTTGGAAAAAACAATGCTAATCCCATTAGGGCACAGACAACCAGAGATAAACTGATTCTCATGCTTCAGAGAAAAGCTACGACATGCTGTAAATTATCACAGATCCAATCATGATGTTACCAAACTACTCCAATTTTAGCATATAGCAAGCATAATTTATTTAGATAAAACCTAAGGCAGGAAAACTATATTATAAAAATAGTATGCTTGGGAAATTGGGGCATTTATTATTAACATATAGAGAGACTTGGCCTTCATGGCATTGCAAAAATTCTTTTTCTTATTATATTGCTTTTTTGAATGCTACCTAAGGGTGTATTTTCCTTTTCAATAGTCATTTCTTTGCATAATACAAGACTTACTTTACAGTTTGAGAAACTGGGTTTTTTTTAAACAGCAAAAAGGAAAGAAAATCATCCTTACTCTGGATGGCAGATCCTACACACACCAAGTGAAAAAAAAAAAAATCAAACAAAAAACAAAACAAAAAAAACCAAACAGAAAACCCCAACTAACCAACACCAATTCATAAACAGGCAAGATTTTCATTACAGACATTGCGTAAATGCACTTGTTTTTCCCCTGTAAATAAACAGGCTGTGAAATCCAATCAGTATTTAACTGCACAGTCTATTTGGCCTCCAGGCTATACAGATGTATTTGAAGGATTTCTTTCTGTTCTGGACTCAATAAATTTTGCAGATACCTTAAATTCTGCTATTTTCACATGAAAGGAACGTCAGTTAAAAATTATTATTTATTGCAAATGTTCTTACTTTTTCCTTTTCAACTCTAAGTTATTTGTAGCTCTTTATTCCCTGCTCTTGAGAAGGTCTGTACAAGCATAAAGACCACATGTACACCTTGTTCTTTGCCACTTTACCTGCCACTTGTGCCCACAGAAACAGTACCTTGCCCAGCAGAGGCAGAATGAAAACTACCCAGCTGAAATAAAGAAAACCCAGCCTTAAGGGTTTTCCTGGACAGAAAATGTGTGTTATTATATATATTACAGAAATGGAACAAGGCTTTAATGTCCAGCAAATTCCATATATCTGTGTAGCCATTCCAATTGTAATCAGGGAGCAGTTGTTTAAAAAGCATGAATAATGTGGAGAGGATGAATGGCAGGCAGCAGTAACTCATTGTTCTACACAGGAGCCACTCACCAGTTAATGACATTAGCATTAGGCCAGTTTAGGACCAAAAAAAATAAAAAAATAAAAAAGAGATGGAGTTCACCCAGGCTGTGGTTAAACCATGAACTTACTGCTACAGGATGCTGCAGATGCTAAAAATGCTGGAGAGCAGATTGGAAAATTTACTATAAAGGAAAAAGGTTTCAAAATTGTCATGAACTAGCTCAGGCAGCAACTGAGCTGCAATGGATTAGAGGTTAGACTTCAGCATGTGGCCATTGCTAGAGACTGAATGTTGTTCTGCCAGAGGAGCCCCGACAGGTTTGTTGTATTTATCCATTATATAAAGCACCTGAGAAAGTTTAAATCAAAACAGTTACACCTGTACAAAGCACTGTTGTTATTACCTATGAGCAGTGAGTAACAGGACATGACAGATGTCTTTCATACACCATCAGAAAAAGCTCTCACTCAAAACAATGAGCTGCAGAAGCCTGAAGAGCTTTCCTCCTTTTCTCATACAAATATAGTGTGCATCACCTGGGACTCAGAAAGAAATACATGACAGTAATTGAGCTCCTAAGACACACAGAATTCTTTCTCCAATCCAGAGAGACATGAGCCTTCATAAACTTCCACAAACACAGCTGACAGTGCTGGTTAAAAAAGCCCAACAATTTATCTTTTTTTTTGGACTTTTAGAACCAACTACTGTTAATAAAAAATTAATAAAATCTCAATTTCAGTTAAATGCCAAGCTGAGACTGATCATTCAAAGTAAGAAACCAGTATGAAAATAGGCTAGTATTTGCTTCAGCATTGACAGAACTGCACTATACCACACACTATCTATCATAAACTTAGCACTGAATAAAAACAGGAGAAAAACCCCAAACTTTTAAATACAAATTGTCAGCAAAATTTTACCTGCTCACTCTAAAAAAAGAAAATTATTATGATTTCCAAGTATACTTAATTTTGGCAATGTTTTCTTTTGAAAAATGACTTTCAATCAAGCTGTTTCTTCGATGTTCATAGTGAACTCTGCCTCTGAACTCTTCCTTTTCCACAGTGCTGCTCTTTCAACCTCTCTTCCTTCTGCTCCCATGCAAGAACTCTCACAGGATTCAGCTATTACACTTCCATGTACTTGCTATATGGTGTGATTGACTACAGTTCAGCGTGGAAATTAGGAGTGGCAGTCAGCAGGAAAGATGACAAACCCTGTAAGAAGCTCATTCCCAACGAAGGCAGCTTCCCCCTCTATTGCTAGAGCCTGACAGCCTGCAAATATTGACTTGTTTTGAATCATGCATGTGTGCTGCTTTCTAAACCAGTTTTCTATTTGGCAAAGTTGCTGCTGCAAACACATTTGACTTTCACAGTTACTGAAAACTTTTATACCCCTCTAGGTAAATGCTGTCTGATTAGAAAGTTTCTATGTGAGGGTTTGCAGCCGAAACCAAACAAGATTTTATCCTCCACATTTTGGAGCCTTCTTATGCACTAATGAAAAATTGGAAGATGGCAGTGGTCTGAACTGATCTCTTTTTACTGGAGGTGGCTAAAATGGGAGGGCTGCATTTCCCACAGAGCATGTGAAATGGAGCCAAAATCTTCCTCACCTTCTAGATGGCTGAAGCTAATTGAGATTAATCTAACCCACTGCCTGTAACACAACTTATTTTTTCCTTTAGACATGTTTCTAAGTTAATTTTGGCTAATTTCATGTATTGCTGAGAAGCAAACAGAACTAAGTTATACTTCCAAATGTAAGGAAAACCTGATTCAAAGACTTATAGATTATAATAATCATCATCATCATCATCTCTGTTCCACTTTGAACTCAAGCGATTTTGGATTTATTCTGAATGGCACAAAATATTGATGTTAATGAGCATAAAAAACCTATTATGGTTTTACAAAGTGCAGCTCTGTGGCTTCTGCAGGAGACAGAGTTAGATTTGCCTCAACACATGGTGTGGAGCTCCTCTTTTCCTAAATAATGTAGTGAATAATGCTCCAATTCCTTTTTCAATCAGACAAGCAATTGTCTGGTATTTTGAGAGCTGATACAGCAATTTGGAAAGTCTTAGTGAGACACCAAAATGGCAACTGCAATTGAAACTAAGCAGTGGATGAGGGCAATTCATGAAATGACTGTGAAATTCGAAAGGGGACAAAATCAGACCTGGCACAACACTGCAAGGAAAAGAAAATACCATGTAAAAGTAGGCTTTGCAAAATGGCAAGTTTAAAAGCTTTTTAGCATGAGTTCTCCTTTACTGTTTATTGCACCACTGCTAAATTGGGAGAAGGTATAGCAAAATTTGAAGCAACACCTTTTGATTTTCCATTCACCCACACACATATCCCTCATTAATTAGCAGCTATATTTCCCACAGTGAAACTGCCTTTTCCATTCTGCTGTTCCAACACACATCCTTCAGCTCTGAAATGTTCCAAATCAGGTTTTCAGTCTCTGTTTTTCCACCCTGTTGGAGAGCTGTACCTCTAAGGTAGCCTGAGTGTTTCCATCCTCTTTGAGACAGTGGGTTTGCAGAGCACTGGGCACAGGTGCTGATATCCCCTAACCTGTAAGAGTTACTGTATGGGCTACAGAACAGGATGTAACCAAAAGTCTGTATTCCATCCCCATCTGTTAAACCAACTGGGGCAGTGTCTTTATCTTTTCCATAACCCATCGTTCCTCCAGGAGATATCTCCTGTTAATGGCCCATTCAGTCCCACTTCATGACTGATAAAATTACATCATCCCACTGGGAGATGCTCCAGCCAGGGGAGCAGCCAAGCCTTTCCTACCCAGATAAAAACTGAGATTTAGAACATCAGAGCAGCCTTTTCCACTGGATTCCAGAGGAAAACCAAACCCTTCCCACATCATCCCTGGACCTTCAGAGGAAACTGCACCTTCTCCAGGAGCACTGCTCCAGCTGAACCACATCTGCCACTGCAGGAGGATGCAGCCACCATTGAATGGGGCTGCTGCCAACACCCTGACTGACTGACAGGTGTCAGCTTGGATTCTGACTCTGCCAGTGTTTGGGATTGTTCTTTGTAATACTGTATTTCTATTTTAATTTTCCTCATAATTATTCCTGTATCTTTGTTGAGGACCCCTTAATTTTGAAATTATAATAATTTGGAGGGAGGGAGTTTACTTTCTCCACTTCAAAGAGAGGCTTATGCCTTTCTTAGCAGACACTTGTCATTCAAACCAAGACAGTTACTAAGGGTTTTCTCAGACACAGCACATGATTTTTGTTCCTGTGCTGGCTGGCAGAAGGTCTGAAAAAAACCCAGCAGCTCTGTCACACCAAAGATGCAAATTGTCAGGCAGGGTAAGGAAAGGAAGATGCTCAGTGGGGAGTGCTCTTCACAAAGTCCTTCAGCTCCTGTCACCTTCCCAAGAGGAGTTGGTGAATGTCCCAGTGTCACCTTCCAGCCTTCCCCCAGACACTTTGTGCAGCCAAACAGCACAAAACAGGGGCAAGGTTCAAGGTCCTCAAGCCACGTTCAGCCAGGATTTGGCCTCCAGTGAGGATGTGCTACACAGCCCCTTCAGATTTTTTTTTTTTTTCCCCTTTGGTAAGTGAAGGGCAAAATAGGATCTTCTTGAAATTGTTTGAAGTGGATTGACATTTTTCAGTTGAAGACTGTTGTTAGTTTCACAGCAGGACTAATTTTTAAATTTAATGTTGTATAGCGCATATGAAAAGGAAAGCATCCTAGGGGGATAATAACTTTTAGCAATCAATTGATTGCATATAGCTGTGGGTTTTGCAGGTACAATCTCTTTAAGAAGGCTGTAAAATAGGAAAATTCTAGCTTTTGGATGTACAGATTATCTGAATTTGCAGGACTATTTGCTGATCTGTTTCAGATTTTTTTTTTAAATAATAATAAATATGCCCTAGCAAATAAAGCAGCAAATGGTCAGCAGGTCAGAAATCACTGCCTATTTTATACTGCCACTCCAGGGATTTGCTGGGTTTTTTTTTTTTTTCACCTTTTTTTTGCCTTTGTAGCCACTTTGAAGAAAACCTGTTTTATATTTAACTCAGTGGAAAAAGATACGATTAACCTGGACTATTTAAACTGCATGTTCTATCCAGCCATCTGAAATAGTTTAATATCCTATTAATGCCAGAGCAGTGAATGTCTCCCTGGACCTACAGTTTGCTTGGGTCCATCACTTTTGCCTTCTTCTTCCTAGGCACATATATTTATGTTATGCAGAGTAGTAGACAGAGGACAAGATATTATTAAAATTTATTAGCAGTGTATAATAAAACCCTGTATCACATTCTTTACACAAAATACAGCCTCTCAGGTGGAAAATCCATCTTCAGGTTTGTTTTTACATCAGATGAGTACCATTTAGAATGGTAAAGAGAAATTAAATGGTGAAGGACATTACTACTGACTTATTTATACAATTATATTATATGCAACTGACCATTAGGAGAAAAATGGAAAAAAAAAAAAAAAGCAAGCTGTTTTCTAAGTGCAGGTCTGTTACATTTACAAAATTTTAGCATTAGTGAAAACTGAAGTTTCCATATACACAGATATGAAGATGCAGTCATACAACACCCATGACTTGAATAAATTTTGGGTTTAATACTTTGTTTCAGGCTCTTCTAGGTTCAAATTAGAGTCAGTAAGTACTAGTTAAAATCAAGGAACAGAGAAATCTGGAAGTCACCAGTTATGGGTCTAGAAGGAAGCTTGCCCAAGACTTGCTCCACAAAACCAGGTAAATTTGGGTGCTTGCTGTATGCCAGATGCTGTGAGTCACTATGAGGCAGTACAGCTATTGCTAGTTATAAAAAGTGGCTTTCAAGATGAACTCTTGTTTGGAAACCAGTTATCATGCACCATACCAGTCTGAAAGCAGGGCTTCTAAACTTCCATTTACACATGCTCATGTAATTCTGGCAATATACCATCCCAGGAGTTACCAAGTTCACACAACTTAGATGCACTTGGAAAATATAGGACTTGCAAGGGTTCAGTGTCAGACCAGTGTCTTCCTCTTTATCTCCCAATATTTGTTTCTGTCCCACATGTAATGGCCAAATACATTTTCATGTGCCTCTATATCTGCTGCTCTTAGACAAGGTTATAAATGAAAAAAAGAGGGGATAACACAGTTCCATGTAAATTGAACTCATGAGACTGCCAGCCAGACCTCTAGATTAAAACAATACATGCATAGCAAGATCTCAACCCAGACTGTAATCACAATCAATCAGTGAGATAAGTCTATACTAGTAAAAATATATTGAATCTTTTTATTCAATTACTTCATCACAAATACACGATGTAAGAGATGAACATGCATTTAAAAACTCAAAGTTCTGGACTGTTTGAGCTTAATAAGGACAAAATAATCAGTTGCAGATGCTTTCACTTAACATTCAAAAATACCCCATGGGACAGCAAGATTTAATTTTATGGTCATCTGTCATTTTAATGATGTACTTGTTATAATGCAGAACATCTCTGTCCTACTTGTCTGGTTATAGAAAACATACTAAACTAAATAGGGAAGCATTTAGCTGCACTTCATCTACCTTGTATCATTAACAAGGAATACATGTCCTTGGGATAGGAATTACTAATACATCTGCTTGTCTTAAAGGACTAAAAAAACAAATCTTTGCTATTCGAGTATAATTTAAGTCTGTCTTATTTACTTATGTTTTCCCCTTCCAGTCTTTAATTTCAAGCAACCTAACCCATCCTATATGCCTCCCATTTTTATCTGTCCAGTGCAATCCCTTCTGACTGGGAATATAGAAATATTGAGGGCGTGTGCTCCTGGCATGTGTTTTTCCAGGAACACCATAAACTATTATTTCATTTTCAGAGAGCATTTTACATTTCACATTTACAGGGAAGGGCAGCTTTTCTCCTGTTACTGCCTACAAGACAACCTGTGGATCTTAAGTAACTCTAAAAGAAGCCATAAGGAATGATTAAAATTAATTTGCACAGTGTGTAACAGGTCAGATTCTCTACAGTATTTAGATACCAAGCCCTAAAGTCTGCTGAAGCTGGAAATGTAACCAAAGAACTCTCCTAAGGGTCAAGCATAAATTCATAGAACTGTTTTCTGCTCTCTCCCAAAACCCAGCCTAAGACAAGATTAAATTTTTATTGGAATGTGTGTAACAGACCAAACCTATAGACAAAAATACTTTTGTGGAAGAAGGGAAAGTAGGTCATGCAATATGTTATGTTAAGAATATACTTGGAATATAGTAATCCACAAAATTACATAGTGGTAGCTCTCTGTATCTTTGCACAGGAGGAAAGTAGGACAGAAAGGAAAAGGCAGTCTTTGGGTCTAACATGGCCTTTTCCTTCAGGTTTCCAAAGTCCAGCTGGAATCTGTGCCCTTATTGGAATCCAGACAAAGAAATGCAGACTCCATATCAGCTTGCCATCAGAGACACCAACACTAATATATATGATTACTCTATATAAAATTTCTGCCCTTTAAAGCTCATTATATCATTACAAGTACCTTATATTCTTATTTTTTAGTCTGTCCAGAGAGAAGCTAGTCCTACAAAGAGAGTACTTTTTTAAAGACAACTTGCAATAATAAGAAAGAAATAAGCAATACTTACATAAACTACAAGTTAATTCCTACTTGTCTGCTTCCTTCTGGTTTAGAAATCAACCTTTATGTCTCAGAACAGAAAGCTGCTACAGAGCAGCTAGAAAAAGATCTAGGGGAAGTAGAAGAGTGTCAATGTTCTCCAAATAGCAGCTTTTAGGAACTTGATGCCACTTACAAATACCCAAGTGCATTAGGGCAGTGAAAAAATGACTGCAGTTGATGCTGTTATTCCTGGTGCCATTGCATCACTGTTCCACACACTAAGAGAGGTTCAAAGGGACATGCCCAGATCCATGGAACAAGCCAGAAGGGACAGCACTGAACTCCATCCTGGTTTTTAGACCCCTGTTCCAAGGGAATAACTTAGGCAAATATTTATTCTCAAGCAAAGCCTCATCTCCCCACTGAGATGAGGGTGATGGACCAGCTAACATTTACACATGTCCATGTTACTTTTATAGAGCCTCTTGTGATAAACCAGAGCCACCTTTAAAGCCCAATACAACAGTACAAACAGAGCATCAGATGTGAATCTGGGACAAAAAGCAAAGCCAGAGAGGCAGGCACCCAATGCCAAAGCAGAATTATCCCCACTACCACTCTTACACTTCCCTTCTTGTTTCCACTGAACTGGAACATTAAAGTTAATATTTTTCTACAGGAATGAAATTTTGTCTGCTGCAAGGTAGTAAGACGTTAATATAAACCTGTCTGTCTCCCTAATATTTCTTCTCCATTCATATTAAAGAATCCAGCTCAGCTTTACATCAGCAGCTTCCAACAAACACCCTCACGCCCTGTAAAAAAGTGGTAGCAAGTATTATTTACTCTACTACAACATGTTGTTGCTCCTGAGTTCTCTTTTTACTAGACCTGATGATAGGCACAACAGAGAATATTTCAACATTGCCATCTGTCTCCTTGGCACTTCATACCAAGTGAGTCTCTGCCACTTTGATGGTAAATTAGAACTTCCCACCAGATATGTTAAGCCAGAGGCTGCTGACAGGTTGTCCTATCTCCCTTGATACCTTTTTCCTTTAAGCCTATTTTTGATATTGAAGAGTCTGAGCATCTTAAAAACAAGTATAGTATGTATTAAACTGCAGGAATCATCAAGAAATCCTTTTATAGAAGACTTTTTCAGCATCATTAATTTTATGGCATTACAAGAGATGGTCACAGAGAGGTTCATGATAGTTCTTGGGAGGGAGAAGACAGACATGTGGTGGGACAGAGCAACTCAGAGAAGCTGGGAACTGTAAAGTGAGGATCAGCCCACACCTGCTGCTGGAACCAGTCCTGCATGTCAGCATGTTCCCTGAAATCCACCTCCCTCCCAACATACATCACCAGAGCTGTGTTAAGGAAGTTACAGTCCCAGTTTCTCACCACTGATTGCACTCTTGCCTGGGACAATCTAATTCTTTATTTCAGCTTCAATTTTTGCAGTTGAAGACACATAACTCTGCTTGGCAGCTGAGCTCCAGGATGTGCAGACCTTGCACTTCAGCACTGCAGGGAGGGTACTACCCAGCAGAGGTCCCAGAAAACATTATTCTGTTGTTGTTGGGAGGTGAGACACAAGATTATTCTGAGGATCTACTTAGCTCAAAACAGAGAAAAAACAAAAATCCCCAAATCTTTGAAAACAAAGCATTTTTCCCAACATTTTTCCAAACACCAAAGCCAGGCTTTTCAGGTCAAATATGCTACATAAAAGCAAAAAATAAACCTAATTCAACTCCAAATAAAGTAAGGTGGTAAAAGTAGTCCCAGCCCCAGCCTGACAGAGTTAAGAAGAATTTGGAAAAAGCTCTCAGGCACAGGGTGGGATTGCTGGGGTGTCACCAGGGCTGGACTCTCATCATCTATGCATCTCCCTTCCAGCTCAGCACATTCTAAGACATCAAGTTAATTCAGGGGGATGCAGATTTTGTTTAGGGAAAGTGATCAAGAAGTGATTTTTAAAAAGTAACCTGTTTAGAACATGTAATATTTAACTGTGGGAAGAGACAATAAGATGCAACACCAATTTATAGCCTGATACTGAGAAAAATCCAAGGGAAGGATCAAACTATTACCAGAGGATTCTGTTACTGACAAAAAAAGCAAATTAATATTTCATAGTCTTTGATTGAAATACTGTTTTCAGTCTTTCAATATATTTTCATGACTGTCTTATATTTCTTATATTAAAAGACTCTGGCACATAAAAGTATAATATATTATTCAATTTCTGAATGTGGAAAATGACAGGACATCTCTTAGCATCATTTTATTTAACTAATTCTGAGTGGGGAGTTCAGGGCACTTAATAATTTTCTTAGTGAATTACAAATTTTAAAAGCTACAAATTCCTCATATAATTTCCACTTGGTATAGAAGATACAAAAGCCTGGTCCTCATCCAAATGATGTGGCACTTTTTATGCTTTCTCCCTGAAAATCACTCCTCTCAGATTAAATAAATAAATAAATTTTCAGGGCTCAGATTTTGAGGCTTGTATTCCAAGTTCCTATCCCCAAATTTGATAAACAGGCTGCCTTCAAAGATTAATTGTTTGGCACTAGGGAGGAGTGAGGAAATTAATGGTTATAAACTATTATCTCTATACCCTAAATACCAGGAGGTCTAAGTCATTAACTCACCTAATTAAACACAGATATACAATGCTTGTTAAAGACAAATACAAAGGAAGATTGACTTTAAAATAGCTCTATTCCACCCTTTATCAGGTCTAAACTCTGTGCACTTCAATTCCTCCTCAGCTGTTCTGCTCTTGTTTAGCACATCCTGCAACCCACCAACACCTCTGCCAGGAGACAAATGCCTCCAGAAACATGAAACTCCTTTAGACCATAGGTTAAAATCATGCAAGAAAATAAATGCAAAATACCTGCATCATCTTTTACAAGATTTGCTTCTTTCCTTCTGACTTACAGCATTCATAAACCAAAAATATTAAGTGTTCCTCAAACAAATTTTGTAAGGATCAAAATGTTTTACAATATGTTGGGTTAAATTTGCATCTGAACCAGAAGTAAATTAATTATTAAGAATCTTGGATTTGTCTTACAGTAAGTTAAGTTTCACTTAGGTGCTAATATTCACAAGAAAACAAAAAAAGCCCCATGAAGCTGCTAAGGGATAAAAGAAACAACAAATCTAAAAGGGAGAGAGAAAAATAAAAAGGAAAAAAACAAAAAAACTTCTCCACAATCCTTTTACGCAACTTCAAGATAAAGTGAAGACAATGCTTATTATAAATTTCATCAAAAATTGAGAATTTTTCATCTTTTAATAAATATAAAATATTTATTTTTATAACTGAAGTTCAATATCAATAGTTTTTTAATTAGCATGATTTGAAAATTTGGAATGACTTCAGATTGAATGAATATGAGGATATCCATTTTCACTGCTTTTAGCATTTGAAATGCAATCACATTTTCCAATTTTCCGTGTGTTTTTATACTTCACATCTGAAGGAAGTGCTTCATTGTTCTTAAGTGCTATGTGCTTATACACACAAATGAAAAAATGCAAGCTTTTAGTCATGGAAAGGTAGACAAAAAGAGCCATGAAACCCCCTTTTCAGCTAAAAATCAGGGATTTGCAACAGCAAGGAGCACTAGGTATCCCAGATGTTTAAAAGCAGCAATCAGACTGCTGGTTCCCTGTCATAAAGTGGCTTTATCTAGTGTGTGAAACCTCAATGTGATTTGATGTTCTAGGAGCAAAATAGCAAATTTTCAATTTTTAATTTCTCAGTATTTACTGATGAATCAAAAAGGACCCAACCTGTCAACCACATGCAGTACAAGGCATTGAAATCTATCAAATCCATCACTCAGCCATGAAAGCTGGGCTACAGTTATATTTGAGATACTTCCATCTTACAAATGACAAAATTCAATGCCATGAATATTCATGGCCATGAATATGGATTATTACATTTCATCTTTTCTCTCTGCTTACAAATGTCCTGTGTCCAACACTGACACTGTCTCAATCAGGAATTCTGAGAGGGCAGCAATTCATCAATACAGTGACAGCATGGATATACAAAAAAAAAACCCAACAACAAAAAAACCACCCCAGTATTTTACTGCAAAATTACTGTTCCCAGGCTGCAATATTGTATTACAGTGCTTTCACTCACTGGCTTTTCTCAACCACCATTTCTTTGTGCAGCCACTGATATTTATATGTTTCTTGAAAAATTAAGGTTTTTTTGTTACTAATTCATTGCAACAAAATCACCAAGCTCTCTCATTCTCCTTACTACTTTCCTAAAAACCAAACAACCCCCCCATTTTCCTGCTGCCAGACACATGCTCCACGCTCAGCAGAAAGATTTACAGCATTTGAGGGTGTCCCCCAGGACGTGGGGAGGGATTTATCATCTCATTGAGAGCCACCCCAACATGACTGATATCCAGAGATTATTTGTAATTGTCTTGGTACTGCTCCTTATTTTCTAAGGATAAAGTGAGCTCAGATCAAAGCTTCTGCTCCCCAGATCCCAGGTTTAGATTCAAACACAGCAGCACAAAGTGTGTGATGAGGAGGATCCACAGTTGGGTCACTCAGCATTCTCCAAGGGAGGTTCTCTCAAACTGCATCACACCAAAACCATCACACCTCTTACTGCCTCTTCCCCTTGCAACCAGGACAAAGACTGAGACAGAATGAGGGCAAAATTTTCACAAGGAACCTGAGCTGTCCAGAGTGGGAAGCAAAAATCACACGGGGAAAAAATATTCTTTAAAACACCCCTAACAAACAAAAAAAATCCACTTGACTTTTTCTGCCTAACAATAATGTTAACTCATTTAATAAGGCTCTGACATTTGCTTTCAGGACCACCTGGGACCTGAAAATAAAGCTTAGTGTGCAGCCTGCAGTCACACCTCTTATTACAAAATCCAGAGCCCATTTCTGTGTGCCATAGAGGAGTTTTTATACTCAGTTTCTCAGTGATCTGCTTTCTCAACATTTGTGACATCCTGGCAAAATCCCTCCTCAGCTGCAGATTGTGATTGTGGATATGTCTTCAGACATATAGATTATATCCCACAGAAAACAGGACCAGCAAATGCCTCTGAGCCACAGAACAGCAACAAGAAACAGGACAAAAGTAGAATCAGAGGTCTGTGACCTTCACGGATTAGAAACAGAAATTTGGGGTGCAAACTTTCAAAGTTGCTTTCTTGGACTGAAACCAAAGAAGGATAGGATTTTATGTCAATAAACATAAATGCTGTGCATTATGTCAGGCTTTTTCCTGACCATAGCCACTGGAATTTGGACAGACAGTTCTAGGTCTGCTTGCTAAGCAGAAATTAAAATGTAAAGTTGTAGTTTCAATGTAAGAATTTGATTATCATAAAATCACAGAATGGTTTGGGTTGGAAGGGATCTTAAAGATCATCCAGTTCCAACCCCTCTGCCACGGGCAGGGACAGCTCTTAGCAGACCAGGCTGCTTAGAGCTCCATCCAGCCTGGATTCACCTTAAGACTGACCCCATCTCAGTATGACATAAATAAAGAACCAGAGTTCAGATTTCTGAATGAAGTTCAGAGATCAGTTGTCAAAACCTGTGAACATCCATTAAAAAAAGTCCCATTTATCCCTTATTAATCTATTTTGCATATTGTTTCCCACACATTTCTCAGCTATGCTTCCAGTTTAGAATAAATCCTGCTGATTATTTTTCTACCCTAACAAACACTGTGCCTCCTCTAGTCTCTGTCTCCCATGTCACTAATTTTGTTTTTGTCATATAATTATAGGAATAAAGGCTGATTGCTGGATTTTTATTCTTCAGATGTTTTAGACCATTAACTGCATGGTGAACTAAAAGCCAGTGTAGTGTTTGGAGTTTATGAATCACTTTAAGGTTATGACTAGAAGACATGTGAAAGAGTCACTGATCACCATCAGATAGTGTCATTAGCATTCTCAGCTGGCTGCCACAAATTAAAAATGCAGGAACTCTAAAAGACCTCATATAAAGAGTGAAAGACAACAACAGGTTAAGCCTCCTCTGAATTTCCATCAGCAATTTCCATCTGACCTGCTGTCAGCCAAATCTGCTCTGAAACCTGGAGCAGTGGAGCTTGCTCCCAGTGCCTCAGCATCTGAACTCATCACCTCTGCTGGAAGAACCTGCAGCTGAAAGCAGCTCAGAGCTGCTGCACTGCTGCTGCTTTGGGGACCTGACCCAGGATTTCAACACTTAAACACATCAGCCTTTAAAGCTCTGTGCAGATATTCCATCACTTCAGCACACACTCCCATAAAGCTGGAATTATTCCTCATAGTGGAGCCTGTACTCACAGTGTGTAATGTGTATGGAATAAGCAGGAATTGAATACACTTTGGCAATTTCTGGTGCTTTTAAATAGCTGTAAAAGCACACAAAGCCCTATGACAAATGAATGTTCTGTGGTTACCAAGTCCAACACACAGCTAGTGACATTTTAGGACAAGTTTTACCCTCAGTTAAACTTATTCCCTTGCTATTTCTGACTCACACATCAGAGCCATCTGTCATGATTAAGTGTTTGGTGAGAAGTCTTGCATGTGAACTCTTCTCTTCTCTCCCATCACTTCCTTTAGGTGTTTGCTGGCTCTTTCAACCCAACACCAAAATCTTTATAAAACTGTGAGAAGTCAAGGGCAGCAAACACATCTATTTAGTTCAGAGACTGTTTTTTGTGGTTTTTCCTGAGGGCAAACCAAACTTTGTTTAAATTATGTTCTGTACCCTGAAACTATTAATATATACACCCGTGGTTGTCTTGATTGAATTTTAGTGTTCAGACAATATTTCCAAGTAATATGCACTACTTATTTAATGAGTAGCATCACATTCCATAAAGAAGTGTCTTTTGTGTAACACCCAAATGTGCTAGAAAGGTTAATATGGTGCTTTGTAAGACACAGGCTGATGACAGGAAGTAAAAATGCTATCCTGAAAAGCAGAAATGTCAACACATCTCTAAAGACATTAAATGACAGAAAATTAAATGTTACCAACTGCTGAGTATGAAGAAAGGCTTCTTGAAGTCAAGGGATGAAATAAAATTTTTTAAAAGGGCAAAAATAGTATTTTAAAAGCATAATAATCTACTTAATGCAACTTTACAGAATGCTTTTAACACACATAAGCTTCTAAAAAACACTGTTCATTTCTTATACTGCAGTAATTTCAAAAGGCCCAAAAATAGAGGGTCCACAAATGTACACTGTTAACTTTTTGAGGCAATTAGCATCTGAGCTTCTGTATCTTTCGGTAAATTACACAGCTTTCAGAAGAACCTTATTTTTTTAAAGGGGAATCCTGACTTTTTATTTTATTTCAGAGACAGGGATGCACATGTGTTTTTAAGCAGACGCACACACATTCATGCCTGTGCTGTCACACTACATACAAATGTAGACACATTTATGGAGAAGAAACATCAATGTCAGTGTGAGAGAGTAAATCTGTAGACACACAGGTTTGCAAATACATGCCAGCAGATATTTGAAAAGTAACACCCATTAAATTTGGCTGATGCAGTTCTCAGTTTCAGGAGGATGACAGGGTTTTGTGGGATGTGGAAAGTGGCAAAAGCCTTATAAGTTTCCTTTATGCACTAGAATACAGGAATGACAAATAAAAATAACTAAACATGAGTCTTCCAAAATTTATAGATGACCTACAAGAAGGCTGGAGTGGGACCTTTTACAAGGGCAAGTAGTGGCAGGACAAAATGGAACGGCTTCAAACTGAAAGATAGTAGATTTAGATTGGGTGTGAAGGAGAAATTCTTCCCTATCAGAGTGGGCAGGCCCTGGCACAGGGTGCCCAGAGAAGCTGTAGCTGCCCCTGGATCCCTGGAAGTGTCCAAGATCAGCTGGACAGAGCTTGGAGCAGCCTGGGATAGTGGAAGGTGTCCCTGCCCACAGCAGGGGGTGGGAAAAGATGATCTTTGAGGTCCCTCCCAATCCAAACCATTCCACAATTCTGTGAACCTCTACATCAACCCAAGCAAGAGCATGAGTTAAATATAAAATTGGGACACTTGTTAACATCCCAGATTCACCAAGTCTAGCTTCCAAATCTAATCCATTAGGAAGGTTTTCCAAACCTATGAATGCCCTAGGAAAACCCAGTGTGTGAACTTTATCAGCCTCAGGAACCTGCAACTGCAGTAACACAGCCATCCTCACCACCCAGCTGATTCCTGAATGATCAGCACTGAATCCTGAGCTCCTCAGGCTCTTCACTTGATGCTTTTAATCTAACATGTCCAAGGGCTAACATCTGTAGACAACAGCATAGCCCAAGGTATAAGCCTGCAAGGAAATTCAGAACACCAGCTGATACTCCCAAGCATTTCAGACATGATCCCACTGGGAGAGGAAGCACAGCAATCAGAGTTCAGTGAAAGATGCACAACACATCTATTACAGCTCAGCACTCAAAAGTTGCCCTGAGAAAAAGTCAGGAGTGGAGCTCATGTGGGTACCTGAGAAGCAGGAGGGCAGTAAGCAGCAGAGTGGATTTACAGAGGGAATTTTAACACTGCAGAATCTTGAAGCCCTAGGCCACTTTTCTGATGCCAAGAAAAGTTATCCCCTGGTTAATTTTATTCATAATACTGACCTTTTTTTTTTTTTTTTTTTTTTTTTTCAAATTGCATGCATCTCTGCAGTCAGTAGCACTGATCAAGACAGTCTTGTGATTTCTTTTCCTTTTTTGTTGCTGTTTTTGAGAACTGTGAGTGATATGGGCATAAAAAAAGACAAAAAGAGCACAGTCCTGGTTCTGTCAATGCAGCTTCATGCAGAAAATACAAAAATATATTCTTCTGCAGTATAATTATGATGCTATAATGACTGCACTCCTATCAGACATGCAGGAAATGTAGAGGCCAATTTGGCCTTCTTCCTTTATGACTAAGTTAATCAGCCCAAATCAGCCAAAGGGAAATTTATACTCACTTGCTGATATCAGAGCTCCAATAATGAGCATGGATATGTTTGTCATACCACAATAGAAATGGAAGCAGAATAGAGGGGAGAGACATGGAAGTGGAAAGGAGGGGAAAAAGAGAGACAAACAATGAAGGTGATGTTTCTGCCTGATGTTACAAGTCATTACAATCGAAAATGATAGCAAACATTTGAAAGACAAATCCATCCTAAGATATTTAATCAAATTTTTCATGATGTTGGACATTAGAGGAAATTTCATTTCTGCAAGACAAATAGAGTACATGGCAGTATTTTCAGAGGCAGACAGAAACAATTGGAAGGGACACGAGCATGCACAAACCCAGATGTCTGTGCAGATTCCAGACAAGAATGGTATTTTAACCTCTCCTATTTCCCATCAAAAACCACAGAGCTAAACAGCTCCAGAGAGAAATAATTTCCTTTCTCCTTCTAGAAAAGCACTATGAGAAAGCCCACTAAAGCACTATTAGCCTTTTGAAGAACATAGTAAAATGGTTTTTTGCTTATGTATGTTTCTTCCATCTAAAGTTTTCGTTTGGACACAATGAGAGGGATGCTGGCAAAATTCCAGTCTAATTGTTATTTTCATGGACAACATCCACATCTACTTAATAGTTTTACATCAGACTTTTCATGACAACAGGTTATCCATTCTGTAAAAGCAACTTCTAAGTGTTCAACTCACACAGCCCATGAGAAAGTTGTAAAGGATGACAAAGGAAGAGCAGCAGCCATTCAATACTGGCAGTCAAGGCCCTTACCATAACATGAAGCTATGTATGTACACAGCTACCTTTTTAGGGAGAACATAATGAAAACTACCTTCAAAATACTCTAATTAATGAGAGGTACTGCCCACAGATGTAAATATGTTTTGCTAAAATGAGTATTTTCTTATTTTCCTATTTGCATTCAGACAATTATTAGCTTTAACAAATATCTGCCATTCAAGAGACTAAATTTAGGGAAATGAAACCAGAAACTTATTACTAATGATACAGAAAACTTCAAGAAAAATACTTCCAAAAGAAGCAGACGTGGGAGAAGTTAGTTATTTCTGGAAGAAAAGAAGACATTCAAAACAAACCAGCCAAGTGAAAACCCCCAAAAAAACCCACATCATAAAAGTGAAGTGTGTGGAGAGCACAGTCCTCAGGTCACAGATACACTTCCCAGAGGGCTCAGTGGATAAATGGATTTAGTTTGCTAAAAATGCCCATTGTGAATGCACATATGTTTCTGTCATTGCTCAGGATTAACAACCTGCCACTCTTACACTGACATCATGCTAAGTCTTGCTGAGCTATGGGGATGGGTTCCTCCTAAAATCTGAGCTGTTCACAACTACATGCATAGTTTTACAAAACATTGTAGATTCTATACTAGCCACCACTGTTTTCCATAAATGAGACCTACTCCTTCACAGCCTTTTTGCCCAGAGAAATTTAAAGAGGCCACAGGAACTGAGCCAGTAATGTGTCCTGGGCTGCACCAAGAGTGACCAGCAGGTTGAGGGAGCTGATTCTGCCCCTCTGCTCTGCTGAGACCCCACCTGCACTGCTGCTTCCAGCTCTGGGATCCCAGGAAGGACATGGAGCTGCTGGAGCCAGTCCAGAGGAGGGCACACAGGTGTTTAGAGGGGTGGAGCACCTCTGCTCTAAGGAAAGGCTGAGAAAGACAGCACTGTTCAGCCTGGAGGAGTGAAGGCTCCAGGGTGACCCTACACTGCAGCCTCCCAGTGCCTGAAGGGGCTGCCAGACAGCTGGAGTGGGACCTTGCACATGGCATGTGGTGGAGGACAAGGGGAAGAAATTTGCCCACAAATTCATCCTTAGTGCAGACTCCAATAACCTCAAAGCAACCAGCATAATCCCAATAACTATCCCATCTTCTCCAGTATTTTGATACTGCTTTATAGACTTCAGCACCTGCACAATCTTCTTCATTTACTGGGCACATTCCTGTTAAATTCTGATTCATTCTGCAAGGATTACTCTGGTTACATGCAGCTCTAGTCCCAAGCAAATCCCTCTTTACCACATTAGCACCAGGTTGGGAAATTCCATCACTACCAGAACAGCTCCTAAGGACAGGGCTATGGTTATTCTCCATCCTCCAAGAATGGTGCAACAGCTGGGGAAGCACAGGCTGAATGTATTAAAGCCCAAATCAACCTCTGTTTTCCAAGACCCTTGTAAGCTCTCCAGAAGCCAGAGATCTTCTGCATATACTCACCAAAGCAGTGTAAAAACAGCTGCAATAAACTTATTACTATTCTGATTAACAGAAAATAAAAGCTCTACCTTCCTTCCTGCCAAAGATCTCTTGTAATAAAACAACCAACTCTGTCCAACAAATTAATCTTTCATTGGTTTGGGTTGCTTTTTTAGCTCTGTGCCACACCAGCTGGTTTGCTTAAAGCAATGAGCTGTTGAATTAGATAACATGTTTTTAATAAGTCAGTCTAGTACAGCAGTTTTGAATGGCTTCACAATATCTAAATTGTCTGTGGAGTAATATTAATACTAAGTGGCAAAAAACATGGATTCACAATTCTGTTGAATCCACAAGTGACAAATGCACATTTTCTCAGTGTAGCTATCAGCTTCTAATCATGTTTTAATTAGTCCTAAATAAAACTGCACATTGGACAGCATTAGGGATTATTTTAGGCAAATTATAGGTTAACAGGGAAAAAGCCTCAACCTGAATTTAGATGCACAAATAGATATGCAAAACCTGGCTAAAAATAATTTTTTGCTGCAAAGAAAAAGTCTCCCAAACTTTCTACTCAGAATTCACTGATCCCAAGACAAAAATCCGTGAAGTTTTAACCCTACAGCACCAGGAAAGGATCCCCCAAATGCTGCAGGATGCCTCCCCAAGAGTCCTATCAGTGAAACAGCAAGAGCTAAGGAGGAGAGGCTCTCAGATAAATGGAGTGGTTTGTTGCTGCTGGGGCAGCAGGTAAAAAGCTACAGTGGTATTCAGGGGTCCTGGGTGACTGAACTGTGACTCGGGACTTGGAAAACACAGAGCTACTTTTAAAGTTGGAAGTGCTTTTTATTATGTGATGTATTAGAAAAAAAAAAAAAAAAAGCAACTATGAAGACATTAAAAGAATCAATGAAAATGCAATAAAGAAAAATGCTTCGTTTTCAGAAGCCAAGAAAATCTGCATGACTTGGAAATCAATGAAGTGCATATTCACAAAAGTGAGATTACTTTTATAGCACAGTACTAAAAAAAAATACATACAAAGTTTAACTGTCAAAACATACCAAAATACAGCCAACTAAATATTTAGATTAATCAATTATGTCTACAAAATATTTTATAGCTCAGTACACTTTAACAAAAACCGACTTGCTTTCAACAACTGGGCAGGTTAATGGCTTGGTAACCTGTACAAGCAGTGTCACTTGAATAATTTAATAGAAAAGGCAAATGTCACCAAGCCATGCTAAGTATCACACCTATGCATTTAGATTGGCCCACCACAGTGATCTGCACAAATCCCATCTTCTTTGTTCTCTTGCCTTTGCCAAACTGTGCAATTCCTAAAGCATCTTTGCTTAGCAGCTGAGCAAGCAATGCTCAGGTCAGCTGACTCCAGAGAACTCTGAGATCTCTGCAAGCTGTGTCACTCCCCAGAGGTTCAGGATGATTTATTTCCTAAACCTTTACTCTGCTCTGTTTGAGTACATAAGGGCTGTTCTTGCTTTCTCCAGACTACAGTGAGCAGAGCACTGGGTGTGCTCTAACATAAGGTCTAGACAGAGGCAATGGGGAAATCCTTAGGACTTGCCAAAGGGAAAAACTTGGGAACTGGTGGTCACCAAGCTTGTCCTCACAGCCAAGACCTCAAGACTTTCAGCACTGATCAGCTTCCAAAACAAACCATCTGGGACTTTTTTTTGTTGGTTGGTTGTTTTTCCCTTTTGCAGTGCCATAGCTGGAAATTCCAGGATGAATCCATCTATTTTTAACTAAGAGTACTTGCAATCAAAATGTCGTCCATCAGCTTCTCCAAGGAAAAAATTCAGTTGTGATCTACAACCTGTGATGTGTGGATGTTAAGAGAGTGTGACAGACTGTGACAGACCATGAAAACAGAGGAGAAAAAAAATGTATACAGAAAAGGTGAGAGGAAAAACGGTACAGTATTGAATTCTTTGGTTAGAAGGCAAATCCCAGTCTCCCTAGATTGGATGGAAGAATAAAAATTGAATAAGTTTCCTGGGCTTGCAATGAAGTTCCTCAAGAAAATTTATTTCACAATATATAAAAATATCCCAAGCTATACAATCCATCTGGAGTAAATTCCATGCACACCAACATAAATTCTAAGGATTACAAAAGCCAAAGTACTATGACCTGCTGCATTCTGGAAATATTCTTCCTTCTATTGCATCTAAGAATTTCAGTATTAAATCTGCTGATCAAGTTTAGACCATAATACAGCTCTGCCAGTAGCTTAAAATAACTCTTGCATATTTTATATATATTAAAAGCATAAAAGCAATAATTAAAGTAGAAATCACAAATTTTCTTTAAAGTATGTTTCATATTAAGTAACAAAGTTAACAAGGTCAGTCCTGACGTTTATTTATTTCCCTCGAGCTGCTAAATCATAAGATGAGTTTCCAAGGGAGCTTGGAACTCAAGAAACGGGAGATGAAGGAATAAACCCATGGCTGAGAGAACAAATGGAAAGAGAGAAACAACTTATGTGTACTGTACTTAATGAAAATTCAAATAGAGAATAAATATAACTTCACAACAATGCAGACCTATTGATCAAACCAAAATATCATTGACTTGGGAAAAGGAATGTCTCAGAAATGTGTTAGGACAGCACAGAAGCTCATAACACTTCCAAGCAAAAGACAAATACATCTTTTTTTAAGAAAAGACAGTCTTGGGGAAATAATGACTTAGCAAATCATAATCCTTGGATTTGGCTCACACTGATGGCTCTTAGCTCCTCAGGTACCTGAAATTCAAACACCATTAGGAAATATTTGTCCTGTGTGATTCTTTCCCTTTCTCAGACAAGATTTAGTACACCTGACTTTGAAAATGCTCAGAATCTAAATATTGTTATGAGTGAATTTATCAAACTTTATAAACTAAAAGATCATTAAGAATTTAAATCACCATCTGTTTTGTTCTGAGCTGTAAAAACATTCAGGTGTAACCCAGACACATTTGGATTTCAAACTTGTCACAAAAATGGAACCAAAATCCACAGAACTAAAAATTCTATGGGCAATGGAGGGGGGAAATTTGAAATACACTGCTGACAACAGTTCACATCAATAAATGAACTCACAAAGTAATATTGTTAAGTAAGTTAGAGTAAGAACTCTCAGACTTTTCGAGCATGGCTCCTAAATCATCCTTGTGAACTGCCATGGATACCAGCCCCAGAAATGCAATGTAGATGAAGAGAAGGAATCCTCAAAGAATGAAACAATCTTTAGTCTGTTATCCAGTTCTGCCTAATCTTTAGAAATGCAGATGTGCTGACAAGGAGACAACACAGCCATTTTTGTTCTGGCTTATCTCTTACTTTTAAAGCACCCTGTCTAGCAGTTCCACATCATAAATAATTCAAGGAAAGCCAAGTTTCAACCCCCTTGTGTTCTGAGTTCAAAATAGAGGAGTTGAAAAGCAAAGCATGCTTTTTAATATTGCCAAGTCCTTACAAACAAATGCACCCCCATAATCTCACAGTTCTTGCAAAACTCAATGTGCAGCACCCTTAGGTGTGCTGTGTATATGCAGACACTATTACAGAAGCACTAAAATCTGAATACTTTTGATTGCACTTCCAGCTATCAAGTATTTCACAATTAATTTTATTTTAATTTGAGGATTTCCCACAGGTATTTTAGCACTATGGAGTGATATAAATCTGCCAATACAAACATCCTATGTTAACACTAAACTGAAATTTGTTCCACAGTAGAAATTAAAACAGAAAACACCCAGGGTTACAATACACTGCAATCCCTAAAAGCTGCCACAAGTGTTGCAATAATACTTGTGATTTAGGTTTTGAAGGGTGTAGACAAGCCAGAAACACTTTGGTAGTAACAGCTTCTGGTCAAAAGGAGAACCCCCATGCTGGGCTTTTTCCTGCCCTCAAATTTCACTCCAAGCTATAAAGAGAACTGAAAACTTAAACAGAAGACATAGTTCAATTATGCTATTTGCAATTAAGAAGGCAATAACAAAAGGCTGCTTATTTTGCAGGACTTGGATGATATATTTATCACTACACATAGTTTGTATTTCTACTTGCATTCAGTGTGCTTCTCAAAACATGCAATTATGTACCAGAGCTGTAATTTGCAGATGTCCCTATTTCACTGAGCACAAAGGAATTAACTGCCCTTTTTCTAAAGAGGATGAAAACTTTGGATATAGGTCTTCAAGCAACTCTAAAAATGTTAATAATGTTACCAATAGAGCACAATATTATACCAGTAGTAAATTTTTCATTTCACACTAAATTAATCAGAAGACTGCCAGTGCAATTCAGCAACTTTATATATTCAGCCACAGCCAGTATCTTTTCAAAACAAAGTAAAACTACCAAAACCATTCAGAATACATAACCATGTTTTGGGTAGACTGTGAACTATACTATGAACAACACCCAGAACTTTGAGTATTGGTAACCATATACACCATACCATAACTCTAACTCCTCCTACAGTGCACTGCAAACACATCCTCCAGGATCTGAATTTATTAATTTATTAATTTTACTGACTATGCAAAATCTGCAGGGCAGATTCTGACATCGGAGGCTTTACTTAAACCATACCAGAATTCAGGATTAGCAGTTTTTAAAGAATAATTATTAAAATGGCACCTCAAATTAGCTCACACCTCATGTGTTGAGTGGGCTGAAGTTAGCTCAGAGTGCAGCATCAGCATGGATCATCAGCACCTTCATCATTGAGGATGTGATGTGCACTGGCTCTTGGAGGAGCCATCCCTCCATCAACCTCCTTCCCTTCTGCTTCCTCAGGCACTTAGCAATTGGCTCACTCTGGGGTTTGCAAGGTCAAGTGCACAGTTAGCAGCCTCTCTTTGGCCGCACTGGATCACTTGGAATAGCTCCCTGAGAAACAACACACTCAAGGGCTTACAGCACTTCTGCACTGCCCTGCAGCTTCTCTCAACAATTCTTGAGTCCTTTAGAGCATTCAGCTGCTTCCTGCCATGGTGGGCTCTGCAGTCTGTGCAATATCCCCTTTTCAGCCCTGCTACACAGCTCTGTCCATAATTTCACTTGCACCTGCACCTCCACCAGGCAAATCACAGCACAGCCCTGAACTGGGGGTTTTCTGATTTCACTTCTATTTCTGAATCACAAAGGACAAAGCAATCTTACCTTTCTCAGTAGTGAGGCTCCTAATTCTTCATCTGAATTATACCAAGTGTCCAGCTCTTTAATAAAATTTCCTACAGTGTGTCATTCAGCTTCAGTTTCTATTGCTGTTCTGAGAAACTAATGCTGACTCTGCACAGGGATTGAGAGCAAATGGGAAGCACAACCACCCAGCTGCAAGTGTTAAAAACCACTACCCATCTCCCATCAATAATGCCTCCCAGGTGCCTCAGGTTTGCTCTCCAGGCACAATTATTCAACCATTATTTAGTCCTGCTAGCATGGCACAACTTCTTTCCTCTGTTATCCCAAAACTCTTTAAGAAGTAACAAATGTGACTCCCCTCTGCTCTTCTCACCAAGAAGACTCATGCCAGGAGGAATTTTGGCACACAGTCACGTCTCAGGTGTCACAAACCCCAGCTGTCCCTGCTCACATGATGCAGCAGGATGTGAGAGGCTGTGGAGCACCTTTGCCCTTTCTCCTGGAGGGAACTGACCCTAAAGCTCCAGCTGTCTGTACTTCATATGGAATCAGCCAGGCACTCCTCTGGCTCATGAGAACCTCACTGTGCCTGCTGTGACACTGGAGCTGTGACAAACAGAGGAGAATGCAGCCCAAAATCAGTGTCTGTGCTGCTGCTCACCACCTTCACCCTGGGATTTCATCCCAGTGCCTCCCATCTCCTCTGCAAGGGGCAAACCACTGCCACAGCTCCCAGCCACACTGTGAAACTGCTGCTGTGTGGAGCACAGCACTGCAGCATCAGCCTATGCCAAAACCTACCCAGTTCCAGTTCTTTTAGACAAAATTACTTCTTATTCCAAAATATAACACTTTTCACGACCAGAAGCACCAAGATCTTCTGGCTAGGTTCTCAGCCTGCTAGCACAGTTCCTCTCAGGAGGAATCATTATTCATCCCAGCACAGGACATATTGACCTAAACAGCACTGACAATTATTTTACCACTTCATACTGTGTAAGGAAACACTTCCAAATACAGATTTGTGGTGGCAGGAAGGTTGTTAAATGGACATTTTCTTTTCTGCCATTTTGCTGGACTGAGCTGAGACTGCAGATGTATCATTGGAAAGGGGGGGGAAAACTCCACAATTATGCAACATTTATTAGTTTGGTATGTTAGACTTTCATCCTCACTTCTTTAGCTCTTCCTCAGGAGCAGGTTATAAATGCTGTCACTGACACTGAAGTACTGAAAAACACTGGGGTTTAACCTTGCTTTATTCCAGTGACTTGCAAATTTCCAAATAGCTTGTTTCCTTGTAGCTGTGGAGAGCAGCATAAACACAAGTAAGAAGAAGGATTTTTGAAAGGAGAGTCTTTAGAGAGAAATAAGAGTTGAACACACTGGGGAGAAAATAAATATTACAGTACAGAATGCTAGTTAGAAATCTCCATTTCAATGCAGCAGAACCCTTTCTTTTGGATAAATTGTTTCCCCAAGAATGAGTCTGGAGCAAGAAGCATCCTGTCATTCCTGATCTATAGGCTCTGTATATGTGAATCCAGCTGAATATCAGGTAAGCCAGCTGAAAACCAACAAACAGCTAATAGGATAAAAGGTGGTTGCAAACTATTATGTAGTTTTTGTTGTAAACTGCTATTTAATTTCCCCAACGCTTTCCATTTTTTTTCCCCCAAACACATTTTTTTTTTCTGCTAATGCTTTGGACAGAGGGAATCTTATGGAAATCACAGCAGAAAAGGTTCTGAGGGCTGTGTAAAACTGTTTTTGCAAAGTGTAAGAAAAGTAACTTACTTTGTAAATTCAAAACAGAAATGTATTAGATTTCTTTCAGCAAATAACTTTAATTATTTTGCAGTTTAGGATGACAATTGAACCTTTACAAGGACTGTACCCTGGTGTTGAGTTTTGTGCCATCACATGAGATATTAAAAAAATGAAAGCCACAGAAAAAGCCAAACCAAAAGACACCCAAAAAAAGCACATTTCATGTGCATCTCTCACATGCTGATTGGTATCAGCAGCTAATTCTTTGCAGATGCTTTGTACAGGGTGTATGTAAAGGTGACAAGATGGAGGGGAAATTTTCATTTGTAAAAGAACACAAAAATGGCAAGAAGACTTCAATCAACCTCTTGGCCCTTAATTCCAGTAAAGCAACATACTGCTGAAGAACTGGCTGAAGAATGATTGCAATCCTGCCTCACTGTCAGAGCAGGGGCTGGGCAGGAGTGGCTCTGCACCAGCAGAAACTCACACTGAAAATCTGAGCCCAGCACAGAGGTCTGAGCTCACTGCAGGGGTGCCTGGCCTGAAAGGTGCTGTCAGTAGCCAGGGTTTATTTGTCTCAGAGTTCAAAGCCACAATCTCACCCAGCAGCTGTGACCACCCCTGTATGAGGATGGAAACAGCCAGGGTTTGTGAGCGAATCCCACCTGTGAGCAGTGTGGGTTTTCCTGAGCATCCAGAGCCATGGGAAGAAGGAGGCTTTTGTACTTCTGGGTGATAGGAAAGGCTGTGCTGCAAATCTGATTCTGCTAACCTCCACTTTCTGGATGCCTGGGCACAGTTAATGCTCATGGCACAAAAATGTGGAAGTAAGAAATTCATCTTAATTTGAGCACATTCTTTTAATGTTCCAAGGCAAATGACTTTATGACTAGGCTTTGTTTCTGTGTCAAGCTATAAATTTGCCCAGTCCCCATAATCAAGTTTCATTCACCTTCCTTTTTCCTAAAAACAAAGCAGAGAGGTGTGGAAGACACATCCTAGCAGACAGATCTTCAATTACTACTGCGGCAGCAGAGTGCAGCAACCAAGAGTTTCCAGCCCTTAGTCAGCACTGAGCTGCTCTGCAATCCAGAGATAATACTGACAGTGCTCTGAGAATGTCTAAAGGCAATGCAGCACCTCTTCTTACAAAATTTATGTTCATTAGTTTGAGAGTGCTCTTAATTGGTCAAAGCAGAGGTGATTGTTGGGTGGATCCTTCACCAAACTGTGCCTAGTTAAATACATCCCTGAGAAATCCAGTAAAACTGACATCTGGGGCCAGCAATGCAGACAGGAGTCAGAAGCTGTGAATTCTTTAAATTTACTTCAGGATATAAAGGGGAGATCAGGTAGCACTGATAAATCTTGAGGGCTGCCACAAAGCCCCTGTTGGATGCCATGAGCTATAACCTTACACAGGGGGCAACTCAGAATAATTCTGCCTGGTGTTAGCTGCACTGTCAGGAGTTATTTCTGCTGCAGAGTTTCACCTCCCTGCAGGCACAGGGGGCTCAGGCAGCAGCTGGCTTGCACCTGGGACAGAGCTTTCCAGGTACCCTGATCCTCAGGATGTTACACCTCTCACAACAGCAAAAGGAAAAAATAATGTTTCTCAAACAGAAATGAAGCACTGACTTGCTATCTGTAAAGTCCTGCTATGACTACCTGTCATGCACAAAATAAAACTAATTTGGTGCTTTGCAGCAGTTCTCACAGGATAACACTTATTCCTCTTCACATCCCCTCTGCCTTTTTAAACCACACTTTCTCATCTAACTTTATTTAAGAAAAAGGAGGAAATTAATTACATCTTAAGTAATTAGAAATTTAAAATCCTTTAATTCACTTCTCTCAGACACACAGCTTTAGAATATATTAAGATGTTAGGTCTAATACTCTCCTCAGAAGCCTGAGAGACTAATTTATTTTGATGGAAGGCACACATGCCTCTGAAAGCAAACACAGCCATTAACTCCTTTAATCCCTCCCCACCACAAATGATGTATTTTGTTACTTGACTACTGAATCGTTGTAAAAGGAGTGGAAGCCAGGGATGAGAGAGATGCAGACCAGCAGCCTGCCCTGCCCTGGCAGGCAGCACTAAAGCACACTGCAGTGTTTACAGCCTGGCTGAGCCTGTCCCAGCAGACTGAGCTCTTACCAGGCACAAACACCACCAGACATCTCTAATCCCAAGCACCACGAGAAATTTGGCTCAATGTCTTGCAAACAACACGCTCGGAACATTTAATTGACCATGAGTTTCACAAATTATGTCAGTTTACAGAAATACTATCTTTAAATGCAATTTCTCTACTTGCTGCTGAAAAAAGAAAGGCACATTAAAACATGATGCACTTATTTTTTAAGAATCCTAGCACACTTGACAAACCAAGGAGCACAGATAATGTGATGCCACGTTGCTGAACTGGTGTTGAATTCCAGCCTCAGCACTGAATGCAGGTTAACACACAGGACAAGCTGAATTCCTGGTGGTGTCCCAAGGAGACACTCAGAGGACTCTAACACCAGCTTTCACAGTCCAGCATTTCACACCAGACCACCCCTGGGCATGCTGGCTGTGTTAGATGGCTGGGCCTGAGGGCTACATCAAATCAATGGTCACAATCTGTTCTCCTGATCTAGAGATTAACAGCACATCCCTGTGATTACTGGAGTATAATTTTATTTTTTCCTGATACTCTAAGTGCTGTCTGGCATGACAGCCTGCAGTAGATAGCCTGAATTTTAGAAGATTACTTATATAAATAATAAATTATATAGAAATATATAAGTGTGGAGGCTGCAAAAGAAATGGGAGTTGGACAGGTCAGAAAAAGTATTTTAGAGAGGAAATGCTGGTACCTCATCAAAGTTATTTGTGGAAAGAACTGCAATATTCCCATACCCAAAGACTGAATTTCAAAGTAGCACCCACAGTGTATTAAAATGGAACAGCTCTCAGTAAATATTTATTTCACAAGTCACCTACAAAAAGCCTATAATGAATTTTTTCTGAAGCTTTATTATGATAGATTGGCAAGAGTTTAAATTAATTTTTTAAGCAGCACAAAGCAGACAAAGAAGCCTAAAGATGATGAAAATCTGAAGGCACAAGAGGACACTTCTTTAGAAGCATGAAGATTAAGAGCTTGTTATGCTGCAGAGCAATTAACACACTTGAACTTAAGCAGGGGATAATTTCTTTCAGATGAGGAAGCAAGGTGGACAGAGGACTCATGGTTAATAATTATCCTAATCTACTTTCACCATTCCCTCACTGAGGTTTTTAAGGGAATGGGATTTAGCAGCAAAGCAGGATAATTTGAGCCTGTGTTCAGAGGATGATGGTGGGGAGGTTTTTGCTACATGCACTCAGGGCTGTGTCCCTAAAGCTCTGTCTCCTTTCCATGTGCAGTGTCCACCATCCCCCTGAGAGATGAGCTGTGTGGGCACTGGGCTTTGGCACCACTTGGCAAAAAACCAACAAAAGTGGGTTGTAAATATTTCATCTGATCCACAGCACCCAGCACCTGCTGGACACTACTGGTGGGTCACCCCAAAAAGGCTGTCAAACTGGAACTGCTCCTAAAACATTCAGGAAAATGGATGGGAGCACTTACAGCACAAGTTACAAGGCAAAACCTTTTTTGGGGGGAGCTTGAGGAGCTCCCTCATGACTGAGTGAGCACAACCAGCAGAAGGACAGGATGCTGCCCCTTCTTACAGGAAAGATGAGATGTTTAGGGTCTATCCCTTCTTGAGAGCCTGCATCACTCTTCATCCTGAAGGCAGCACACTACAGAGTGGGATGAGGAGTGAATTTTTTTACCTGAATTTCCATGTTACATTATACACAGGATTTATACCATAATGTGTTACCATGTATAAGGGGTACAAAAATGTACCCTGAATTTCCATATTACATTATAAACCAATTTATACCACATTGTGTTGCCATATTTGCCATAATCATCCCACAGCACCAGCATTGCTGCAGCACCCACCAAAGACACTGCACTGGTAGCAGCTTGAAGCAGTGACTTGGGAAATGTTTGCAGTCTGTTTTGTCAGGGTGAGTGGTAAACCAGTCACCTTGGCATTGCTTGTGAAGGTGTTAAAGGCTCAAACACATCTTAAAATCATCACAAAGATCTGTATTGGCATTCAAAGGGAAAAAAATAATGCCCTGAGAGATAAGTACTCGTGTATGCCATGAGCTGTGCAACCCTTGACAGATGCAGCAGCAATCCCCTTGGATCCACTGACTGCAGAAAAGGTCTGCCAAAAGCCACATAGGCTGATGAAAAATAAGTTATCACAGCTGGTCATAGCTGGGGGAGGGGAGTCAGATTAAAAAGTCATGCTGTGTTAAGAGAAAATGGGAAGAAATTAAAAATTACAAGAGTGAATAAATGGCATCTTGCCAAAAGATTTTAAGTACCGTTTGAAAATAATCCAAATCCAAATATTTGATGGGAAAGAGAACCATTTTCAGAAAAATAGAGTTATTTAGGTTGGAAAAGATCATTGAGTCCAATCAGTAACCTAACTCTGCCAAGTCCACCTCTAACCCATGTCCCCAGGTGTCACAGTTTTGCACCTTTTAAGTCCCTCCAGGGATGGTGACTTCACCCTGGGCAGCCTGTTCCACTGCTTGACAGTCCTTTTGGAGAAGTTTTTCCTAATATCAGCCCTCTCCAGACACAACTAGAGTCCATTTCCTCTCATCCTGTCACTTTTTGCCAGGGAGAAGAGATTGGCACCCACCTGGCTGCACCCTCCTGTCAGGGAGTCACAGAAAGCAAGAAGTCCCCCCCAAAACTCCTGTTCCCCATGCTGAAGTTCCCCCCATCTCCCCCAGCCACTCCTGGTGCTCCAGACCCTTCCCCAGCTACATTCCCTCCCTGGCCCCTCTCCAGAGCCTCAGTGTCTTTCTCCAGAACACAGGATTTGGGATGCAGCCTCAGAAGTGCCAAGTACCAGGGGACAATCAGTGCCCTGGTGCTGCTGTCACACTGTTGATGGTTATTTTGAAGTTTTGGTTTTGTTGGTTTAAATGCCAACAATAACATCCTTCCCCTTACCACAAAGGGGCCACAAAGCTCTGGCCAAGGGCTGGCACACACAGCTCAGGGATTTGGCTTTTGCAGGTCATGGGCAGATAAAAAATATTCAGGGCAGCTTAAGAGTGTCTGTTTGGTGGATTATCTACACTGTGCTTTCTACTTTCATTCCTACATGTAAAAAAAAGTAGTTAAACCAGGATTCCATATGGGAAGTGCAAGAAACTAAAATACACAAGTGTTCAATCATACACAGATCATTAAAAACCTAGCAGAATCAAACCTCTAGACAACACAATCTTCTTTCTGTGAGCTTCCCATCACCATTTACATCTTTAAAGTTGACATCCACAGAAGCTTTGAAAATTATTTGGGCTCTGCACAGTTGCCTGTCATGAAAAACAGCTTTCAAATACCCAGGCATATTAGTATCAAGAAGGATCCTCATATTTAAATGTATCAAACCCAGAAAAGGTGCAGAAACACAACCAAGTTCAAACAGGCTGTTTATATGAAGGCTTTCTGTTGCCTTGTAATGCTTAGTTACTAAAGAGATGTTTCCAACATAACAATGTTAGAGGCAGCAGGATATCAAAATAAAACAGGGAACAGTAAGTGCACAGATAGAAAATTAAGGTAAAGAATGCTTTGAAAATGCAAATATCATCCTTCTGTAAAGGAAGAGAAGCAAGAGATGGAAAACAAGGAGGTCAGGCTGTCTAGAAATGTAGAGAAACTTGAGTAGCAGAAGCATATCAAAGATTTTCAGTGCTTGCCAATTAGGTTTTCTTTCTCTGGGAAGTTGTACAGAAGGATGGAGGTTGCCTTTCTCCCTCTCACTGAAAATCAAATAACAGGATATATTTACAACAATCCAAAAACTCAGCACCTGGCTGGTGACTCATGCAATGAGCATATACCCAGATAAAAGATAAAAATCCTCTCCTGGGAGAGTACTTAGGGTTGAAATGTATACACAGACTTCTACACAGATCAGGTCCCTGCAGTAACTTAAAATATGCAAGAATGAAAAAATTGTAAAGAGTGAAAAAATTACCAATTTCCCTGTTGATGTAAAACCTTTCAGGTCACTGACTTAAATACTTTTCCCGCAGTGAAGAAAATTCATTAAAATATTCTTGACAAATGCAGTCTCTTACCTAAAAGGATAAGGATCCATCAAAATAAGTCTGGAATAAAAAGTTTTTAAAAATAGTGTTGCGTTTACACCATATGCTTTATTTTTCTCATGTATGCACTGAAAACATACCTTGAGAAAATACTGGAGTTATCAAAAATCTGTATCTTCAAACTCTGCTGTGCAGGCAAGTCTATTTTCAGACTAATTTTAATAATTTTGGTTCTTATGATAAAAGATTCACTCACTTTCAATTAAATTTTAAAAAACTGTAATGAATCTTATATGGCAAAACTTCATAAGAATTCCTAATGAATATAGAGAATTTTAGGTTTACTTTTAGTTTAATTTTTCTTAATGGTTTACCCTTGGGGAGTGAGGTAAATTCCTCAAGAGTGCCAAAAGAAACTTGGCATCCCCAAGCAAATAAACTTTTCAGAAACAGCAGTCTTGTTACCAAAAAAATGATGTTTGGGTTGTTTTGTTTTTGTTTTTTTTTTTCTCTGTTTAGGAAGCTCCTCAAGTTGTAATCTACAAACAATATAGAGAAAACAGACATGAGAACTTAATGTACTAAATTAATTTTTATACACTAAATTGTAGAAGAGTCAGTATGAAAAATACATAGAAAAGTGCTAAGTTGAACTCTGTAATCAACTCTCACACCACCACAATGTTTGGGACTATGAGCTGTTTATAAAAAAAAATCTGGCTAAAATGTCACTTAAGAAAACTGACTTAAGCCAACAGGCAAAAATCTTTAATCACAAACAGCCTGACACTTGTAACCCAGACTTCAGGTGAGCTGCAGCAAAAAGAGAAGCAAACCAAATCTGGAACTGCACAGAGTGCAAATTGAGAGTTGAACAGTGTGTTATTAATTTTCTCAATAGCTTTTCTATAGTGCTTAATGCTAATACATTAACCTTCACTTCATTCCTCAGAGGTGTCCTGTTAATCCCAGTTTGCTGACAAGAAATTAAAGCACAGAAATATTAAGTCCAACAGCAGAAAAACAAAAGAAAAACACAAGAAAAAAAAGCTCCACAAATAAATAAGCAAAACATCAACCAAACAAATTAACAAAAAAAAAAAGTCACTGATTATTTGAGGACCCAGACACAGATGCTTAAACATTGATTTTCAATTTTTACCTCTTGGAAGTGTAATCTTCTTATGGTAGTCATGACTACCACATTTTTGTACATATTCATGTAGTAAATACAAGAGTATTCCTACACAGATGTTTGCTGACCTTCTTTTTTAATTAAAAATTCTGTTTGCTTTTATGCTTAGGCACCCATCCTGCAGTCACTGAGTTCTTGCTGCAGTCATTCACCCAGGCTATCACCAAACCCAGGATTCTCCCTAAAGCAATGTAATCCTGGAAGGAAGAGCCAAAGATCCTTGCTGTACACAAGAAACATGCCAGAGATACACTGACCCCACTGCACTTCCAATTCAACTGCAAAACTCCAGATGAAACTCAGAATTCACTTTTAAAATAAAAAACAACAAAGCAAATGCCATTGCCAGATGTAAACTAGAAGGTTTAGACTTTTGTACTACTTCACAGAGACTTGGGAATAACAGCTGCAAGAAGTTCATATATAAAGATCAAGGTATTCAAGGCACTGTCTCTGAAATTTCAATTAAAAACCCACCTCAGAAATCCCAAATATATGTGGGTATCTTCTTTAGGATTTGCATATTATGAAATGACATAGAGAAGGTGAAAAGGAAATGAATGTTTAGTTTCTTCCACTATGAAAAATCAAGTTGGAAGCCTGAGGTGGCAGCTTTGAGACTAGGGTTGCTTATCACAGAACTTTTTGGGTACAGGTTTAAGAACAGCTGGGAAATAAAGAGGCTGATGAGTAGCAGAAAAAAATCACTTGGGGAAACTGAATGAAGATGAGTCATGCCCCAAGAGGAAGGGTTAAGTAGAGATTGCCTGTTCAAAGAACTTTTGGAGACTCAGCATATTTTAATGACAAATAACAAACATTAAACTCAGAATGCATGCACAGAAATTTATATGATTACCAAAGACTACAACAGTGAAGACAGAACCATGTGAACTTTTATTTTTCCCTGAGTGAATGCACTCATCCAAAAGCTAATTCAAGAATCCAGCTTGCTGAAAAAGCTCCCATCCCCTTTCCTAGCAATTCTCTGTGCAATATCTGTGAAATATCTGTCTGGTGAGGACAGCACCAGGCACTAGGAGTTAAAACTGACCAGAAATGTTTGGAGATTTCATTGCTTCAGACCAAAAGCCTCCTGCCTGCAGTTTCTGTACCTGCAGCTATTGACATTCCTCAGCAAAGGAATCCTTCACATTGGACTGATCATAACATTTAGACCATTCAGGAGAAAAGCAGAAGTGCAAAATATTGAGTCTTGGGTCTGCTCTTATAGAATTCATTCTCTCCAACTCTGGTGTTCTGTGGCTTTTTTACACCTACAGAGTTCATTGAGTTAATCTTGTTCTATTTAAGGGCAGGTCAGAACCAAACACTGAAACCTTGCTGCCTAGTTCCAAGCCTCTCCATTACACACACAGCAGCCTGGAGTGTAAAAGGGTCCTTAGCAATTTCAGCCTCAAAAGCACGTATTCTCTGCATACAAATAATTACAGTACTTGACACAGAGCTCCCACTAAGACAACAAGGTCACCTCTCCACTGAGGGCTACTAGACGTGAACATCTGTCACTTAAACAAATGTCACCGAGTGTTTCAACCTGAAGGCTTCACTTACCCACGGAGAATAGGAAAAAAAAGTTGTATTTTCAGGTTTATGGGGTGACATCTGTTTGAGTGACAGATGCCTGTGCCACAGGAGTACTGAACACAATGCTTTTGTGAGAGAGTAATCACCTCCAAAAGACTTTACCTGGAACAATAAACTGAGTGTTCTCTCTTTCATGATAAGCTCTTTTCATACTTTAAAAATCCACTTTATCAGGGGTTGAAGTTGCAAAATTCAAGAGCTGCATATTTGAAGTAAGGCAGCCTGAAGCCTTTAGAGACACTGAGTTATTTGTGCCTAAACCTAAATCCTGGTGTTTAGATCTCATTATCTCAGTTTGACCACGAGACTGCAAACAAGCCATGCAAATTTGTAAAACACCCAGCCTAATTTGTATCAGAATTAAACACTACTTTGGGTATGCACAGTTTTGGGATATTTGTTTTTACTGCTGAATGCTACACTAATCTGCAACTGAATTGATCATTGTATTGAATTAGCCATTATTTGATGATTATCTCAAGCAGAACAGAACAACCCCAAACCAGCAGGGAGTCTTTATCTAAAACCAAAGGCAAACAGATTAAAACTGTGAAAACACAGCTCTATAATTTATTAATTAATATTTTTTGGGTTGTTTCATTAGAACTTAAATACTTGGGGAAGCTATTCATTATTGATAGGATGCTGTAAACCCTATTGAATATTCTATCCAGGATTTTGTTCTTTAGTAAATTCGGTAAATGGGCTGCTTGAGCAAGGGTGCAACCAGCTGTGGTAAGTAAATTTTGTATTCTTTTAGCCATACAAGTATTGCACTGAAAGCCACAGCCTGAGAAGAAATATCAGAAGATCTGGCTACATACAAAGTAAAACTGTCAAGGCAATGTGCCTATGGGATTCAAATCCAGATTCTCCCTTAGGAGGTACAGCAAAGCTATTGATGAATTCTCAACCAGTCAAGTCTTCTGTCAGAAAATGAACACTCTAAGATCTATTAAATACCCAAACCATAATTTTTTGTCTTCTTTCTGCTGATCTGAAAGGCACACAAAAAGAACTAAATAATTTGATTTTAAAATAATTTGACAAAACATGGCAAAGCACCTTCCTGTCTCCCTGTCCTCCTCTGTGAGTGACTCTCTGGAGAAACATTGCTGCCACCAGAAAACTCCAGCATCTCTGAGTTACTATTGGAAACATCCAATGGATTATGTGCAAAGGAGCTGGAGGTCTGGATATATCAGTGGAAAATGAGCTTTTCCAGAATGGAAATGAGTTATCCAGTACTGAAGAGGGAGACACAGTTTGGGAAGAAAGAGCAGCTCACTATGAAGAATTGTAGCAGTTGTTTTGCAACACATTAATAAATTGAAAACATCAAAATACGAAATTCCCACCCCCAACAGGCTCATCAAAGCTATGTTTAAAAAAAATCATTTGGGACAAGTTGAAAAAGTGACATTTCAAACTTCTCCAAGGTCCATGACAGAAAAAGCAATGCTGACACATTTGTCCAATATGGTATATGAATTTTCACCAGCTCTCCAACTTCACAGCAACCCAACAGATTTACCATGACTTGTGAACCATATCCCCAGGAGTTCTGACTGTTTTTACAGTATTCTCCACCATAAATTTAGTGCCACACTAGGAAGATAAATTTACAGCAAAAGCAATGACAGCTGTCTGTATCACAGCTCATTTCCACTCAAAAGGGATCGTTTTTCAGATGCTTACAATTCAACTCCTGCTTTTAAGATACATTTAGCACATTTATTCTTAATTTGTAAATAATTTTTTAATTTTTTTGAAATAAAAATGATTAGAGAGGGGAAAGAAACACTTCATGCTTATCAGTGTATATTTATGTGCAATCACACTGGTTTTTTTTTTCTGTGATAGATGCTCAGAATGTGAAAACTAACAGAATCATATTTCAGATGAAGGTTGTCTTCTGGTGAACCAAAAGCAGGTATGCAACTTTTAATTTTTTGTTCAATTATTTTACAGTATGTCTAATATTTTTTTAACATACTTAACTCAACTAATCAAATATTATCATAGCATTGTTATATTTAGTATATTCAGCAGGACTAGCTCCTTAAGTCAAGAGACAAAAATTGTGATCCCATTCCACTAATCAGCGTGTCTTAGACAGTTTACTTTCCCAAGGATGTATAGACAAAACAAAAATAGGTTAAATAAATAAATGAAAATATTTCTCCTTTTTGGTTTTTTTTGTTCATTTTTGCACCACAGATAACTGAAGCTGCAAGTAACTGCTGTCAGAAGGATGTCAGAATAAAACCTGACATAAATAAACCACATGCCTTAATGACCAACCACACATTTTAATTCAAAGACCAAGTAATAGATCTTAAAAGTTCAGTAAGTTCAGTAGTTCATGTTACCATGAATCAGCATTGTAACTACTGTAGGTGCTTTTTCTGTGATAAGGTTATCACAGTTATGAACAAGTAATGCTGGATATTTTCTTAATCCCCAGCTTTCAATCATCACCTTACAGACTAAACTGACATATGGGTAAAAGGGATTTAATTATCTATCTAGTCCTAAAAAACTCAGAAGGACTTCAGAACAAAGGGCAAGTATTTCACCATGAATACTGCAAAAATGTAAGGTTAACTTCCATTAACTTAACTGCCTTATAGTTAAATCATTCCAAATCACCAGGGTTCCAAGAGTTAAATATTTTAAACTTGTGTTACCAAAAGTTACTTAAATAATAACCTTTACCTAAATTCCTCTGTCCTTTTTATTATTTTCATATTATTTCAAGTTTTTCTTAGTTATTCATTTCTTGCACTCCTTTTCAGTATCTGACACTATAAAGGAAACTTATGCTTCAAATTACTGATGTACAAAACTGAATTAAGGCAATCAGCTTACTGGTAACAAAACCTGAATCCAAGGCAACCCAAATAAAACTCAAATTGAATTGATGGGTGTATTTAGTGCTAAAGATTTTATTTATTAAACTAGCTGGATGCATCTCAAACAGCACACCTCACAAAAACAGATTTAACAGATCAAAGCTACCCAAGGGGAATTCAAAGGAATTTTAGTGAATTGTGTCAATATCCCCTAAAATAGGGCACAGCTGGATAATGCCAGGGAACATCCTGTCCCAACCATCTGCTGCATCCTCCAACCAGGGGGACCAAGGATATTGTGCTGGCTGAACCCAGCTTCAGGTGTTTGCCTTCCCCTGGCACACATGACCTGCCTCACCTTGCAAACATCTCTGTGTTCTTTTCATTAAAATCAGAGGGGAAATCAGCATTTCTCCCCTTGAAAATGTTATTTTTTTTATTATTTCTCTGCTTCCTTTAGACCTCCTGCTTTCATTCTGGCAATTGTGGAGTTCAAGCCCACACTGCTTCTTACCTGCTGTGTGTGTAAAGCTTAGCCTGGGGAAAATCACTGCTCTGAGCTGGATTTAGTTTTGTACAGAACAAACTGCTGTGGTGATCCTTCCCTCAGACCTTCTCACAAGTGTCACCAAACACCACACATGGTGGTTTTGCATCTCCAACTCCCTGGCATGCTCAGCCACCAAAGTCTATCCCAGCTTAAAAAGAGCCTGTTAGGAATTGCAAGGACAAGGTAACTCTCAGAAAGATTTCCAATAAATATAAATCAAAAGCAGACCTGCTTCATGCAAGCATGGTACTAAAGCTGTTTTTCTTTTATCTATCAGAAGTGACTTTCCTTTAGGCAAAGGGATATTAAAAACAAAATTGGCCAGTCCCAAACTTACAGGAGGTTTAATGGCTGTAAGAAAAAGTACATCACCAGATACTTCATCAGTAATTTGTACTTTTTGTATAATCCTTGTAACTTTAGGCTGATAACAGCAGAAATTGGGAGAAGAATGACTTTATGGAAAAAGTACTTCTAAAGAATTTTTTTATTAATTATCTGACAGAGAAACTATTGCACTAATGCACTGTGAATGCAGAAGAACTAACCTAAGTCTTTGAGGAGACACCAGGTTCAATCCTCTAAATCATAAACTATAACAGATTTTATGAAAATATGCTGATTTTGGCTGAAGCACTGGTCTAACAATCAGCAATGGCATTAGGAGAAAACCTCAAGTGCTGCTGAACTAAACTGATAGCATACTAATGTTTTCAATTCTAAAACTACTTCTGCACAAACAAGAATAGAAACATTAGTACCCAGCACATCAGTAAAAATGGAAGAGGCATGGGGAGATTGCCTGTGTGACAAGTGGAAGATACAAAAGATAAAAGAATTTTTCAATCTAAATAAGACTTTTTTTTTTTTTCCATTCTGCCCACCACTGCTCCATCAACTTCTGGACATGGTTTGTAAGAGCCCCCTGAAAACCCTCACAAGGTCCAGTTTGCCTTTTTTATTCGAGAAAGCTGTTACTCATTGTGAAGAAATACACAACTACTGCTTTTCTTATTACTAAATACTTTGTAAAAACTAAGCTGGACTTCTACATTTTGCTGAGCATCTTGCAACATGCATTCTACACCAGATTTTTTTTCTTTTTTGGTGGGGGTGTTATGCTTATTGTAGAGTTTTTATACTCATATGTTGAGTTTACCAAAGGACCTGAGCACAGAGCAGGTGCCTCCAGCCCCCCTGACACTCAATGGGATGCAGAAATGGCACAAACCTCTTATTTCTGTGTCTCTTGATGCTCCATGTACATGGCCAAGGGTTTGACCCTAAACAAATAAAAAAAAGTGAATGCTGTAGTAGTACACACCAATAAAAGTCAAATCCCCCTCCCCCCAAAAAAACCAAAAACCAAAAAATAAAAAAATCCCACAACAAAAAGCTCTTTGCTTTAGTAAAATTTGAGAGGATTAAAAAAAAAAAAAAAAAAAAAAAGACGGAACAAAAAGTTGTTGTTAAGGAAAAACAAAACTAACTGAAATAAAAAAAATAAAGTCAGGTCAATGTAAATATAGAACAAAAAATATGCTGCTGAGTTTATAAACAGCATCCAAGCCCTCTTCTACATATTTAAAAAAAAACATATTATGTTTTCAAAGGACCCATGCAGGTACAGTTAGAGCCACTTCCACAGTCCAGCAGCCACGATGTTTAATCCTAACAGCAGGAGAGCAGGTTTACTACAAAAAAGACCTCAGTAATGAAGTTGGAAAATTATTTGCACTAGAACTAATTTATAAAACTAAAACTTCCCTGATTTGGCATGTGCAGCTGGGGGAGGGGTTACCAATTTTGTTCACTTGTACATCTACTGATAATCCCAGATTCCTCTGTATGAATACTGAAAAGGCAGATTTAAATCTATTCCAGGGAACCTCACCTTGGAAATCCTCTGTAATTCATTCTTTCACCTCTCCTGAGATGGGGCTGAAGGCCTGTAGTGCACCCCAGGCCACCACATGTTTTAAGGAAAGCAAACATTCATTTTAACTCTGCACCCTTGCCAAGCAAACCAAGACACAGTCAAGTTTCCAAATGGTGTTTATTGGCTTCATCTACTATTATTTTTTTAAATAGATAGTCACTAGAACTTAAGTCTTCAAGTCACTAACCAGAGGCAATGGGAAGATATAAATCAATATATATAATCAAGATATAGATTAGCCAATGAGAAAATGTTAAATGTAGGAAGAAGAGATGGGAGGAAAAGAAGTTTCAAGAGTCTGGCCAAGCACTTGCACAAAACAACTTAGCCTAATGTACTTGGAGCCACTCTGGGCTAGAAACCACTGAGCAGCCCTGCACTGAGAGCCAGGAGATGCCATTAATGAGGTCACTGCCCACCAGAGAACTCCTGGCAGGAACTGAGGCCAAGGTTCCTGGCAGGAAAGCTCGGGAGCTGCCAGAAGCTGCAGGAGGCAGATGAATCAGATTTTGGACACAAATGCCCAAGCCAGGGGACAAAAGCAGAAAAACAGAAAAAAATCCTCTGATGTGAAAGCTACCCTGCTCGTGTAACTATATTAAACTGATTTTTAATAGCCACAGGACATATTAGATTTGGGTTTTTAAAGCAGCTTTAGAGCAACATCTGTTTCTTAAAAATGCAGAGCTCTCCACTGGATCACAAATCACTCTGCAGAGGCAGCATCCATCCCTGAGGTTGGACACTGGTAACAGGAGGAGACCTAGGAGGGGTAAGACTTGCCTAATACCAAATAAAACAGCCCAAAAGGGATACAAAACAAATGCACATGGGAAGTTATTAAAAGTTAAAAAGTTATCTTGCTGACAAAAATAATACATTTTCTTTCATAATGGAGCACAATGCACTGGTCATCTTAATTTGTTTAATTTCCTGCATTTGACAGCCTTATCTAGACATTCTTAATTCCAACCCTTTGTATAATGACATTATCTAATTAATGTGATTATATGACCAAGGAAATTACCACATTTTCGAGAAAAAAATTATGATTTTACTATTAGTGCATTTGTGTCCCAAAACTTGTCTACTTCCTTAGAATAACAAAAAAATTAATGTAGAGGAACATTCTGCTTCATTGTTTACTCTGAATAAAAAGCAAGAACCCTTCAGTCCATGAAAAAAAAATCAAGCATTTAATCTGTGAAGGTATCATTAGCACATATTCAGAATATGAAACACCAACTGGCCATGAAGAATGGGCAAGACTAAATTATGTCCACATAAAACTGGTATTTTAGGTCTTCAGACTTAAGAAAAAAAAAGCCAACCTTACAATAAAAGGTGCATTTCATGACACAAAATTACAATCATGAGTTACCTACTCTAAAATAATTTTAATATAATATGTTTAGCTCCTTGAAATTGTCTTTGTAGATTGTCCCCTATATTTTTTGCAATAAAGTAATTTACCAAGAGCCAAATTGCTCTGCTCCTATTAGAGTTCCTCCTGTACCTATTTTATTTTTGCCTTGACAATGTATTTTAAAGGCAGTAAAGCAGAAAGCAGTAAAAGAAGCAATAATGAAGGAAGAGACACACAAAGTGATCCTTAATGGATTGTCAGCTCATGAAGGCAATTCACAAGCTGGAGCAAAATGAGTTCTATGCACAACAGAAATCAATACTCATTGTAGCATCCTTCCTGCTACACTGCAATTTATCAGCTAAGCAGAATGCTGTCACATCTCACAGGGCTCTGAGAGCTCCCTGCTCTCCCAAGCAATATTTATTCCCCGGGGGTTCCACCCCAGCTGGATCAGATCCACCAGCAGCACCCAGTCCCTGATTCTTAGAGCAGAGTTTCCAGCAGCCAAAGCCCAGGAGGAGCCTCAAACCATGAGTGGAGAACCTCACAGGACACCCAGGAGGGCCACCTGTCCCCCTGCTGCTGCTGAGCTGCCAGATCCAAATCTACATAGCAAACAGAAAGTCACATTTATTATTTAACTCACAACAGGGACGTGTTCAAGCTGCCTGAAACCAGCATTGCATGGTTATGTTTTAAGGACAGGTGATAATTTAAAAAAAAAAAAGGAAGTGCTTCCTTAAAAATTAATAGAAAAATATCAAGAGACAATACATAAATTCACACTTATGAATCCAAATGTTTTGGAAGTTGTAAAGATCAATGATAATTTTGCACGCCTCATAACAATCACACTAGCCATCTAAAACTGGAAATAAGTAATCTAAATTCCTAAAGTTTGTCCTCATACAAAAAACAAATTTATAAACATGAAAATTTTCCAGTGCAATTCTGAGCATAAAGCCCAGCAAACCTATTAACGTGGCTGGAATAAATAACAGTGAGACATAAAAGGTCACAAACTCACCATTTACCTAATGGACCATATTTCTGCATTTCAGATTATCTGAAGCTTTCTAATGAAACATAATAGCACCAAAGGAAATGACCCCCCATTAAAGAGGTGCTCCCAGCCCTCACTGCTGTGAGCAGCAGAAATCTTTTCCTGGAGAGCAATGGTGGTGAAACACCTGCCCTTCCATGGGGCAGGCTGGAAGATGCTTGGAAATTTTGGGTAAGTGTTTTAAGATCGGTTTTGAAATGCTCAGAGGTAAATTTGGGGGGTTTTAATTGAGAAATTGAAAGCCTGGTGAGTAAAAGTAAAGCTCCATGTTTTAAAGGCTTCCAAAGTGGAATCTTCAAGGACAGATCAGCTTTTCTCCCAGCATCTTGCCTCCTCCTCTCAAAGGACATGGAAATTTTTGGTCAAATGACTTAAGAAACTGCTACAGTAGTCAGAGCAAATTTGAGAGAAAATAAATAATCTTGGGAAAGTGCTGCCTACTGCTCTGGTAATCTTGGCTGTTTCTTTCTCTAGGAGATACTCAGTAGTTGCAAATGGAAAAGCCATAGAAATTAAATACGATGTGAGAGAGAAAGTGAGAAACTGAGATTGAGACAGGGTACATGAAAGGTATTGCCTCCTAAAATAGGAAGGAAAAATGCTTGAAATAAATATTGTGAACATAGTCAAGAAAATTTTATTTTCTTAAGAAGCTGCAGTATAACAATACAGTAGAATGACAGCTCCCCCTAAATTATCAATCTTTAGCATCACTTCAATATGCACAGAAACTTGGAGGGTTTGTTTGGCAAAATACAATCTAATACACAGAAACCTAATAATTTTAAGAAAAAGGACTAGCTGAAACAAAAGTTGCTGGTATTTGTTGAGTTGTGCAAGCTATGAAAACACCTAAAGAGCCCCAGGCACAGAACTACTACCTTGTCAAATAGAAAAACTACTAATGAAATTAATCAAATTTCAAAAATAGACAGTAAAGACCCTCTGACAAAGTCCTCAAAAAACCCAAAGGAACTTTACTGAGGAATTTTCTGGAGCTTTGAATCTATTTCCAAGACATTTAGGAACAATGCAATGAACAGTAGGACATTCAGTAAGAATATTCTTTTACTGGTTTAAGTAGCAGCCTTTGCTTCAACCTTAGAACCAACCAGACATTTCTTGGAATGGAACATTTCTTGACATAACACAAGTTTCTGCAGGATTTTCCAGTTCCAGAGCACTCAGTAAGGGGGTGCAACAGGAGCTGGGTAGAAGGCTTTGGTTAGAAATAACATTATTTCAAGAGAAATGTTTCCACTATTTGGCATTTCCCACTTACTGCTGGTAAATCTCCAAACAATGAAAACAATTAATTGGCTGATTACTGGAACAACAGACTTTCACTTCACGACTCAGCCTTAAAAATAGCATTAAACCATCCATGCACCTCTTCAGCCTTTCCTCACTCTTCTCTCCCACTCCCTCCTGTAACTCACTGCCATCCTGGAAAACACACATTAACCCCTAACCCTTCTACACACAGTTCTGCTTCCAATAAATAAAATTCAAAGGAGAAAAAAAAATTATACTGTATAATGACTTTTCTGTGCCCTGTTCATTGCTCATCAGACAATCTGGAGGAGAAAATTGAAAACTAAAATATTGTATAATCTTTTCATGGGTGAAACATTTTTCTGTCTGATTTATTCTCACTGAGGAAAGAAAAAAAAAAATAAACAAACCAAAAAAAACCCCAAAAAAGCAGGATGCCCCTGGAAGTGTTGAAGGCCACCTGGCCACCTTGGACCAGACTCTGAACAACCTGGTAGAATAAATACTTTGGACATTGGAATGGACCTGCAGTTTTCTAGCACTTCTGGCTTTAAAGCAGTGAGGAGCACTCCAAGCATCTTTACTAAAAGATAACATTGAAAGGATTGACACATGCAGAAGAAAGTAGGTTGATATGTTGGTAGGCCTGTAACAATAAAATATTTGTGCACATAATTCAGGGAAACACAACCTAAACTATGGAGCTGAAGGTTGGAAGTTGAGCAGGAAACCTGTACATGGTTAAAAAGCATACACATACATATGCACCTACATGTATTTTACCTACACATAAAATACAGATGGATGATAATCAGTGTCATTGTATGTAGACACTGGACTTGGCTGTTTGGAGAAAACATTCTCCCTGTAATTATTTTAGGAAGAATAAACAGGAATGGATAACTCATCCCTACTTAATACAAGATTTGCAACTCACTTAACAATACAATATTTAAATTAATTTTAATACACAGAACCAGCTACTAGTAGCCATTCTATTACATACTTCTAGATAAAATACTAACTATTAATGTTTTTATCCATTTTTTTATTGACTTCAATAGAACTGTTATTCCATCCTCAGTCTGGTAAACCACTGTGCATTCTCAATATCATGAGGACAGAACCCACTCAGTATGTCTATCTAATTATAGGTCTTGTCAGACATACATACAAGCTGACAGTTCAAAAGAATTTCCATCTTGAAAAAGCTCCAAGATTTATTACAAATAAGTTGGGCCTCTTACCAAGACATGCAGAGATTAATTAATTTATCTACACTACTACATTTTTTTCCATGTTTGTGCTGCTTTTTTCTCAATAATGTTGTAGCCAGATGCTTCAGTTCTGCTAGGTCAGGTTTTTTACTGGCTCCTTGCCCCATACACAACGTGTGTGCACAAAAATCAGGATTTCTCTATATGTTGATATTCAATTGTCCATCTTCTCAACATCTGGACCATAAGTGACCATTTCAGGCCATTGCCATCCACATCAGGAGAATGAGCATGGGGACTAAAACCAGGAGCACATCCAGTGTTGCCTTTCCAAAACAGCAAAAGGAAGAATAAGTTGCTTTTTCTCTGGTTATTGATAGCATTGATGGAATGTTATCATTCAAAAGACACTTGTATTCCTCCTTTAGACACTCCAAACATGTTTTACTGCACATGTGACTTTCAGATTCTCACTCATTTTCCCTCCCTCATCAGACTAATTTGCTTTCACTGCATGATAGAATCTATCAGCTGAGAGAACATCAGGGATAATCACGACGTTTCCAAAAGGATTTATTACAGATTATAACAAACTCATCACCTTAATAGGATTTGACACACAATAGTTTAAATCAACGCTATAGATCTACAGAGGATAACAACTGCTTTAAAATATAAGAACCAAACCTGGAAGAGTCATTAGGTACATAATGAACTCCCTCAGTTCACATGTAAATCCCAGCAGCCTCCTCAAGAGCAGGGATAGGCATGATTAAGCCAGGAAGCACATGCTGCAAAATGCTTCACCCAAGACTTTTGCTTTTCTCATGCACTTAAGTCATTTAAATAGTATTACAGAAGCCATTCTTGTATTAAGGCACCTACTACACTGTGGCAAGCTGAATTTTCTGTTGTTGGTTTTTTGGTTTTTTTTTTACAAAATTTCCTTTAGCCCATTAAAATAATTTCTAAAAAGACCAAAATAATTGACTAATCTCAAAAACCCCCCAACATTTTACCAGTTAGGCTACCAGCATGCTAACACCACTGAAAACCAATATGAAATAATAGACACAAACACTCTCACTCATACCCTGGCCCATTCTCAGTGAGGTTTGGGACTTGATGAAGAGCAAAGCAATGGAAGGAGCCTCTGGAGCCTGCAGTGCATTAACCATGACTAGGTTCCCACCATGTATTCTAAAGAGTCAATGACACAAAACCTCACAGTGTCACCAAGAGAGGGATTTTTATATTCAATATGAACCTTGGGGGAGGGAAAATGAATCTAGCCTGTGATGCCTGTAAACCTCCTTCTAACCACAGGTTACAGTGAGAAAATTACCTTTTGTACATCAGCAATCCTAAGGAGGGGGAAATAGGAGAACTTAAAACCCAGAGCTGCCATTGCCAGATAAGCAGACATGGCTAATTTACCATGAGCATATCCAAAAAATGCTTCTCACAACCCGAGAGACAGAGATGCTGACAAGAGCATCAGCTGGTAACACACTCCTTTCTCTTTTCTCCTCTTCATACACAACAACCCAAGCAACTGCTAGTTAATCCAGATCAGAAGATGAGTGTGCCTCAAAAGAAACCACACAGACAATCAAAATCAATTGCTGGTCTCCTCCAGAATGCCAAATATTCCACACTGGAGACAGGAGCAGGAGCTCTGACAACCTATGCTTGCTGACTGCTGCCCCAGTGTGGTGGATGTTTAAACAGATAAAACATTACAGAGAAAAATTAAATTATCCTGCTTCGTACTTTTCTCATATTCCTTTATTCTTAGGGATTTTCCTTTAAATCTCTACACAAGCAATATGGGAAGCAATAGGGAATAGTGAGGGTACTGAATATTGCTCCATGTTGGGTTTCCTCTGAACTGGAAAAGAAAAAGAACTGCCCAAACATACATTACTTTTATTTCCCAGTTGAACTGTTCAGTAATTTTTCCTTTTTGGTTTGTCAAGCCAGATACACAACCAGCTTTACACGTCTGCCCATCCCCACAAATCCAGGATTTTGGGAAAAGCTGACTTACACAACGGAAGAAAAGATATTAAAAGCAGAAAGCTTAGAGGAACAAGTAAACACTGGAGAGGAAAAGAGAACATAGGTCTAAGGCAAAGTCCAAAATGCCTTCATCAGTCAGAGGGATGAAGTAGTATTTAATAGCTGTAAGAACAGATACCTGAGCCATGGATGACTAGGAACTACAAGCTTCTCCTTGAACTGTGTCCTTTTTTACATGTTGGTTTATGCTGTGAGAGACTAAATCAGATACATTAAACTTTAAATAATAATCTAAATGAAATATGTGAACCTATACTATAAAATAACCAGCTTAGGCTGCTTCAAATTACAGCATTGATAGGAACTACAAATTAAGTAGAGTGGAATTTAAATTCCTTGGGAAGGAAAGCATGAGCCCATTAGGCTGCACTAGAACCAGCCAGCTAAGCTGTCAGAGCTGTTCCAGGTGCAGCTCCCTCTCCCGGGAAAGTGTCCCTCTGGATAAACTAATGACCAAGCCTTTACCCCCCCCCCTCTCCCTTGAGGTGCTGTAACTTCATCCTCAGGCAGGTCACAGACAGCTCTTTCCTGGCATCTCCACACTCCTCTCTGCAAATATGTCTGCTGTAGTCTTCTTAATTCCCCTCCACAACAGCCCTAAAGAATGCATTTGCCCTTTTCTATCCCAGTGCAACAATAAAACAATGACTGGAAAAATAAACAAATGGTTGTATGATTTTCTTCCAATTCCCCAACTTGCTGATGACAGCTAACACATCCCCCAATCCATCCCCAATTCTCACCCACCCCATCTCACCTCAGTAGCATAAACTGATTATTTTCCATCACACTTGCCTCTAATCCAACAGTTTGACAGCACTCAAAGCCTTCTTAAGAACTGGCTGATATAGCCTCCAGAAGTTATTAAAATTGAAAGCATATAAGGTATGGACATAAAATCATGTAATTATGGATCTCCAACACAAAATAATTTCCCAGCTTCCTTTAAAACCCCACATATTTTTTGATTTTATCACAGTGGACAGCTGGCCACAGTATGGATAAAGGTGAGCTATATTTCATGAGGACCAGAACCTTTTTAGGACAAAGCTTGTATTTCCAGCCCTCCTCCTCTGCTTCTCAGAAATCAACCCTCCACTTTATTTCTTGCACACTGCTAAACCCAGGATGGCACCACAGATCCCAGTCATCCAAAGGGGATGCCCAAGATGCCTTCATCCATGTTTGTGGATGCCAAATTTGCATGCTACCCAGTCACTGGGCTAGCTCAGACATGAAGACATAGGGGGAAGGGATTTGATGCTGGATTTGTGCTGTTGGCAGGGCAGAAAGCAGCAGCTGTAGCTCAAGGCTGACACAGACAGGCTGTGTGTGGCTCAATACAAAGCCTACTGCCCAAAGCTATCCTTTCACATTCCAGTGAAGAGTGAGATCTGTGCCACATCCAAACATGTTCCTAAGCTTGGCAGGGAGCTCAAAGGAAGTAAGCATAAACTGGAGTGAGAGAACCGTGCCATCCTCCACACAACAAAATTCTGTTCTTGCTTTATTTGCCCAAAGTTGGTTAATACCTGTCTCCTGAACTGCAAATGTCTGTCATCAAGCCTAGAATTCATCCCAACTGTGCTCCAAATAAACTGCATTCAGGTAGACATAAAAAAGTCAGATAAAAAGTCTGAGTATGTAATCCATCCAGAATTGTCAGTGATTCTCTACAGCCCACAAAAAAAATCTTCATATGAGGTGCACTGTGCCTGTGTGTTCATTATCTAGTAATAAAAGGCAGGAAGTTCTGTGCCAGGGATGAGTGGGACAGTGCTCACACAGTGCATTTCCAGGAATGTTTACTTTAAACCTGCTATGCAGCCTTCTAAGATTATCTTACTTCCAGGCTGATTTATTTGTGAATTGTCAATAAGGTATATTCCTGTAAAACAGTCATTATCTTAACAACAGTTAATAATTAAACTCTTCCATACTTAGCAAACCTCCAAAAAATTATTACAGTTTTCCCTACATTTTCTTATTAGGATAATACCCACAGGAATATACAATGTTAAAAGTTGCAAAACCAGATTTTTTAATAGGAGCGAAGAGGTGACCTTCTTGACTAAATTACTGTGCCTGGAAAAGCTGTAGATAAAATAATCTATCCTTCTTATAATTACTGAGGGATCTGGAGGGAGGGAAAAAAAATGAAGTGCTGTAATTTTAAGCTGCCGTATATAAATGCCATACACCCTAAACTCCACAGGTAGATTTTTAATTTAAATAAATTGATTCAATAAAACAGAAGGAAAACCAAAACCAAGCAAAAAGCCAAGGACATGTAAGCAACCTGCAAAGGACAGAACTGGTCAAAGCAGAAGAAATTCCCCAGGACAGAGCAGGGCTCACCCTGAGATGAGAATCCACTCACAGGGAAAAGGGCAAATTCTCCAGCCCAACAAGGCAAGAATAAAGGAGCTGATGGTCTCTTGTGCATCTCACTGTTTCCTGTTGAATTTGGGTTGTTTGTGGGGTGGAGGGAGTGTTGTTTCAGTTCTTTACTATTATTCATTTTTATTTTCTCACCCCTAAAAACTGAGACCTGTGTTCCCATGGGAGTACAAATACCAGCACCTGGGCTGAAGGTGTGTCAGGAGTTTGGGAGTAGTTGGTAGGGAACAAGAACATTTTCCCTGACAACAAACATTACATACAAAGAACAACAATAATGGCTTTATCACAGCTTTTCAGCTTTTAAATCATCATGGAAAATAGCAAATTTCCCCCATTTGCTTTCCATGCTGAACTGCCTGCTTGTGTACTCTGTTGCTTTTCCCTGAGACCAAGAAAACAAGTATTAAGCCCTGGACAGAGGCAAGAGGAATCTGTCTCCTTTGCCAAACATTTGGCTGGTAAAACTCCAGGCACCAGGCTGCAGAGATATATCCAGAAATGCTGATCAGGGAGTGGGAACTTCTGTTCTCTCAAAGAAATTCCCAGTATTTAACAGATACTGGAAATTTTGAAGAGGTTAAGAGACAAATAACATTCAAAGTCTCTTGCATAAATATATCTCAGGCCTTTCATATATGTGAATGCCCCAATCAGGATTTGCATTCAAGAAGATTAGAGTCCAGTCAACTAGTAGAAAAGATGAATATTTAGAATTATCTCAAAGCACTGAAAAAACATTTTACAATCTTCTCTCATAAAACACTTGCATCTTTGAAATGAAATAGAGGAGAGCAGGAGAGAAGAGGGCAGTAGTGAAGAGTATTTAATACACATTTTTTTTCCAAAGTGAGCTTATAAAAAATACAAAGCAATGCATTTAATTAGCTTTTCTCTAATTATCTCCTCTAACACTTCTTCCCCCTCCCCCCATTTTTTTTTTCAAACAGATGTATTCAGGATACAGACCAAAGCAGCTTCGTTTCAATTGCAGGAATCGGGAGAAGCTGCAGTACAAAAGCGCTTTTAATAAATAAATAAAGAAATTTTCCTTTTTGGCAAAGGAAACGAGATCAGCTCAAGGTTTCTCCAATGTCACAGAACAAGGAGGCTGCAGCACCCTCCCACCCTGCCTGGGAGTCATCAGATCCAGGCTCCTGCCTGCCAGGACATGGCCAAGGGCTATTTCCAGGCTCTGGCTCCCCACTCCTGCACCCAGCTGTGCTGAACTGCTCTTGTCCTTATGCTCGCTTTGAGTCAGAGCCAGCCCATCTTCCTCAGATGTACCTGGGAAAAATGAGCCATTCCTCCATCAAAACCTAAAGCTAGAAACAGAAAACTCAAAAAAACCCTAATGAAACAAAAAAAAACCAAAAAAAAAAAAACCCAACCAAACAACAAAAGCCACCAGACCCCAGGTTTTCAGAACACCTGTATCAAGTGGCAGCAAACAGTCACAGTGGTGACACTTCTACCAAAATATTCTGAAATATACAGCATTACAGATGGCTTTTCATTACAAGCGTGCATTTACAACCCACACAATATTTACTAAAGCCAAGAGAAATTAAGAGTTGTTTGGGTTTGGTTTGGTTTTTCTTCTAAAAGAATGTCACTGGAGCTGTAATTTCACGTCTTGCTCATAACTCAACATTTCCCCCCCTCCATCAACATTATTGTTTCATAAATTACTCTTTCTAGCTGTGTCACTATTAAACTTCATATCAGAATTTGTTTCTCTTTCACCTTACACATCTATTAGAAAATTAGGTTGATCCACTCTCTTTTTTATTTCTCCTAACTTTAACCTAACAGTTAATTAGTGATCCAATGAACAACAGGAAATGTTGGAGGTAAAATAAGGAAGGTACTTGGGGAGGGATTTTATACAGATAACTCCAGGCTCATATATTTTACTCAATTTTTATTGAGTAATTTCTAGGTGGGCAAAAAGCCAGCTGAACAGAAGGAGCCAGCACAGGCAGGTAGCAGTCAGCCCATTTAGGGCTGTTATGTCCAGTTGTTAAGGGGAGCTGCCAGCCCAGGTTATACACCAGCAACAACAGGAAAATGCCTCCCTACCAGCCTTGCTACCTTGTAATTCAAAATATATACAAGTGACCTGTATTTTATTCAGCAGGAAAATGTTATCTCTTAAACTCAATGTAAAATACTTGTATACACAAACTATGCTTGGCCACTTATTGGTCTTCTCTGAAAAAATCTGGAGTCCACAGATACATTATCTTCCTTAATTTCACAAATGTAAGTCTCTTAATGCATGGAATCATCAATATTCTAACAGTTACTGCAGCCTTTTACACATATCTCAGCATTTTGCTGCAGCAATGGTGAGCAGTAAGGTCCCAGAAGTTCATGTTGTGCACACTTCATCATCTAAAGCAAACATTTGCACAGATTTTACATAATCAGGGAAAAAAAGTCTCACACAAACAGTCAACACTAAGTGGAAGGAGCCCCAGCTTTAAAGTCAACAGGCATTTTGTCACCAAGTTTGCTGAAACACCTTTGCTGCTCAGGTTGGCAGAGTGAGGAGACTGAAACAAGAACATCCATCAGGAGCAGCAGCACTCACTCCTCTGGCCAAGAAGGATCTCTGCAGCCAGGAGAGACCCTGGCCTTGTCCCATCTGCACAAGACAGAGCCAGAGCAGTCAGACCTCTCAGACAGCCCACACTGTCCACCAGAGCTCCTGCTCAGAGACAGAGCATTTAAATATTTAAATATTTATTTATCTTTAAATCCTTAAACTAAGTCTGGCTTTTCCCCATGCTGCTGCAGATGCCTGGGTCCCAGGGAGGTGATTAGAGGAGACATAAAGGTTTTTTTTTTTTTGAGGCAGTGATGTGGGAAGAGCTGCTAAGGAAATGCAGGAGGGCAGCTCTGCTGTGCTGGTGCCAAGCTCCTCTCCCAGCCCTGAAGCACAGCATGTGATTTGACTTAATTACTGAACTTCTACAATGAATCCTGCCTAGTGTCAGATGGAAAAGCATTAAGGGCTTAGCTATCCTAAAATAACATTTCTAAAGATTGTGCCTTGTTTTTCTGACCTGGTTTATACAATCCTAAATGGAAAGAGATCAGGAATTAAACATATGCAGTGTGAAAGTCACAAGGTTTGTTTTGTGAACTCAGCTCAATAAAGCGAAGTGGAAAGGATAAACTCCTCAAAGATGCAATCACTAAGAGAAGATCTGGAGACTGCAGGGATGGATAGCGAAGGTGTAGTTCTTCCTCTTTATGCAATTACCCCTAAATGAAGCCAGAAGGACACAATCCAAGGGGAACAAAGACAGACAGACATGGCACTGATTCTGCTCTCAAATGCTTGGAATAGCTTGAACTTTTCCTGCAAGCTTAATTATGGGGTGTTTACTTAAATGAGATCCCCACTGGTTTTAATGATGGGCAGATCAATTAATTTCAAAGGACACATGAATATTCTACTGCAGTAAAAGCAATCCCAACTGTAAATATAAATTAATAAAGACATTACAGGCTTTCATACCATCACCTGTCCCATACTTTCATGCCTCACCTGAAAGAAAAACCCTGCTTCCAGCAAACACTGCTTGGCAGAAGTGAGCACACAAGCAGATGTGTGTGCTTTAGTGCTTTATTTTCCACAGTGGGTGCCTCAGGACACCATTAAGAGGTGCTGGAGCACACAGCTGGAGCTGGAAGATGCACTCCAGGGCTTGCCAAGCACATTGCACCTGCTGCTGGCCTCTCAGCCCCCTGCAGCAGATCAGAACCAGCAGGAAGGGAATGCCCTCAGGTCCACCACTGCACACACACTGGGGGCTTGCTGCCCTTATTTTACAGCCCTGCTTCTCTTTTGCCTCCTTACCTGCTGAAACAGGCACTGCCAACAACACAGGGAAGAAATTTTGTGGGCTTTGTGTGCAAAGGGAATGTTTGAGTGGAAGCACATAACAAAAAATGTTAGATGTTTTAATTTTGTCTTGCTTTATCACCTGATACACTGCAAAGGAAAGAGTACAACTATTATAAGCATAATAACTAATTGCACTTTCATTTTACAGGGTAGAATTCTGATTCTGGAAATAGCTCAGCCTACATTGTATGCAGACATATGGCCACATCTACATTATAATGAAATTGCACAGGAGGATGAATCTCCAGCTTGATGCAGCTCTTGTAAGTAAACATGTACCATAAGCAGATCAGGGACTTGACTCAAATTAGATTCATTCCAATTTCCTAGACCCAATGCACATGTTCCAAAGCTAACCAAAGGGCAGCCATTGGTCTGGACCTTTATTGGTGGCTTAACTCACCCTGGGGTAGAATCACAGAGAGGAGTTTAATTTCACTCAGCACAAATCACACCAACACGTGCTAGAGGGGGGAAGGTGATTCACTCCCAAACCACAGCCTTTCTCTGAAATGAATTATAAATGCAGGCACTGGCAAAAATAATTCTGCATCATTTAAGCCACATCAGGGCAGCTCCTACAGCTCAGATGGACAGCCCAAATTTCTCAGAAGGTTACACACATGAGATATGCTCATGCCTGCCCTGAACTGGAGAAAATTCACATCATTCTGGCTGAGGAGGAAACCAAGCAAAGCTGGATCCATCTGCACATCACTTCTTGGGCTGAAAGTGTGCTCTGATAACACAGGGTAACACTGCTCAGTCAAGACAGTGGGTTCATTCCTGCAGCCCCAAAAAATGACTTAAACATTCAGCAGTTACTGACAGACACAGTAGGATCCCTCTTCTGACTCCCATGCACTGGCATGGATCAGGGAAGGCAATGTAGGTAGAAACTGGAACAATCTTTGGGCTCTTCAATGGGTCAGATACACCTAAAGTATCCAAAGGCAGATATATATATATATAAATATATATTAAATACTAACATCCAAATAAGGATGTGAGTCACTGCTGCCCAGTTAGAGCAGACCATACAAGAAATCTCATTTACTGTGCATTTCATTACTGGAAAAGCAAGACAGGACCGTATTTTAAAATCTGTCACTTACTGACAACTTGTAATATGTGGTTGCAAACACTGAAAATGAGTGAAACAGACACTTTGCTTTAGGAAGGATGAAGTGGGAATGGCTGGTACATGACTTGGTCTCAAAACAGAAGATTTAAGGCTGATGATAAAGAAGTGTTTGCAAGACTAACAATACAAGCTTGCATGTTAGAGGATTCAGTGCATGTGTGAATTTACAAGGGGATTAATTTAATTTATGTGCAGGCAACATTAAAGGAAACAGAAAAGCCACTGCATTCATTAAAAGAAATAAATATAATATTGAAAATTGGCTGAAGCAGGTAAAATGTGCACTACATAAGCAAGAATCTTTCCAAAAGCCCAGTTTTTGGTTACATGAAGACATCCAGGAGTGCTGTGTTCAGGTGGTAAAAGGCCCATCATCCCTGCCTATCTAGCAATTTGGACATATTCAGCTAGTAGCCTCACACTTAATACACTGTAAGGAAGCCAGTTCTCTTCTGCTGTCTTTTAAACAATTTATATATTCCAGTACAAACTGTATTTATAGGTGGTAAGTGGATCTAAGTATTAAATAATGAAGAGATGTTCTTCCTATCAGTTGAGTGATTACAGCATTAAAAGACAGGAACATTACTGCACAAAAACTGCTAGATTTTCCCCTCAAAGAAGCTGTTTCTTAAATATTTCATAAAGTTGCTTTTTCAAGTGGCACTAAATATTTTTAAAGATGTTACCTTCCCAGTAAATGTCTCACTAAGTGGCTTTTTTGAACAAGGCAGCTGCTTTCCAGCCATTTAGCTTTTCTACACACTCCAACATCAGCTTGATGAACGGAGCACAGAGGGTGCCAGAGTACTCAGAGCTGACCATTCTCCATGCACATACACAGGGCAGCAAGCACCTGAGTGTGTGCACACCCAGTGCATGGAATTACCCCACAAACATGTTTATTAAAACACTGGATTTTTACTGTCACCTGGAGGTACTGTCCTTGTGGGAGACAAGCTGGAAAAAGCAAAGGGACGCTGATCAAGAAAGCATTAATGAGATTTGACAGGAGGAGTCCAAAGTTTCATGATCTTGTTTTACCTCTGGGCCTTCCAGAAAACAAGAAGTTGAATCAATTTTAAATTTTCAGTATACACTTTAAAGCATCTCCTTCCTTTCTTGACTTTTTGTAGGTCACAAGTACAGCACAAGGAGCAATTCCCAACTTACTTCATCAAAAACTACATCCTGCCAGAGGTCCTTGAGATCTGCTCAAGAAATGGCCAGAGAGACACAGATTTTTCTGAAGAGTCCATTTTTCTTTCCACTGCCCTCTCCCAGCCACCAGCCACTGGACCCACCTCAGCAATGCAGCTGGAGCAATACACACTCCCTGTTACCAGCCCAGTCCTACTCTGCTTCCTCATCCCCTCTCATTTCTTCAAAATCACTTTTCCATAACTAATTTGCATGTTTGTGCTATGAACAAAAGCTCATGACCTGAAGGTGAATTCAAATCAGGTGAAGTGCTCACCATCATGAGGAAGAACAGTTTGAAACAACAGACTTCAATTTTACCATTATCTCCTTCTACAGAAAAAATAATTGCAAGAAAATTCTAAAAAAGGTGTCTTCACTGCCATGCTATCACATTCTACTTGTTCAACCTGAATATAACAAAAAATGGGGAGCATTACAAGGAGCAAAATAAGAGTAGCATAAACCAGTTTTACCATTCTCTCATTTGTGGCACCTAAATACAAAAATTGTCATGTTTTTCCAATCAGCTAAATGCCAGCTGCAATGGTATCATTAAATCTGTACCAGGTCTAACAAATTAACAAGCAAAGCAATTAAGACTGTATTACAGACCTTATTCTTACTACATAATCAAAAACACTTCTTTACTTCTGACAAATAACCATAAATGTCAAAACAAAAGCTCAGAGTTTGAATTCTCATTTTCAGACTGAGCAAAAGCAGTAAATCTGCTTCTAAAATGGCATCCAGTTTTGAAATTAGCTTCATCTGGGATACAAAATGGCATAAAGCTCAAAAAATACCAAAAAAATGGAAAAAGTAGGCATTAGGGAGGTATAGGCAAAAAAAATAAAAACATGGAAAAAGGCAAAAAGGTACATGAAAAAGAAAGGCAAAGCAACGCAGAAGCCCAGGACAGACAGACATAAAGAAGGACAGAACTGCATTTAACAAATCATCTTCTCAATTACCAGCAACATAGTCATAAGCAGCCCCCAGTCCTCCAAATCATGGGTATAAAAGAAATGGAACAGAGAAATTAAGCAGCAGGAAACATAAAATACTAAAGTTTAAACAAGTTGAAACAAGTGCTTGGTGACTTCAAGGAAAGCAATCACTAGATCTGTTTATTTTCTTCTCAAGCTCAGAGCTCACCCTCAGCACAGAGAAAGGGGGACAGAAGAAAACAGAAGGGTCACCCCAAAGCAAAATCACACAGAGTGTTGTCCTGTGCTTCCCTGCAGCTATGAAGGGTGAAAGAGAACAGGCAGATGTAAGAGCTAATCCTGTTATGAAAAAGTTGACAATAATGTGTATTTCTGCAGCCTGGCAGTCTGCAGCATCCCTGGGAAATGCTTCTTCAGATTAAAGCAAGATGCTTCTTGAGATTAAATAACTGCACATCTTGCCTGCTCTCATATTTTTTTAGAGGTAAAAATGCATTTAGGGTGACTAGCATTTGCCTGCTGTGAAGCTCAGCTTCATTCAATTTATGTCTGTCATTTCAAAAAATCAGTCTATGAAGAATTGATGGCTGCAGTAGGTAAGTGATGAGAATAACAATCTAGTCAGGGTGGCAAAATTGCGAAAATTAAACTGTACAACTGCATGAGAATCAGCAGTGAGATCTAAGCTCAACAAAATGCATGTATTTCTAAATATTTCCCATGAAAGTTACAAAACTGAGTTAGCTTTTTTTTTTTTTTTTTTTCCCTCCAAAAACAAACCTTCAGTGGAGTCAGATCATCCCGAAAAATCACATAAGGGAGGTCAGCTAAAGTTGACTGGGAGGTCAGAAAGCTGTGCAAAATGAATGGAAGGTGAATAGAAAATGAATGGAAATGAACCTCTCCTGGTTTGCACCAGGCAGAACAGCACCAAATGCTCCCCAACTTGGGAGACTTTCCACAGGAAGAAAAAAAAAACACACCAGGGGAAAAGAAGACAAAGATAAAAAAAAAAAAAAAAAGAGGCTGGAAATAAAACTTATGTCTCTGTGTAGAAGTAATTCATGTTTAATTCTCTTCTGTCACAAGAAATAGAACAAATATACCCACACACATACACAACTTAGAGCAATTAATAGTGCAGAAGGAAATAAATCTGTCAGCTCCTGACAAGGATCACACTATTCTTACAAAATACAAACAAGCCTATCTTACAAGTGTTTTAACCTGGAATTTATCAAAGCACCTTCTTGAGAAGCTGAACAGTCCAATGGATGCATCAAAGGCACCAGAGAAGTCATACCACTAGTGGAGACTCCAGAAAAATAAAAACTCTGCCCAGAGCCAAGCACTGCATTTGTGACAAGGAGTCTGAGGAGTGGAGGAGGAAATAGGGAAGGGATAAGAATAGAATGGAGTGAGTGGTCCCAGTGATGCTGGTGAGGCTATGTATAGAACAGGCTCATGCCACAATAAATGCAGGCTGCACAATCCTCCCCCAGGAACCTGCACATCAAGGAACCACTAGCAACATCCATGGAATTCTTCTCATTGCTGGGAGGCATTTTGATGGATTTATGTTGGAATGCTGGAGCCAGTTCAAATAAAAGCCACGCCATCATCAAAACCAGAGGAACTGATATATGAGAAAGGAAAACAGCTAAGCATGCCAAGCTTGGAAAAGGTGCAAGTAATGAGGATTCTTACAGCTTACAAATATCTGAAGGATGTAGCCATCAAGGAGACAGCAATTAGTCAGGACAAAATGGGCTTAATTTCAAATAGCACAAAAGGAAGCACAGTTGCAATATAGTAATAGTTTCAGGAAATTCTTAATGGCAGGAAAGTGCAACAACAGTTATTTTAAAGCACAGAGCATCCAAATAAATGTACACATTAGATCATCTTATATGGAGTCAGTCATAGTCTACAGCTCTGTCAAAGCACAATCATGACCCTACTGGATGGCTGTCAGACACAGGGGATCCCCAAAGAGCCTTCTACTGTTCTTTTTTTGGGTGAATGGTGATGACTTCTATTCCAAACCAAACTGCAGAAAGGTTTGTATGGAAATACAACTATACTGAGTAGTTACAGCTATTCACTTCAATGAAAATTTTGAAGTGATTACAGCTAATAAACATGCTATTTCTAAACCTCTGAAGTGATATTATGATTCTGATGGACCATATGGTTTCAGTGTATTTATACTGCACTGAGCTCTTCAGAGCCTTTTCACATGTCAGCTGTGACTGTGTTCTGGGGACACACAGCAGGTTTGGGTGGTGGGGGACTGTGGGAGGACCTTAGTGGGACTTCTGGTGGGTTGTGGCACTGCTGTGAGCCACCCACCCCACCCCAAACTTCAGCACTGCCAAATTCAAGGAAACATTTCCTCTATTGGAGTATTTCTTCCCAAACCCAATACCCAAATCAGTAATCAAATGTTGGTGTTAATTTGCAACGAATTAAATTAAGCAAAATACCCTGTGTTCAGACTGTTTTGCCAGCAACAGGAGCAGATGCTTTCCTAGAGGCAGTATCTAATTTACTAAGACCCCATTCACTTGTTAACAGCACTGAGCTTGATCAAGACCTCCTGTGTCATTGGGAAACTCGTAGCTGCTCTAAGAGTGCCTGTAAGTAAACAAGAAATGTTGCTGAATAACACAAAATGTCACCAACTTCTTGCCACATCAATCCTGCTCTTCAGAGAGACAACAGAACCTCTAAAGAAGGGCACTAAGTATTTCTTCTTTATAGGTCACTGAGCTATTAATATTTTTTACTTTTTCTAACTCTGTTCCCATGGAGTTATGTCATGATACAGAAGCACAGCCACATTAACCCCGCTGCAGTCCTGCCACTCCATTGAAAACATGACCCATTAGTAATTAATCTTAGAACTGGAGGTAATAATAGTGCTCTCCACCTCACAACAGCACTGCTCATCCTGCATTTACAGCTCCTACAAGGACCCTTGACAGGGCAGGGAGAACCTGGGGAACGTGTTAGCTACTGCAAAATGAGACAGGAGCTGCTGACTTTGTAACCCCTTATTCACCAAAAGCCTTTCCTTCATTTCATTTTCTGCAGTCAAGCACATACTTGGAGGGACAAAAGGTCCATTTGTTTCTCTCTCGGCGCACACATGTGAGACTCATTAATGTTAATTGGATTTATGAATGCCTGCTGAAAGGAGACGAAACTGTAAAGATTTCCCATTTGCAGGGAAACAATCAAAGGAATAATTTCTTGTGCGTCTTGCTGATGAAGAGATGAGGAAATAATGGATGAGTCACTTTACATTATTATTCAAAATTCTTAAAATAGAAGAGATGAAAACACTGGTTTCTGTACAGGTCATATTCATGTAAGGGACTCTTTCTAAGAATCCAATTTCAACCTTAGTCCTGCTTCTAATTACCCGACTCCAAGAAGAAATCCTGGTCTCTGAATTGTAATTATACAGATTTGTTGCTGTAATTCAATTTGTCAGGTGTAAAATACAAGTGCAATTTCCTCTACACAGCCCCCCCCGTAGCTTTCAAAGAGACACTGAACTTGAGCCATTTGATAATTTAGTCCATATTGTAGCTTTCACATTTATTATGCATAAAACTTCTGACACTTTTTTTTTTTTTTTTTTTTAAAGAAGGTGATATACATGGCTCTACTGGTTTGAAAATAAATCCAACATTCATCTCATGGCTACAACACAGCATTAGCCACTATCCACCTGGCCTGCAGTGACCAGGGCACTTCAAAGTGAGCTCAAAATTACTTTGAATTTTGAGAGAGAACATCCATAATCCTCACATGCACTGATTTGCTCTATGGGAACTCCTCCAAGGTTAGTCCTCTGCTCAGACACAGACAGCCAAGTGAAGACTATGAATCAACAAGGCTTCTCTTACAGAAAAGAGAGTTTCAGCCACTCATAAAGAATTCTGGCATTCCCTCCTTTCAGTATCATGTTTCCTCTATGACAATCAAGAGCTATAGGAAATGAGTGTGATGCCACACCACTGTGTTAAACAATGGGCTGGAATATACAGAGTATATATTAACTATATATTAACAATATTGTATATATATATATATATGATAATATAAAAATATAAATATGTAACGTGAATTAAGTATATAAATATATCAAAACCATAATCACACCACACCCACTGTATGAAAAGATACAAAATATCTGAACAATTCTGAAATATCCAAACTGTGGAAGTATGCACTGCCCATCCCACAGTGCAAGAGTTCTGTGGGCAGAGCAGGATAAGTGTGATAGTTTGTTTCTCATTTTTCCGCTCTTTGAAACAATCTATAATGAAGGGCTGCAGCATAAAATGCTTTAGAAAATGCTTGGCTTGAGTTTTCCTTGCCTCTGCATAAAGCTGTTCTAACGACAACAATTCAATTTGTCTCTTGGTTGTGTTCCTGAGTACCTTTTAAAAGCCTTTCCAAAATTAAGGTTACATACTCCAGTAATTTTCAATATGAAAAAGTGTAATCAATAAAATACTGCTGATAATGCACACAATCTGTGGAGACTGAGAGCTAAATATTAATGAGTTTTGGAGAAGTTCCGAGTCTATCATCTTCCTTAATTACAAGTTAGGTCAGTGACTGTGAATCACACGACTCAGCTCGGGAATCCCTACAAAGAAACCCTAAGTAAATTGAGGAGTTGCATTTGATTTATTTGTTGCTCAGAATCAAGCCCTGTGTGTCAGACCTCTGACAGATCAGGAGCTCCCCAGGGAAGGCACTGCTCGGTGCCATCTGGGATGAGGGCAGCCAGAAACACCAGGAGCCCAAAAGGCTCAGCACAGCAGAGCCTGCCTCACTCCCCAAGGAGCCCCACCACAGGGGATTCCATTAAAAGCCACTCTTCTGCACATCAGATGTGAAATTGCAACCTTGACTGAGGGCAGAGGGACAAATAGCCCTACACTTTGCTTAAAAGCACACTCAATTAAATTAATGCTGCTCAGTCAAGTTTTGGGCATCTCCAAGGATGGACAGGCCACAGTCTCTCCTTCCACTGCTTGACCACCTTTAATTTTATATTTTTCCTTGTATCTGATTAGGATTTCCCACCTCATAACTTGAACTTGTTGCCTCCTATTACACATCTCCAGGGCAAGTCTGACTGACCATCAGTCTTAGGCTGAAATTCTTTCTTTGTGAGGCTGTGGTGAAGATATATGTGATGCATCAGACTTTGTTTTTTCCCTGGAACTCTTGGAAATGCACCAGGGGCATGTAGCATCCTAACACAACTGTGAGCCAACACACCAGTATTGATTTTGTTTCTTTACCTTGCTAGTGGGAAGGAAAAGAGGGTGTGGTGGGGAGAAATGTTTTGAAGGCTTATTCTGATTTTCTTATCATTTTAATTTTGTTAATAAAGTTTTTCTTTATACCTTTCAAATTTTTGAGCCTGTTTTGCCCTCTTCCTCCTAATCCACATCTCACAGCAGGAAATGAGTAAATAATTCCTAGTGGGTGCAAAGGACTAAACCCTTTAAATAATTGGTGCATTGGCTGGGAAACTCAAATTAGCAAACCAAGACCTCTACACTGACCAAAAATTCTCCAAGTCTGTCTGGTTTCCCAGCACAAGAAGCTGAACAAACAGCACACACAGTGCCTCTGCAGCCATGGATATGCTGACAAGGACAGGCAATCCTTTGTGCTGGTTTTCTCCAGTTCTGCTGCAATTATTCACTACAGATGTGCTATCACTCAGTAACTCTACATCCCTCTGTTAAATATCTTGGCTGCTTTGGTTTTCCTCATACAGCTCCCTGCGGTTTTCCTTCCCACTGGAAAGCTCCATTTTTCCTTTTTCAATTCTCCATTCCTTGCAAAGCAGGTCCACTCTGGGCACACCTGATCACCACAGGGAGCTGGTGGTGCAGCCTCCAGGTTTTGCTGGACTTTTCTAATTACATTGCCATGACACTTTCAGGAGCACTCCAAGGTGTTTCATAAAGAAAACCTCAAGTATTTCTGACATCCTGGTGGTGGGGAGCTTTTCTGTCTGCTCAGCATTAGTAATATAACAGGCTGCAACTCCACAAACCTTTGGTAGCAGTCCTTTAAACCTGCTTTCATCTCTTTCTAATCCTTAATTCCACCTCCTAGTTCATGCAAATTCACTTATTTGCCAAACAAACAGGTGTCAGATGATTTACCAGCTCATTTGCACAGCAGAAGGACAAGCAAATATTATCTTGATTTTTCTCCCTCATGAAATATTTCCATAAAACTATCAGAAAAAAAATTAGCATTGCTCTTAGAAATATCAATGCAAAGAAGCCAGAAAACCCATTTATTCAGCACTACATTCCACTGCTACCCTCAGAGTATCCTGAAGTATTAACTATATTTTGAGAATATTTTGCAAACTAGCAGCATAAAAGGTATTTTGCTTGGTTTATTCGTAGAAACAGTTGTTTACTGCTCACATAGAAGAACACAATGTTCTTTTTGCAATTACATTAAGTTTCCAGAGTCTCCCTTTTAAGCAAACCTAAAACTTTTTTTTTACAATAAAGAGCATTTTGTAAAAATAGAATACTTTAAAAAAAAAGACTACACCCAGAGTGTAATACGCTGCTAAGTATATAAGAAGCCCAAGACTTCCAGTGTAAAGACCTTTATACCACTTCTTTACTTTGCCTTTTTTTTTTAAATTCAGAGCCCAACCCAAATGAGTGTTCAGCACTCACATAAACAGGATCTTCTAAGTGTCAAGACTGGGACAGGCAGGTTTAGGGGCTGGCAAGGTTTGAGGATATGTTTGTCTGTGTTATACACCCTCATGATAAAGCCAACTGTTTGCAACAGAGGAAGACACAGCATCCTATACAATTACACATCTTGAAGCAAACTTTGCTAAATAATTACACATTTCAATAATGACTAATTTAACAAAAAAAAAGAAAAAGAAAAAGAAAAAGAAAGTAAAAGAAAGAGATATTGCTTTTGCTTTATCAATTTAGCCTCAGGTTGTTTTTATGGACTGCTTGGCCAGACCCTCTATGCATCATAGTCCTTTATAGACCCAAGTGTGCCCCAAGTTTAAAATCCAGATGTTTTCTCAAAATCCATTTGATGAAGGAGTAGCTGATATTCTGTAATGGGTATTGTGGTTTCCTGTCAAAAACAGTTACAGCAGAAATTAAATACTTAGAATTTGCAGCTATTTAAACAACTGTATTCTGCCATGTGAATCAGGATGTATTTATTTTAAAAAAAATAATAAAATAAATCCACAAACTTCAAGGACACCTACACATAGAAAACACTGCCCCAATCCCAGTTATATGTCACAGGTGTCAGAATCATGGAACAGTGTGGGCTGGAATGGACCTCAGAGATCATTTAGTTCCAGCCCCACTGCCATGGGCAGGGACACCCACACTGGTTTGTATTCCTTGTGGAAATATGCTGTCTGTTAGATGGAAAGGAACCTCCTTCCCTAAGTCCAGAAACTCATTTCTATGAGGCAAAGAGGCAAATTCTAACAGACATTGTGCAGTGCTAAGTTTGAAAGAAAACAATCAGAGCAAGACTTGGCCAGTGTAGGCAATCAAGTTACATGCTGGCTGTGAGGAATCTTGCAACATGAATATTTGAGTTCAGCTGGGTCCCAGAGGAGGTAGCCTGATCACTTGCTATTTGGGGAAAGAAGCCTCTAAAAATACCATTTTCACACACATAGAAAAATCATTTTAAAATGCAAATCACCACAGTGAGACACAAAGCCTGACGAGTCCTAAGTCTTTGGTACAAACCAAGAATGTTGATGAGCTTCTAAACACAAACAAATAAAAATATCTCTCAGTTCCTCAAAAAATTCTCAACATTCTCCAGGACATTTGCAGAATTTTACAACAAAATCTGTTCTTTATCATATGCAATCAGAGAAGCAATGCCAGGTGGGAGATATGGAGTTCACTCACCAGGCAATATTTCTGGATTTGTTCTTTTGCTGTGAAGAATCTGTATTTCCTTTCTTACACCACTACCTGCATAACAACCACCCATTTAAAATTCCATACTAAAAATATTTGGAAATTTACTCTCTGAATTAATTAAAAAGAAAAAATTCCCCACAGAAATTCATGCTCATACTCAGAGTGTTCAGAACAAACATCCTCTGCCAAGGGAGAAACAAAACCCTCTGCCCCATCTGTACCCCTGCCTTGGCCAGTCCTCAGAGGAAAGGAACTGTAAACATATTTTAACAAAATAAATTCATTACTCTATGAGTTAAAATCTCCTGCTTCCTGATGCCTTCAGACAGTTTCTTATCTCCATTGAACAAACAAGGTTAAACATGACAAATATTGTGCCTTCTTGTGAGCAAATATTGTTTTGTTTACTTTGGGGTTTTTTATACAACAGTAAGTCACAGCTCATCATATGCACTCTCTCAAGAATGCTGGGGGAAAAGCATTTGTTCTCACTCCAAAAATGTGTGGAAAAATAGAAGGGTCTGATGAGTATTTGTTTTTAAGAGACTGGCCAGATACAGCCATATTAGGGAGGCTCTCTCCCTCTCCCATGTTTACAATTGAATCACAAGTGAGCAAACACAAAACAAAAAAAAAAAAAATCAACTCACTTTCCACCACCACCAGGCAGCATTAAAGAATCTGTCTTATAAATAATGATTAACTGCATTAACATACTAAATAAAATGTTCTGGATTGACTTTGTGGGATTCTTTAAGCTAATCCCTACCTACATTTTAAGATGCATCTGTTCAATGGATTTGATTTTTGCAGAGAATAATTGTTCCTGTTGACGTGCCTGAATGCCATTCAGAAAAGGAAATAATTGTCACCAGTTAGGGGCATCAGAGATCTTGCAGCTACTTAGTCAAGTTCTACACAAAATCCCACTGTGCTCAACTAAGAGGCCACTCTCAACACAGAGTCCCTCTAGATCCACAACTTTTCACTTTTCTCTTTTTTTTCAACAGTGAATCCCTGCTGGTAGGAAGGTCAGGAAACCTGAATTTTCCCAGAGCCCACAGCAAAGGTAAGACTTTTAGCATGGCAATCTGCACCTTGGAAAGGTCTAATTAGTTTAAAGACTTCAAAAACATCAGTGGCTTTGAAAATATGGGAGCCAGCTTGCTGTTTTCCAGCGAGCAACATGGTAAACAACATGCTAGCAGCACTGTTTTCCAAGCGTGAGCAACATGTTCAAATTAATGCTGTGTATCTCAGAGCTGAGAGATTGCTCTGGATATTTGCATCAGAAAATATTCAATGCAAGGCTCTCCTCAGACTCATTCTTTAAGGCCTCCATCTGAAAAAACTAAACAAGTGTACTAATTTAAGCATGGTAATAGTCTAATTACATTCAGCAGAACGTGTTTGAAGCTTACCATGCATTTAATAAGCTTTTACAGTACAAAAGTCTGCTCAGGAATAGCTCTGAAGCAGAAGCTGCCCCAGTTTAAACCTGCTGCACACTGGACTCCAGCTCCTGCTATTTTTTGGGCCAGATGATGGAGTCACACAGAGTCTGATGGATACAGGAGTGTGTATCACTGCACGAGCTTCAGACCTCTCTGAATTGCTCTGGAAATGCACTTAAATTATGATAGTCTCCTATTAATTCACCCAAACACACCTGCTGGTAATGTTTTGAACCAGAACTGTTAACAGGCAGCCAGCCTCACACAAATAAACCATCACCTGAGTTCAAACAAATGGACTTCAGAAGTAGGACACAGGTATGATTTTATTCTTCCTTAAACTTTACCAGTTTATTCTATTGTCTTCTGAGTGGCTGGTTTTCAACCATGACCTAAGCAATGTTTATTAATTATTAAAATTAAATTAGGCAGAATTTATTTTCTCACTTTAATATTTTAATGAGTTAGGGCTGCTCAGCTTCTCCCCCAGAAATGAACACTTTCAAGTTCCTAACTTAAGTCAAAAAAGACATTAGCAGACCCACAGGGAACATAACCACTGAAGAAAATAACAGGTGATTTTTCTCCCCTTACTAATACAAGTCTGGCCTAGCAACTCAACCCTACAAACTCTGCAACATTAAAGATGAAAAACAATGTATTGCAACAGTTCTATTAAATTCTGCATGTGCAAGATAGAATTGAAAAATTACTCTCCAGCCACTGGTAATATACAATATGGCAAACAGAACTACGAGATGTCATTTTACCAGTATTTAAAATAAACCTATGGTAAATATTGTTTATTTTATATGTGCACTAGATAGCTTGAAATCAATGGATATTTACTGTGATCATGGAAAATTACAACTGCAGTTGCAATTCATCAGGAAATGTTTTAGTTTAATACTTTCTTCCTGTAGTAGGGAATGGATATTTGCAATAGAAATTCTCATAAAATACATTTTTTATGTCCACCACAACCTATTTACTTTGGTTGATGTGGGAATACAAAAATATTCTACAAAGTGTAAGAGAGTTAAAGACAGCTGACAGCCTGAGCAACAGATGGCACTTTCAGAGGGCACTAGTGTGGCAGTATTTGAACTCCATGGAGTTTTCATAAAATGAGAGGCACGCCCTCAGACTTCTAAAAGTAGTAATAAATTAATTACTTTATTTATTAATTAATATCCCTGCAGTCATAACCAAGAAAGCTGTACTGCATGGTAGCCACTTGAAGTTCATGAGATCATCTTCTCCACAAGGCTTGTGGCATTGAGTTCACAGTTTGATTCCAGTTTTAAATAATTTGTGACTGCCTCCCTTGGATGTGGGGGACCACTATTTCCATTCTAACCCTGGAGTCCCCTGTGTTTTTTTAACCAAAAGTATAAACCCACATATATGGAGGTCACTGTTAGTCACAAAAATAGATTCTTGTGTTTGAAATATTTGGTCCTTTAACCAACTGACCATCAGGTATATTAATCTTACCTACTTTTCATCTGTATCAACAAGACACTTGAAACTAGAATTACAGTAGCAATTTACACCACACCGAGGTCTAAACTTTTCCTCAGCAAAGTGGCAGCACCTTACTCACTGTGATCACCACCAGAAAAAATTTATTTGTCCAATTAAAAGATGTGAAGGAGCCCCACACGTGCAGTTCCCCCACCACTGTAAATCTCAAGGAAACAGAGCCATTTACACCAGAGCAATACCTTATGTTGAAATAGCAGATACTCAGTCACCAGCCACATACCAGCTACTCAGAAAAACCAAGAGTCAATTTTCTTGCTGACCAACCAAAAATTGTATATATTAACTGGGATAAATACTTTAAAACGGTTTGGGGTTTATGTCCTGAAAGACATTTTAAGGATTTAAAAAATCACCTGTGGTTTCAACCCCAAACAACTGATTTCTCTCTCCAGAAAGCAGTTCTTTTCCTGCAAGTTTCAATACTTTTTGAGATTATAAACTGCAAGACAGCAGCCACAGCAAGGAAGATGAATTACAAAGACAGACTACTGTAATTTGGCATTGATAACATAAGGCTTAAAAAAAACAACAGAGTAAGGGCATTAAAAGTTCAGCACCATAGGCAAAACAAAGAGTTTGTAGCAAAAACAACTTTTATAAACTGCTATAGCCAAAAATAACATCCTTGGAAAAACTTCTCAGTTCTCTATTCTCCCATATACAAGCCCTGGCATGAAATGACCAAGCAATCAGGGCAATATTCATCCATTAAAACACCAAAAAAGCATGAAAATGCAAAAAGAGCACTAGAAATTTGAAGCATCATTGCATAGTACTGACCCTCATGGTGAGTTTTGAGTTTCTTATTCAGAAACCATCTGCCACAAAAAGACCACATGGCAGTGGGTTCCCTCAGACAGTACTCCAGCAGCAACAGAAAAACCTTCCAAAGAGCTGCCATGGAGCACTCCAGTGGCAAATTAGCTACTGTTAGGAGACTGTGCATGTTTGAAGGATATTTCAGGCAATAGAAAATGCAGAGGGAGAGGATAAAGCCTTCTTTGACAGTGCCAACACCACCAATTTTCTTTTGCTCCATTTTCTAAGTTACTTTTTACTAAGAGTTTGGAGGCTATTCTTCCACAGGGGCCAATTCTCCATCAATTCATTATTCAGGTTTGTTTTCCTGACAAAAGTAGCAGATTACAGTCAGGTAAGGCATCCCTTCCCCAACAGCTCCCCAGTGGGCTGGGGCACCACATGCACTGAGTACTGGGCAAAGCTGTCAGAAATACCCAAACTGCAAGCAGATGCACATTTCTTCATTTCCCACTCCCATCTGACTAAAGGTTCATTCACCAGCAATTTTTTCTTATTTTGTTTAAAAGTTTTTACAGTAACCTGTTTTCTCAGTTACCTGAATCCACCCTTTCCTTTGTTCCCTCTTGTGCCTTTCACTTCCCTCTGAGCTCAGGTTTTCCTCATCCCTTCTTTTGAGGAACAGAACTGTGGCCTTTCCCATCCTCCCTCTACTTTGTATCTTTATTCCTCACGCACTTCTCTCCCCCTCCCAAATAACCCCATCTCAAAGCTCACCCTCAGCAGGAATTAAAGACAGGTGTGCCTCAGAGAAAGACCAAGGCTACAGAAACACTGTTATTCTATCTTTTCTACCAAAAAGTAACTCTGTGATGCTTTCCACTGAGCAGCTTCTATAGAAGGCCAAAGCTTTTTGTTTCATGTTCACTACCAGCTGGCCAAAGGTTTGTAGCTCTTTCTTCTTGCTGTATTCTGGGAGTTTTGAACCAAATCTTCATAAAGTTTTAAATGTCCTGTGTGAAACAGGACACAGGCAGAGGACAAACACCTAAGGATCGCCCACAGAGACAAACAATCAGGGGAAAAAAATCTCTCAGTGACCTCTCCTGGAGAGCAGGGGAAAAAAAACAAAAAGAGTTTCAGGGTAATAGCAGTTCACTCCAGAATGGGACAGTGGTGAAAAGGACCAAGGAGCTTTCTGCCTGAAAGCTGACCAGCTCAGGTTTGAAGATACACCACATGAAATCATCTGGAAACCACATGATCTGACCAGATCCAGCACTTTTCTACTCGATGTGAAATTCTACTGAAACACACACACTCATCTCTATTTCTAGACAGAGTCTGGTGGCAGAACCCTGAAGGAGAACCAAAGCTTAACAAATGTAAGTTTTGCACAGGAGCAATTCCATGCTGTACAATGGGAGGCTGTTTTCAGGTTCTCCTTGGTTTATGAGGAAGCAGTGATTTTAGAAAGCTTGGAGCTCAGATGAAGAGACAATGAATGCTGTACAGCAAATAGGAAGATATGTCTGTGTCAGAGCAGCTCCAAAATTTCTGATTTTTAGCTTCACAGATTGCTGTTTGTCCTAGTCTTAAACCATGATGGAAGACAGCAAGAGCAAACTAAAAGGCTGTGTTCTTACTGGAATTTCTAAAGACTTATTCTAGCTTACACTAATTAATATTTTCATCCTTCCAAGTCTGAAAAGCTTGTTTACAATGAAAGTGACCAATCCTCTGAAACAATGAAACATCTGATTTTCCCATTGAAATGGAGGTAAATGTACTTCAGCACCTCTGTCTGTGCTAGTAATGCCCTGTATCACAACTCATTGGTATCTTTACCTCCTATAAATTAAAAAATAGCCCAAGCAGAAACACAAGCCTTGATGCCTGCATCTATACAATTTATTTCATAGGAAAGGATTTCATTTTGCTGTCCACAGAGCCAACATCAAGAATTCTTCCTTTTCAACCCAGCCAAAACTTTGCCAGTGCTCAGTGCCCACACAGAACCTCTTAAGCTAAGGGCTCTTGTGGCAGTCCCACAGCCAACACTGCTTTGTCTCCCCTCACATCAGTCTCACTGAAGAGCAGGGTTGAGTTAAATATCTTCCCAGAGTACATTTTTTTCCCAGAGTATGAGCACTTCAAAGCCCACACATTAATTTTTAAATTTGAATTTGAAGTTAGCATCAGTCTTTCCCAAAATATTTTGGTCGCCAATAATTTTGTCAGTAGATAAATTAATCAGGAATATTGAGAATACAGGATTGCCTTTTTTTTTTTTTCTTTTCTGCCAAGGGAAAAAAATAATAATAATAAAAAAAAATCTGTTGAAGCAGAATCCATTATGAACTGCAAGATAATACACAGTCCAAAAGTTACATCAGAGTATTCTCAGTCCTGCCAAATGCATCTTTACTGAAATTGTTTAGTAGGAAGAAGGTGATGTATCATGCCATTATTTGAAATGTACCAAATATTTCTGCAGTAGGTCTTGGGTTTGCAACTGTAACAGTGAAATATTACACACATATTGCCATCTCATGGATACTACAAACACTTGTTAAAATTCCAAGAACGCAATCCCTAACGGAAAAATATGCAGAATCCGCAGCAAATAAAATTGTAAAGATTTACAACGTGAAAGCAGGAACTTCACATTTGAAACAGTCCAAGAATCTGCCTCAGATTCTCTCGTAGTAGTTACTATTTTTATGACTTGGCTCAGACTTGCTTTAATCTCTTTATTTAGGGAGAAATTGCAAGCTTGCCAACTCTAGCAAATGTTAAGTACTTCAGTAAATTCCCCATCAATATAGGTCGTGCATTCGAGGGAACAAGAATGTGGTGAGTAAGTTCTGCTCCATCTCCTCCAAAGAGGATTTCAGAACAAGGCAGTGATGGGAGAGAGAGATAAACAACGTGGCTAAGCCCCTCTTTTCAGCTCCATCCTCCTCTCCAGACATCTGTCCACACTGTGCTGTGCCGTGATTGAGATGTTACGTGATGCAGCTCGCCCAGCCTGCCGCTATCCTACATCCCTTTTATCTGAGCAGGCAGCAGAGCACATGGATCGCCAAGGCTACTGCGTCCTCACTCTTCCATTAAAGTTCAGCAACAGCACGAGGCGAGTTCGAGCGAGTCAGCAAAACCACAGGAAACCCAACAGATGCAAAGATGCCTAAGAGTGGAGGGTGAATTCAGAAACAGCCCGAATAGCCTGTGCAGACTTTCCGGAGCATCTCGGCCAAATTGCCCAAACCCACCGAGTCCTGTCAAACCCCGAGTTTTGCTTTCGGAAAGAACTTGGCACCAACACACCAAAACGCGCATCGTTTCTCGCGCTGTGCTCGAACACCTCTCTACCCACACGGCCGGGACAAGCAGACAGACAAGTTTGGGGTCCCTCCCTGCACTTGCCCGGGTGGGACCTGCGGTCACCAGGGCTGGCGGTCACCGGGGAGCCCCGCACCGGAGGGATGTTCTCGGCCGAGCAGCCCCTCCCCGAGCTCCCCGGGCTGCGGAGCCCCGGCCCTGCACTCCCCGCCCGGCAGGGTCCCCGGGTTGTCTGTCTGTCTGTCTGTCCGTCCGCCCGCAGCACTGCGGGGACACGGCAGCGCTGCCCCGAGCCGAGGGCACCGCGTCCCCGCGGCCGCAGAGGGGCGGCGGGCGGCTCCCGCTGCCCACGGCCGGAGGAGGAGGAGGAGGAAGGGAAGAAGAAGCCATTACCAGAGTTTTGTTCCCGTTCTTGCTGAGGGGGCCGCGGAAAACTCCCTTGATGTTGCGAAAGTGCCCGTTGCTGAGGTGCGCGGAGCTGATGACAATGTAGTAGCACTCCATGGGGCCGGAGCCGCCTCCTCGGGCCGGGCTCGGCGGGGCTGGGCGGGGAGCGCCGGGGCTGCCGGGGCCGGGGGTGCGGCCCCTCAGGCGCGGCGCGGCCGCGGCAGGAGGATGAGGTGGATGGGGATGAGGATGCGCGGCGCGGCGGCCGCGGCGGAGCCGAGCGAGCTGCCGCCGCCGCTGGCAGGCATAGTGCTATTATAGCGAGCAGCCTTGCCGGTCGGCTGCACTGAGCCAATGGCAGGGAGCCACTGGGCTGGTACGGAGCGCTGTCAGAGGAGGACATCTGTCACACGCCGCCTCCACCGCCACCCACCGCCCCACGCCCCGCTGCCCCCGCCGCGGACGGGCCGGCGGCAGGTAAAGGGGGACGGGCGGGGGGACGGGGCGCAGCCGGCACCCCGACCGCAGCCAGCCCCGCGGGTGGGCTGTGCCCTCCTTTTTCCGGGGGTGGGGACGACGACGAGTGCGATTCCTCTGGGATTTAGGGGTGGGGGTGGGCAGGGAGAGATGCCCGGGGTGCGACGCCCCCAGCCCGACGCTCCCGCCCTCCCCCTCCTCCTCGCAGCCTCCGCGCCCCCCACCGCGCCCTTTTCTTTTTTTGTTTCACGTTTCTCCAACACCCAACTCACAGGCACCTCCACCTGCCCGGGGCGGAGCAGCTCCCCCGCTCCCCAGGATCCATCGGCCGCCGCCCCCGCCCGCCGCTCTCGGTGCCACGAAATTGGGGGAAATCGGTCATTTCCCATCCCCGCTCGGGGTAAGCTCCATCCCACCCTCCACTGCCGCAGCCCATCCCCGCCGCATCCCGCCCGGCGAGCTGCAGCATCGGGAGCGGGCTGGCAAAACTTCTGGGTCACGGCATCGGGGAAGCGATTGGGGCTGCATTCCCCTTTCTCGGGGTGTCCGCATCCCTCCTCCTCCTCCTCGGGGACTGCATTCCCCTTTCCCGGGGTGCCCGCATCCCTCCTCCTCCTTGGGGCTGCATTCCCCCTTCCTGGGGTGCCCGCATCCCTCCTCCTCCTTGGGGCTGCATTCCCCCTTCCTGGGGTGCCCGCATCCCTCCTCCTCCTTAGGGGGCTGCATTCCGCCTTCCCGGGGCTCTCGCATCCCTCCTCTTTGGGGTTGCATTCCCCCTTCCTGGGGTGCCCGCATCTCTCCTCCTTGGGGCTGCATTTCCCCTTCCCGGGGTTCCCGCATCCCTCCTTCTCGGTGCTGCATTCCTTTTCCCGGTTACTCACGGTTCTCCCGGCCCGGGGCCGCCGGCAGAGGCGGCTCTGCCCGCCCGGCCTCGCAGGGTTTGGGCGGCTGTAAGGGAAAGGACAACAGCCATGGTTTCTTGCAGGCTCTGGCGCAGACTCTGCGATCCTCAGCGCCCGTGGAATGTACTCGTTCGGTTCTACAAACCCCCGGCAAACTGTACTGAAAACCATCAGCATGAGCATACCCCTGCTCCTTCACCAGCATAAGTGTTCCTTTCTTTTTGCAGCACACACAAATCGGGGCTGGCTTCCAGGACCAGAATTTGTCACAGTCCAAGATGTGCACAAGAAAGATGCTTAAGTGTGGTTTGTTGTTTTGTTGGGCTTTTTTTTTTTCCTCCCCCCCATAAGGTAGCTGTGATTTGCAGTTTTCTCATGTGAGGTGTGAAACACTCTTAGCTGGCTCATCTTCCAACCTGCTTTATTCTGGATTGTAAAAATCAAGATTGATGGCATGGATTTCCAGTGCCAAAAGAAGGAATACCTTAGAAGAGAAGCCCAGAAACGTGATGTAGCATCTGAACATGTCTCTTAGTCAGCATTTACTGCTGGCAGCATAATAGCAGTGTCCTGTCATCTTGTCCTCTAAAACAGATGAGCTGCTGCCAGAAGATTTGGGATGGGGACACACACAAGCACTTCCCTGGCAGAAATTATTGTCTCAGGTGTTTGCATCCTTGATGAAGGAAGCCTCAGGTTTTGAGATGTGCATCCTTCTGATAAACAACTTCTACCATTACCTCCATTTGTACACAGTGAATAGTAAATTTTGACAGCTGTCACTCACTCTTTAGCATTTTCAGTGCTTAGGAAATGGCAAAAGTGGAAAGCTTTGACAGCTGAGACACAGGTGAGAGATCAGAATTTGCTGCTTCTCATTACAGCCAAAAAAAGAGTGTGATAATGCACAGTAACACGATTTTTCTGGTTATGAGGATGTACGTGTACATCTAGAAATAACCAGCAAGTTCGTTGCCATGTGAAAATCAAGTCAATATTATAAATACCTGATAAATTTAAAAACACAGCACACTTAAGGCCTGCTTCCCACTTCAGACAGGATCATGGGTGTGGTTCTCTCTTAAAATTGTCAGAAGTTTAGGTAGCATAGAGTAATGAAAAGATATAAAATTATGCAAGAAATAAAATTAGGCAACTCTTTCCTGAGAATAACTTGGACTAGAAAAATTTTTTATACCTCTTAAATAGAACATTACTGATATGTGAGGACCCTTCTGCATGGGAATGAAGCTCCACACATCCACCATCTCAAAGAACTGGAACCTTTTTCTGTGAATTCCTTGCACAGACACATTGCTGACACATTTACTCACAGCCATACCTGGGTCCTTTCAGGGTTGTACAGCTGCTCTCTGGCCTTTCAGAGACTTGTTAAGGGTCCAAGGACTTAGGAACATCATTTTGTAGCAACAGAGAAGTAATCTACCCCCACAGCCCAAGTTTCAAAGGTTCACCCTGCTTTGTGCCAAACAGAAGAGACCAACAACACAAAAAGCTGCTACAGCTTCTGCTCATGAAAATCACTGTCCTTCTCTATTAAGGGGGGGGGGGGGAAACAACAAACAATTAAAGACCACTTGATTCCCCCAAAGCACTGAATAAACAAAGGACAAGAAGAACTAAATAACACCTAACAAGCAAAATATGTATTTTCTAGTCCTGCTAATTCTGGTTGGCCTTTTTTTTTTTTTTCTTATTTTTTTCCCTTTGGGCTGATCTCTGATACTTTATCTTAACCCTTCACCTAAGTTTTCTTGCCTCATTCTGTTTATTATGATGACACAGGCTCAAGATGCTGCTTCCTTCCCAAATCTTTTTAATAAATTGCTAATTTCATCAATCCCTAACCCTATAGCTCCTACCTGTCATCAATCTTCCCTATTTCCATCTCTGTCCTGTTCTCCTGGGTAAGAATCTCGGGTTTCAGCTGTTCATATTGCTCTCTAGTCAAATCTCTGCTGCATAATAATAACCAATGCTGCTCGTTTCCTTATTCTTCTATTTAGGAAAAATCTCCAAGGAGTTGTTCCTGTATAAAACAGCAAATATCAACTCAAGAAACAGGCTATGGATTTGAGAGTCTTTCTGGAAAACTTGTGAACTAGAAGCCAGTGAACAAATTAAACTAATTCTTGTTCATTTAACTGTTTTTCTGCCTGTGAGAATACTCAACATTCTGCATTCTAATATTTAATATATTCATTGTTTAAGAAATAGCCCTGGCATAACCCAAAAAAAAATTCAAGAGTATAAACAGTCCTTTTTTGGTTAACAGTTCTTAAAGAATGGCACAGCATATGTGTTAGTAACATATCCTGATAAATCATTCACTCTCTCCTGAAACATACCCATCAAGGATAGAAAGGAATATCTGAGCTCAAGTCACAAGAAACTCAATTTAAGTTCCCATAGAAATTCTTATTGAATTCAATAGACTTCACTTTATCCTGAGAATATCTCCTTGTAAGTCATCTGCTGCCTGAGACACTCATTTTTACCATCCCCTGCACCTTTAGTCTCCTTGTATTGGTCCTTGTTTTTATTTTTTTCCTTTTCACTTAGCCTTGTGTGTGTCTCCCTGTTTCAGAAGCCCATCATCCCTGCATTAAGCAGAAGGAAAGCTGGGAGTATCCTGTGTACCTTTTAAAGGCCATTATGGGGTAATGTACATTATACACTGTATTACAACTGCATTCATTCATCAGCTGTGGGGGTGGTACAGCAGGAAAAAGAGGAAACTGGGATGCTCTGGTAGCCTAGTTCCCAGAACATCCCTCGTGGTGTGTGAGGAGTATCAGAGTGGGCTCCCTATTCCAGCACTTGAGCTGAGTGGAATCACAAAGCTGAGGAACAGCATAATACAGAAAAAATCAGGCAGCCTGCAGTGCTGTGTCACAGGAAGAGTGCTGGGAAGGCTTGAGCTAGTGTTTCTGCCCCATCTCAAAAGTAGCAGCAAAGATTTATTAAAACATACTCTGTTTTCTTTTCTTTGCTCCTTCAGCCCTCCAAAGCTCATCATTTCATACCACTGCCTATTCAGAACAGTTCTGGGAAAAAGTTTGTCCAGCAAGAATTATCCCCTCCCTCCTTTCACATACCCACACAGCATCTGTACCTAGCATCACATTCCAGTCTTCAGAAATGCAAACACTTTTCTGCCCCTGCTCTTCCCAGTCACCAATATTACCACTTCAGGATGCTATTGAGAAAAACTGAGTTGTTATTGGATATAAAACATCATTCTCTGTATCTCCCTTTATTAATGTTTATGCTGCAGAATTTCCCTGACAGCACATGCACACTGCATCTTTTTTTTTTTCTTCACTAATCCATTCCTAAAAAAAACCCCAAATCATACCAATAAATATTTAAAATGAAATTACAAATGACACACTGAATATGAGGTGACACCAAGTGACTCATGTACTGTAATAGCATTAAACAGCAGGATATTTTTTACAAAGGCCAGAAAACATCTGATGGCCCAAGCCAAAACACCTGATGGCTGCACAAGCCACTCTTGACCATTTCACACTGAAAATGCAATTCACTGTGCTGTGTTAAACATTGCCTTAGAAGCAAATCCTCTAACAAATAGAGTGTCTCTATGTGAAAAGCAAATGGAGCCAGCAACTGGAAAATGAATCTCTGAAACAGTCTGTCATGGAATTATAGTTTCCCAATATCCATTCAAACCAAACATCCAAGTCAAACCCTAACAGAATAAATGAAATTAAATTATCAAAAATGGTAAGAAAAAAATTGGATTTTATCTCAGAGGCAATGCTTCCATCTCTAGTGGAAAGTGTACCTGTGTGTGGCAGGGGAGTCTTTAGGTGGTTTTGTTTTTTAGATGATCTTTTCTAAAAGGTCTTTAAGGTTCTTTCCAATCCAAACCACCCCATTACTTTTCCCAGCTCACTGCTATATAAAACCTTCCTCAGTTTCACTTCTCTAACAATCCAGCACAACAGTGCAAGGAGCAATTGTTCTGTGTCAACATAAAAAAACTCAGTTAGAAAAAAAACCCTTTAAAAAATCAAAAAGCATAAAACAAAAGACCACAGAATGGCTGTGATTCCAGCAAGCCACCAGCCAAAGCTCAATAACATCCAGCAGGCAAGGTGCAGAATTAACATTACATTAAAGCAAACAACACATGAACACTGCACACAATATCCAAGAGATTTCAAGTAGCCACTCTGCATCTGGTACTTTTCTGGAGATGAAGTTGACTACATAATGAGAACCAAGTTTTCATTTTAAAATTATTTTTATCCAGTTAAAATTTGCTTTGTTAAAAAATGCATTTCCAAGGTACTTAAGAAATTAAATATTTTAATGAAAATGAACAAGGCATTAAGGGAAAACCTGATAAAAGGAAATTCACAAATAAATAGGAAAATTGTAAATTTTGAGATCTAGGATAGCAGATCATTTGTGGCCATTTGTTACAAACAGATAATTTTCCCTGCCAACAGCCAAACAATTTTTTTCCAGAGTTTAAAAAATCTGGAGTCTAAACAATTGATCAAAAGTATTCCACAGTCAATTAGAAACTGCACATCAGTGAGCTTGTGCTTATTTACTGAAGCAGTAAATGCAGCAGGTATTTCCGTGGGAAGAAGTTCACACCAGGAACTGGCATTAGCTCCAGACTTTTCCACTGGGTGGTGGTAATGAGATCAGGAAGTTCAGGAGTGCTGGTGGCAGAACACAACCAGTATTCACTCATTTGTGTGCTCATTCAGTCATTCTGTCTCTCCCTCTGTACACACACACCTACCCTGTGTGTGCTGGAAATCTACTGTCACAGGAATGAAAGGATGGATAGAACAGTTCTAAATATTTTAAGGGCTGGACTATAAAATTAATCTTAACTCAGTTTGCTGCTTTAGCATTCAGTTTAACGACATCATTTCCTCAGTGTAAAATCAGAAGAGAGTTGAGGTGAGACAGATGACAGCTCAGAAAATAGCACTATTTATTCCTGAATGAGCAAGTGTAAATTAGAGCCCCACTGGAGGGAAAAATGCTCCAGAGGTTCAAGTTGTAATACATTTCATGGAGTTCAAAATATGACATGTTATGATGGCTTCCTTTTTCATGTGATCTGTAATTGTCACAAAAGAGAATGGAAATTAAATTAAAAATGTTGTGTTTACTTTCCCAACGTTGCACAATTCAGTGAGGCCCATTTTTCAAAATGGGAATGTTTGGCATAATCTGAAAATCAAAGCCCTTTACAATATTTATGCTTATGACCTCCCAGCTTAAAGCACCATAAATCACATCAGGCATTAACTGGTTCACTTTCACAGGGCACTAGTTGTAACAACACCTAAGCACAGCTCAGTATTAAGCACATGCTGGGGAAGGATATTTCTACAATTATATGATATGGTGAATTGCCATACATTTAAAACCACACTGTTTTTATTAATTATTATTTAAATATTGGTAGGTACATGCAGTCCAGTAATACCCTTGAAGTTCTTATTTTGGCCCTCCTGAGTGATGCTTGACACTATCAGCTCACTCTCTGAAAGGTCCTCTTTATTCATTAGAACAATTTCTTTTCCCTAATAACTAAAGACTTACCAATCTGTCTGCTGCAGCAAAAGAATACAACTGCAAATTGGCATGTTCAAATACTACCAAAAGAATTTAATATACAAAATATAGTAAGTTGTGTGCTTAATTAAAGATAACCATATCAAAATAGCTCAAGTACATTATAGATTATTAGCCTGAAACAAAAAAAACAAAAAAAAAAAACAAAAAAAAAACCAAAAAAACAACAAAAAAAAACCATGGTAAGGAATGAAGTCATTATTGCTCTAAAAATAGGGAGGAGTTCCAAAGCCCAGTGTATTTGGTTTGGCATTTGGACAATTAAAAAATATCTAATTCATTTAATTAAGTAAGAATTTACTCATTGCTCCAATATACATAAATCATGCCAAGATATACCAAATGCACATTTTCTTGAGTGTCTGTAAGACCTGTGTGATCAGAAGACAAGGCAAAATAGTATTAACAGTAATACAAGATAACTACCATGAGTAAGCTACAAATCTGTGTCCAAACAGCAACATGAACATTGTTTCTCCATCCAATTTTTGAGGTGCCTTGGAGCTGTGTTGCCCTTGTATTGCTGAGCCCTGAATTAACAATCCTTCTCTACATGATGGGGGAATGAAGTATCATAATTATTAATGACTACACATTAATTTAACTAAAATAGTGAGCACTGTGACATCATTTATTTATTATTAGGGTGGGAAAAGTTGGTTCCATGATTTTTCTACTCTACAGCTATGCCCACATGGCCTCTTGGATCAATTCCTTGTGATAGTTACATGGGGAGTGTGATAAAAGATAAACCTTCCCCAGTTTTAAAAGACTATGTTCCACTTCCTTCTTTACATAATCATGATACAATGTATGCATACATACATTTATATATATATATATAATGTTTAGATAGTTAGGAGCTTAATTTTCTACTTTCCTTATTGCTATGTACACTCCAGTGTCACTTGACATACTTCTGTAACTGCATATTAACTTTTCTTCCCACAAACCTGAATTTAATACAAGATATCTATTTTCTAGACCTACACTCAAAATAAAGCATCTTTGCTTTTACAGAATTTCAATTCTGACACCTCCTAAATATATTAAATTACCCTTGAACTAACCTTAACATCAGGAATCCCACTAGAACCAGTGACCCTAATGCATTCTAAATGCCTGAAGTTAAGAGGAAAAGAAAGTAAAAAATGTTTTAAAAGTCAAAACACAACTGAACTATTCCCTGGGAACCCATGTGCTGCAGTCTTTACAGGAAAATGCATTTACTGTAAAAAAAACAGCCAACCAAAAAAAACATGCAGAAAGAAGAAATATCTGTACTCAAATTCTCACCACTCTGGAAGAAATATTATGTTTAGACTTGCTGATCTTGAGTTAGTTTGGGAAAAAAAAAAAAAACCAAAAAACAAAATAAATAAACCAACAACAGAACAACAACCAAACAAACAACCCACCCACTAAACCAACAAAAATACCTCCACCCTACTTGTTTTGAAGCCCATCTTGGAATTTGGACCTTTTATTTATAAACTTGAACCTGGCAGATTCAGACTGTCAGGACAGGCCCTCACTCCCTTATGATGCCTAAATTTTCCACTTTTAAATGTCTTTGCTGCTGTCCTTATGTCAGCTGCAGATCACCATCAATTATTTGACCTAACACTGAAATAACATAATCTTCAAGCTTTTCTCTCCCTTTTTTTTTTATAAATAACCATGCAAGACACACACACCTCAGTAGCTTCTGCAGGTAAAGCTTTATCATCATTATTTTAATTCTTGAACATAAATTGATTCCTTGAGCTTCCTAGTTATTTTTGTACATCTTCTCTAAATTCCCCCTGCTCACTTTCCTGAGTGAACAATTCCTTTATAAAAGTGTATTTGTGTCCAAATGGCCATGAGTGTAATCTGCTTGCAGACAGATTACATTTAAAGATCAACCCTTAAAGACAGCAATTTAAGGTTTTTTGATTGGGTATTCATCTGCATGTTATTTCCAGAAAGCAAAACATGGATTCGTTTTGGAACAACACCCTAAAGGTCGAAAAGCAGGAGCTGTAGCAAAATTATCTCACTGAGGGTCCTTGAGTATAAAAATAATGTAGAAAATGAAGTTGAATATAAGGATGCAGGGCACACATCTAGCTCTGTGCTCCTTCACCTTTCTGACTCTCCACTCATGGAGGTTCTCTGGTGTGGGCTGACATTGGCACAGACTCCTCACACCCAGAAATTGCTTTTCTTGCTTAAACTCAATTCCTTGACTGTAACTGATGTTGCATTTTGCAAAGTATGTTTTCTCACCACTTCTCATCTGCAGTTCACTCAGTCCTCACATGAGGAGCTAACAAGAAAGCCAAGAGAAGCCCAAATACTATTTGTATTAATTTATTAGCAGGAAGCCAATTTCTGCTCAATATAGCAACCATGTATTTTGGATTTAACAGGGCATTCCTCAAACTGAAGGCCAGCAGAGAAGTAAGTGGATTTTGGACAAAGCATTTTCTGCCCTCGTGAAAACAGCAGCAGGAAACAAACTCCAGTGGTCAAAATTGGATCATAAAGATGAAAAACCATATGTGTTTCTGGTCTTTAAATTGCTACTCTCCAGAGTGATAAGAGACATCATATAGAACCTTATCAGGATTTAATTTCCTAACAGAAATGAGAAAGGAATGTGCAAAGCCCCTCTTACATGATCTAGCATTAGATTGCAGTACATGATAAAAATATCTTAACAGGCATGTACCTAAGGAAGATAACATCCCATCTCTTCCTCCTGAAGATGCTTTCTATATACAAATTCTTTTAAAAATAGCTTATTTCTGGTTTGCTGTGCATGACTGTCTTCTTCAGGAAATGTTTTCTGGCAAAAAACCTCCTCACAGTTACTGTATCTTTTTAGTTCTTCTGTAATAATACTTTGCAAAATGCTCTTAGTAAACGAGGTTTATGAATGAAACCTGTCAAAGTACACATACTACAAAAATGATTGCTAAATTTCTTTTAAATTTTTTAATTCTTGGCTGTAGTCTGTGTCATAAAGGTTCTATAAAGCCACCACCATTATGTGAAAAAGCTGCTCTGTATGTATTTGTATTTTGTAAGTCTTTGCCTTGTCATTCTGCATCCCCTTGTATCCTAAATATATTTACTAAATCTCCCACATTCTATTCTATTTCTAGTCTCTTCCAACCACAATGTTATTTCCAGACAAACTTGAATTTCCAAGGGGTTCACTGCGAGCAGCGTTGCCCTTTCTGACCAGGCAAACGAGTACATTTTAACACAAATTTCATACTTTCCACATTGTGATATATTTACTGCAGGGACACTACAAAGAGCATTTACAAACAATGCAGGTGTTCAGAATCCACATAGGGATGCTGTTCTGGGAACAGCAGAGGCAAGCAGTGCTCTGGGTTTGGGAGTTCCTGCTCTGCTGGGTAATGGGCAGCATTTTAACACGAGTGGCCAGAGGAAATGAGGGCTCCCCACCCCTCAACTTCATCTTTTTTCTGCTCTTTGCAGTTTCTCCTCCTCGTGTTTCTAAGCTAACCTAATTGTTGGGACCTAAAATCCCTGTCACAACAGTCAGAGCAGGATTATTTGCTGCTGTGGCTGTGCTACACCATAGCATGTGCTGCTCTCATTTTGCAGCACTACAGTGCCATTAAAAGAAATCATTTACCAAGGCCATCTTGGATTTTTGTTAGGTAAATTTTAAAAGGCTAATTATTAATAAAACACACTAATAATATATACCCTTGAACAGACTAAGCCTGTGGCCATCCTACCTTGTTTTAACAATCTGAGTCCCGTCCCCCACTCTTTAAAAAAAAAAAAAAGAAAAGCTCCAAGAAAGCACTTATAGTATATATTCATGACAGTGCTTCCTAGAAACATCTCTGAGAAGGGTTTGGCTCTTTCCTGCCCGCTCTCCACGTCCATGGGGATGATGAGGCAGTGAGGATTTCCCACACTTATCTCCAGCATGTCTCCTGCGTCAGGCTGTTCTGTGACTCTGCAAAGCTGGCTGCACGCTTGGGGCTGAGCCAAGCCTGCCTGGGAAGCCACACTCCAACCAGCTCCTCATGCCACAACCCAAACCTCACAGAAACACACCCCTGACTGCACTCTTAAATACATCCTGGTGTGAAAAAGCTTCAGATAAGTGGAAATTTCAGCAAAATCTGACCTTTCCTTGGACATACTTCAAGACTTACTGCAATGTTATGTTCCAATTATGGAAACACCCCAAATGAATAAGTGGGTATTTAAATTTTATGGATAGCACCCTAAGGAAAAATTTTAGTTAAACATAAATGGCGTGATTACCTAATGGGCATAGCAAAATGTTAGGGAAGTGAAGTGTTTGGATAAAACAGCGACGATTAATTTTTCATTTAATTTTTTTCTCAAATATAACATGCTTCTGGAGATCATATTTAGTGAACATACTCGTGGTTCCAGGCCCACACAGTATTTTAATTCCATAAGGTGCGTGGGAGGTTTTTTTAAATCCACATAATTTTGTGTTATTTTCTTTTTACATGTTAAGTTATTATCATCAGATGGAGGGGAAATTAAACATTCTGAATGTGTTAAAAGCCTTGGTCTTCTTGACTCCTATTACCAACTGCTAACTATTGCTAAACTCATCCATTTTTGGAACACGAACAACCTTGATAACATCAGATGAAGACAAAATAAAAATAGAGCTTTGGCAAATCCTGTGAATTGAATTCCGGTATCTCGGAACACCGTGTAAAGCTCTTGATTGGCTCTGCAAATGTAGCTCACTATATTAATACTGAAGCTAACTCACTTCCTAACTTTGCTAAGAGCAGCCAGAACTATAGTCATGCTGGAATAGTGAGGAACTGAATAAAATCCAGGCTATGAATGTAGCTGTGATTTGTTGGTTTGTTTTGGTTTTTTTTCCCTGGGAAAGTTTTTGGGAAAATTATTCCTAAAATCTTTATATCTAGTCATCCTTTCCTTTGGGGCACATGATATACGTTACTTCCTCCATTTTCTGAGAGTAGACAGTAAAAGCAATCTTCTTCATCACCTTAATTATTTGGCTTTTAAGATGACCAGGATTAAAAAGCATTTTTTTCTTCATACAGTCATTATTTTGACATATGGTCCTGTGGATTGGATTTCATCACTGCTCAGACACACAGTAATAAAGATGCTTAATCCCAGTTTTAGCTTGTCTGGGTCATGTTTACATGACATGACCATGCATGTGATGCCTTGGAAGAGGTCCCTGGAGCACAGCCCCACACAGCAGGGGAAATTCTGGGCTCTTGAGTAGCAGAGCCCTGCCCTCACCCACATCTCTGCAGGATGTGCTGACAGCACATAGATGGTGGCACTCCTGGTATTTACACTCCCTCCAGCAGTTTCCAGAGCAAGATTACTCTGCACAGACATTCAGTAGGATGAGGAGTAGGACTCCTGTCACTGTCACATCACAGAGACAAGGTCAGAAACTCCACAGAGATAACTGGATCCAGCTACTCCAGCCCCTGACATTGGATACTGCTGGGTACCAGGGAAAAGCAGCCTTGAAGCCTTGGGTTTCTCAGGCTGCTCAAGGACAAGAAATTACAGCAATGATTAAACACCTGCAGGGTGTGTGAGAGCTGTGTGAGTGTCTTGTGTTTTGCAGAAGACATGTTTTCAAAGAGGTGTTGCCTTCTTGGGCCAAGGAGCCTTTTCTATTCTGTATGGCACGAACTGCCCTATATAAGTGTAGTGTTTCTTTAAATAAAGCTCTTTTGCTCCTCCATTACACAAAGAACTTTGTTGCATTATCCTTTCCACCATTCCTACAGCCAAAATGCAACATGCCTCCATCCTCAACACCTGCATTTCTCTGTCTGCAGCACACTGAGGAGGATTCTGCCAGCCTACAAGCTCAGAAGGATGCTCTGATGAGGCAAGAATGGAGCTACCTGAGGTGACACAAACTAACTGGGAAGGCTGCAGGAGGTGTGGTGAGTGGTGGGAGAAGCATCATCCCTGGATGGAGTCATGCTGGAACAGTGCCACAAAAATATAAATTTAAAAAAACCCAAACAAACAAACAAAAAAACCTAACAAAAAACACCCCACCCTCCAAAAAAAAAACCCAAGCAACCAAAAAAAAAAAAAAAAAGCCCCAAAACCCAAAAGAAAACAAACCAAAAAGCAATACAAGCATTTCCAAGCATTTCCATCACACAGCCATGTGGTCTGTCCTTCCCCTCAAGGCCCAGCTGAAAATCAACCCTTGGGTCCTTGGTTCTTCCATGGCTGCCACAGCCTGACAATGACCACACATCTCAGCCCAAAAAAGCTCCTCAGCCTTCTGGCACATAGACATGTGAAAAACAGTGGCCATCAGAAACACCAGGGACAACATCAGGGAGAGGTAGATGTAGATTTATATGTAAAGAGGGTAATTTATGCTGATGTGGGTACAATAAAAACAATTCCAGTGTGTATTATGTAAAATCCTTTCATTTCCAAAATCATATCAGCTCTAGAAAATCAAATACAATTTAGGTACTTAACTAATGCCTTTTATTTGGTGGAGCACTATATTAATCTCTTTGCTACAAGGTGAGAAAAGATAATAGATAAATTTAAAAAGCACAGAATACTTTAAGAACCACCAAATACCCTGAATTAATTCAATTTCAGATAAAAAAAAAAAATCCTCAAATGTCAGGTGATCTCACTGCAGTCATAAATATCTGGAAGTTATTATTTAATGTTTTCTTCTGTTCATAAGCCTCTTAGAACATTCTCCAGAGATCATTGGCTTACTGTGTACCTAAAGAAATTAAGCTACAGTTCAATTATGGTAAATATATTTCATTTTCCCCCAGGAATGGGCAGGTGAAAGGGCGTAAGTTCAAAGGAAAATTAGATTAACAATAATATGAAAGTTATTTAACCCCTAACTTATATAGTGTGGTCCTTGCAGAGCTTTGCTAGAGCATTCACTACCAGTGTAGAAAACAAAGCATATAGAGAATATACCTCAATTTTCGTTATTACGGATTTAAAATCCATTTTCAAATCCCATCAGTGAAAAATTATCTTCCATTTGGTATTCATGTAGTCTCTCAAGTTCCTTAAATAATATTTAAAACCTAATGTAAGCAACATGCAGCATTTACTGATGTCCATCAATATCCTGTATCCCCACCCAAAATATGACACCACTCAGCAACAGATGTCTTTCCATTGGAAAACTTACAGTGCTTTGGCTACCGCCTTTACTTTTCATCTGCCAAATTAATTTCACCATAATCTTGATGAAGTTTCCAGATAAGAGTGGTTTTGGTATTTTGGGTCATTTTATCCTATAAGGTCTAACAGAAACCAACTTTTCCCTCATTTCTTTTAAAGCTCCACAGCATGTTGAATATTACACTAGGGATAGTTTTGCTGTTGCTGGTTTTGCCTTCGACAACATTGCAATGTAGTGATCCATAAAAATGGTGAGGGCAGACTTCTGGAAAGGGCACTCCCATCCCTAAATGCACACTGAGGGGCCCCACTGAAAACAGTGAGCACCAATCTCCAAGGAAAACAAGCCTTAAAACCTCCACAAGGAGAGTTTGATGAAGCCAAGATGCATGAATGCAAATGTTGGTAATAAGCAGAATCAGAAACTGGAGATCTGGATGGCTCTGCTGACTGATTTAAAATCAAGAATAAACCAGAGCTTGTCTACAGACAAGGCTACCTGCTTCACAGACAGGCTGTGGTACATCAGAAAGCAATTAAATCAGAGGGCTCAGCATTTGTTTTTGTTTGGATTGCAGTCAATACCAGCCACTGACCAACAGCAGCATTTAAACAGCAAGCAAGCAGTGTCACTGTTGGGCAAGGAAAGTGAACCAGCAGAGATTAGGAAATACACTGCAGTGGGAAGACAGCTAAGCACAGGCATCAGTTATTTAAGGATTCAGTCGTGCCTGCTGCCCACAACAACAATAACAACTCTCCCTGCTGCATTTTCAGAAATGAGCTTTCTGCCAGCAGTAAGGCAGCAGCTGAACTCCACTGAAGATTCCACCTTAATTACTACAGGATTCCTCCAAGCCCTGCTAAGCACTGACCTTACAAGGGCTGACCCATGGCTCTGGAACAGTGTGCAGCACCCTCCCTTTTTTCTAGCCAGAGTCTTTAGATGTAGAAAGCTTCATTCAAGCTCTTGACACTCTCACAAGCAGCACCCCTGCTATTCCACCTCCTCCCAGCTCACATGCTCCTGTAGGCCACACACAATGACAGATAATTTCTTACAGTTTGTGCTGGCAGCCTACAAACCCACAAAAAGCCTCTTGCTCCAGCACATGGCAACACATTTGTTGCCTCATCCTGCTCTTGGAGTTAATCAGGACTGCAGTGTGTTTCCACAAGAAAGGAGCCCTCATTGTTCAGCTGGGAAACATAGGTACATACATATATATTCTATCCATACATGACAAATATATAGATATCTGTAACTATTGCACCACTTTCTCTTCCAGGGAATGCATAAAATGTTAATATTTTTATAATGTATTGCTGTAGTGCAATGTATAATCTTATAAAGAATTTCATTATGATTATGGTAATAGTAAGTTATAGACAGGAGACTCTGGGGCATGTAAAAAACATAATCAAGCTCTTCTGGGTGAGTTCTTGTTTTATACCAGACAACAGATCCAAGATAACACATGGATCCCCTACAAACATAGGCAGGAAAAGAGAAAAGCCTTTTTGATTGGCACAGGATCAGCTACTGCCCAAGGAACTCCCTGCTCATGCTGGTAATTTCCTCTGCCATGTTCCCTGTGATTGATTTTCACAAGTAGGAGTAAAACAGAATCATGCAAGCTGGGACACTGCCTAGAAAATAAATCTTTGAATTCACCTGACAAAATGAGTCAAGCAGCAATATCACCAGGACCACGATGGAGCTTAGTTTGCCTTGCCAAAGAGCAGGAGCATCTACTCAGGAACCTCACTCTTAAAGCAGTTACTGCTGACAAAATGTGCTTTTAATGGCATATAGTGCCAGGCTGGGAGTGCTGGTACAGTCTAATGACATAAGTTAATGCTGTATCAACTTAAACCCCACAAGGTTCTGGAACAATAGATCTGAGTGACAGAAAAGTCTTCTTTGTGATCTATTGAAATCAAATGAAAGGGAAAAGGAGAGGCAAGTAGGTTACAAACACATCTGAAAGGAAATCTAATGGGTGAAATTCACTGCTCCTTTTCCTTTCACCACTTCCTGACAGTTTATTGCTCACATCTTGCTCAGGGCTACCTTTTGCCTATTCATGAATGGCCCTGGTCCCTCTGAACAGCTCAGCTACCACTTCCCTGTACTTCCTGATTTTAATGAAAAACCTTCTTAGTCATTGCAAGGCTGTTTTCCATTCAAAATTAAACTGGCTGGCTAGTCAATACTTAGCAGTAGAACAACTGTAAAGAAGAAGTTGTCCTGAATTCTGTGGAGAACACTATTAGTTTTTAACTAAACAGTGATAACTTGCACTGCTCTCCTTCACAGTTCCTAGAAACAAAGAAAAACCCTCCAAGATCATCTCCTGATGTTCAAGTTTAGAAAGTTTGCTAATAGTAAATAGTTAGAATTAATGGAGAATGAATGGACAATATCCCAGCAGGCATCTAAACATGACACTTCATTCACTGCTCAGTGTTATTGCAATAATTGCCTTACAATAAGACTTATAAATGTAATTACTAGTAAACATGTTCCAAACAATTGCAGCACATAGTGCTATTGGGGTAACACAGCATATAAAGAAAGCTAAAATCAAAGTCAATTTGCCACATACCTAAAAAGTCATACAACACTAATGCCAAAATTAACAATGCCATGATGTTCTATTAATGGAATTATTTTCTCTCTTCCTCTGGACATGCAAACCTATTTCCCAGTCTCACAGCATCTCTATTTTCATCCCTTGCTGGTCCACACATTGTAAAAAGTGCACACTTACCACCTGTGCACACTAAGTCTGCATCACAACGCTTTTATGCATGAGGTATTTAGGGGAAAACAGAGATAACCAGAGGTGCAGCTGTCTCTGCACCAATTTTGTACACTCTGGATGGAATCACTACAGGAGAGAATGCACTATCTCCTGCTAGAGCTGAGAAATGCCATCTGATGGAAAGGATGAGAAACAGGAAGTGTGGGGAGGTGTTAAATGCTTTTTTGATTTTGTTCCATATCCAGGTGAACACTTTAAAATATGGCAGCTGTAAAAGCCAAAGCCATACAATTTTCCCAGACAATTCATTTTTGAATCTGCCCTCACTTTTTTTTCCAGAAAGACTGCAAATTTCACCAAAAAATTCACATGCATCCAGAATGAATAATCCAAAGTCACAAATAGGATAAAGAGTCAGATGATATGCTTTTTCATGAGAATTAACACCACATTGCAGAAGCAATCCAAGCCCCAATTTCTCACTTGTAAACCTTCAACTCGAATCTTCCTCCTCCTTTCAATGTGAAAAAAGTAGTGAAACATGGAGCTCTTTTACTGACTGATTTCTAAACAGGGAAATCTGAAAGGCACCAAAATATATGAATCTCTGTACAGCATTCCTAGAATCAGCTGGTGAACTGGATCAGTGTGTGCAGCTTTTGTCTACCCTAACAGGACAGAGGCCAGATTGGCAGGCTGAGCCTAAACTCTTTAACTCATGATCCCCCAGGCCCACAGAGCAGCTAAGCCACTGCATGACTGACAGGCAGGTGAATGTGAAACATGCTTTTCTACTTGTGGGATTATAAATTTCAGTGAAGATACTCTCTGTCTTTTTATCTTCATTTTCTCCATCTGATCAGGGCTCTCTTTGCTAATACAGACACCCTCTCTTTGACTTGCAATAGAAGAATATTCAGTAATAACCTACAAAGCAAGGCTTACATAGTGATTGCTTTGACTGTACAATCTCTAACATCAGAAGTTACAACAATTTCCCCTTCCCATTCCCTTTCTTCTCACTACAAAAGTCCAAATTAACATGTTTCACAAAGAGATTCACCTGCAGAGTTACCGGGGAAGAAATTCTCAGGAGTTTTCTCCAACATCTGAGACTTGCTATTGCCCAACCTCTGTGAGTTCTCATTTCTGCTGCTGTCACAGATACCCTACACTATAGAAGAAGCATCCCTTCATTTTTTTTACCTTTTTTCTTGCCCAAAGAAGACTTCAAGTAGTGCAGATGCCCATGTAACCCAATTCCTTAAATCCATGTTTATGCTGTGCTATGCTGATATCACTTGGAAGCACTGCCCTGCTGCAAAGCACTTGAAAATTCAACTCAAATGGAGGGTGTGGGGGTCCTTAGTGATCAACAGCTTCTGTATTTTATTTGCATCAAAAGCACATATACTATGCTTCATGTTGAACATAAAACCTGCTCAGCAGATGCAGATGTGCTTTCTCTCCCATTGAGCTGTATCTGAAGGCCATGAAAGCACAACCTGCCCTCCCCACCTCTCACCAATCTTGAAAATAAAGTGGTACCAGCTGCTTCAGAATAAATACCAACACCATTCATTTTCCCTTAGACAAATACAACTTTTACACCACTTACAAGGTTTCCCCCCCTTTTTTTACCTGATAGTCATCTCTCTGCATAAAAAGACTCTCAAATGTGGTATGAGTAATGTAAGAGGGAAGAAGTATCCATCACCACTTGCCAGGGATAAGGCACTAAGAAGAAGAGACTAGGGCCTGACAGCATCATAAATCAAGCTATGTTTAGGTTAAAGAAAATAACCCCAAACAACCAACCAACCTATCAACAGAACTCCCTTCTCCGACCAGATTCTCTCCATCTCAAGGATTTTGTCTGCCACCTATGCCCACACACACCCTCTGAAGCCAAAGTTTTCTGCTTTTCCCCTTCTGTCACTGCTTTCTGGATCAAAGTCAGCACCATCCCAAGAGCTCCTCCCCACAGCCACTCTGGCTCCAGGACAGGCAGCAGCCAGCACTTGGCATCACATCCTGCAGCCCTTAGCACATCCTGAGAATAAAAGGGGAAGGATGAATCAGCTGGTTTAGAGTTATGGCACATCTTGGCCATTAGCAGAAAAAAACTACAGGAGACAGTGCTGATTAATGCATTCCTCTTCTCTCTGCATCTCAGTTAAGCTTGTAAAGGCTTGTCTGTCAACTCCTGTTCTTCCCAGCATCCATGGGGTTTCCTATGATATAATTATCAAAATAAATTGAAAAAAATGTTTTCTTGCTCTTCAACATCGACTATATTTGTAGAGTACATTATAGCTCAGGGAAGAGGTAAAATAATAATAAATCTGCAACAGCAAGGACAGCAAATAACTGCATTCTCACAAGCACTAAGAGTTTTATTTGCCATACTAAGGATTAGATAAAGTTGTACCATAGGTATTCAAAGGAGCTTGAAAAAAAAGGGGGAGCAAACATTTCTTCTCTTTCTCTCAAAAAAAGACAAAAGGTGCCTCTGATTTTAGGGGATTAGAGTGTATTGCAGCATGACTGCTGTTCACCCAGCCCCAGCCCTGGAATGGAAAGCACTGAAATACCCATTTATTTCCCTTCCAGCCACATCACCTGGGAGCTGGAAGCGTGTTACACGCTGTGATCTCTCCTTGTTTTCTTCCAGGCATGGCAGAGGCTGGTGGCAGAGGGGATTAGGCTCTGAGCTCCACTGGCTCCCAGTGTGTCATTAGGATGACTCACACTGAAGGAGGAACTGTGGTTTTTGGTGACTCACATGATGGCTAGTTTGGAGCTTAAGCCCTGTGTTCAAGCCTTAGCTTGCAATCCCTTCAATAATCTTCTAATATGAAGTTTAGTTCACACACAGGCCAGCAGAGCTCCCTTCACTAAAATTAATTGGAAATGGATTGTGAAAAGCCACTCACGTTAATCAGCATGAACAGTAAAAAGGAAGTATACTTCTTGGGGTGGGTTTTTTTATTTTTTTCATTTTATCTTTCTAAAGCATAACAGAAGGCCTGCTAACCAAAGCAAGCACAGTGCAGTCAGAACCAGCAAAGGCTTTTCAGAAATCTTTGTAAGCACAGCATCCCTGCATCACCAGAGGTAACAAATGGCCCCATTTAGGTTTGGGCAGACAACAGCCCTTCAGTGGAACATATCCACTCATCCCCCAGCCCCACCTTCCTCTGTCCTGGAGACACAGCCAGATGGCTTAAAAAAATGTGTGGAATATGACATTTTAATTATAGATCACCTGCAGTTAGACCAGGAGAGGCCTCTCTGAAGAATAAGGGAGAACAATTAAAGAAAAAAGGATAGGCTGGTTTCTAATTTTCTGTCTCCTCAGATGGCACAGGGGAAAGAGGAGCAGGGAACAGACCGGATGACAGGCCAATTAAAGTTGTTCTTCTGGCCTGGGTGATGCTGGCACCAAGCCCAGATCTCATTCTCCTGGCATCTCCTTTGTGTCCTGTGGCATCTTCCATCTGAGGAAAAGCATCTCCTGCAGCCCCACTGAGCCAGCTCAGGGCTCCAGCTGGCACTTACATCCTAAAGTTCTGGCATTTGCTTCAGCAACTTACTGGGCTCCACCTCATCCTCCACCATGACCAAGGACATGATTTCGGTGCAGAGGAAGTGGCTTGAAAAGTGCATGGCTGATTCAGAAATGATCCCCAATGCCTTGGCAGAGCTTTTGGATTTTGGAGCATCTCACAGCCACAGCTGACCTTCCATCCCCAGGGGCTGTGAGACTGCCCAGATTAAATGCCTGAGCTTTGCAATAGATCTTTGCTGTCCACTTTTAGTTAGAGTGGAATTATCTTAGTATTCCAATCCATAAGTTTTCTGATATTACCAGTAAATGGTTTCATTCTTTGCCTGACAGTTATTTCAGCTCTGAATTGCTCCCGATCAGTCGGCGTAATTCCATCAATAACAACCTAATAAAAGGACTTTAATCTTGCAGTAATGGATGCTAATGGCAGCTTACTCTGGAGTAGCCTTTAATTAAAGCAATTTAGGCTCAGTTCTGGTCACAGCCACATGCTAGCCCTCACCACTGAGGTTTTCTGCTCAAGATCCTGCAGCACAGGCTTTTGGGGCAAGCCAGGTAAGGCAAAAGAAATTGTTTTTGTGGGCTGAAGTGGGAAACTATTCACAAATGTATCTGAAAGATTTCTTTAGCCCTCAGCAGTTGTGGGGATTTTTTAATATAGATGGCTTGTTTTAAACAAATCATTAATTTATTTTTTTTTCAGTGAAGTTTGGGGATTACAAAAACAAACTAGGGAATATCACAGACACCAGTTCAGATTTAAGAGTTCAAGAGAACAAAATGCCTCTCTTCCCTGAACATTTCCCAAATTTCATCCATTCCTTAAAAGAGATGGTGTTTTCCAACAGGTCTGATTTCAATCAGACTCAAGAATTAATTATTTATCTTTTTTCTCTCCCTTTCTCAAGATTTTTTCCATGTAACAATGTCGCAGTTTATCACTGTGCTCTCTTAAGGTCCGAGGGTTTTTTTGCTCTGTCATCTTCAAAGTGATTAATTTCTCTTTTTCTGTTAGACCTCTAATGAGTCTGACAGAGAAAATGAGGAGTGCAGATTGCCATGGTGGTCTGGGCAGCCTGCAGCAGCCCAAACAAGAGACTGTGCAGCAACTCAGCACTGCCAGGACAAATGTTCCACGAACCTGGGAGGAGACAGATGCTGCCATGTTATTTCTGCCTTCCATTAATGAGGCTTGTCATTAAAGCCAGGAAGAAAACAAGGACTGGTACAATGTAAAAAGATGAAAAGACATAGAGTGTTTTGGGGAGAGCCACTTACAGTGAAAGTGGTGTTGGCTGTAGGTGTAAAGTCCCAGGCTAAGATGATACCCTTGAAGATGCACATACAAAAATTTTCTCCACTGATGCCATATTTAACCAATGTCAGGTTAAGTGATCAGACTGCAGAACATCCAATGAATTAACTTCTCTGGAGCATTTCCTAGCCAGAGAAATGCAAGGCTGAGCTGTAATAGCAGCAATCACATTTTTAACTGATAATTGAATTAATTACTGTAGACATTTAAATTTCATAGCATAAGATAAGCACAGAAATGTTAACATCCAGATATTTCTATCACCAAAGGCAAGTGCTAATTTTTTTGAGTCAATATTCCCATGGCAACTTTGTTACTGCCAATAAGGAATATGAGACAATGACACACATCAAGTGTGTAAGATAAGAGGGAAAAAGGGAATATCCTAATGCCTGCAACTTTTTAATTCAGAGAAGACCAGAAAATAACAGATGGACCCTTACAGTAATGAAAATGTGTGCTGTGTACCCCTTTGCATCCACTGGCATACTCTGGAAAAGGTTACTCAGAGGTTATGGAATAATCCCTTCTATTAGATTTCTAAATTTTAGAAGATAGTCATCTCTCTGGAATGGTCTAGGAGAGGGCTCATCTCACTTGACACCAGCATGCAGGTGAGACAAGGCATCTCCTCAATTTTAGGATGTGAAATTACTTGCACCTCTTGCCCTCTTGTTATTCCCTCTGACAGAGTCCTGCCTGTGTCTGTAGACTCAGAAATGGAAAAACAAAGCCAGGAGTAACTCGATGCATTACATAGTCTTCTTCACCTGCAAGAACACTTCAGGAAATTTCAGAAACTATATTATTCATAGGTATTTTCAGAATTTTTCTTTTGGTCTAGTATTTATCTTTCTCCCAGTTTTCTACTCCAAGGCATTGCCAACAGTTAGCAAAAGTCTTCTGATCATCTGTCTGATAAACAAATTTTCCCCACTATATTGCTATAAAACCATTTTCCTAGAGACTCAAATATAATTATTGCATGCTGCAAAGTCAAGATACTTCAGCAACAAAATTTGTTAAATAAATAGTCTGCAGATAGGTGCACATATGTACTTTAAAAATTTTTGTACTTTAGCAAGTATGTGCAGGAAAGATGACCAAAACTGCAGCATTTATTCTGTCTTGAGACATTTGTTTATGTCACTATACACAATAGGCAATCTTTGCAGCAGTGAAAGCATTTTTTATGCCTATGATTAAAGACTGACAAGCTAACTGCACATTAAGTTTAGATATGCCCTTCAAGAACTTTGTTAGAAAATGAGAATTGTCTCTGAAATTTTGGGAAGATTTACATATTGTGCAAGGACAGTCCTCCACAAATTTTGACTGAAGAGTCAAACCCAAACATGCTGCAGGAAACAAAGTGGTAGAAGCCATACAGCATGAACAAAAGATGACTGCTTCCTCCTCCAATGCAGCAGAAGTGGAGAAATAAAATTTCCATTTTATGTGGCTACACATGGTGAGGAGGTCCAGCCAACACAGACACTCAAGGTTACTGTACCATTACCACAGAAGCTAAATAAAATTTTGGTTTCTTCCAGTCATTGCAAATTTGCCATCAACAGAGCTACACCAATTTATGGGACCACCAGGCATCTTTCACTGGGGAAAACAAGGTCAAAGAACCTGGCATTTCCACATCTTATAGGGATACATTCAGCCTGGCTTCACATATCCTTACAGTCACAAAGAAATTCAGAAGAGCCAAGGTCTCAGTTCTCAGTCTCAGCTCCCAGATTTGAGGGTGCTAGTCAAGATCTACAGGGCACTTTGGGGTGAGTTCTCTGAGTGGAGCTGAAGCAGAGGAAAGGCATTGGAGTTCAGTCAACATAATCATCAGAAACCAAGGACAGAGAGCACAGAGACAACAGAGCCCCAGGACAGCATGACTTCCCACACAGAGTTCTGAGAATGTAACTTAATCTGCTGCAGAGCACCTTTTTCAGCATCCTTTCCTTCTGAGGAAACCAGGGATTTTTCCAAAAGGCTTTAATCTCTCTGGCTCTGTAGTGCTGGTACTGAGAATACAATAATTTTACTGAAGTATTTCCCTTATTTCCACTTCACAAAGTGGGTTGGATGCTCAGGATTGAACACTAAGAGTTAAACCCACTGTGGCTGGAGGAGTTTTATAACCAGCAAGACTAGCTAGCTGTTGTTGCTTTGCCAGGCATCTTTAGTACAGTACTGAGCACTTCCCAGCTTCTTCTTCTGTCAAAGTCAGGGGAGGGGAAAATCCAGCATCAAACCATACTTATGGAAATTCAATTGCACTTGTAATAATAGCTGTCATCCTTATCACTTTCCCTGAGAATGTTTTCTGGGTATCCTCCTTTTCTCCTGTACTGACAAAAAAAATACTTTTGAATTCTTTTCTCGTAGTTTATTCAGTGTTTTGAATCCTGATATGAAGGAAGAATAGCATTATGCACCATTTTCATGGAGATAATGGGAGTAGTTCCAGCAGTGAGCAGCTTCCCTGTGAAGGTTTTATATTATTGCATTGGTCAACAAAGGGAGTAAATTCTTATTGTGAAATATTCTATTCAATAACTTTATGAAATTTCAGAGTCCTGATGAAAACCCAGCCAAATAATTTTTATACTAAAAATACCTTGAAAAGTTACTAAAAACTTACAAAAGTATTTATTCCCCATTCCCCAAAACATTAAGTCCCCTTTACTTGTTCACCTTCCCCACTCCAGTTAAATGCAGTTAAATGTCATGGCATTTCCAGATGTGAAAGCTCTCCTTTGTAATATCCCAGCACATTCAGAAATGAAAATTTATGCCAGGGAAAATTTCACATTTATCTATAATATTGTACTCCATTGAGAATCTAAGTACCTTATATTTAAAAATAGGGTGCTTTATGATCCAGCTGTCCCAAAGCTGCTGCTAGAACAGCACCCAGTGTGATACTTACAGAGATTTTTGGGCATTGTCTGAGAAGGGATTCTCCAGACCTGCCCTGCTAACAAGCAGGGGGAGTTTTTAACAGAAAACAGAATACTCAAGGATTGCAGAAACAAGAGATTACTATTCTTTTTCCTATACATTGATGTAAAAATCTCCCAACTGCTTTCTTTTATTCAATAATTTACTTTTCTTTCCCTATGGCTTGGAGACATGTATCCAAAATGAAATACTTCATGCATGTCTCTAAAGCCTTTCATGATCAGGAGTTCAAAAGGAAAATGTGAACAGAAACAGAGAAAAGCAGTCTCGGAGGCAACAATTCCAATTTTACACACCAGCTGATTCTAACAGTGACAGCAGTTTACACATTATCCACAAGGACCAAATTTGCAATGATTTTCAGAATTCTACTCTAATTTCAGTGCTTTCTCTGCTGCACCAGAAACACCCAACAGTTTCTGATACCAACAGAAGAGGGTGTCTATCCTCTGTGCTTTGCAAAAATCAACAAAACATTGAGGGATCATCTGAATTGCCTTATTTCTTTATCTTAGAGTTTTGCTGAAGAAGAAAAGTTTAAAGACAGAAGGCAATAAGCACCCTGTACAGCAGACATATCTTGCCTATTTTTGCATTGTGTAACCTTTTTTAATGCAAGACTTAAATAGGTCAAATTAGAATTAAAATATCATATGTGTAAAGATGATTTTGCTAATAACTTCCAAGATTACTTTAATCACTTTGATGTACTCTATAATAGATTTCAGTCTTGCATTTATATATTTATCTCATTTGCACTTAGGCAGACCTTATTCTTAAGGAAAACCCTTCAGTTGGACTCATTTTACATTCCTGCTTTTAAAAAACCCACACCACCTTTAACATTTAGATTATCTACACTGTAAAATAAAAATTCAAATTACCATCACAAAATTTAATGGGATCAGGTCGTTTAAATTCACTAAAAAACTAAGGTCATACTGCTCAGCCAATAAAAGTTTAAAGTGGAAACATTAAAAGAAAGAAAATGGGCAGTAAAACATTCTGAGAAACATAGATTGTTTTCCTTTTTTCTTACTTACAAGACAGAGATGGCATAGGACACATGGGAAAGGTGCTCAGCGTGGGAATAACTCTAAGAAATCTCCACTGGCTTCAGCAGAAGGAAAGTATGGAAATGTGAAATGGAGGAAAACCACTTATTTAATACCTAGCAGCTGCCTTTACCTCCCAACTTCCCTTTGAGCTAAGAAAACAACAGTCATAGAACAGGAAAAACAAGAACAAGGGAAAATTCTGCCCTCTCAATAAGACAACAGTCCCTTCTAAATAACTCAGTCAAGGATAGCACCTCCTCATGTATTTTGCAAGTAGAAACTCTGATTTGCACTCTGAGACAAGAGACACCCAACAGCTCTGGGGAATGTGCTGAGCATTCAGGCTGTGCCCACTCCAGCCTGTGCATTAGGACCATGCTCAGCACTCTGGGTCATCCCTTCAGCAGCAGCCTGAGATCACCAGCTGTTGTCCCACCACTCTTGGGCTAAGCCCAGCCCTATCCCTGAGCCCCTCAAGGTCAGGAAATCAAGGACTGCATTTGATATCCCTGTTTTGATAACAGTGAAGAGAGCACTGAGGTCTCCCTGGGTCGTGCTTCAATTCAGAGCTGTCAGCTCTCTGCCAGGACTTACAGCAGAGTAGCATCACATTGCTTGTAAATGATGAAAGATTGCCTAATTCTTCCCTAGTTTGCTCCCATACATCTGCAGAATGCAGTATGTGGGTGACAAGTGACAAAGAATCAAAATGTTTTAGAGTGATAGTTCATCCTGCAGGAAAGCAGAGCCTCACCTGCTTGTCTCGCTGGCTCAAGGAGTACACTCCAGAGAACAGAAATAAATTAGAATTGTCAACATCCTTAGCAAGCAACATATCTTAGAAGCAACAATAATATTGTCACACCCCTTTCTCAAATAGTTGCAGTTGCTCCTTTTCGGAGTCACTGAAGGGCTCGTTCAATTTTAAACATATTTTATTAATGAGTTCTTCCACAGAACAACTTGATAACATCTCCTTCCTGCCCTTTCAGCCAGCTACTCTGCAAAGCAGCCTCAGTCAATACACTGCCACGGGGTTTTTCATGTGTCATGGCAGGTGATAAATATCTGTCTCCACTGAGCCAGATACTTCAAGGAGACTGCTTGATACTTGCAAACTTTGAAAAATGAATGACAACACATTGGTTGTACCTAAATTGAGGAATGCATCTATGCACACAGAGCTGATTGTTTTTAAAGATACAACACTAAAAAATGCCAAGCTTTTATTTCCTGGGGGGGGGGGGGGGGGGGAAAGAAGTTTTCTCAGTTTCTAATTATGTTGGGTCATTTTTAGATGGAAAACATTTTGTCTAACATGGTAGACTGTGAAGAAATAAAATGAGCGGAATTTTTCAGATGACAATATCCTTTATCCTATTCACAAAATAGCCAACAACAACATTGGGAAATCTGGAACACTAGCAAAAAACCAAACCCCTAGTAGCTAGAGTACATCTGTGTAATGTAACAGTAAAATTGATGGACTACTTTTCAGTCTCCATGTTCTTGGAGAATAATGAATTCTTTGGATACTCTGATTAATGCATTAATACAGCTGAAGAATTGACAAAAATAATTTTAAAAGGGAATGGAGGGAAAGGGAAGGGAGTATTCATTCAAGTTTAAAAATAAATTTATCCTGCAAACAATCTAAACTACCAAAACTAGGACAGGACAAAGCTAAACCTGTCAACCAACTCCAATTGTAAGTACAATCTTACTTTTACCCCTGTCAGGATTTCAAGATTATTATTTTGGTTTTAGCAGGGCTTAAGAGTTTCTGTTGGTTTCACTGTCATTGTTGAGCGAACCTGCAAATTTAAAGCTGGACCATTATCTCTTCAGCTCTCCAATAATGATCCACATCTGCTTAGCATTACCACATTCCACAGAATGCACCATAGGTAAAACCCAGGCTGTTTATGCTGATTTTTAATGTGACTTCACTTGATTGTTCCATTTCAGTGCTTCACTGGCTGCCTAATTGCATTAGCAAGGCTGTCAATAACCACAACACCACCAAATGCACTAAAGCATTTCTTAAATACATACTTCATAACTTATAAGTAATTGACTTTGTGAAAATTTTAGATTTTTTGGTTTTACAAAGCTCATCTTCAGACTACTTTTTTCTGTAGTACCCAGCACCTTGCCTGCTTTCAGACAATTCATGTGTTCTGCAGATAAACTACAATGCTGGGAACCCCAGTAGCTTGGCCTTATTCAGACCATACCAAGAACAGTCTGAAAAGCTGCACACTCTTTCATTAAAAAGTTTGCAGGCTTGTTTAAGAAATTAGCAATACTTATTAAATCAATATTTCGCTGATCCTTCCCCACAGACTTCCTACTCTTATTCAAGCATCCACATCTCTGCTGCAGTTACAGGCTGCACTGGATGCATCTGCACAGATCCCTCAGACAAACCCATGGCTGCTTCCACTTGCAGAAGCAATGAGTGTCTTTGTTAGGCAGACTAACAACAAAAATGAAATACTGACTGGAATTTAAACAGCAGCACTTTATCCTCAAATATTTCTGTTTATTAAGGACTGGTGCAGAGAGTGCCCTGAACTCCAAGACAACAAAATACACATGTGGTCTAATCAGCCTGGGACCAGAAAAAAGATATAACCACACCATGCAGTCATCATGTAATTAGATCTGCTGTGACTGATTGGATTAGGTGCACAGCAGCTGAAAGCAGATACAAGGCTTCCAGATTTGATCTGCTGAGGGATGGCAGCATGGACTGGGGCAGGAGGCAGCACCTCTTGTCCAGGATAGCTAAGGCTTAGGATGTTATATTAAGAGTGAAGTAGGTCTTTAGTTAGTTACCTTAGTCAACTGCCTTGGGTTGCAGAGCAGGATGTAACCAAAAGTCTGTATTCTATCACCATCTGTTAAAACCAGCTAGGGCAGTGTCTTCATCTTTTCCACAACCCATCCTTCCTTTAGGAGATATCTCCAGTTAATGGCCCATTCAGTCCCAGTGCATGACTGATAAAATTACATCATCCCACTGGGAGATGCTCCAGCCAGGGGAGCAGCCAAGCCTTTCCTACCCAGATAAAAACTGAGATTTTGGACAGCAAGGTACCTTCTTTCCACTGGATTCCAGAGGAAATCCAGACCTTTCCACATCATCCCTGGACCTTCAGAGGAAACTGCACCTTCTCCAGGAGCACTGCTCCAGCTGAACCACATCTGCCACTGCAGGAGGATGCAGCCACCATTGAATGGGGCTGCTGCCAACACCCTGACTGACTGACAGGTGTCAGCTTGGATTCTGAATCTGGCAGTTTTTGGGATTGTTCTTTGTAATACTGTATTTCTATTTTAATTTTCCTAGTAAAGAGCTGTTACTCGTATTCCCATATCTTTTCCTGAAAGTTCCTTAATTTTAAAATTATAATTTGGAGGGAGGGGGTTCACATTTTCCATTTCAAGAGAGGCTCCTGCCTTCCTTAGCAGACACCTGTCCTACAAATCAAGACATCAATAAAAGGCAACCAGACCTGGGAATTCAGACTGTGGAAGAGGTAAAGCTGAAGGTGGTATCTGCTGTTCCCATCCCTCACCTTCTCTAAAGAGCTTCATTTATGGTAGGGAAAGATGTTTCAGACAGAACTGAATAACTACATCAAGAAAGAAATAAGGGACCAATAAGAAACAGTTGGTAATAAAAACCATTAGTCACCAGGAGTGGAATGAAGTTACATAAGTTATGTCTTGCAGAGATAACAAAGGCACAGAGTCACACTGAGAATAGTGGTGTACAGAAAAAGAAAGGGGAAAGGTTCTTCAGCTGCATATTTCAACAAGACAGACATCAAAGAAAGATTTTATTTTTTTCCTCCTTATTTGACATAGGATAAATCACATTGTGAAAATAAGACAAATTATTTGCTACAAATATCAATAGGAATGTTAATCTCAGGAGGAAAAAAGATGAAATAATGGAAATAGAGGACAAAGGAGGAGAGGATAATTTTTACAACTGAAGAATAGAAAAGAAATGCAGAGTACATTAAATCCAAGAATCTAGGCATAAAATTAAAGATCCAGTAGTGATCTGTCTGCATTTTTCTTCCTTCTAAATTACCAAAATCATAGGAGCTTCATGTGTAGAGATTTACCAAGTAAGCACTTACATTTAGGTGGGAAAAGGGTAAGGAGAATGACCTGGGCAATTTCTACATGGCTTTTCAACTGATTGCTTCAGTACAACAGTTTTCATCCCTCAGAAAAAAAGCTGTAGGTTTCCATTCTAAAGAGAACTTTACTCTGATAAACACTGGACCAAGCACTCTGTGTTTATCTTCTGTCACTGGGTGCCAATATCACAAGATAATTTTACACTGCCCATTGATATTTTTATCTTGCTTAAGTAGACTAAACAGAGACATAAAAAGTAAACTGCCAAAAGTAGGTTTGCACTAGCAAACATTTATAACTGTACTTAAAACATTGATCACTGTTTTTAGGAAGCATGTCAGATGACATGTTGCCAAGTCAGGCTGCTCTGTTTCCTACAAGTAAACCTGGTGAATTCTTTTTTTCTTTTTCTTTTTTCTTGTTGTTGTTGTTCTTTGAGGATTTTATCTTTTTTAAAAATGAGATTTTAAGCACCAAGCCAAAGCGTCTCTCAAATAAAGCAGGGCACATATTTTTGTGCCAAACAACTTTCACTGTAGAAGGACATTTCTACATAAAAGAAAAAGAACCAAAGCAAAACACTGAAGAAAACCAGGAAAGTATAAAGTTATCAACCAATACTGTGTTTGAAGACAATACTGAGGTTTCTCTGAATTGCTTGGTTACTCAGATCTTTCTTTTCTTGTTTTCCAATTTAAGCAAAGTAAAATAGATGTGGTTTCTGGCACTCACAGAGCTGCTGCCTTCCATCACCCCAACTGAAATGCACTTAAGCAACAGGAGGAGTGTGTATTCACATGAAATTTTACTGGCATAAGCTGGTTTTGGATGGATAGAGGATCCAGTAGTAGAAAAAAAGGATTTTTGCAGTCACATCAAGAAGGCAATTTTAGTAGCTGTTACACCTTTAGCATTAAGTAGTTTTTTCAGCTCTTGCAAGAGAATACTGAAGATATGGAATTTCAAAGTAGATGGATGACATAAGCAGCCATGGGCATTTCTTAGTCTTGAATATAATTTTTTTCCTAAAGTTCATGAAAAAGGTGACTGATCTACACATTGATATTCAACTGCTGTACTTCATGCATACCTTTATTTTAATGGAGGGAAAACACACGTTTCTCCTACTCAAATATGAGATCATGACTACTGCATACACTCACTGTGAAAAATTAAATAGATTAAAGCTGAAAAGACAACTGGGACTATCTGAACTGCACATCTCAAGCAAGCTTTCCCTCCCTGCAGTCTGCATAAGCAGTGGTGACAGCCTTGCCACAGTGGCATTCACAACTGGCCTCAGGCACTGGGGGTTGTGATCACTGCAGTTGATGTGGTAGATTTAACCTGAGATATGATCAGTCAAAATAAACAGGGTGTGATGAAACTGACAAAATACACATCTGGAAAAACAACACTATGATCATGATAAAATATAAAAAAAAAAAAAAAAAAAAAAAAAAAGAATGTTATCCAATACAAACCTTCAAAGACTGTGTTTTTCAAGAAACATGTATTGATAGATTTTAGCTTTACTGGCTAAATTAATTTACTGGTATTGAAACAGAGTTTCAATATTTATAATTAGATTTAGCTCTGACTGGAACTCTCTGAATCCAGCCCTTCCTACCAATGTTTCCTCTGCACAGTCTGTAACTAAAAGTCAAAAGTATTTTTTTTATATAGCCCCAGCTGCCTGGAAATTCCTGTAACAGATAAACTCTGCTTCCTCACAGTGCAAAGTCTTTCTAATTGCAACTAGGAAAGGAAGTGGTGCCTGGTTCACTTTTACCACTTATCTCAATGCTGCTGAGATGGTAAAATTTTCCATTGCATTGAGCATAGGCAGGGAATCACCAGAGGATCTGCTTGCATGGCCCTACCAGTTCTGAAGGAATCTGCATTTACCAGTGCAAAAAGCAGGAAATTCACATGGCACATCAGCTCTGTTTCAGCTTCAGCCACACCCTGAGTTGACATTTCCTGGATTTTGCCCACCTTAAAAAATCTGTATTCCACCAAATTCGTGTTAAAACAGCAGGAACCTCAGTCAAAAGGATCACAGGTTAGAAATTACTCACTGCCATTTCCAGGTAAAAATTCTTTACTTGAGAATCACTTGGGAAGGTCTTTATACTGGGACTGTCATTGCCACACTTAAGGCATTTTGGTGCAAAAGCTGCTTCTAAAAAGCATCATTATCTTTACACAGGTCCCAAGTGTGGGACAATGTGAAGGGCAGGATGGCCAGACTGGGACCAGCTGAAGCCTTTTTTACTTGATTTGCATTTTCCTACTTCAAGGTGACACTCTGTTACTCACACTGATGATTCAAATATCATGTATATTGTGAAAACTGTGAATTCAGGAGGTCAAGGGCATCAGATCTAAGCAGAAAAAATGAGCAAATAAATCTATGAAAATAATATTCAGAGATACACAGTTACAATCACAAACACTTTTCAGTTTCTTTTCATCCAGTTGGTCACGTTGTTGATTAAATAAAGCTGTGCATAAAGATCAGTTGTGAAGGATGCTACAGATGAAGAGTATTAGCCCAGGAAGAGAATCTTAATAAATTGCAAATGCAATTTATTTTATATTAAAATTTAATCAGATTAATCTATTTCTAATACTGCATGCTAACAACTTGGGCACATAGTCCCTCCCCTGATATTAATGTCACTCTCATAATGCTACTTGATTTATGTGATATTAAGCAGTAGTTGCAAGGCAGACACATTAGAGTTGCAACTGTCTAAAATTCTTATTAAGAGAACTGTATTGTTTTCCAGTTGTGTTGCAAAATTTCTATCAGACATTTTACAGCCAGAGTCTCAGAGCTAAAAATACAGGCAATAGATTCTTTAGTTACTTGCTTCATCTGTTGTAATAAAGGAAGCAATAAAAATATCAGGGCACGTGGACAAAGCCACTGTCTCTCAATATTTGTTTGAATTTATTTGACACCAGCTCTTTAATACCAGATTGAGTTTGGTCTTATGACCATTTAAGATAAGAGAGAAAAAGAACTTCCCGTCACGCAGGCACACGGGGCTCTGCAGAGCTGCAGCTCCAGGCTCACGAGGAAGGTCAGGGTGGAAAGGGACTGGGATTCAGCACAGCAAGTGCTGCAAGGAGAGAAACTGCTGCAGGGGAAGTTTCTGCAAAAGGAAAGGCCAAGAAACCTTTCATTTCTCAGATACTGTCACAGGAAGGTCAGCCACATTCAGGCTTTGGATGTCTCTTAAGAAAGATAAATCTGGATCTCAAGAAAGGGGTGCAACGTGTTGGAATTGGTTCCCAAGCCACGTGCCTTCTGTGCAAACCCCCTGAGTCACATCCCACAGTACAGCAGCAGGGTTTAATGCCAGCACAAACACTCAGACTCCAGGCTGGGAGGAAGAGTGTTTGTCCTTCCAAATGGAGACAAGCACTGCTGGCCAGCACCACAGGGATTGCACAGCATCCACATTTCACACTGCACCCAAAGGTACAGCTGCACTCCCTGAGCTGGGAGTGATAAGGAGTTTCTCCATGCTTTCCATTTGTTCTTCCTAAACTATCTTTGTGCCACTATCCCACGAGCCAGCAGGATCTCACCAGGGGCACAATCCCATTAATGCTTCCATTGGGCTCCACGACTGAGCAACAGCAGTCCCTGGCACAGCCTAAAACCCAGAGGAAAATATCAAGAGATGCAACGTCTGCTTCTCTGGTAGCCATGGCTGTGTGTTCTCATCCACCTTCAGTACAGATTCAACCATCCTTTCCTACCCAATCACTGGTCAATGATCCAGCTTGTCATGGGTTAACTCAAGCCACCAAATCCCCACACGGCCACTTCCCCCATTGGGCTGGGAAGAGATTTTGGGAGGTAAAATAAATAAAACTTGTGGGTTGAATTAAAAACAGCTTCATAACTTAGATAATAATAGCAATTGTAATCATAATTGCAATGAAAATAAAAATAAAAAAAATGTAAAGAAATTCCAAGAAAAATAAGTGATGCAGATTAAAACAATTGCTTACCATGAACTCACTGATGCCTAGTCTTTGAGCAGCAGCCCCTGGACACCTTTCCCACGTGTTTATTTGCTGTGCAAGACTCAGCATGATTTGGGATAGCTCTTAGGTCAGTTGGGGTCAGCTTTCCCCAGCTCTGTCCTCTCCCTCTTTCTTGTACCCCCCAGCCTCTACACTGGCAGAAAGGGGTGAAAACCTGAAAAATCCTTGATTTTTACCCTAAACACTTAGTGTAAAGCACTTCTCAGTAACACCTAATGTCTCCCTTTGTTACCAACGTTGTCCTCATGCTAAATCCAAAGCACACACTGTACTGGCTACTAGGAAGAAAATTAATTCTACCCCTGCTGAAACCAGGACACCACTGCAGTTTGCAAATGAATTGTAGGACTGTATTCATGTTAATCACACAATTGCCAATAGAAAAGGCACTGGAAGTTTTTAAAAGTTGTAAGAAATGCCACATTCTTCTTACTTCTCAACATCTTTGTCCCTAGCTACCTACAGAGATCTGCAGTGTAACTCATACACTGCTCATGGAAATATCCCTCAACAGAGATTTAGGCTTTGTTTCAGCTGCAGGTAATAGTTTACTTCAGTGGGTACAAACAGCCTGCTCAAGCTCGAGCCACAGAGTAGCATCACAACTCTTTGCTGAAAAAAATCTCTGGTTGCAAATGAGAGGAGAAAATACACACTAATTAATTAATTATCCAATTAATAACCCAGAATGACACTGACAAATGAGATCATCCCGTGCATTATGGTGCATGAGCAAAGATCCCTTCCCAGCACAGCTGGCACTGCTGTCCCTGAGCATCTGCCAGGACAAGAGCACAGCTACAAGCAGGACCTCCCTTTCTTCATCTCATAACTATCTGTCACAAGTCTCTGTAAAATAAAATAAGGTGACCCAGGAGAATGAAGCCAGCAAGGGCATTTATCCATCTTCTATATTGATAGATGAAGATAAGACATTATGAAGGTGGCCTAGCAAATATTTAACTCACTTCCAGCTGCTGGAAAAGCACCCTCAGCTGAGGTTGCTCCTACCTGCATTTGTCTCCAGCTGTTACTATTTGCTTGTATTCAGCCCTGAATTAAAAATAATAATAATAAAAATAATTTAAAAAGGCAGAAAGGAAAATGTTAAATACACCAAGAATTACCCCTGTAGCTAGAACAACTTCCTTCCCTGCAGCAAGGCAAACTCATCTGCTCTCATTTCCCTTTCCTGACTCATGGGTCATTGGCTGGTTTGACACCATCTTTAATTTAACATTAATCCAAAAGGCAGCTGATCTGCCCCCACTGACTCTACATGCCCTCATGGTACCACCATATGGCTGTGGCAGTGTAAGCTCCCCCTGCCCCAGCTGTGTCCACACAAGTTCCTGCCCCTGACTCAGGAGAGCATGTTCAGCTTTCTAGCTAAGGGCCATCGATGCTGGAAAAAGAATTTGGCATGTGGGATATTAACATGCTGAAGAATGTCTTCTCACCTATCACCTCCAGTTCTGATTTTCATCCCTAGATCCAAAGCATCCACAGGGAAGATCATCTGTCATCACTGACATTTTTTCCCCTGTTCTATTGTCCAGAAAATCTGTCCCCCAGACAGGGAAGTGAGCCATTCAACAGTTTTAATGCTGAGTTGGATTCATGATGTTCTACCCACACTTCAACAAAGGAAGGTTTGTTGATTTTCCAGGGGATTTTCCAGGTGGCCTTTCCATCACTCTGCATGGATGGAGTGGGAATGTGGCAGATAAATTCAGTAAAACTGGCTCTGGCCTCACAATGCCATCCATCAGCACAGGTCTCACTGGAGCTCCATTGGCTGCTGAGAAATTTCATGAAGGCAGCATATTATAAAAGCATGGGTGTTATTAAAAGTAAGTAGATTTGTCTGAGAGTAAGCACATATTTCATGACAACACAGCACTATTTAAAGAACATTTTTTTTTATGCCCTCCTTCAGAAGAAGGGTATTATTTGTTTTATAATGTAGCTCAAAATACCTTTTTAAAACCCATAAGATACTATGGAAGCGACAGGTTCACGATGAATAGCTTCTCCTCCAGATTAATTTCTGTTTTATTCCCTTAGTGAAGCACAGAGCTGCAAGCTTTATACAAAACTGAGTTCAAAGTAGATGCTTTTAAAATGAGCATTGTTGTCATGCACAGCTCTGAAGGAACTGTAAGTGTGCTTTCTAAATATGGACAAGTGAAACATAAAAAAACAAACCCAAAACAAAACATGAATGGATCAGGAACATTTATTATGATGTAATTATGAATTACATTTATGAATATGTAATTAAAAACAGGTGGGTGGCACTCCTGCTTTCCAAACTAAAATAACAAAAGAAATCACATCAGGTAGTGGACTTATACTTGCACTCTCAAGTATTTTAATTTTTTTTTAATGAAGGTTGGTTTCAAGTCATATTTGGCCAAACTTTTCCAAGCACAACAATAAAATAATCGCATCATATTTTATAAACTCTACTTTAAGACACCATTTAGCCTTAAAATTAAAAATATTAATAATTACAACAGAGCAACTCTCTAACTCACTGTGAATTTTTGTCATGAAATATCATAAAAGTCCTGCAACACAGAGCCTAAGGAGAAATGCTGAGTTTCCTACAGCAGTTTTATTAAACTGAGTTGCCAAATCCTGAAAAGATAGAGTTCAGGACAACTTTACTTCTGCTGGTGTCCAAATTATTTTTAAATGCTTCTGTATTTGATGATCAAGTGCTCATTCTTTTATTAATCTCATCATTAACAACATTATCAATCTTTACAAAGCCTTATTATTACTGCAGCAATAAGATAATCGTAATGTTTATTATTAATTTTGAAGGGATAATGAAATCTCTAACGAGCTATAGGGATGAAGAGAACCTTCCTCAGAAGTCCTACTCTGAAAAGGTCATTCTTATCAGCAACTCTTCTATATACTTAAAACTGATTGTGGCATTCAGCAAGTTTCATTTTTCAGCTAAATTATTCAACACCTGTAGGAAGCCATTCTGAAAGCTTTTTACACAGCATGAGATGAAGCACAAGTGGTACAGGGACGAATATTTGAAATGGCAAAGTTGCTAAGGCATCTGAGCATCCAGCCAAAATTAGTGCCAGAAAGAAAAACAGCTGGCTAAACTCAAGGAAAAGTCAAGAGAAGCAGGCAGTTAGAAGACAAACAGACTCCAGCAACGTGGAGTATTTTCAAGGGCACCTCTCCTCAACAAAGACAAATCACTTTCTTTATAGATTTTTTTTTTTCTTTTGTCCTGTTGGCTTCTTATTTAATACCTATGCATAAAAGGATGCAGCCTTTGGGATGCTGACCCCTTCCAGCACCACTCCCCAACTTGGCACTGCAGGAATTATTGCTGCTGCATTCCCACTCCTCAAGGAGTGTATCACACACAAAATATTTTCTTTGGTAATTCACCATCCCTTGTGTCTGAGCAAGCCAAGGGGTGACCCACCACCAGTATTCAGTAGGAGCAGCTTCTCTGTGCCCAGTTCTTGGCAATTTTCTGCATAACTCTGGATTTAAGAGCAGCTCTGGGCTGGTGAAACATTCCAACTCCTACAGCAAGTGCCATGGAAGGGAGGAGATCATGGGAAACAGGGAGCACTTGTGCCAAAGAAAACAAACATCCAATATTTATTATTAATAGATCAGCTTCCTTTCCATTAGATTTTTAACTATTGCAATGTCACCAAGAGCCAACGAACAAACAAACAAGGGAAAAAACTCCAAACAACAGTAAAAAGCAGCCAAATCCACTGTCACAACCACAACATCAAAGTCTGTGCCAGCACGTGTCATGTTCTCTCAACAATAAGAAAAGAATTCTATACCTAGACATATTAAATTTTCAGATCTCACTAAGGAGCACAAGAGGTTTCTGCAGCATTTTCATGTTGCTGTCATATTTGCATCAACTTCCTTTAGAAGTGCCTTTGAGAAAATCCTGAGATAAAAATGATCAACTGATGTTCTTGTGCAAAACACTAAAGTAGAGATAAGTGAGGATTACCAGACTTACATTTTGCAGGAAAACACAGTATATGAAACTTCTGAAAATACCAGTTGGGTTGTCAAAGGCAGGACTATAACTATTGTAATCAGACTTTTAAGAGGTTATCTGATGAATATATGTTCACAATAAAATGTAGTGCACCATAACAAAATTAATGCCAATGTATACTTGTCTTTTAAAAAACAAAAAAACTAACTGATTCAGAATCTACATCCTAAACCAAAGAGATTTGTATTTGAGCAGAAAAGTCATATTACACAAAAAGCTTTTCCTCATCCTGAGATGTGCTTTCACCCCCCCTTTCTGAGAGTTTTTCTATTTCCCACATTCAGGCACAAGAGCTTCTCCTTAAACTTAAACTGCTACTTCCCAGCTCCATTGACCTTGTTAGACCCAGGTTTCTATGTTGTATTTCAGTTCAGACCACACAGGTCCTGCAGAACAGGCACTCAGCTGACAGCACTGACTCAGGACAGATTTGCTAAGCCACTTTGGCTGAAAATTTACTGCCACAGAACCTGGCTGTTCTTTACTTATTCTTTTCTACTCTCTTGCCAAAAGACTTAAGCCAGCTGTAAAACCTGCCTGCAGAGAACATGCCCTGGGCAGTGGCTCACTCCTTTGCTCCAGGGGTCTGACTACAAATACCAGGACAGCAAAGTTCAGCCCAACACTATTAAACAGGTGCTTTCTCTGGAGAAAAAGGAGAGGAAAAAAAAAGAAAAAAGATGGAATAAACCCAAAATCAATATGTTGGTACCATATAGCCAGAAAGCTGATGAGCCTGACTACAAGGGAAAGCAAGGGGAGGGGGAGAGCAAGTACTAAAATGCAGACACTTCATTTGAACACTTCTCTAAATTTCAGCAAAACACAATCCTGAAATGAGGGGCAGTCCCACAAGAGTTGAGTGGCTCTTGGCTTAGAGTGGGCAGGCAGGGATTGCAGCAGCCTGGTTCATTCCTAGCAGGCAAAAAAGAAGCTGCCTTTTTAAACTATCACTGCAGCATCATCCAAGAATCTTGTTCTAAGTGTGCTGAAGAGATACTTTGGATGAATGATTTGCAAAAGCCATAGATCTGAAATGATCCTGTGTGCTTAAAAGGAGCCCAAATCTACTTTATCCTCTTCACTGCTCTTGTGACAAGTCAAGAAAGTATTTCCAAAACCAAATATTGTGTAGGAGCTCCCACAGTGGCCCTGCAAGGCACAAGACAGGGTTATGGCCAGCTATCAGCATCCCTTTGGGAGAGCAGAGCAGAACTTTACCAAGAGGAAAGGAAAGCCCAGTCCAACACCAGAGCCTCCAACAGTCTGTCTGTCCTACAACACAGCCCAACATCAAAAGGTGTCACACAGACAATCCAGAAATTGCTCATTGCCTCAAAATCAGCAGGAAAGATACAATGGAGGATGCCAGTGGAGCAAATCACTCTGTTTCCTTTGTTAAGCTACCAAATGCCAACAGCAACCTATCAGCTGTTCATGGTTTAGGGCAATCTTCCTCTGACATTTTCAGTGAGAGATACATTTTTTATCTGCAGTTATTGCAGATTTTTATGATTGCAAAACACCATTTTAGGTTACTCCTTCCTCTGACATGTTTGTGAAAAGGTAAGATGCTTATATTCCCTCTTTGCTCTCAATGCCACTCAAAGAGCCAAGATAGGCAAAAGTGTGAACTGCAAGCAAAATTACAGTTTTGTTCTCTTAAAGTAATAAAAGGTAAGGAAATCCAGAACCTCTGAGTCCTTTTAAACACACTCATATTTCTGCACTGAGACAGAGCCACTTATGAGGGACATTGACAGATGTCATTTATAGGTATAACCTGCAAGTCCCACTCTTAAATTTCATAGCATTTTAAGCACCAAATGATAACACTGCAGTGAAAATTCTCTTACAGATGGTTTCCTGTATATAAGAGCAATCTGTGGATAATGTTAATTGCTTTACTTGATTCCTTAACAGAGAACTTCACTTCACTGCTTTAAATACCTCTGCACTTTAAATACTTGCATACAACTGCACAGAAGAATTCAAGACACCCTGAGAGTGTAATGTTGGCACCTCTAACCTTTTTGGAGGTCCTCCTATAGCTATTAATTTATTCATTATTTCCTAATATTTTCTTGGAGTAGTGATGTTGACATTTGAATATTAAAATGTTTAAATATTAAACCTCACTTTCCATCCATAATTAGAGAAAATAGACATACACAAACTGAAGTTTTCAAGAATAAAAGATACACTGACCTCAGAAACATCTGTCCTGCTCACTGAATGAAGCCAGTTCCTCTGGGATGAGGCAGAAGGTGATAAATTCAGGGTCCAGGGTTGAAAACACAACAATAACATTAAATACTCAGATCTGAAAAAACAATGGTCTTTATCAAAGTGCTTTCTGGAATGTATATTTTCTCTGCTTTCTTTTTCTAAAAATATTCCCCATTATTCTTACAATAAGAGACTAATGACAATAAGAATAATTTTCTCAGAGGCAGAATAATGTTTCAGTTTCTACGTTTTTTGAATGCATGCATGAATAAAAATAGATTTTTCAAACACAGTGCTTTAATATCAAACATATCAAGATAATGAAGGAATCAAGAAATTCTGACTTCTACCAGTTTTAACCACAGAAATCAAGCATTTCATTTATTCCTTGGGAAGCTATTAAAGGGTTCTAAAAGCTGCTGTTACTGTTTGCTGTTGGTACACCAAAGACATCGAAGTTTACACCACATTTATTGAGGAAACCTTTACTGCCATACCCTAGAGGAATATTCACATCACTGCAGGTATCTCACCCCAGAAGCACCCAGTGTTTAAACCCCTGCTCCAGTAGTGACCACAGTGCCAAGCAGGGCATTTGGCAAACAAAGCCAGGAATTCACCACTGGAATTCACACTCTGAGCAATAATTTGTGAGACAAGGCTGAAGATCACAGTGATCCACAAGATCAGTTATTTTAATTTTATTAGAGGGGGGAAAAAAGCCCAAAGAGCCTAAAAGATGAGTAACCTGATGTCCTCAAAACCTGTGGAATAAAACCATACTGACAGGAGAAATTTCCCAGAACTTCCACCTTTCTTTGAGGAGTATTATCTACCAGTTAATCCAGAAAATAGATACTTTCTTGTTTGCTGCTTTTTCCTTTTTTTAGGTACAACAAGTTTAGCTCCTTTACTGGGCAGAGAAATTCTCAGGGGCAGAATTGGAGCAAACCCATCCTTATTTTGTACCTTCTCAATGAACCAACTACCTCACCCACAGTGAGTGTCCCAGCCAACATAAACCAGGGCCTTGCAGGAGATTTTCTGAGTACAGACATCACTGACCTGCTGAGAATCACCCAAGTGAGCCTTGTGCCTTCCAGGTGGCTCCAGAAGCAGGTAAAGAGGGGTGCTGGCACCCAGTGACTGCTACAGTTGAAAGGTCACACAAAAAGTCCACAGCCATGGCACTAACCAATCTGTTCCCTACAAAAAGAAGAGTTTGTTTTTGTTTTTCTGACTTTTAATCAGCCAAAAAAAAAGTAAATGGTTTGCAGTTAAGCTCCAAGCACACTTCAAGCAGTAAATCACACCAACAGCACAGCCACAAACACAAGTTGAAGATGATAGCCAAGATGCAAAGCAGCAGCAAAAGAACTGTTTATTCCCAAGCAAAAAAGTCCTTTTTTTGTGCTCTCTGAATCCTGGAGCAGCCTGTGCTGCTGGGAGGGTGATGGGAACTGCTGCAAGGAGGCTGCAGCCTGTCAGACCCAGTGGCCTCAGAGCCTGGTGACAGCAGGAGGGTCAGGGGGTGTGACAGCCACATGAGGTTTGGGATCTTCTCATCACAGGAAGATGTGGAGGCTTTAAAGCATTACTGCTTGCTTGCCTCCCTAGGTTTTTTATAGCTTATATAATAAAATCAAGTAGAAGCTGTTTGCAGTTACAGCATATTAAAGCATTTATTAGGGCTGAGATGTTTTGAACAATGTTGAGTGTTGTTCAGGATATTATTTAATTATTTTTTACTACATTTTGTCCTACATAAATTTAGATATTAATCTTAACCCTAAAAACCATGATATTTTAATCCTGGTGAGAAAGACACAAATATCCTGTGTTTCAGCAGAGGCAGCTGATTCCACTGCCAGTGTCACCCTGCTGTGACTCTCCTCCCACCCATTTTGGCTTTGCCATTCCCTCCAGGGACAAGGACACACTCAATGGCCATTTTCAGTCAAACCACAGCCACAGGCAAAGGAACATCAGCATTACAAAGCTGCCCTCTGGAAGCATTACCCAGTTCTTCCTCTTCCTTTGTTTTACAGATCAGCTCGTGTGAAGTTATTTGAGAACTATTGTAATATTCAGAGAGGAAATTTTTTTTAATGCACAGTTTTCTCTTCTTCTGGGGAGAAGGAAGGTGGATGGATTTTTTTGGGCAACTATGGGCACCCCTCCAAAAACTCCTGGAAAATTAAAATTCCTTCAGAGAATTCAACTTCTATTCTAGAAGATCTACTTAAGGAGGATGTAGCACCTGGAATTTTTTATATATATAAGTTAAAATCACAACTTGCTAGTCTTTTAGTTCTACTTAACTATAAACCTTTTCCTTAAAAAACAAACAACAACCACAAACAACACCCAGAATATCCCCACATTTTGAAACAAATATATGAAGTTTATCCATGGTTTACCTTTTTATTAGCAATTACAGATCCTCAAGATTTACAGTGTCAGTTCCTTCAGGTTCTGCTCATCATCTCAGACAGGTAAATTGGACACTCAATTCTACTGGAGTGTGCTCAGTGAGGACAGCAGGATAATTATCCTGCCATGTGAAACAGAGTGGGTTAAATTTATTTAAGTCCCAAAACACATCAATATAAATACAGCTACCTAGTTACTTGGAGTTCTTGACCAAACCTTTTGCATAGTTTTCTCCTCTCCCCCAGCCCAAAAGAAGAATTTCAGTGTGGGAATATTATCATATATCTAATGGGAGCTATAAGTTCCAGCTTGCTTGAAAAACATCCTAAAATTTCACAATACTGAAATTAGACCATCACTACTAAAACACCACTAAGATCAGTAGTAAATTGAATTAGATTCTTCTGAAAATATTCACAGTCAGGACTGAAGAGTATGCACAGAGCAAAATTTTTCTTTCCCTAGGCTTAGTGATGAACCCTGAATTGTCTTTTACTCCATTATATCAAAGACTTGCACATCTCATTGAATTCCACAAAAACATTAAGAGCTGTAATGTTTGTGTTGATAAGAACACAGGGACTAAAGTAATGGGAAATCAATATTATGTTTCTGCAAAAATAGAGTAATCCAAATTCAAAATTCTTCAGCAGGTAAAAATATATATTTGATCATAATAAAACCTGCAATTTTATGCTCAGGCAAGTAAGTTGGATGGGAGTTTTAGGATTTTCACTAGTGTGTGAAAAAGATATTTTAAGAAATAATTTCCTGTGTTCCCACTTTTGAGGATACAAGTGCCAAGATATAAATGTAAATATTTCTAAAAGAAAAGTGATATTTAATTTTATACAAGGCATTAAAATTTACTTTTTCCTAACATCATAGAATGGTTTGGATTGGAAGGGACCTTAATGCTTACCCCATCCCATCCCCTGCCATGGGCAGGACACCTTCCACTATCCCAGGTTGCTCCATCCAGCCTTGGACATTTCCAGGGATGGGGCAGCCACAGCTTCTCTGGAAAACCTGTGCCAGGGCCTCAGCACCCTCACAGTCAAGAATTTTTCCCAATATCTGACCTAATTTCTCCTCTTTAGTTTTGAACCCAGTGTCACAGAAGTTTATCTGCAGTTTATTACATTATGTGCACGTGTTTAGGACAGAAAATTTGCCTGAAGAAAATGTGTAAGAGCAGTTTCTGGGTTGTATGGAAAGGAGCAACACAGAACTGGAACAAATCCTGATTCCTTCAGATTTCCACCTTTATTTATGTATCTAATTAGCACAGATAAGCACCCACACTTCTGAAGCAGCAGCTTTTCTGCAACTCCTTTACCCTCTGAAAACTTCTTCATAACTTCTTCTGTATTAAACAGAGTAAATCAGAACTGTATTTCTTGCCATCAGCTCCCCAGAAGGTACAATCACAGGCTGCATGCAAGATGGTCAGTATTTAAGCTATTAAGAGCCTATCCAGACACTTTTATAAGCACTCAGTGGGGATATAAAGGTTTCATTTTTCACAGCCTTCCCCCTGGGCCCTCTTCCCAGGGACAACAGATTCCATCAGCATGAGGTGCCAGGGAATAATTTCGTGACTTAAAGCAAGAAGAGCAGAAGAAAAACATCCAAAAATGTAGAAACTTCTTAAAATACTGCAACACTTTCTAAAATGCAGGAGTATAGGAAAGTAAAGGGAAGGAAGAAAGGACATAGAAGGGCAGCTTGCACTATTGGGAAGGTTCTTATTACAATTGGGAGCACCAGGATCCACCAGAGTCAGGAATACATCTCCCATTAAACACTACTAAATTTTAGAGTGCAGGGAAGCTGAGCCAGGGCATGCTGCAGGCTGTTCTGAGAGAACAGCACTGCTTATCTCCAGTTTCCATCTTTCCCTGGCTTCCATTACTGCAGAGTGAAAGAAACAGGGCTGACATCATCATGTCATGTTCCCAGGATGTGCCCAGCAAATGACACAAAGGGAAAGAGAACAAAAGAAAGTCAGGAGGCCAGAACAGCATTTCTTACAATGATGCTGTTCAAAGCCCTTATTTCCTGTTTTTTAGATATTTTCTTATTAGTGAACGTGACAGAACAGTGGCTCAGTGAGATATAAATACACTTTTAATACTTGAGTAGTTCTGTCTAATTTAGGGGGACTGTAAGAGCAGCCTTTAGAACATAGACTGAAGATTTCCTCCTCAATTAGTGTAACAGCATCTGCCTATTGTACAAGTTCAAAATTTGAAGATTTGGCTAAGGCTTTGCTAAGCACAGAAACTGAGCTCGTAGCCAGCAGGAACACTGTGCCTCTGCACTTACCTCTCCTCTGTTGGAGAAAGGAAGATCAGACAGTTCACTCTAAAGTTTATCACTCCTTTCTCTTTACTTTTACATGAGAAACATGCATTTCAGATCATGGGCAAGGCATTCTATTTCCCTGATGAAGATTTCATTTCACACATGAAAGGAGCATCACAATTATAAAACATATGCAAGGTCAATAGTGATGAGCACTGTGCAGAGAAGCACAACACAGCAACAAAAATAAGGTATTTTACTCTCTAGGCATTACAGAATTTGAGTCCTAACATGAGGCAGACCTCTGAGACTTCTTGTGATTACATTCTTTCTTTTCCCTAAATAATTATCTTTTGACTAAAATGTATTTTCCTTTATTCCCCCTTTACTTATACATATATGCTCCCTTGATAAAGAAGTGTTATTGAGCTGTGAATCAACTGCAGCCAGTGGAAATAGTGAACTAAATAAACAGGAAAAAAAATATGAACCCTGATGAAGCAACATTCTAAATTTCAGGGTATCTTCATGACACTCTCCAATAAAAAGAAGAAATAAGTGAAAACCTTTTGCTTAAAGAACTTTTACTCAACCATGACTGTAAGTTTTCTTGCAAAGAAATGGAACTAATTCTCATTATTGTAAATCTGGGGGACAATTGTGCAGGTATGGGTACTCCACAGAATTTTTTTTTTTCCTAGATGCAGGAAACTAAAGAATTAACCACAATCTGCACTGCATAGTTGCAACAACTGACCTGCTGGGCAGAAGCATGAGAATGAATTCTATAAAATGGTGAGGCTGCTTTGCTCCAGCTGGTCATTAAAGCAAACATATTCCTGCTCTTCAGGCACTGGAGCAGTCCCACTAAATACTTATGCAAGACTAAAGTTCGGGCATGCACACATACTCATCTTGAATTCATGTTACATCTGGTTTTATTGTACCAGAGGTACTTTTGAGCTCCCTGTGCCTAAATTGGACCACAATAGAAAGACATTTAACTATTTTTATTTTTACTGGCAGCATTTAACTATTGCTGTGATCATTTTGTTCCTCCTGAGTAAAATAACAATCAGCTTTAGCCATCAGGTACCAGCCACTAGAATTTCAAGTACCAGAACCCACACCAAGAGGTATTTCTATTTTTCAGCATCCTTGTTCTGATCTTGAGCTATGAAGCAATCCAATATTCTCTAGAAAGAAAGTGATATTTTCTGTTATTATTGTACTAGCAGGTTCTGTACTCCAGGTGAAGGGATTGCATTTCACTCTAAAACTCCTTGACCTTCATTAGTGCTTCAGGGAGCTTGAAAGCCAGATGGAATAACAAAAAATTCAATAAAATACACTAGCTCATATCTTTTCGGTTTTCTGAAACAACAGGGAAAATAATAGCCATCAGGTCTAAAGATTAATTTGAAATGAAATGCTTGGAGGCAAATAGATATGATAATTGCATTAAATCATATATTGCTTGCTTTTAAAAGGGACATGAAATCTTATAATTAAATCAACATCTAGATCATGTTTTAAGTTATATTATTTTAGTTAATCTATTTGAAAATAACTTTGCAAATAAACAAGGCAGGCATTAGATATTGCAATTTAATCAGCACTTAATTTTGACATTAAAAAAATTAGATGAAGGATTAAAATAATATTTTTAGACATTCACAGACCAATAAAATATTCATAAGTATTATGACCACGAAGGTTTTCAATCTATCTGCTGTATTTTGTTACACTAAGTCTCAGGACCCTCATACAGTGCATGTGTAATGTAGGTTTAGTGAAGAAATGAGTTTTACATGCACAGGTAGACACTGTACCTGGAATGAGTGAGTAAAGCCCTGGATGATTATCATGGAAACCTAGGGGTAGAAAAGACCTCCAAGACCATCAAGCAGTGTCTCTGCAAGCATTTTACTCCAGACCACATTCTGATATCCCCTTTCTACTTCTACAGCACTTGACTTGGCATGTTACTAAACCAATGGCATAAAAATGACTCAGTTTTGCCCCAGTTTAGATTCAATATTAAGACAGATCTGGAAATTATAACTACAACTTAAAAATGCTCCTTGGTTTGATGGGAGACAAGGGGAAGAGGAAAATTCATGTCACTAGCAGCAAATCTCTCCAAATCCAGAAGCTAAAACACTTCCACTAGCATATTCCATAGATACACATATATATGTATATATAATGTGTGTGTGTTTAAGAACCTATAACCCATTTTAAACTGCTTGGTAAGATTCAGAGACATTTATTTACCGAAGTTGTACTTTTTACCTAGGAAATTTAAAATTTTTATTAGGCCACTCTCTAAGCATCATCCATGCCATTTCAAATATCCACTTTTCAGGAACACAAACACATAACATACACAATTCTTTAAGGAGAATAATTACATCTAATTGATTTTATCTTCTTGTATTGGTGTTTCCAGGACCACAACCACCCTACTGCCTGAAAAAAATTCCCATCCTTTTAGTTCTGTGGATCACCTGCCCTAAGCCCACATGACACAAGGTTTTCCTGGTCTTTCAAAAGAGAATATATAAAGTCCCTGTGGCTACAATCCAAACATAATTACACTCTTTTTTCTGCCCCTAAACTGTGGGATCACAAATTATTTTACAGAATCTTTTTGGGTCACTACAGTCTGGCTAAACCACCCATTACAGATTCCCTGCATTTAAAGGCATAACCTTCCCTAAGAGATCTTGGTTGCATATGAGTAACAAAGATTTTGGAATTGCAATATTTTTAACTTGTCTGACTTCGAGATGTCAAAACCAACTATTCTGTTGTTTTTTGAAGCCTCAATAAAAAGGTATTTGTTAAAGATAGAGCAATTAAAAAACCTGTGTTAAAGCAGCAATTTTAAAATACATTTTTCATCCAATGCATCTATTTTGTACTAGCCAAGTTTTTAAGCTTGCCAGGTTTTTAATACTCAGAAATATACATTAACTCATGTTTTTTTTACTATCCTTATCCATATTAACCTAATTCTTCGTGCTTCTATTTGGCTGCAACAGCTTTTTTAGAATTGTTGTGTGCTCAGTAGCTCCATTTTAGATATTTCTGCAGAGAACTGCAAGAAACATTTCAGAGGATAGTGCACAGAAGTCCAGGTTTTAATTTGGAATTCTAAAGAACACATTCTTTAGAGTTCTTTGGACTTTTTTGAGGCTATTTAGGGCTCAAACCATAGCTCTCCTTTAACAAGTATGAAGATGTGTGTTCTGGGGCAGAATCTGAATGGAAAAAATATGAGCAAAATTAGTAATTAATTCACGAATTTAAAATTCAAATTTTAACTAAATTTACAATTTAAGCTGTATTATCACTTTGGTTTGGGCTTGGGAAGATTGCATGTAAAAATAATGTTGAAAAGTGACAAAAAAGTCTTTGATTTCTATGTTTATTGAGGGAATAAGAGCACTCAATTTTAAAACCATATATATGTGTATGTTCAAATATGGCAAAGTTGCAAAAGTAGTGATTTATAAAGATCCACATTCCACTTCTACACAAAGTCTATAAAAGCAAGATCATTTCTTGTTCCTCACTATAACTTTGACATTAATTATTTTTTATTATTGGTCTGGTTTGGTATTCTAGTGTTTGCATGCAGAATAGCAGAAATTTGCATACAAATAAAAGCCATGTAGTCATATTTTGTTCTAATTTCCCCCACACATCCCTAAACAGCCCAGGATATATAAATTACAGTATCATTTAGCTAACAATCTATGATGGCTACGTGTATTAACATAACCTGCCCAGGATTTAATTAAGCAAGTTCAAAACATGGAAATTAAAATTAAGGAGCCACTAGAGAAGGATAAATTTAAAGAGCTGGCCTCCATTTGTAAGCACATATGATTTTATTACCTTTACTAAGAATGGGGGAATATGCAAACAGAGAGGATAAACAATTATTGTTTATCTTATTTTCTTTTCTTTCTGAGACAGAGAAAAAAGACTTGGCTCTTAGTGCCCCACCCTCTTTAGTACTTTTGGAGAGGTCTTGAATTTTCATTCCACCAGTGGCAAGGATAAAATCAGTTTAGAAAGAGAAATGCTAAAATTCTTCTACTCTCTCCAAGCACGTGGCAACTGGATATGGAGAGACAGAGCACAATGATGCCATCTGACAGTGCATGAGGTTCTGTAAACACCACAAAATTAATAATATATATATGTATAATATTTATATATATATATATATATATATTCCCCTATATGTGGGGAATATTCTCTTTTTCTCACTCCTCTTTACAGGTGTGGCAAATTTAGTGCTAGCCAAATCACCAGTTTACCCACTAGAACTATTCACTCATTTCCTGCTGTGAGACAGGGTTAGGAGGAAGGGAAAAGAGCCTCAAACTTGAAAGAGTATAAAGAAAAATTTAATTAGCAGAAACTAAAAGAAATAATACTCAGAGTAAAACCTTCAAAACACTTCTCCTCTTCCACTACACCCTAATTTCTTTCACACTGACAACATACAGAAATAAATCAGTCAGTGTACCATCTCTAAATAATTTTACTCCAGCTCACTTAGGCAGAGGAGTCTCTCTCCTCAGTCTACGAAGAGAAACAGTTCTCTTGTGGATTTTAATTTTCACAAATAGCAGTTGCCCAGGAAAGCTGCAATCATGAAGTCCCTCCCATCTTTTGAGCCCTCCCACATCTGAATTCCTGAGCCATGTCAACTTATGGGGTACTATTTTAAGGATAAAACTGTTCAAGCAAAGGTTCTCTTCATCTATCTCTGAGATTATCTTCATCTCTTGGAACAGAGATCTTCCCTTCCTCTTGAATAAAAAGGATTTGTCACTGTTGTTCAGACCATTGAAATGAGAGGAAAAAGCTTGTGTGTGTAGGAAAACACATAAAATTACCACTAAGAATGTAAATTAACCTTCATAGCTCCCTATTAATAACAAGAGATCAAGGACTCTGCAGATTTGCAAAGTTTGTTTGTGTGATACCTCGTCTGCTTTCTGAGCGCTGGTTTTCAACTGGCACTTCATTTCCTGATTTATTTTTCTAATCCATACTGCCAGGAGGCTGGAGTGACTGTGCAGCTGGGAGGACAGCTTTCCTCACAGGTTCTTTCAGAATCTATTCCAACAGCTCTGGGGGTATCCCTTGCTACACACTGATTTCTAGGGGCAGATGCATCATCCAAACACAACACACAGGCCTTTAATGAGTGCAAATGCAGTGGGATTGTAGATTGTATATGTTAATTTTTCAATATATCAGCTTCAGATTGAGCTTTAGAACAGTTATTAGTTGATACAACCAAGTGGCTTTATCATAGAAATCATCCAGCCCTTTTTTGCATCCAGAAAACCACGATGATGCCAAATCCTCTCCATCATGCTTAGACTGGCACTGGGGATTAAATGTTCTGTAAACTTACAGAATGATGACAGTGTAAGTGTTCCAAGAAGTTACATGAGGACAAGAGTGTCAAATGATGAAACAATCCAAAACAGATACTTCTCAGCAAATAATTTGCAAATGGGTTTACAAATCCCTTGAGGCTTGTTTTACAAATTGCCTTTAAAATTTTTGTTCCGTATCTCCTTCATTTCCTATCCCATGTTCTATCTATGTAATACAATAACACAAAGCTCTTCTTCTAGACAGCATTTCTTACAATAGAAGGAGATAAAACTATTTGTGGAAAGAAGAAGAAAAAAAATCTTTCAAACTTGAAGAATCTGCATTCATTTTTCCACAAGCAAACAAATAGACTTGATAAAAAATGCAGAATAGTAAATCTCATAAAAATGTATAAAGAGATATATAGATGGCCATAAACAGCACACTAGTACTGCAGTATTTACATTAAAAGCTCCTTCTAGTTTTTTTCTGCAATTCATAAATTTTCTTTTGCTATGGGAAAAAAACCTTCATTGTCACTTATTATTTTGAAAAAATCAGAAATACTGCAACTGCAGGAGCATGTAAAAATGTCTGGGACTACTTTGCATTTTCATCATTTCAGTTTTGCTCCACAAAGGGGGGAAAAAACCCAACACTTTTTAAACCCCTCCACATCTGTTTATTGAGTTAGAATTTAGTATAACAACTGTCTTCTGATCCACTTGCAATTTTGATGCATATCTTAACAAAAATACATGAGTAGGACATCTGGCACTTTGGAGATGCTAATTTAATTTAATTCCTTAAGTTCAATTTTTGTCTGCACGAAAATAATCTGATATTTTCAACAGAAGCACTAAGGAGCTCAATGAATTTTTGATTTATTTTAAATTCAAAAACATATGTTTAGTTCATAAGAATATTTCCATATTTATAGCCTTTTTTTCTGTATGTTCTTAAAAGGAAATCATCTCAATAATTCTAGAAAGGTCAAGGAAAAGAAGATATTTCTCCTATGATTGTTTACCTTAAGCAGCAGAAATGATAACTCTAGTGTTTATGGTGAAAAGCAGAGTTGCAAACAAACTGCATTATCCAGAATTCTGGTTTTTTTCCCATTTCAAACCCCATTTCTGGGTTTTTTTTTCCTTCCCTCACCACCTGTGAAAGCAGGGAGGTTACTCTCATGGCACACAGCAAAGCTGAGACTGAACTCACTATTACAACTCCACTCCTTTTCCAAGAACCAAATCCACTCAGGTTTCATGCTCACCCTAATCACAGCAGAGATAATCCTATTTGCATCATTATTTTACATTACTTAATAATAAATGTCTCGCCCATAACTGAAGCAGGACTCTATCGATTCCCTGGTTGTTTTGTTATTTGTAGGACATTTCACTCAAAGCACTAAATTGCATTTATAGAGTCCATACAGCTCTATTATTTGTGCATTTTGCATGAAATTGAATCAAAGATGTTTCCAGACAACCAGGAACCACCAGTCTGGGTCATGGCAGCTAACACTCACCAGAAAGGCAGAGGACCAAGAGGATGTGCAGACTTTCACCAACAAGATCCTCACCAGTGCTCATGACACAGCCCTTCCCTGCTTCCTTTTGTCTCTCCAATTATAGCTGGAGTAAGGGATTGCTCCTGAAATTAAGGAAGTGGGAAATAACAGGGAAGCAGCTCATATTCATATCAAAAAGCTGAAAAAATTTTAGCTGGAGCTTTGAGCAGCCTGATCTAGGGAGAGTTGTCCATGGCAAGGGGTGAAACAGAACAAGCTTTAAAATCCTTTCCAACCCAAACCACTCCATGACTCTACAATGCAGCCTTGGGCAGGAGCAGCACAGAGCAAGCCTCACATTTACCTTACCCTCCTAATTTGAAGAGGAGCTGCAGGTTCCAAAAAGCAGGGACAGCAGTTTGGGAAGGCAGTGGTTTAAATAAGAGAGGTGCCAGGGATTGATTGGGGAGCAGGGTGGGACTCAATTGCATGTCTGACAGGCAGCTGTGCTCACAGGTGCTACCAGAGCCCTGACCCTCACCTGGCTGACACAGGGCTGTGTTTTAGAAACTCAAGACTGTTGGAAAGAAGTGATCCACCATTCCTTTCTGCAGCTTGTCTTGCTGGAATATCTCAGCCATAATGGTACCTTCTTCTACAGAAACTTCCACAGCATCCCCAAATCTAGTGTGTTGGGAACAGGGCTGTCTCCCTTACTCTGGATTTATAAATTTGCTTTTTGCTTCATACTTTCAATAAAAAAAGGGAAGGAAGGGGAGAATGTTGTTCTCAAAAGCTTATAGTGACGAGAAATGCCACACAGTGCCCAAACACATTTCTTTAAACTACTTCCCACATCCCCAACATGGAATGCTGAACACCATGAGAGAAAATAGGATAGGATCTCCTTTTTTCCCTAATGCACTCACCTTTTTTTGTTGGCTATCAGGAGTTGCAGGCTTGAACTTTATCAGTGCTGCTGTGCAATATCTGTTTTCATACTGATGCACTTCACAGGGAATCACAACTGCTCGGATCCATTCTGTAAATCCCACGTTCCTAGTGAGGAACAGAGATTTGGTTTGGCTCAAATGACAGCAATCAGGGGGCTTTCAGCAGAAAGATCTGACCCTGTCCTTGTTAGCATAAACCAGCAATAACCCAGTAATCTGACATGGTGAGATGTATTTCATAAATCAAGAATTAAATGCCTTCATTTCTCCTGCCTGCTGAGCTCCCAGAGCCTGAACCCAGGGTGAGATCCTGAATTTAATACTGAATTTAATAGTAATACTCCCATTGACTTTGGTGGGTCCAAGCTTTCACTCCCTAAAGCCACACAGGTTTTAAAACAATTTTTCGGCATACAGAGAACAGGGAAAGTAACTTATTTGGCTATTTTTTTTTTACAGTAATTCTGGGCACTGTTCTATATTTTCTTAGAATCAATTATAGTCTCCTCTACTTCCCTTGACTATTGACTCTTTTGTGATTGATGTATTATTTCAAGTAATATATAAAGCCTTATACCTATTTATTGACAACATGCTAAGTTAGGTACCTTTTAGGCAATTCTCCAGCTTGAAAAACCAAGTGCTAACAGTGAACTCCAGACATCTCAATACCACAGGCTGTTATCATTTTGAACATAAATGAAGATATTAATCAGCTAATCACTAATCCCTGAAATCTCTAACTGCAGTATTGGCAGATCTTCTCAAAAAATATTTCCAGGCTTGCACGCCTGTTGTTGCATTTGCTTAAGGAATAATCTATCACATAAATGGCTAGTTAGTGAAATGAACTAATTAACAAAGAAGTTAAATGGAGAAATAAATCTCAAGCTCAAGACTACTGAACTGTTGCTATCCTCTTACATCCAAAGCCACAAGAAAGGCTTACACTCAAGAAATACTGCTGCATTTTGAAATTCTTTTTTATACATGTGAAACATGTGCAATTTAATCCCTATTTTATCATGCTGAACAACCATTACATTTATTGTATTAAAATCTATGTAATACAGTGTCAAATACAACTGTCCCCATCTGAGCCCCCTTCTCCTCTTGCTTTCTACTTGAAAATCTTAATTTGCCTTTAAAGATTAATGTAAGAACTATTCCAGTGCATGTTTTTTGAACTATTTTATTAATTTGCTATTGATCTGCACCTTTGGATCTTTATATCCATGTTTAATTTCTGTTAATGTTTGTTCCAACTTTCTGCAATATCCAGTGGGCATATACATATTTTAAACCCCCTCAATATTTTGACCGATAATGTTATATAGAAAACCTGGAATCAGAGTAACATTTTAAGCTAAAACTAGCAATGCAATTGCTTCCATTACCACTTATGTTAATAAATGAGAGTATCTTGTTGAAAGCAGTGGGAAACAGATGGACACTTTGTCAAAGTGTGAAGCTCAACGATTTGGGTGATAACACATGCATATGGGTGTATATATATCTAGATATAACTGAATAACAACATTTTTAACCTCTAATACTCCAATTTCTTTATATAGTAATCACTGTGGATTTTTTCTTTTCCACACATAAAAACTACAGACTTATTGGAGGGAAAAAAAATGACTGACAGGATCCCAGAGTAAGCTTATGGCAGGACCCAGAGCTGAACCTTTTCCTCCCAGTTTCAGCCCAAACCACTGTGAAATGAAAACTCAGGCAAAAATGTGGTGTTCTCATGGAGCACTGGAACTGAAAATAGACACACAAATTCTGTAAAAGGATAAATGATGAATTTATGTTCTTAAACCTGAGCAGTTTATCTCTGATTTAGCTCATAGTGCATCAAACACATTAATGGTGTTTTAACTGACATGATGTGGGAGTTACAATAACACTGCCCAGCATTTAGCTTGCTAATGGCTTCTTAATTACAAAAGGGTATTAAGGCTTCATAGGAAGCTGCACCCTAATGCTCGTGGCCCCTTTTATCCCACTTGAGCACTTAAATATTAATGATTGCTTTAATCTCACCATTATTTTGTCCAGCCCTATCTTTGACAATTCCTCAGTTCCTTATTTTGAGTATCTCAGCCACAGTGTTGATATTCATACTAATCAGTCTCTTCTGGCATCTGCAGTGTCAGCTTGGAGCTGATTCAGAAAAAGCCACAAAATCATAACATTACTGTTTCTGTAATTTTCTGCTATTTAGGATGCATGTAACTCAACTTCTGAGCTTTTAAAGATGCATCTGTAAGGCCTCTCACTGTCATTTTGAGGGAAAAATATAAATCTCAAACCACACTTGTGTTCATGATATACAAACAATTCTGTTTCCTCCCATGAACTTACAGTATTTCTTCTTCATAACAGATATAGAAGAAAACTTTAAAGTTCAAAAGAGGTAAAAGGGAGATATTGGTTCCTCTGATTTACTATCTTGTATCTAGTCAGGTTTTTTTGTGGACCACTATCACCTGATACAGATATCTTTATTAAAACATCATGTCCATCTAGGACTCTCTCAATCTCCCCTTTTTCATGATCATAGAATGGTTTGGATTGGAAGGGACCTTAAAGATCAACCCTCCTGCCATGGGCAGGGACTCCTCCCATTATCCCAGGCTGCTCCAAGCCCCATCCAACCTGGCCTTGGACACTGCCAGGGATGGGGCAGCCACAGCTGCTCTGGGCAACCTGTTCCTCACCACTCTCACTGAGGAGAATTTCTTCCAATATCTGATATAAATCTACTCACTTTCAGTTTAAAACTATTCCTCCCTGTCTTGTCACTCCAGGCCCTTGCCCAAAGTCCCTCTCCAACTCTTGGAGTTCCTTCAAGGACTGGGAGGAGCTTTAAGGTCTCCCCAAATTCTCTTCTCCAGGATGACCAACCCTAACTCTCAGCCTGTAAATCAGAAATATCTCAACCCATGTGAGTTAGTCTGCTACAAAAGCACAGTAAGAATCACAAAATGCAAAAAACACCTCAAACATCTATTTCTTCTATTCAGGACACAGGTAGGATCACACATAACACTAAGAGGGGAATATTCAAATTCTTAAAACCAGTAAGGCAAGCAAAATCAAGAGATAGTTTTTATTTTCCTTTGATCTTCCACACTGACAGAATTCAGAAACCAGCAATGAAAATATCTCAGCTGTCAAACATAATAAAAGATCTTGTTTACTGAGCAAGGCCCAGACTATCAAAAATAATCAAGGCTCTGCTTCCCAAACAGAAATGATTTGCAAACCACCCCAACAAAAGCACTGGCTCAAGGTAAGTAGCTGTGCCCAGCACATGAACTTGAACAATCTCTATCCCCAGCATTCCAGGTCTGTGCATCTGTGCATGGGTCAGAAATCCAACAGTTCCCCCAGGGAGTGCTGATTTCAGCTCTTGTCATAGCTCACTGCTGATTACTCTCTAATTACCTCAACTATGCTTCAGACAAAGCAAATTTGCTGCTCTGCCTAAGACGTGCAAACCCAACACTTTTCATTACTTTTACTTCTCTGCATGGTTCTGGGGCTGCTTTTTGTGCTGCTGTAGCACAGCTTACAGCATTCTGCAGTCCCTCATTCCTGTGACATGTCCAAGGAGATTATATGAGGCAATAATTTATTTTCCTAATCCTTTGTCCAGCAGTGATCCCTGCAAGGACAGAAAGCTCTCTGCTATTGATTTCAAGACCAAACCTACTGCAGGTGAAATTCAGATTGTGCTCACTGTCACCACTGATTGCAGAGTTTTCTTGGGGTGTGTTTCCATCAAGTCACTGAATTCCATAGATTCAAAGTCTGTATTTAGGACTAACCCTTTTTGTACATCCCACTTTTGTAAATCAAGACGTCACCAGGAGCAGGTCCCAAATGAAAGCATCTGTAGGACAATTATTTTAATTAATCTTTTCACAACAATAGAGATAGCATGGAACAAAGTCAAGCCATAAAAACCTATTCAAATGCCAGTGCTTTATAAAGACAGAACTCTTGATTAAGATCAAGTCACACCAAAAAACAAATCAAATCATATTCCTGAAGTGCCAGAGCACACACTGGAGATTTTATTTCACCTGTAATATGTGCAAATTGGAGGATCAAATGGGCATGTTTAAAAGATACTTAAAATTTCTCATATCACTTAACTAACTTATGCATACAAGACAGGGAGTCTGTGTGACTGGGAGAGATTTTTTAGATTTCTCCTTAGATTTAAACTAAGAAGGTGCCACTGAACTATCACAAAGCCTGAACAAAAACTTTCAATGACAGTTTGGCAGATTTTTTTAAGTATATATGAGCTTAACACTAAAACAAGGATAGCTCATCTGGGCCTGTGCCAGCAGCAGAATTTGATGACAGCAGCAGTGTTCTTATGGGGGAAAAGGAGTTTTCTGCAGAGCTCCTATCCTCAAGATAACATAGGCATTGCTATTTTACAAGTCTTGAATAAGAGGCCAAAGATTTTTTTCCTATTCTATTAAGGTAAATATGAAATATAAAATATAGTAAGTTTTTTCTTAACATTGCTGACTTGGGTTAAAGCAATTCCATTTGCTCCTAATACCTTGACATGGTTATGGTCAGTCTAACAAAAAACTGCATCCTCTGTGGCAGCTGCATATTTCCTTCAGCATTTTTGAAAATACTATTTTGACCATAAATATAGAAATTTGCAACCTGTCAAGAAGGGTTGGAACCAACAAACAAGAATGTGGCTCTAACAGAGTTCCCTGGACAGGAATTTTTTTGGTATCTATACTCTGCTAATTCTTTAATATCTGTATTAACACATATATTTTTACTTCTCTCAGTTGCCACTACAGGAAAATGCAAGAAACTTCAAAGAGATAATACAGAACATTTACTACACCCAATTGAATCCAATAGTGCTCCCTATTAGATATCAATCCATTTTACTGACACCTGGCTGTTAGGAACAATGTAACATGTTATTGTGACTGTCATTCAACCATTCTGCTGCTTACAATGCTGCATGTCAAATGCTAAATAATAATGCAGGGCTTCTTACAGGGATGGCATGACTTCCACACAGGCTTCATTTCTAGTTACAGCCAGAATTTGAGCTCAGCACTCCCTCTCCTATCAGCCTGGAAGCAGCTTTGCTCAATTGTTATATTCTCCCCAAGATGGATTTTGCTTGAAATTTTTCTTTGTGTGAAATTTCTGTTCTGTTGTAAACATTGAGACTCGAGTTCCAGGCATGGAGATGATTTTGGATCTATTTTATGCTTCCCAAATGCTTTTCTCACCATCTCTCCTAAGTCAACTTAGTGCCCATTAAACGAGGCAGATTGACTGATTTTTAGGGTTGCTCTTTATTCTCCAGGAGCTGCAGAAGAGGCAATGGCACTGCCAGCTCCTGCCTGGAGGTGCCAAGCCATTCCATCATGACTGGTGGAAACCAAGGGAGTCACTCAGGGTGGCTGAGGTGACATGAACACAGTGTCACTACTCTCTCTTGCAGCCACAGCTATGGTGTGCCAGGTCTTCTGCAGACCAGAGGAATGGAAACCATTCTAGAGCACACTCAGGGCCAGCTGTACTGCACACCAGAGGAGAAGAAACATTCTTAGCCCACAGGCTATACAAACACAGCTCTTGCTGTCATTTCCATCCTGAACTCCCTGAACCAGCCTGGTGGCAGGGAGCAGCCCTTGGCTCAGCCTTCCTGCATCACACAGCTCTGGAGAAGGGGTGATCTATTGCCATTCAAGTCAGCTGCCACTAGGCACAGGCATGTAAAACATCAGCAGGCTCAGCTGGGCTCCAAGGGACTCCCAGTTCATCCATGAGGCATCAGCATTGTCTTTGCACGTGGAAGGGGCTGCAAGCAGTGATTGCTGCAGTGAAAAATCTGCATGCAGCAAATCATGGCACAGCCTGCACTGCTGAGAGAGCTTGTGCAAATCACAGGGAGCAAAACAAGCTTTGCTTGGTGCAGGCTACTTCATCTGTTTTACAGCAAAGCCTTCATGCTGCACCTCACTTGGTTCATCTCTTGCTAACAAAGGAAGAAAGGAGAGTTGATCCTGGAGCGGTGCTGCAGCAGAGCCAGATGGCCCAACTCTCCCAAGCCTTGGCATTGTGTCTCTTTCTGTTACTTCGGTATTTTTATCTTCTCCCACCCCTCCTTTGGTCCCATCTGCACCTTCCCTTCTCTCCATGTCTGTCACGTTGTTTTTCAGTTCAGCTTCCCCAAGAGGAGATGCTTGTGCTGTCGTGTTCCTCACACTGAGCTCAGCAAAGGGTTGGGACTCCTCTGGATTTCATGACAATGTGCCTGGGGGGAGCAGAGATTCCCCAAACTGCTCCCTAGAAAGGGAAAAGATCTGATCTTTCATGTGAGGATCCACAGCAGAGGTGCCACCACACTCACAGGCATTGAAAGTGCACAGAAACAGCCCTGGAGAGCTTGTGGTCATTTCCCAGGAACTTTGAAAGGTGTTTTTTTACTGTTCCCTACTCTTGCCTGCCCATTTCCCAGCCAGGCTGGGTCTTGTCTCTTATTGTAGCTGGTGATCCTCTCCTGTGAAACCCCTTCTCACACATCTACCAAAAACAAAGGGCAGAGCAAAGGGAATTTCTTTCTCTTTGCTCTTGTCCAGCATGAAAAAGAAAACCCACATACAACTATTATCCCACTGCTTTAGCTGCCAGCCAGGGCTGACTTCAGTGGACAGATCTCTCTGCATCAGTTGGTGATCTGGTAGTGAGATGAAGGGCCCTAAAAAACCCAAATTTATTCTCAGTTTCAGTTGCAAAGAATATTCCAAAAGTAAAACAATGAAATGATGTTGGTTTTAGTGGCATGGCAAATAGATTTATGAAGGAGTTTGTTTATATATTCAAATATATTCTCTATATTTAATTCCTATGAAGTTCTGCCTTTGTATGACTATTATTATATACCAAAGATAGGGTCTCTGACTCTTTAGCCTATTTACTCAGATGTAAATTAGTGTCTTGCTTTTAATCCTCCCTCTGCTTTTATTGCTTTCATTGAACAATGGGGAAGCCTACTTGTAGTTAATTTACCACCTGAAGACACTAAATAAAAGTTGCAGGGCCTCATTTATTAAACCTCTCCCTAAGACTGAAGACACTAGGCATACAGTCAAGGCTATGTTTCTATTAAATATTTTCATCACTGAAATTAGAGTATTTATCCAAACAAACTCCCCATGAGGCAATCCAACATAAATCAGCTTATTTATTGGTGAGTGTTAAGTCAGGTGGGTAGTGCTGACCCTTGTGTGATTCTCCAAAGCACATCATTATATTATTTTCATTCACAGTATCTATTATTTTAGCAAACTTTCTGGAAAATTGTCTCTTGTGTGCTACTTCCTTTATTGTCTGCCTTTTACTAAAGTATTCTGATACTCTCTGAGTAAAGAGGAAGAAAATAAACTGGCAGGAGGAAGCATCCCATGCCCTGTGTGCTGCAGCTTGCCCCAGGCTGTATCACTGACCCAAGACCATTTCCCACATGCAGCTTGTGGGGTCAGGGCTGCTCCTCTGCCTTTCTGGGCAAACCAGTCCCTTTGTTCCCATAAAGAACAGGGACTATGTTAAGCAGAAGCCAAATCAGCTGGAAGGTCTCTATTTACACAAAATGTGAAGTTTGTGCTTCTTAATCCCTGCCAGCACAGGATTTTAAGATTCTGAAGTGTCTACAGATGTCACTATTGTGGTTTTTAAGTGCAGGCTCTCTCTTGTACCTTACCTGGTCAGCTCCTGCTTGATGCTGATGCTGAAAGTCCTGTTAGCATGAGGACATGGGATGATGGTAAAGGGTCTTGGCTGCAAAAAAGTCAGAAGAAATGCACTGAACAGAGTTAATTGATCAGGAGAATTTTTGGTCTACATGAGATTCTGACATTTTGAAGTTTACTTATTTTCTAATTCATAACACATAATATTTTTAGATGTCCCAGAAAACAGATGATCTGTACAACTTTCCCTTTGGACAAATATTAACACACAGTTTCCAAAATTAATTTGTTCCCTCAAACCTCAGCAGCTGCTGACTGAAAAGGCTTTGTTCCTTAAAATATGATTTGGCATAACATAACCTAACAGCATACCCTAGTCTATTATTAAGGTTGAATTGTCAAATGAATTGTGTCAATGTAAATTAAATGCTGGGTTTATATTTTTTTCCCTTAGAAGAAATTTCCACTCATCTTCAAACTTTCTCATGAATTCAGAAGAGACCTTTTCAAAGACATTTTTGTTGTTATTGTTTATGAAACGTCAAAGTTTCCTGCAAAACACTGCAACGTTTTTCCAACATCTTTTTCAAGCTGAGCACAAGAAATACTGCTGAGCTCCTGGTTCTATTATCTCAGATCCAGCTCTCTGACAGCATGGAGAATGGCTCCATAAGTAACAAGTGCTTTCCCAGCTCATTGGATGGACAGCAAATACCCAAGATCAAGTGGATAATAATGTGCCCATCAGTCCCCAGTGATTTTTTGTAGCCTTGGCAATCAAACACTGGTACATATGAAAATTTCTGCCAGGTTCCATATGGCTTTATCTAAATGAGAATAAGCACTTATCCCTTTGACTGAAGTACAGCATAATGCAGCCAGATTATTCTGCATTTCTCATGGGGATGAACATGTCCAAAATCCCCAGCCTGGATTGGGTCTGTGTGATCCATGCCCAGTGAGCAGGAACAAGTGTTCTGTCCCCTTCTCAGGAGCTCAGAACTCATCCCTGGTTACACTGGTACACAAGTCACAGTCCAGGTGCCACCAAATGTTTGACTGAGTCTCTCAAAGAGGAGTAGGCCTTCTCACACCCTCCTGCAGATTAATAAATGTGGGAAGCAGTGAAAGAAAACCTAAGAGGACAGGACCTCAAAATGCTGAAGCTCAGTCACAGGGGAGGACAGTCAGACTCTGCCAATCCCCTTGTTATTAGCATGTCATCATTTGCAGATGCTCTGAACATAGAGATGAAGGACATGAGCTAGAGGACATTTCCCCACAAATATACAAAGACAGTGTTTAGAGCAACCTCTTTGAGAGGGATAAAACCATGCAAAAGCATCTCAGTAATGACAGAATCACAGAATTGCCTGGGTTGGAAGGGACCATAATGATCACATCATCCCACCCCCTGCCATGGCAGGGACATCTTCCACTGTTCCAGGTTGCTGCAAGCCCCATCCAGCCTGGCCTGGATATTTCCAGGGATGGAGCAGCCACAGCTTCTCTGGGCAACCTGTGCCAGAGCCCTTCCCACTTATACGAAAGAATTCCTTCCCAATATCCCATCTAACCCTCCCCTCTGGCAGAGGGAAGTATTCCCTGTGTCCTGTCACTCCAGCCCTTGTAATGTGACATCCCACTCTCATTGGCTTGGCTATCTTTCATTTTTAATGTCCTGCATTATAGATTTTTTTGAACTTTATCTTTCTAGCTTCTAAATTGGGCTCAGCTGAAAGACAGCACTTTCTGGACCTCTGCACTCCCAAAATTTGTATTATATATTGTCCTGCCCTGCTGTACAAGGGGGAGTCAGGGGGGATTCTTTTTGATGGATTTCTAGGCAAAAATAAAGCAGCAGTATTGTATCTGAGAACTATTTACTGATAAAGGAAGATAAGTGTTCCTATGGAAATGGGATGGAAAAGGAAACAAAGAGGGGACAAAGGAAACAAAGAGAAACAGAGACAGAGAAAAAGACAGGGACAGCCCCTACAGTACACCTATGTACCTATGTACACAATTTTTCACCTCATGTATAACATATGTTGAGGCATAAATAAAAATCAGATTGGCCCCTCTCACAAGCACATCACCACATAAATATTTATACATATAAACTCATTCATGTATATTTGTGCCATGAAAAAAATCCAAGCCTTTAAAATTTTAATACTGACTATGGGGATATTACAATGAAAAGTGTTGAAAGAAAACCAGCCTCAGATAAACAGTGGTGTTTGAGCAAACTCATGCAAGCTTAAAAATGGATATTAATGCAAACCTGTGTTTTGTTTGCACCAAAGCTCTGCAGATATGACATCTCCAATGGAAAGAAAAAAAAATAAACATTTAGTTGACCACCTGGTGGTAGCAACAGTTGGTTTAGTTAATATAAATGGCATTAGTTTTATTAATACAAGTTGCTAACATCCTCTATAAAATCTTATTAAAAAGCATGTCACAGTTGGAGAGGATAATGGGATTGTAAAGATGTTTATAAGCAATCTGATTTACCAACATGTTCTTATTAAAATCAGCATTTATTTTCTCATTACAGTTCTATCTATCACTGAACCTGTCTGCCTACATTTTGGTTCAGTTATTTATGACCAGAGTTTGTTATGTCAAATCTGAGTTTAAAATCTAATCTTAAAACAACTGTGACTAGATTTCTTCATCCAAGTCTAGTAGGAAGGCTGGGAGGCTTAAACATCAACTGGATAAGTTCTCTACACCTCATGCCCTTCAAAATCCAATGTCTTTGCTTGATTCTGTGAAGCCCTCACACATTGTATGTCTTAGAAATAAAAGCAACAGAAAAAGTTCTGACTTTACCTTTTCACTTTCTGCAATGCACAGTAATTAAACTAAGGGTTGCTTAATAATACTGTTTCACATGTGTTTTTTTAAAAATTAAACAAGTAAACATTATTTATACCCATGTTTACTAGCAGAAATAATATTTTTCTAAACCATTTTAATAAATTACTGTTAAATCAACTTTTCCAAATGTGTACAAAAGAGAAATTCTCTTCATGAGCATAGAGCCATCACAGTCCAATTCAGTAATAACAGCAATTTCATACTGATATGAATTTGTTTAAAAGGTGACCTAGACAATGAAGCAAGTATAATTAAATTGGAAACAGCTAATTCAATAAAGTACTGATGTCAAAAGTAATAATCAGGGGAAATTTTAGTGCAACACTCATCTGCAGAAAGGATCATTTTAGAATAATGGCATGCTTATGTGAGGAAATTTAAAATATAAAATGTCTGATGATGGTTGATTGAAAAATAAAAGAAAAAGGGGTTTATGATGATAGATTTCTAAACGAGTAAAAGCAACAGAGACACAGAATTTCTATCATCAATACGTTGCCACTGGTGTATATAAAAACAAAGAAATCTCATTGAATTTGATTAAAATATCTGCTTCCTGGCTTGGAATGGTTAAGTACAATTAAGTTTCACCCAACCTGAGCATTAAAAAGTGCTCTATTAAATAGGTATTACATTTTCCAGAAGACAGCTGTCACTGCCCAGGCATTCAGGGCACCAACCATTCCCTCCCTGCACGAGGAGAGCTCAGATCCTCCCAAACCTGCACTTCACTGCCCACAGCACAGAGGGTGAGTTCTCAGCCTCTCCCATTTGTTTCTGCAGAAAATCAAGGCTAGCTTAATGTTAATTCAGTCTGTTGATCTGCTGGCCCAGCACACTTATTGAGCTGAGGTCAGTATGAAAAATACCCAGCAGAGCTCGACACCAAAGGTCAGGTTCCTCTACCCACTCTTCAACCACAGGGGTGAAGTTCACCTGTCCAGCTCACAGTGCCATTTTCAATCATCTTCATAGGGAAATGAGATCCTACCTGACCATAAAATGTCTCAGGCCATTCCAGTCCAAATGTGTGTGGCCTGAACATTAAATTCTATTAATAACCCAAAAGACTCTGAGAAATAAAAAACAAATACAATTTATGATTTATATACAATAATACAAAAATCAAACTATAAAAATAATTTGCTGAGCTGCATAAAGTTTCTCCCAGAGGGAGCAAGAACAAACCAGGCTTTTGTGCCATTTTTTACTTAGCAACATTCCCACTCATGAGTTTATGTGATTTCGAGGCACTACCAACAGTTTTCCTAGAAAAAAACAGTTCATATATGAAGTAGTCCATATATGTGCACACACATGGGAGAACAGCCTATTTAAAGCAATTAACTGATCTGCAAAGATGTTGCATACTTAACCTGCTCTGGGTGAGACTTGCCTCAAGCTACAGCCCCAGAAGGTGAAAACACCTCACTGCCCAAACCAAGGATCAGGTGAATGATCCTGGTGTCACCTATACAGAGCCTGATGCCTGGAAAGGCTGACCTGGAACAGAGACCTGACAGAGTAGAAGGAATAAAATAGGTATTTATTGAAAGGATTCACTTTGGGCAGTGCAAGAGCCAAATTAAATCCAAGATGGATCAGGAGTTTTACACTTTTATAAGTTTTGGTTCATCTCCATATTGGGGTCAGTTACCCAACCACAGCCCCAGGATATGGAGTCTCAAACCCCTGGCTTTGCCCCCTGTCCCTCACTGTTGTTTCTGCTTTTTGGGTACCAGTTGGCCTTGATTCTCTAGCTAGGAAGGAATTGTTTTGTCTAATTACCCTGTGAAGAGACCTTACTGACACCTAATATGAAGTTTCAGAGTTACACACTAAGCAGCAGAGATTCTGAAAAATAAAAAAAGCCCACAAACAAGCAAGTATTCTTCCCCTGTTTAAAAACTAGGAAAACCCAGATGAATTTTGAATTTTTGTGGCACCACCTCGGGTGTCACAGCCAGCCCTGCTGAATGGAAATGAGAGGAAGAACCACAGCAGAGCTCATTTCTGCCTTCCCATGCTGAGCCAAAACATTGGCAGCTGGAAAAATCACTGCCTGACTTCTCAGCTCAGCCAGCTGGAAGTCCCAGAGAAGGAAAAGATATGGAAGCCCACAGTGTCATTTTTCCAGAGTCACTTTTTTCCTGATTACAACCACGCTGTAGTTTGTCAGTCAGAGTCTCTCGGTCCCACACAGATCTTGTTTCCCTGGAGATGAGTCTCTTAAATAGCTCAAAACACCAACCAGACTGAAAGAAGAATTCAATTAAAGGGAAAAACCATCTAGCTGTGCAAGGGGGGGCTGTGCTAGGAAAAGCTTCTGGAACATGTATTTCTGGTTTCCTGATGAGCATGTCTGGGTTTTTTTAATTTATTTATTATTCCTTATCCACTTCTTTGTCATGGGCATGGATAAACACAGTAAGATTTTAGCTTATTTTAGATTTTAGATAATTCAGTTATACTGATGTTTCCTATTTTTTCATTATTTGCTAATGACTTGGATTACTGCTATTTTTCAAACTTTATGTAATTTCAACATTTGCTTATTTATAACTTTTTGACAATTCATATAATGTTGTTCCTGATGTTTGAATGAGATACTTTCAGAGGACAGCAAAGTTAAATAATAGTGAATCTTAATGATTTTGAAACCAGGCTCTGCCAAAAGAGCTGTTGGACTGGAGAGATGTTGGATCAAGAGATCTCCAGCCTACATTATCCACTCTCAGAACTTCTATGAAGTATGAATTTTGAGAAAATTAGTGACTCCTTATCATGTGATGCAGCTCAAGCACAATACTCTAAAAAAACCCATAATATCCATATGTAGATACCATTCCCAGTGGCACTTTTAAATTTTTCTTTTTTTTTTATGAAAGAAAATATGGACACCCTCAGCCTTGAAACACAGCTTTTTGGAATTTCAGCACACATTAATATAAGCTCTGTTTTACACTTCTACTCAGCTTTGCAGCCATTAATGATGGAAAGAAAACAGAAAATCACTTCCAGGCATTATTACTTGCAGCAATGATAGGCTGTTTCAATAAGTTAAATTTCAACAGCCACAAAAAGTAGGTAATTAAACCTTGTTTTCTTTACACTTTCAAGCACAATTTTCTCCTTTACCTGCAATGTTAGCAAACTAAATTTGGTACCAATATCCCAAGCAGATTTCCAAATGTTTCCAAATAAACACCAAATATTGGGCAGATTTTTTCCCTTCTTTGCACCAGACTGAAATGGAAAAACATTGCTGTTGGGCCACCAGCTGAGTGGTACTGATCAATAGAGATCATGATTTATCACTGAAAAATTAGGGAAATGTCACCTGTGTCTTCTGCATCACAACAGAACAGATCACACAGAGGGAGGAACCAAACTCATGGGCTTTTAAACATTATAAAGAGATAGTGTTACATGGCTTTGTTATGTCAGCATTGATGGGAAGATGAGACATAAACCTCTGTCAAAAGTGATTTCCTTCAAAGATGCTGTCAAGACACCAGAAGAAATCTAGTGCCTAATCTTGCAAAGAAAAAAAATAATATTTACTGCCACCTGAATAACTTCTTTACTTGACTGGGCTGCAGGCTTCCAAAGAAAATTTTGTCCACTGAAATATTAAAACTTGCTGAAATGCTTAGCCTAAAGCAAATTACAGATACAGATGAAGATTTATATATTGCTCAGTTTAAATTGCTGAAATTAAGTATTTTGTATCCTGAACTTGAGAGAAATTGTTATTGCTTAAATAATGTTGAGAAAAATTATGACAACAGTCTGGTGTCAGACATTTAGTAAAGAACAACATATATAAATTTGTTTGGTAACTGTAATACTCATATTTATCACTTTAACACAAGCAGCATAAGTTCACCCACATGTTGTACCTAGTTTATTAAACCAAAATTAAATAAATTAATAGTTTCTATCTTCAGTCTTTAAAAATGACCTAATTATTTTTCCTACACATGTTGATTTCCAGAAACAGTGCTTCTATGAAGAAATTAGTTATACTATTTTTATCATACAAAAGTATGATAAAGTATACTCGAAAGCATTAAATTTACTTCAAAGCATTGTGGGGTGGGGTGCTTTGTTTTTAACTGAACATAAAGGATATTAATATCCATCATAGTTAGAAATTTAGAGATTTGTGAAGCACAGAAGCAGTGACCAACACAGTGAATGGGGGAGTGGATGACTATGACTGGTGGGACCTGATCTAACATAAGACAAGAACTGGATGCTGTAAGGGATATAATATAAATAATGAAAATAATGGCATTTTCAGAAAATCCTCTCTAGCAAACCTGCTCTGAATCCTCAACTAGATAGATTTGACTCTTCATAATATGTTTATTCCCATTTTTTCCCATATAAGTAACATTTTTGTATTTACATATAATCTTAAATTTTTAAAAGTGCCCTTCTAAAGCAATCAGAGTTATTCTCTAAATTGCACGGGTTTATTATAAACTGAGGCTCCAACACTGCTGAAAAATGAGATAGTGCCTCTCCAAGAAGGGTGACCTGAATCAGAGGACAGCTGCAAGTTGAACTGGGGCTTGTCTTTGGATGCTGCTGGGAACCAGGGAAAAGCAACCTTGAAGCCTTAGGTTTTCAGGCTGCTCAAGTACAAGAAATTATAATTTGATTAAATTATATGATTAAACACCTGCTGGAGACGTGATGTTTTGCAGAAAGCATGTTTTCAAAGAGGTGTTGCCTTCTTGGGCCAAGGAGCCTTTTCTATTCTGTATGGCACGAACTACTCTATACAAGTGCAGTGTTTCTTTAAACAAAGCTCTCTTCTGCTTCTCCATTACAGGAAGAACTGTGCTGCATTATCCTTTCTGCTGCTCCTATAGCCAAAATGCAACAGGGATTAATCACCAAATAATTCTCATTAAAGTTTTCATTTTGTACCATCTTCAACTCACTAAATTTAGATTCAGACATCTGTTTATTTGGCCTTTATTGTCTGAAAACTTCATGTGGGTCTGGAAAGTCCAGTAGCTGCCTGAACCTCTGTGAGCTGAATTAGCACCAGGATCAGCAACTTTCCCCCAGCTGATGCTCCAGGAGCTGTCGAGAGGAGCACTCTCCCTCCTGGCAGTAATTCCTTTTGGAGTGCATTTATTCTTTCAAAAAGTACACCAAGGAGACAGCCAGTGTATTACAGAGCTGCAAAAAGAAGCAATCTGTCTTAATAGCGGGGAAAGTGGTGAGCAAAAGAAAAAGCCTGGGTTTTGAGCCCTCCTCCAAAATTTTTCAGTTATTCAGTGGTGCAGGACAATTGAAATAGGTGATTGTTAACCATTATTCCAACTTCATATAGAGTATACTTGATTTTTTTCTTTTAAATCATGCTGTCATAAGAAAAAGAAATTAAAGGAGAAGGGACTGTATTGCATAAAACCTGAAGAACCTTTTTATCATTACCTAAGCTGATGATTTTTACTGGTAGAAAGATGAAAGTCTACATTTTTTGATCTCCTGCTTTTGTTTTATATTCTACTGTATCATTTTAAATTGCTAGAATTGTAATTTATTCTGACTTTGCTCAAAATTGCTGTAGCAATGTACAGATTTTCATGTTAAAAAGGAATAATTTTTGCCCCAAAGACTAAATAGATGCCACACTCCATTTGGAAAGAGTGCTTAGTTATTTTTACCTTTAAAAAAAAAAAAAGGAAAAGATGGAAAAAATGCATAATGCTTAGTACTGAGATCAGCATTGATCAAGGACAATAACACAAATTTTCAAAGTGCCTCCACAAAATAGTGTGAAAAAGAGCCCTTCTTGTAATAATCTTTGGATATAAGGAAAAAAATCTTCTTGATCTATGCAGGCTAAGTATCCACTGTTAATTAATATTTGCAATTTTGGATGATTTTTACCAATCTGAACAACAGTGAGATTCAATTCTCACCTCCCCTGATATCTGAAATGTGAGCTGGGAGCATTCTGGCAGAATCCAGAATGCTGAGCAAATGTGCCCTGAGACAAGTCCTGAGAGATGTGAATGCAGGAAAATCATCTTTCTTTCAGCTTACAATGGTTTAGGGGGGAAAGGGTGTCTCTCATCATTTCTGCCCCCTCCTCTCTGCTCACATAATTCCTTTTAAATGATAAAGCTGAATCTTAACTCGTGTTGACTCAGCTCATCAGTTAGTGAATTTGAGAGGGGACCTTACCTCCCCTCAGCCTTGCCTGTCATTTTCACTAAATCTTCACTTTCTTCCACACACTGAGACTAAGCAACAATAGAAAGGGGGGGGGAAAAAAAAAAGAAAAAAATAAGATAACTAACTTCAGTCTGCCTTGGATGAAGCCCAGCAGCAGCATCCTGCTAACTTGTCTATCAAGACTTCCCTTTCAAGCCCTTGGTAGACTTTTCTCTCATATCACAACTATTTACTTTGTCACTTCCCAAAAACTGCTTTCTTACTCAGATTTTGGCCAGGAACACTCCCACCCTGGCTTTTTCAGCATATTGTCAGAGATCTGGTGAACTATACCCACCATGGGGGAGCCCCTGAATTTCTTGGCTTGCAGAGGCAGAGCTCTTCCACAATGTATTTTGAATACCCAAAAGATCAGCATCTCTACTAGGAAATAAAACCAAACCAAGCGACCAATCTCAACACAAAAGGACAAGAATTTGACCAAAGTGCACTCAGCAATAAATTTGAAATAGGAGACACGGGCATGTCCTTGTATGGACAAGGGACAGGACAAATGCTGTTTCTCTGAGGAGAAATTCAAAGCAGAAGCCTCACTTAGGTACCATGTGCTCCATCCTCCAGGGAAACCTCTCTCACTTCATTGAGCATAAAAGAGTCTAGACAGATTGTTTCAGGAGACAAGCCTAAAATGAGGCAGAAAGAATACCACCCACAGGGAATTTGTTGAAATTACTGAAGATACAGATTGGAAAAAAAAAAAAAAAACCTCCTCAGAAGACTTTGAATTCAATTCTGATTTCAGTAGACTGTTCAAAGAGAATTTATTTTTTATATGCTCTCCCCACAGGAAAGGAAAAAAGATACATTTGGGCATACTTTAAAGGGTGGATTCTTTTCCAGACATAGAGGGAAAAGCAGAGGGATAAAGCACTCAAGAATTATTTAGCAGAAACTTTTCATCTTAAAAATTGCAGAAAAGTTTAATATCAACTACTTGCTAGCAAGATAAATTCTCAAGAGATTTCACAAAAAATGGCAAAAAATAATAGCTTGCTTGCATCACCACAATTATATCCTGTTTTAGAATACATATGCAATGAGGATTATCATTAATATTGGATAAGAAAAATGATAATATAAGGAACAGTATTCCTTCTGTGAGTTATAAGGAAAAAATACATTCTCTGTGTCCATTATGGGGTGGGGGTGGGTAGGGTGAAGTTTCAAAATCATTGGAGGGAAGAGTTTAATTCAGTTTGATTTATGCCTGCTCTTCTTTCTATGTGTAGCCTGGGGAGCCTCATGAGGATGTGTTATGAGTCAGGGTGAAATGTGTATAAATAAATACACTGCACAATTTGTGAAGGCTCTTTAAAGATTCTTTTTTTTTTTTTATTTTATACACTCCATCCCAAATTGCATTTTCTGGGGGAGAGATGGGAGACATCAGTCAGAGGTCATGTAGTAAGAAAAATCTCCAGTTGTATTCTATTTCTGTTCATTCCTTTGGTTGGTTGGGTTTTTTGGTTTTTGTTTTTTTTTTTTCCATTTTAAAGCCACTACTCAATATTTCATCCTGATGCAGTAATAACCAGGTGGGCAAAGTTCAAGATGAATACCTCTGACAGATCTCTGTGTACAAGCAAGCAGCAGTGCCTTCTCCTCCCTGGGGCTAGGGAACTCCCTGGGATAAATACAGTGTCAGTTTTACCAGGGAAGGATCAGAACAATGTTCCCTTTTCATTTTTTTCCCCTCTCCCTTGTTCCTCCAGTCTGCAATTCACTTTTTTTCCCTCCAGAATATCAGGTGTAAGAGTTCAAGCAGCTCCTTCACTGGCAAAGGAATATCTATAATATCCTAAACAATATTCTTTACTTATGGAAAAGACAGTCTGAGGAGCAATCCACACACCAGTGGTTCAAAAACCTAAATTCCTGCCCAAGAAACAGAATGACCCTGAATCCTTTCTATATCTCCAAGTGCCCCTAATTACAAAGGGGAGCAGAACTGCAAGTTTTCTGTATTATGGCAAATTTTTATTAAACAATAGCCAGCTAAAGGAGCTAATCCAATTTTTTTTATGTCAAATTACAACTAATCAAAATAAATCAAGATATATTAATCCACTTCTATTTTTTTTGTTTTATGTTTTCCCATCTCCCCTTCCTCACTCACATAAAAGTATGAAAATGTATGGAAGATCTTACAATAAAAACTGAGTTTCAATGTGCTGTAATTCAGTCCACAGGGAAAACAAATCCCTTCACCTTTACAGAGGTTCAAATACAGTTTATTTATTTCTTCATATTCTCATGAATTTGTTCCCTCTAATAATGAGGAATTTTTTTATCGTTTACAAGACTGAAAGAATAGTGTTTTGAGATCCAAAAGCATTCCAAATAAAATTCTTGAGCATTCAGAATAAAATAACAAAAGCTGTCACTTACTCATAGAAAGGGGAGAGTGTGCATATATAGGCAACAACACATTTTTGCTATATGAAATGTTTCATATAACTAATAATTTTCCTTCAGTTTGTGATGGAAAAAAATACTAAAATCAGTTATGTTATTCAATTACTGGTAGCTGGGAGTGCAGTGTCACATATTCCTGGAAGTTCAGCAGCTCCTTTACTAGAAATGAGTTTCAGATTACCAATTTACAGACTTTGCACTCTAGGATATACCTACCCAAATTGTAGCCTTTACTCACTGAATGATGAAGTTTATAATTAATTAATACAAACTAAAATTCTACCATGGCTTTGTTGCAATTATTGATAATCAGTGGAGGCCACACAGCAAAAATATTTGCTATTTTCACCTGGACTTACTTGAATTTGTTAAGAAAGTTGCTTTAGAATAAAATCTAAGTCAAACATAATTTTTAATAAACCAGCACATTCCCTGTCTCTCAGGAATTTTCATTTTCTAGGGAAATTAGAACACATGGCTTTCTTAGTTGGGGCAGTACCTGCTAATGTATTGGAGATACTTGGGCTTAATTAATAAGACTCACTAAAACACCATCCAAAATAAAAAGTGACTGAAAGTTTATGATATTATAGTCATTTGAGCTCAGTCCACCTTTTGATGAAGGTCTCTGCTGTCCCCCTGTGTTTCTGACCAGAGAAGGAGCAGACCATTATCTACAGCAGCATCCAATTCCCCTGATTATCATCACTTGCTCCTCTTGCCTCTTTCACCACCCCCAAGTGCAGAGTCATATTTATCAAAGGAATCTGGGGATTACCAGTGTCCCAGCTGTGCTCCTGATCTAATTCATGCAACCCTTCTCACAATGTGAATTGCAGCTCATGAGCTGCTGGAGAGCCAGCAGAGGAGCAGCAGCTCACCTATTTCCATAGAAATGGCCTCATTGCTATGCAGACTGGGCAGAATTTATGGCAAGGGATTCTCAGCTGAAAACAGGGGTCCTGCTGGTAATGCCCTTCTATTTATACACAAAGAAATCCAATTTGAAGAAGATTTAGGTAATATAACTTTTAAATCAGTAAGGTGAAGCTCACCTGGACCCACTACAAAACATTGCAGAAAACTGGCAGACAGCAAGCAGTGAAAAAGTACCACAGAACCATAGAATGGTTTGGGCTGAAAAGGACTTTAAAAATCATCTCATTCCAATCCCTGCCATGGCAGGGACACCTTCCATTATCCCAGGCTGCTCCAAGCCCCATCCAGCCTGGCCTTGGACACTCCCAGGGATGGGGCAGCCACAGCTTCTATTATTCCCTGTGCCAGCGAATAATTCTTCTCAAATATCTCATCTAAATCTACCCTCCTTCAGCTTAAGCTATTCCCTCTTGTCCTAGCAGGACAAGAAAAAATGGGTAAAAGGCAATTTTAAGAAGGAGTGGATATCGTAACAAAACATACTTAAAATCCAAATAGATAAGACATAAGGAAAAAAAGATAGATTATTCTTATAATCACATATGAAATCAGCATATTTACATGGAAAGAGCTTTTAGTCATAATTTCCATTTATAAGGTTTTGTCTGTTAATTTATAAGGTTTTGTCTGCTCGTTTTGTGTTTCATCACTTTTCATTTAGAAAGGTTTTATCCAGAGACTACACAGATGACTGAGTTTAAGATTATATCAAATAAAAAGAAAAATGATTGTACACACTCCACAAGTTGCTGCTTTACAACCCCTGCCTTACAAAAATAGATCACAAATATCAAAGAAATGGGTTTGTCTGAGGTTTTGTTGCAATTTTCCTATTCTGTCTTAGTCAAACAACAAAATTGCTCACAGTATTTTGCTGATATTAGTTATTTTCTGCACTTTAATTTCACAGGTGAAATATTCTGAACTGTTTTCCTAGAATGGCTATATCAAAAATGAAAAAAATATCTCCTCCTTTTTGAAATGGTTCTTAAAGAGAAACAAAGATTCAAATAAGTGAACTTTTATAGATACATCCAAGTCAATCCCTTACAGGAAATTAAGATCCTTCTCAAAGTTTTACCCAGCAAAAGGAAAAAAGCTAAATTCATGGAATGTGAAGGGAACATTTATTTCTTCTTAAGCAAATCATGCTTGCTTACTTGAGCATGACTATTAACAATTATAAGTGTTGTGAGGACACAGTAGGGCAGAGATGCTCCTGCTTGGCTACTCCACTTTGTTTGCAAGGTGCTTAATTCTGAATTTAATTGTAATTTGAATGATGATTGAAGTAGATGGGGGAGACGTGGGATGGGCACACAGAAAAAGAGCAGCACTGGCACAGAGGGAAGAACAGCACAGATTCCACATCCTCTTCCTTCTTTGCCTGTGTCTGAAGGAGCACAGCAGGATCGAGGTGTAACTTGTTGCCATATGCAGGTTATTCCAGATTATTGCACTGCTTTCTCTCCAAAATGTTAAATATTCTTTATGAACAGCTGATATAATAGCAGCATTCTTTCCTTGTTAATGTCACAGGGATATTTTTCCCTGCCACATCCTTTGTCAGAGGTCCTGGGGCTGCAGGGGACCAACCCTACTCCACAAGGCTGAAATTTGTTTACAGCCACCTTATTGAAACAGTGACTTAATACCCATGGTTTTCCCTGTAAATTTTGGCTTTTTGTAGTATCAAGTTTTCTGCCAGGTAAAAATGTCCATCTCCAATGTTGGCATTGAAGAGAATTATATATTCAGCTAAAAGTAACTTATTGCACCAGCTGAGGGGTAAAGTTAATTATGAATGTCCTAACACAGTGTAAGTTCCTTAAAATTAATTCAAAGAGGACATACAGTTTAATTTCAAGATATGGGGTAGATTTTTTTCTATGATTCTGCTACTGAATATACTTACATTCTATTTTCCATTTTCAATTTATCCTTCACTGATAACTTCTCAAGTGCCAGTTTCTATTTCTGGCACTTTTACAGCACAGTTTATTAATTAATTATAAATTTACATGTACATACACAAAAAGACTCCTTAATTATCTGGGAAGCTCCACCAAATCAGTACAGGTTTATGTCCTGGGCATAAATATTTTCCTCTTTTACTGATTACCCCACCCCCTCATTCTAAAATATTGTAAAACTACACATGATCCACAGACTGGGACATTTGTGAGGGGTCTGTCAGAAGGGAAGGTACCTGTGTGAGCAGCTTGGACCACTAATATCCTAACTTAGTTCCAACACATTACAAACCCCTGAAATAAATATAATAATTTTTCAAAGTTAAAATGCAAGTTCAGAAGGTGATGATTCTATTATTAAATCCAGCTTAATTAAAACAATATAAGTCTGTGAGGATTATAAGAAGCACTTCTCACTGAAGAAGCATCAAAACACTGAGATAATTCTTTACTGTGAGAGATGTTGGGGAAGTGCAAACCTATACAATTTATAAATACTCCCGACAGCTGAGTCTGCAGAATTGTTAGAGTTGAGCATATACTATCAAGAGATGAAAGAAAATGGATTGTATTTATGAGACATGGCAGCCTCTACATACTTTTCTTGAAACTACTTGTTCATGGGCTAGAAGCCTCTGTAAATGTTGTGATAAAATAAGTGCCAGAATAGGGAGCAGTCATGCATGTGATAGGAAAATTCACTGGCGTGGCAGAGGAATATATATGAGTGCTTGCATTTGTTTGTTTGCTTGCTCACACTTTTCACAGCAGAAAGTGTGATTATACTGGATGCTCCTTCAAATACACAGGATTTTGCAAAATATCTTTGTAATTGCAAAGAGGAGATGTTCTGCTTTCTTTTAAGAATGATTACAGAAAATTGGTCATGGCAATTTAATATCCTGTGTTATGTGCCTTCATCTCTCCCCATTCCCTGCTAACCTGCTGGAAAAGGTTGCTGTTGATTTATGCCTTTGTTTGTGAATTACACTGTAGAGTTTCAGAGGCAATAAGAGCTAGAAAATTGCTTCTTACAGTCAATGACCTCCTTGTAGTTTACTTCCTTATTTTATCATAATAGAGACATTCACTTGATGGAGATTTCCCTACCAAAGAGAAGACTCTGATCCTTGACCTTAATGAACGTGTTTTCCTACCTGCTCAAAGCATTACAAGTATTTTAGTGGCAGCCAACTTTGAGCAGAGATTTAAAGATGGTTTGTTATTCAGTGATAAAAGTGCAGTCTACTGAGATAACTACTGCTGTTAAGAAAACAATGGTTTATCCTTTAGATTACAGTACCTCTCACATAAACTTCCATTTCTCTTCTCCAGCAAATTCATCTTCTGAAGAGGACCAGAACTGCTTGATCATTGCTGCTAAGGCTATTTATCTGTAGCTCAGAATGCAAGAGAAGTCTCTAACAAGTGCCCAAAACCTGAAATCACTGGGAGGCTTTTCCTTGACTCCAGGAGCATCTGATCAATCTCTAAATGCACAGAGCAATTATATTTTCAGATGAGGTGCAGAGGGCTGCTGTCCCCTGTCAACAATACTCATGTAAATGAGGATTAACATCACCACACTTGAGCTAATGGAATTGCTGTATGGAACCATTGACTCATTAAAGTCAGACCTGTAGGATCACTGAGTCCAGTTGTTAGCCCAGCACTGTCAAGTCCACCCCTAAACCATGTCCCCAAGTGCCACTTCTAAATGTTTAAATACCTCTCAAAATATTGCTTCAACAGCTTCCCTGGACAGCCTGTTCCACTGCTTGACAACCCTTTTCTGTGAGGAAATCTTTCCTAATACCCAACCTAAACTGTCCCTGGCATAACTCGAGACCATTTCCTCTCATCCATTGTTTGTTACTTAGGAGAAGAGACTGACCCTCACCTTGCTATAACCTAGGAGAATCACAGATTATCCTGAGCTGGAAGGGACCCACAGGAATCACCAAGTCCAGCTCCTGACCCTGCTCAGGACACCCCAAGAGTCACACCATGTGCTTGGGGTTTTGTCAAGACACTTCCTGAATTTTTGCCAGGCTTGGTGCCATGACCACTGACCTGGAGAACTTGTTCAGTGCCCAACCATCCTCTGAGTGAAGAACATTTTTGTTACATCCTAACCAGCTTATATCCAACTCCTGACTCGGCTTCAGGCCATTCCCACAGGAGCTGTCACTGGTAACACAGAGAGCAGTAGTTGTAGGCAGTTTTAAGGAGTGATAAAATCTCCCCTGAGCCTCCTTTTTCCTGGGTTAAACACCCTCAGCTCCCTCAGCCACTCCTCATAGTACTTGTGCTCCAGATCCCTCACCAGCTCTGTTGCCTTTCTCTGGACCTAATCCAGAATCTCAATGTTCTTCCTAAACTGAGAGGTCCAGAACTGGACACAGCACTTGAGGTGTGGCCTCACCAGTGGCCAGAACAGACCACAGTCACTGCTCTGGTCCTGCTGGCCACACTATTTCAGATCCAGGCCAGGTGCCATTGACCTTCTGACCTTCTGCACATGCTGGCTCATGTGTCCAGCCCCTGCTGACCAGCACCCCTGGATCCTTTTCCCCTGAGCCACTTTCCAAGCACTATTCCCCCAGCCTGTATCTCTGTGCCAGGGTTGTTGTTGTTGTGACCCGAGTGCAGAGCATTTTATATGAGCATTAGTGCCTGTTCCTAATGACAGATGGAGTGCTGTAGTGCACAGAGAGGTGTGGTCAGCCAGCTCTGGTCAAACTGGCCATCATGAATGTAGCTCAGTCATTTTGCATTAGAAATCCATTGCTCACAAACACCACATTGTTAGAAAACAGGAATCTATGCATTCAGGGGACTGAAACCTGACAGAATAACAGAAGATTCCTTTTCTAAGAACAACTCAGAATTCCCTTCTTCCTAAGGAAACCAAATTAATAGTCTCATTATCTGCAATTCTCCACCCTGCAGCTCTCCAAACACCAAACTTCCCACCCCCGCCTACGAGTTATGGCCAACCCTATTTGAGGGGGTAGAAGCACCAGAGATGTGAAGCTCCCAGGTTTGTCAGAAGAGGTGGAATGAAACAACCAAGGAGAGAGGCAGATTAATACTCCCACTGCAAAAGTGTTTACAGGGCAGATTAAACCATTATTAGACATTCCCTGCGACAGATGGCACTGGAGAAAATCAAGCGTCATGCGTTCTGCCACTCACAGAAATACTCACTAAATAGGATGCAGAATAGTTGCTAATGAAGATAACACGAAAGAGAGCATTATACTGCTCCAAGGCTTAATTTGACTCACAGGGAGCATTTCCATCTATCCCAGATTGCTATTTCTTTTTGCAGAATTTCTTTAATGCCTTTTTCTTTTGACACGTTTTTTTCTGTTACCTTGATGGCAGGGCAGTAAACAGCAGAATGAGATTTCTCCTAGGTTTCTTGAAAAAATTCATTCCCTAAAAAAAGCAACCGAGGTTGAAAAGCCAGTTTTTTTTGTCTTCCTTTCTGTGCCACTCCAATTAGAGCCTCCCCCTGTTGATGAGTTCTTGCTTGTCTCATCTTGTTAGACGTTGTAGCCTTTATGCTAAATATTTTTATATGCAGATTTTTGATGTCTCCTTAATTTAAATACCTATTGTCTTCTTGAAAATTTAATAACCTATTATTCACGCTTGTTTTATTCAAATTCTTCTATCTCAGTTTACAGCTAATGTCAATGTCAGGTAGCACAGAAGGACAGACTGCATTAAAAGCACATGCTCAGCGTATTTTTTTATTTAAATAATAAGTATTAAATTGCTGTCTATGAAAGCAAAAAAGAATGTCAAAAGTTCCCTTCACCCCAGACCACCAGGCAAATCTGATAAACGTGTATCAATTACCGTATAGAATAAGATATATGTGCAGGAGGTTGATGAGTTTACCCTCTGGTTATGGCTCTGCAGCTTCAATTACGAGCTAATCCCTCTAAGTCTAGAGTGACTGAAAAATGGCTGTGACTCAGTGAAAACCCAATTTCAGAAACGACATTCAAAAATTTTCAATAGGAGGTGAGAAAAATGCTTGAATAACGGAGTAATTTGCATTCTGGATGTTCAGGAAATGTCCTGAATGATGCAGGTTGTGATGCCTCAAATTGAATTAAAAGCACAAGTCAGGTTCCCCTGGTCAAAGATGAGGTCCACAAGATGAAATCCCTCTCGGAGGTGAAATGTTCTGAGACTTCTGATGAAGTGAGCTCTTTCACCAGGGGTCTTCTGTCTTTCCAGAAGATACAGGCAGGAGCAATTCCCTGTACTGCTGTAAATCAGTAAAGTTCGTAACAAACTGAAGATTTCCTCTGTCATGAAAGAAAATCCTCCTGACTTGCATGGTTATCTCTTACCCAGTCTCCTTTTTGAACAGCAAGGTGTCCTGTTGGGGCCAGGCAAAGATTGCTGTTCTTTCAGGACTGATATTCCAAGTGAGAGAACCTCAAAGGCATAATAAAAAGTATAAAAAATTTCTGAATCTTATGTCCATTTTCTACCTTAATCAAGAATTTTCCACAGTGCTATAGAGAGTAGTGGAAAGAGCCAAAAGACCACAAAACTGAAGCTGAGTGGAATGCACAATCCCAGGGGAATTAATGTTATTGCTGAGATACAGCTGCATCACCACCCACACACAGCAACAGACTGAAAGGCACTGGTACACCATTTCTATTGGGCTATTTTTCCAATGATTGAGTTTCCTCCTATAAAGCAGAGGAAATTATATTTACATTATTAGTAACATAATCAATTGTAGTGAAACATTGTAATATATTAGAATTTATTTCAGGACTTTCTGTTAATTACCATCCAGGAGCTTTATCGTTCAGCAGAACTTGAAGGAATTAATTGCATTTATCACAGGGCAGAGGTGAAACTTATAGGTTTAGATCAGGGGCTGTGTCCATGGCAATAAGAAGAAATAAAATTAATTCAATCTTCAAGCTCTCTTTCTGAAACAATAATACTTTTGTCTTTTACCTTTTTCTTTCATCACCTACCAGCTGTTTTTACAGACACTTTTATTTTATAAACACATCATTCTTTCCTGTTTCTATGATGATTATTTTTTCTCTACGCTCCTGTAAACTCTATAAGACTCCAGCAATAAAGAATATTTCATTTTCAGTCTTTCTCTGAGCAGAACAAAGCCAGTCCTGAGACTTATCTCTCCTTAAAGCAACTACTGATTACATACCCCTAAAAAAACCCTATTGACACTCTCCTGTAGTGGATTGTTGTCCAGGTCAATTAACTAGCATTACACAATCTTGAAATTGATATTATTTGGGCATTTTTCTGCCACTTCAAGGGATAGTAAAAATCTTATTTTTCATTTTCCTTCATCACTCCTTCTGTCCTCATTCAGCTAAATAGTAGGGGAGAAAGAAGCATTTTATATTCCCAGCATAAACCTCCCCTTTATTCCAATGAGGCAGTCTGTTTTCCAAGGGAAGGAAATGCACATTTCTGTGAGGTACTGCAGCCAAGCCTTGTACAATGCAAAATATTAGGACATGCACAGCATTTTGTAAAATATGGCATACATTTCTGTTTCTCATAAACACCCTCTAATTCGCTACCCATGGACAGTAGGTGTCTGGGCTTTCAGGAAAAACAAGGAAAATGCAATCTGGATAGGTTTTAAATGGAACTTGTTTTACTTCAGCTGAGATCAGCCTGGAAAACAGGGAGGAAGCTGAGCAGTGCTCAAGGAGACAGGCTACTTGGAGAATTTTTTTTGTCAAGCACAGAGGACTCTTGCTGAAAGCAGACAGGAACCAGAAGTTTTCCCCTGCAGCAGGCAGTCCTACAGAGATATGCACACATGTGATGTATTTTGACAAACTCTGCAGAGCTCACTGCTGTCTAGGGAAGGTCATCTCCTCCAAGCAGCATCCCCACAGCTTTCAGCTGCATGCTGCTGCTCTTGGGAGGGATCAGCATCCCAACCTTCACTGCACACCACAAGGAAAACCCTCACATCCCTTCAGCACATTCCATTCCTCATCCAGGGAACAGATAAAACAATGATTTTTTTTTTTTTTCCTGTCTTGTCCCTTTTATTCTCCTCTGCTGAGAGGGGGATTTCCTGTCCCAGAGGGTAAATTGAACTTAAAAACAGAGTTCATGGCTGCTTGGGTCACATACAGTCAGGAGCAGATGGAGCTTGTTGTGCCCTGGCTTCCCACCAATACAAATTTAGGTCTCACATCTGCCATCCCATCCTCATCTCTGATAACACGTGCTTCAGTCCTCCTTCCTGGCTCCTCCATCCCACTGGCTAATTCCCCTCTCCCATCCCTAAAATAACAGAAAATTGGGGACTGCCACAGCAAAATATAAAGATGTTTTGCCAGATTGATGCCAAGAGCAAGATTCCCCAGCCAGCAGTTTTGCCTGTTGCAGGGTCACTTCATGCTCCTCCAAAAGCATCAAGAGGCCACAGAAATTCAGAAATTCAGGCCTTCTGTGGCTGTGTGACAGCAGGAATTTGGAAGGTTGTATTAAATGTACTGTAGCATGGGTACTTTATGGCATCCAGTAAACTGCACATAAAAACATACTCAGAAACATGAACTTCAGCTTATCTCCCCTGGTCTGCCTTCCCTCCCAAGACAACAGAAAATAATTTCCTCCAGGAAAAGGTTCAGAATTGCATTTTAATTAAAGCTACTCTGGCAACTTTTCATTTTAGCCACCTCCTTCCAACTCAATGAGCAAGACAATGCAGGGAGAGCAGTTTTCTGAGTTAGCTGCTGGGAATAACCTCTCCCACCCCACATCTACACCAGAGCATGATGGAAACCACATTCCAAAACATCTGTGGGACTATGCCTTTAATTCCAGTACTTCTCATGTTATTTTACATCACTGTATCAGTGTCACTCAGAGATGCAATTCCTTTTGGATTTTTCCTGGCCCTCTGAAGTTCTACTGTTGTCAGCCATCTCAAGCCTATGGTTTTTTAATACTGCCAGTAACAGCTGAATATAAATCTTACTTTATTCCCAATCTATGCAAACAGCAGTTTCTGGATTGTGCCCTGTATATGCTAAGGGGGGCTGATTGCAGGGGCAGTGACCATGGATTCCAATGATTCTTGGAACCCACTGTACCATGAGTTCAGGGAATTTTCTTGTTTGGAGTTTTTGGTTTTGTTGTTTACTTGTTTTTGGGTTTATGTGTGTTTCTTTCAGCTTTTTCTTCTGTAAAATGGCAGAAGAATTATAATAATACCGTTTCCAAAATCTCACACAGGAGAGAAGAAACTTGGCAGTTACTATGAAATATTATTAATTTTATATTGGTATTAGTGAATGAAAACACTACTAAAAAGATCATTTACATTTTTCTTAGAGATTAATGGGATTTCTTGATGCATATTTAGTTTCTGTCATCATAGCCTAATTACCAAAACTTCCTTTTATTAATGAATAGCACAGAAATGTTCAAAAATAAACATACTTTTTAAAATCTCACTTCAAGTCCTAAATCACTGAAGACAAGAAGAGACAAAGAGCTGGGGACTTTGTGTGGGGCCTGGCATAGCTTTAACACATTATATTCTTATTATATAGTGAAACTTAATAAAGTTGCTTTTATTTAGAGAAATCTGTTCTTTCTGAGAACATAAGACTCCCCTTCAAGAAAGAGGCAAAAAAACCCTGGACATTGTAAAAAAGGTTAATCTAAAAGAAATAATTCATCTGGTGGGTTTAGTTGAGTGGTATATTTCTTTCTAAGCCTTGTTTCCTGTTGCAAAATAATGTGCCCCTGTTGTAACCTCAAACGCAGGGGAAGGAAACTTATCCTTGTAGACCAAGCCTACAATGAAATTTGAGAAAACAGTTTGTGCTTTTTTTCCAAATCTACTTGAAAACCATGCTCAGACTGAAATCACCTATCACCACCCAAAATAGGAAAGTCACAGATTGCAAAGGACAGTACTGCTAAATCTCAGGAGTGTGGAGCCTTCTCAAAACAACACTCAAGGGAAATGTGTTTTGCCAGTTTTGCCATTAATTTGCCTGTCCTGTTTCATTTTGAAGACTCTTTCTACAATAAAAGCAAAGCAAAATGAAGGAAAAGTTTTAGAGCAGTATATTTCTATTACAGGACATACCAGCTCTTGGGTTTGCATATGTCCTGTGTACGTAGTCAATATGCAAATTTGCTTACCCATGATCAATGAGGTACCAGCTCTTACACACTGTAAAATTTGAAATGGAATAAAAATGTACTCAGACACTCAGACTACAAGATTCACTACCCTCCAGGACACAGATTTCTGGCCAGTAAAATCCTGAAGAAAAAAATCCTTCCATTACCACAGGAAAATAATGATATCTATTTTTAGTTGGGGTGGAGTGAGTGTCTACCCCTTGTATACAGTGGGTACATTCTACACAATTTTCCTAAGCCAATGTGCTAATTGCTTGTTTTTGCAAATTTGCAAAAATGGATGGTTACATATAAACCTTCACCAAAATTTCATTACATGTGCTACTGTGCCCTTACCTCATGTGCTCTTCTTTTAAACATGCTATGAGCAGTCAAAGAAGAGACATGATTTGTTCTTGACAGACTTCCACATTGGCAGCTTATTCTCAGTTTCCACATACATACATATGGATCATTTAAATTTACAGCACCTTCTTTGCTTTTTGTAATTAGTCTGCCTGCTTAATATTTCCTGAAACTCTCTGCATTCCATCTGTCATTGGAAATAAGGCTTATTTTGTGCCTTCTCTAGTTCTCTGTGATTTTACCCAATTTTTAGCACAGACATTGCTTTAGCTAGTCCTGAAATGCCCTAAAGAAAAATTCATCAGATCTTGTTGAGCTGAAAGCATCTAACTGATGCAAAAGTTCTTTGACCTGTTCTTTCTCTTGTTCCTGTCCCCTGTTGTGTTTTAATGACTGTATTAAAAATAATTAAATAATTTAAAATAATGAACCTTTTATGGGAAAACTGAAAGAGAACAGGCTGCTAATATTTGGTATTTTCACTTGTTTACTCACCTTCCTCATGAAGTCATTCTCTACAAGTGAAGCAGTAATTTATTTTAAAATTTCTCTTAAATTACAGGGCCACAGATTGCCATAAGGATAAGGTCTTTATTCTGCCACACCAGTTTAGCCTCTGCTGTTTTTGTTTTATTTCTCTACTTGCCCTTCCTCACACACTTTCACTCCTTCCCACACCACTTCTACAATTCCACTTTTTTATGGCCACACGCTGCTTTCCAGTCTCCAAACCCTTTTACATCTCCTACTTCCTTATGGCCCATTTCACCCCTTCCCTTACCCTATTTCTCACCCATTCCTTGCCCTATCTACCCCTCCCATGCCTTATTCTTGCCCACACCACCCTTTCCTTGCCAGAAAGAAGCACGACACTGTGCTGCTGAGAATTTCCTTCCCAGCCAACAATGAGCTGTCCTTATCTCCCCTTAGCACACAATCCCACCAGAGGAATTATTGCCATTTGTGCTCTGCTGCTCCTGATCTACAGCTGGAAACACATCAGTGCCATGGAGGGAGGCAATGGAACAACTTCCCAGATTACACAGAGGAGCGATTAGCCCTGAAGCAGATCAATAACATCAATGCTTTGAGCACCAGGATAAATAAAACCATATATTGATAACAGCTTAATGGTGTTTCAAGCTGCTCATGCCAGTGATAAAAATTTGTTAAGACTGGAGAGCTCAAAGCCTTGTTCTTGGTTCTGGTTCTTTTTTATTATTATTATTGTTACTAAACCAGAGGTTTAAACTCGGGCGTTAACTCAATTATGTTGAGAGAGACATAAGAACAAGAAAATAAAATCACAGAATTCAATCTTATGAAGTGTGGTCCTGACTCTGCTGCAGCAGCAACTCAGTCTGTCACTGTGCAAGTGTGAGATGAGCCACAGGAGGCTGCTCTGCTTTGCCACTTACATTCTAATGAAGGTTTTTCAGTTCAAACCAGAATTTTCTCAGAAAGGGGATGGATTCTGACCTGCACAGAGCTTGCTCTGTACCCTGGTGACCTTCAGCACCTGACAGGAGATTGTTCAGTATTTTCTAACAAATCCTGTAAAGGCTGAGGGCACAACCTTTCCCCCCCCATAACTGTACTTAACTACTCCAAGGTAAAACTGCACCTTACTGAATGATCTAGCCATGAAAATACAATACAGATGTAAGTAACAGATGCTCCCTTTGCCACAGTATATTGAAATTATCATTATCTTCTCTCAGATTTGCCCTGCATTACAGAAAGCCTCTTTAAAAATATGCTTGGAATATTAGTACTCAACTTTTTGCACAGTTAATGAAAACTAGTGAAATCTCATTCACACTTCTCAATCCAACTCCTAAGTATTTTCCAACAGTTTGAAATGTTTCTGGTAGCAGTGTGTAACAGATAGGGGCATGTTATAAACGAGTTACATGAAATAAAATTATTATTTTTATGTTGAACATGATTTTTCTCATTTAAATGATCATTGGACTCAAGGTGACTCAATCATGTGCTGAACCCAGGATAGTTCAGGAGTGAAATTTAATCACAGACATATCTCCTGAGAAACTGAACATAATCTTATTGTGATCATATGGAAGCAGTCACTTACAGAAACATCTCTCATTTCAGCCTTTAATTCCCCTCAGAGTTTCCTTTTTTTTGCCCCAAACTCTGCTTGCTAACTGAAATTACTCTTCCACTATTGTGTGTGTCTCTTGCTGACTGGAATATCAGAATTATATCTACATGTGGCTGTACACTTATATATATACATTACATACACAAATCCACCCCATTGCTCAATTAAGGTTTCCCATTTACTGATTAATTCTGGGAAGGAAAATTTCAGAGGAACCCTGATGATTACATGCTCAACTTCTACTGATCTACAGAACTATCACTTTTTTCCTTCATAAAAAATAACTAGCTAAAAATTGCAAAGTTTAAAAAATTTGCCTGAATAGATGTTAGATAGCTAAGAAGACTCATATAAAACTCACTACAAAAGAAAAATATATAACAATATGCCTCCTATATTGCCATATTTTCTAAACAAGAAATAAGGCTAATTAAAATTCTACTCCATTTCAAAGGAAGAAAAGCACCTCATTATGATTCAGTTTTCCTAATCTCTAAGTAAACGATTATAAAATGCAAATATTTGCCCATTTATGCATAAAGCAATCGCCATTTTTCTTTTCAAAATAAATAGGTGTGGAATTCAGCTTGAGCAGCAATGCCTGGACTTGGTGAGAACCACGTCTGACACACCAGCAGACAAAGGGCCAGGAGCATCCCAGATCTGCAGTTCTGCTGCTGACAAATTAAATCCTGTTCCTACAACACACTTATTCCACAAATACTGGTTCAGAGTTGGAAGTCTTTCACCACAGATTTTTTAAAATTAATTTATTTATTTCTAGTCTATAGCCTGTGCTTTAAATATGTAACACTGGGGTGCCTTTTAGCAGCCTACACGTTGTACTGTTTAATGTCACTGAGACCTTGTAGATACCAAGGAACAATATTTCAAAACAGGTGAACTGACCTTTAGAGTCTTTCTTGGGATTCCAGTCATATTTGTCTCAGACAGAAATTGTATTTTGTTCTGGATTTTATTTGATAAAGGAAGGTTAAGCAAATACAAACAGCCAGAGCAACAACTGCTTGCCCACATAGAGATACAAGCACCAAACATCCCAGATATATTCCAAATATTTCCACACTACTAACTTGCAGATTGTGTCTCATCAAGTTTCTATGTTTACAAAATGTGCTTGTTGCTGCTTTGTAGTTGTATATTCCTACTGAAAATGGGACAGAAAGTGGCAATGAAATTTATACAGACCATGGGGGAGATTGTCTCAAACAAATGCTGTATATTATTTGCAATGTCTTTAATAACAAACGCAGAAAAAGTCCCCTGTTATATTAAAAAAAAAACCAAAACAAACAACCAAACTTGCTATATTTAGCTGCTTCCACAGAGCCAGATTAGTGCCTTATGGAAACATTCACCAGGCTTTTTTAATTAATTATGTGAGTAATCACTTTGCAGGAAGAGAGACAGAAACCTTAGCATCCTTAGAGTACAAATTCTGAGCCTACCCAGTGAAGCTGGTAGAAACTTCCCAGCTTCCAAGTAGCAGCTTGTATTTCAGAGTCATTTGCAAATGCAGATGTAAGCTAAAACTGATGAAACCCAGCAGTAAGAGAAGGATGAAACTCTGCAGCAAGATGAAAGAGAAATAGGACATAGATCAATAAACTGAGCACTTTAATTGGACTGAGCTATTTGCAGGGAATATTTCAGAAGAATTAAACATCATTAGTTATTAACCAACACATTTACCAATTATAAATCATTATTTGGAAGCATTTAAAAGTGGTACCTAGTTCTATTTTCCACTGATCCTGGCCATGAGGAGAAATCTTTGTTTCCTAAGAGATGCTGCACAAAAACCCATCTTGTGGAGGACCCAGTGACAAAGATTACATATTTATTACTGGTCAGAAGCAATTTAATGTTTCAGGATGTACAAACTACTCAAGATCTTTAATACACTTGTTGTGTTGAGGTTGACCCTGGAAGAATCTCAGCTCAAAAAGCCTCCTGTTACACCTTAAATACATACTTGAATTTTCACTTGAAAGGAATATACACACACACACAAAGTGCATTTATGAGCCACATATCTTATAAAATATTTCTCCAATACAAAAAAAATTATTTAAGAGATTAAAAAACCCAGTTATGTTGGTTAACTGGAAACAGGACCAACCAATTATGAAAGTCAAGAACTACTAAAAAACCCCACCAAGGAGTAGGATGTCTCTATAAGCCTATTTATGGAAATTTTTGAAGGATATGCAAGGAATTAAGAAAGGTCATATACAGACTGAACACCAAGAGAAGTTCCTTCAGGAACTTCTTGCAGGCTAAACTGCAAGAATATTTTTGACAGCAAAATTTAGTTGATGAAAATCAAGCTTCCAAAGGAAATGCTTCAGCTGCAGCCCTGAGAACTCAAAGCAAGACAGAACACACAACATTTTCAGAACCCTGAGGTTTACACTAATTGGCCAGAGGCAAACTAGACTCTGGTTGACATGAGAAAAAACTGCCTCATTTTCCTAGTTTTTGGTCAAACATATCTGAAACTACCAGTGTTACCTTATGGACTTGTCTAGATGATTTTTTTTCCTTAACATTCATTTTTATTATTAAAAAAAAGTTTTATCTCCAATTACTTTATGGTCCACTAAAAGAAAAGGCATTTATAAAGGTAAAAGATGGGAATTTCTAACAAAAGCAGGAATAAAGCAGTATGCATTTCTCTATAATTAAAATTTCTGCCCTCATCACAGAAGTCACTAACTTTGTACAAATCTCATCAGAACAGTCATCTTGTTTGCAACTAGCTGTGAGATAGAAATCATCTGCAGTAAAATTCCTCAAAAAAGAATGCTTTTTGAAAGCATGCTTTAAAAGAAATCCTATTGTTAGTTTTCTATTTTACCACAGATATTGTTATAATGGTTTCTAGCAATACCTGGCAGATGTAAAATTAAAGACTCAGATATATTAAAAAATAAACCTTAAAGGTGTTATATTTAAAAAAATTAATAATCTTGTGGCTGTGATTGCCAGAAGAGTTATTGGTGTGTGGAGCAGGTGAGAGGAGCAGAAGGCTCAGCTGCCTGGAGAACAGCAAAGCACACAGATCTGCTGCCCCTCAAGTGCCTATCCCAGCTGCACAGAGAAACAGTCATTTAGTGAATAAATGAAGCAGTGAAATTATGAGAGCAGGGAGGGAGTCCCCTAAGGATGCCAATTTTCATGGGCTGTGCAGAGCACTTCAGGCATTTCCCACTGTCTGTGAGAGCATGTTTAATGCAGCACTTAAACCAGTGCAACTCCAAACTCACTCCAGTAGCAAGAGGTGTCCAACCTGCATTTACATCAGTATAAATACAGAGTTCAATTTTGCCTTCTAATTCAAATAGATTCTTCCAAGTTTCTCCCTTTCCCCATTCCATCTCATTTTTTTTAAAGCTAAAAGTTGGGGCTCCTAACAGAGCCATCGCCTCTTCAGTCTTGGTTTTGGGGATGTCAGGCTGCAGTTATTGCTGGAGGGCTAACCATGGCTACAACTTTCAGAACACCTTTGCTTTGGCTCAGTGCAGCATGTAAATAAAAAATTGTTATGAACAGTTGGCATGTTGTTACTCTCCAGGACTATTCTAGCTCCATTTTAACAAGCTTAAGCTCAAAACAGGGAGATTTTAGACACTCCAGACCCCATCATCTTCATTACTGAGAAATAATCTATGTGGACTTGTGAGCAGGAAACTGTTCCAGGTCTCATTTGAACAGTGATGTAGAGATAGGAGGATTTCCTTATCCTACAGCAAATACCATTGCAGCGCAGTTGGGGATGAACTGTTTTCAAAATCCTGAGGATTTCTGAGTCCTGACAGGATGAGCTTGAGGAATGAAATGCAGAAGAGTGATTTTCCCCAGAAGAACCTGGGATGCTTCCTGCATGGAGATCCACAGAATACCTTTCAGGATGGAGCACAGCAGCACAGACCATTCCCAAAATCCCAGTTGCTCAGGGCTGAAAACTCAGCCCTGATTCCTAGCTCCCTGTTTTCTCAACCCTTTCACAATGTTCATCTGAAGCAAGGCTGGGATCACAATCTTTTACTCTGCCAACTGCAATGGTGCTGAAGACTTTCTGCATATGTTCTGTAGATGTCTCTGACAACATGGATTCTCTCCTACAGCACATCATCTGTGTGCAGTCAGAGTTCACAGCCTTCCAGGAGGGTTTTGCTCTCTACATTGGGAAATGTATAGCAATTAAACTCTGTAGAATATTTTATACTGCTCCACAACTCCTCTGTTTCCAGTGCAGCACCAGCACATTATGCACATGGAAATGTAAAGTGAAAAATTTAAGCTCTTTAAAATAAACTGATTATTTTTACCAGAGTCTTTCTGTTATTAAGCAGCTTAACTCTGACAATGTTTTTCTCTTTACACTATTTCCATGTCTATGTTTTTAAGTTCTGCCTGATATAGCTGCATAACATCCTTACAGAACATAAGAGATATAAAAACCCCTACTGAAAAATGACCTTAAGGGATCAGACATGAGGATTTCAACCTGCACTTCAACCATCTTTAATAAATTCAGCCACTTTCCCCTCCCCCCCCCAAAAGCACAGTAACACTTTTAGATCAAATTTTCCTCAGGACTGCACATCATTGAAACATATAAATGAAATAGGCTGAAAAATGTGGCATTTTCTGGTTCACCTCCTATGCATTTAAAATTTTCCATCCAACATATGTGCAGAATTAATACTTGCACACAGAAATCATTTCAGTTCAAATAAGTGGTGGAGAAGCTGAAGGAGCAAAGAGTCTCTCCTAGTCAGAACCTTTCAGAAAAGAATTCAAGAACAAAGAGTTAATTTGCTATTCACTTGCAGTTCCAGGCAGAGGACCTTATTGCCTCAATTCTTCAGCAACAGAAAGTAGTTTCTCCCTGCTGATGTTCTGAAGGTTTTTGGGTTCCTGACTTCTTCCATCAGCAGGCATCTGTATGTCCAGCTACAGCTCCCTTAACACTATTAAGCTTAATTAAGCATCATAGTCTCCAAGCTGCTGTAAAATTTAATCCTACCATGAGTGTTCTGGTTTCTCCCATCTCACATCAGCTCCTTCTTGGTTCCTCTTTTCTACTTTTCATTATTTTAAAGATTTGTTTCTTTGCTGCATTACGTGTTCCTCTATTGCCCCCATGAGCTGTCACACTAAGCCCTCAGCTCTCCCACCCACAAGTTCAAATCCAACTTCCCAGGTGATCACTCCTCAGCTTGTGACATAATTCCTGAGCTGTGTTGCAATTGTCTGCAAGGGATTACACTGGATAGAAATATCAAGTAGTATTTCTGCTTCCACCTTTGTACATATGACTTCAGGAAAGGATCTGCAGACAAAATAATTAGAGGCAGAGAGCAGAAGAACTTGAGGGGAATCACAAGAGCTCTATTAGGAGAGCAGTCAATACTTCAGTGCTAGTCAATAGCTATGTGAATAATTATTTTCAGTCGAATTACAATCACACAGTGTGCATGATTCACCTAAATTATTCAACATGGACAGGACAGATCACAGAGTGATGAAACAGGAGAATCAGAGCCTGTTTTTTATAGGACACCATCTCTAGTGATGCTCTTGCCTCATAAAAAGTAGCTACAAAATAGTGGGCTGCAGCAAAATTCAAGAGCTCAGTCTGCATCAAATATTTCTAATTGCTTAATTTCCAGCCTTAATTTTCAGTAGTGCCATAACATATACCCACAGAAACATCAGCTCTCCTACCTTGCTATGGTTTCATTATCCAGCAAAGGTTCTTTGTCACAAAGGAACAAAGGTGGGAGTAAGTAGAAGCATGCAACTAATATCTCAGGATAGATAATTAAAGACTAGCAAGAATTTTTTTCCTCATAAATTGTCACTGGTGTTGCAAAACATGCTGCTGCTAGCATGTTTTACAGGATAAGGTAGAGCTGGAGGTGGCTGGCAGCAGCACGTGGCTGCTATCAAGGTAAACTTCCCTGATTTGAGCCCTCTAAACCTTTACATTTAACATAAACCTCAGCAGAAAGAAAAAAAAAAATCTACATCTTCAAATCTGAATTGCTTGTCTTGCTCTGCAGCTGGCAGGATTACCAGAGAGAGAAACAGAATCTGATCAGGGCAGAAGAAAGAAAGAATTCATTGTATTTCCACCTTCCACACTGCTTCATTTCTTAAACTGGCTTTTCACAAAAAATATCCTTCACAAATGCTGCCAGGGAAAATCTCACTACAAGCATAAGGACAAAGCAGATTCAGGAGAGAGTGCAAAGGGTTCTTGCACAGTCCTCTACCTTATATTTGCTTTTCATTTTTTTTGTCAGAAAAAATTATTCTATTTTTTACCTCTTTGCCATTTCCTTGGCAGCTTACATCAGCTCATATTAGGTTTATAGCTTTCTCTTTTTTTCTCTTTTTTTTTTTTTTTTTTTTTTTTTTCTCCTTCGCATTGCACTTTGGGCATTCCCATTGCTTTTTCACTGCACTATGCATTCTCCAGTGGGGAAATCCAGAAAGAAAGAATCCAAATAAACACCCCAAAAGTCCAGATTACAAATTTCCTGGGAGCTGTGCTCTAGGAACAGATTTGGAGTACCTTTATATATAAGTATTAATATCTCACACAGGAGGCTGCATCTCTACCAAAGGGCACAAAGCCATCGAGTCCCAGTAGGAGAGGAGAGTTTTACAGATTGAAATTATTTTCTAGAAGGCAGAAGGAGAGTATGACTTTCACCTTTGAAGGGGACACAAGCTGACACTGCAAAAATCTATTTTTACAGACTTCCAAGCTGACACTGAGCAGGAGGTGAGTGGAGGGAGATGGAACAGACCACACGTTTTTCTGCCCTGCCCTCCTTCCATCCCACAAAGAGGAATCTGAGACCTTTTCCTATTTTGTTTCTTTGCACAGGGAAAACCAAAGCTCAAAAGGAAACTGAAAGCTCACTGCTGTTCTCCATAGTTTGCTGCACAGAAAGAAAGCTCATATTCTTTTAGCTAAAATATCCCAGACTCAAAGTTTTCTCTTCATTATAAGTGCAATATAAGTAGTGAAGATTTTGTTTTAACAAAATGTTAATACTGAGACTTTGTGTTAATGAATATCAGAAATATCAGAAACATAGCAATATCAGCACTTTTACCACAATAAAACAGGGACTGCTTGAAGAGGGTATGAAGGACAAACAGAATTAATGAATCTGGAGAACACAATCCTTATTTATCCACCTGACACCTCAGAAATGTGGGAGGCTGAAAAGACTGACCCAGACTAGAAAGCAACATTACCCAGTTAAACTAACCTTTCCCTGCTTTGCTATAAATACTATAGCCTCTAGTATGCATTTCAAAATACTTTCATGCAAAGTTTTTAAATTATTAACCAAACAGGTGAAAAAAAAAATTAGACATTCAAGCAGAAGCCAAATTTTACACAAAGAGAGCCCCATAACAATCAAAATTAAAGATATGGAATAAAACCTTGTTTTGACTTTTTATCCATGATACCTTGACACAATGCAACGGCATCTTTGGCATTAGTGCCAACTGGAAGATTCCTACACCAGCCAAGATAAAGTTTCCTGCATCTTCATTCTGACAGACAGTCACAATCTGCATTTCCATAATTTGTGAAAAACAGCCAAAGATTTTATTCATCTTGATGTTTTTTAACTCCTGTGTTGTTCTACCCTCCCCTTACATCTTCCTGGAGCTTTTGCTGCTACACATTCCTTGTAGCTAATTGGGAGAGCAAAACATTTCCTTCACAGCCCAGATAAATGTAAACAGAACCAGCAGCTAAAGGTGTGGTCAGGTTTCTGCTTTGCACTGGCTCACACTCATATCACACAGAGGGTTGGTCACTATGGCAATGAGATGCCATTTCCAAACTTCCATGAGTATTTAAGGATGGGCAGAAAAGTTCACAAAATACTTCAACATTTTGTTCTTTTTCTTCTCATGAGCTGTTAAGAACACCATTGCTATTTTCTTAGTCATTCATTAGTCACAATTTTTAAAAAATTGATTTTAACAAAGAATTGATATTATTATTAAGGCACTTGAATTAGAGCCACAGCACGATGTTCAGAAGTGTTGGGCAGGGTCACATTGCACAAGATGCTGAAAACAAAATACAGATCAGAAAAATGGTTATGGCCCCAGTAATTTGGCACATATCAGAAATTAATCATCAAAAGTGTTGCTGGAGAACATCATACATTGAAATTTAATGATTTAGTGCTGTTGTGATTTAGTGCCATTGGAACTGAGTGTCACAATTCAATTCTGACTTCAGAAGAAATGAGCGTGCATTTTGTGTGCAGACTCTTCTCTAACTCTATTCTCTAATTTTTGTGTGAAACTCCCATTCAACAAAAGGAGAAACAATTTTCTAGAATTACTACCAAAAGCCAATACAATATGTATATAAGCATCACTAAACCTCCTTTTGAAAAATAAACTCTTAACTAGCACCAGAATGAAACATGAGTTATGGAGTCATCATAACTTAGCAAAATCTGCAAAATCACAGCTTTGGTAAAAGTATTTTCGTTGTGATACTGCTAATGTCTTCTTTATTTAAGAAAAGATCTAAGAACTTTTTAAAATTTGTACACATTGCAAGTATTAAGAGATACAAACTTTCTAATAAAAGTTTTTCCTTTTCTCACCAAACACACCAAACCTCTCCTACACCCCAAACTTAAGGCAAATAACATACTTTCAATATTTACTGTTAAATTAAATGGAAATAAACCCCAGAGTGTCTGAACTAGCTCCAAAAGATGATATTGTAACCTTTACAAAAGAACTAGGAAAGCAAAGGAAGAAAATGTTTCAGCCATCTTGTGCCTCAGCATTATTAAATGCATAATCAGTTTCCAGGTCTTTCTGAAAGAAAAATCCAAGTAGTAAATTCAATCTCATTCTGCCTTTCAGCCTAAATCCTTACATTTGCTGCATCTAAGTGCAGAAGACATCTTCCAGCTAAAATTCTATCCCCAACAAGCCAGCTCGCTGCCTGAGAGCTGACATTCATATTTTTTATAAAATCTTTAAAGCTTGCCACAATCAAAAGTTATTCTACAGCACTAAAGCCAACAGAAGAGCACATTTCCCACTCCTCCATGGGCTGCCCAACCTTGCTCTCTCCCACTTTATTGGATTTTTCTGCAGCATTTGAAGCTGCATCCAGAAAAAAGGATCCCTTTTCCTCCCTAAGTGTGCCCAATGAGTAGAAGCAGAGCTAAGTCAGGTATGTGACTGCATCAAGAAATTCAATGTCTAAAGGGATTTTTAGGCTTCACAGTAACCCAAACATACATTTAGAGCCTCTATACATGATACATACACATAACCCAGACTTTAAACAAATACTCAATTTCTCACTGGGCAAAGTTTCCAAATAACCACACACAGAGCAAAAGTACTGGCAGTATTTTACCCAAGATGATTTCAGGATATAAATAAGCCAATGACTGGAGGGAGAGGTGATATTTCCAACTGCTATTTCTGGAAAGGAACAGATCATCTTTTGGACACTGGAGCTTTCTTTGATCCGAGCAAGAAACAAAAACCTTTAAAGCTAAAACAGATGGAGAACAATTGCTCAGAGTTGATTATACTAATCAATAACAGCCTAAAAAGAGATTCCTCCTTCCAACATACATTGCTGCATTGGCAGGGCACTGGGTGGAATGTCCCAAGCTGCTCCCAGCCACCAGTCCCACAAGGACACCATGAGGGCAAGAGCATTCCAGCTACATCTTTTCCAACAAACAGCACTGAAAAACAGCACAGACCCAGCTCTAGGCCATGTTTCTCTAATTAATCTTCATTTCAGGTCTAATTCTGTTTTGTGCCATGGTCTGCATTAACAAGCAGGGATTCAGGTCCAGAAAATGTCAATTGTAAAGGGAATATTTGTTTTACAGGAAAAATGAGGACATAAGTTCTTTACATAATAACATGATTGTTTTTTTAGGTCGAGTTTTATTGCAGTGGAAACTTTAGCTTTATCAGAAGTTTTGTAACTGCTTCTCTGTTGCCTACATTACCTCTTGACAAGATAATTGTTGGCAAGACACGAGCAAGCAGAAAACAAGGCATCAGACAGACAACACATCCCTCACCAAATTAAATCAATGTCTCTTTTCAGCTTAGTTTGTCTAGGAAAAAACAACAACAGGAAATTAGGGAGGATATAGCTCATTTTGGCCAGAATGTTTGGATACATTCTTAATTATTTTGAGGGGTGTGTGCACATACTCTATCCCCTCAGTATCAGCTTTTCATGGGCATTTTTCTACTTCTGCTTTACTGTAATC